>NC_045610.1:26672977-27297977 GCF_009762305.2 Zalophus californianus
AACTCTCTTCTCACTAAATTGTAAGCTTCATCAGGACAAGGACAATTCTATGTTAATCATGTATCCCCATCATGCAACACAGCCCCTGGTATACAATAAATGTTGAATGAATGGGTAAAGAAGACATTTGCCAGTGCAACAGCTTACTTTCACAGGATGGAAGGTAAACTATATAGCATACAATACAAGATGTAGATGCTGTGCTTATGTCAACCACAGAGACTATGACAGATCTTTCATTTATGTAACATGGCATAAATTTCTTAAGCATACTCTTCCAGGTTAAAAAAAAAAAAAAGATGTGAGAATAACAAAGTCTGAATACCTGACAGGTGTTCGTGGGCTGCCAATAAATCTTCGAGGTGATCGGATTTTTGGTTCAAAGGAAAATTTTTCTTTCACACTTTCAAGTACAGATGGAGCCACATATGTAAAACCCTGAAAGATAGAAATTGTAGACTTAAGAATGGCGTTTTGTCATATACATTAAGAAACTGTGGTTTCAGTCTCTGACACACCAAAACAGTGCACACCTAAAATCACCACTCTGTGTCCTCCCATTTCCCCAATCTCATTTCACAACTGTTAGCTTCTTTCCAGCCATTTCTTGAGGCACAGACCTCAAGAAGGCAGAATTCTATTGAGTCCCATATGCCAGTAAACAATATTCTACTTTGCTGAAAGAAAAACAAAACAGGAAAATGTAGGCTCCACATTAAGATATTAAATACGAAGACGAATGCAAAGAAAATTCTAGTGTTTCTAGCCCACATACACATAAGCAACTAAGATTATCACACCCCAGTTTCTCGTTATTAGGCCAAAGTAAAAATAGAATTCTCTAACTTGGCATGTGTGATCTCTCTGGTTTTATAACAATGATTGGATAGATTTGGTATTTTCTTGATGTATAAGGGTCAACATTGTGAAAACCCTCAATTGTAACAGGCAGTTATGCAGTTTTATTAGGTTTAGTTCTTTCTTGGACCTTGCTATCAGACTACCAGGTGTCATTTCTCTTGCTGTAATGTTTATCCCTTTAACAATCAGTCCTCCACCTAACCTTCCCTTCTATTTATTATTCTAGTCACCTATGAATAGGCATTCTGAGTTATAGTAAGAAGATGCAATAAGCCTCTGGGTGAAGTCCTAACAAGTGAGGTGCAATTCTGTAGCACATATGCTTCAGAAACCATTTCCCCACATAGTCTAGTGGGCTAAAGCTCTAACTACCAAGAGGACCAGGCTGTGCCTTAATCATCTTTCAACTTCCTTTAATTCTGCGATAGGAATTTAAATAATTATTGAACTGAAGTTGCTCTGACCACAGTCTCCAGGTAAGTGGAATGTTACTGTTTTTTGTTTTTAAGAGGGGCACTTGGGTGGCTTAGTTGGTTAAGCAACTGCCTTCAGCTCAGGTCATGATCCCAGGGTCCTGGTATCGAGCCCCACATTGGGCTCCTTGCTCAGCAGGGAGCCTGCGTCTCCCTCTCCCTGCTACTCCACCTGCTTGTGCTCTCTCTCTCTCTGTCATATAAATAAATAAAAAATCTTAAACATAAAAAATTAAGAGATTCACTTTATGTAACAAAGGAAATGATATAAAATGAGGTTTTTGTTGATCAAAATCTAAAAGCTCTAAAAAAAAATCTAAAAAATCTAAAAATCTGGGGCGCCTGGGTGGCTCAGATGGTTAAGCATCTGCCTTCAACTCAGGTCATGATCCCAGGCTGCTGGGATCGGGCCCCACATCAGGCTCCTGGCTCAGCTGGGAGTCTGCTTTTCCCTCTGCCTCTGCCTCTCTCCCCTGTTCATGCTCTCTCTCTCTGTGTCTCTCTCTCTTCAGATGAATAAATAAAATCTTAAAAATAAATAAATTAATTGAATAAAAGTAAAAAATCTAAAAATCTAAAAGCTTTGCTTTTCTGAGGCGACAAGGTACAAATCAACACAGATACTTCTACAAATAATTTACTATTACATATGAACCAATATATTTTGATGTCAAATATTCACAATTAACAGGTTAAAAATCCCCTACAAAGTTACACTAAATGTACCAAAAATCTGCAGCTATTCCAGGAATAGAATAGTTACGGTGAGCTCTTCTCCTACTATTCTAACGGTGTGACTTCCAATTGAGATACTGAGCCAAACATCATTTTAAGTCAGTGGCCCATCTAAAAAGGGAATCATATACTCCAAAGAATCAGACAGTCCTACTCTAACTGCTGAAATGGAATACTGGATTATGGGAATCCATTTTCTAACTTAGCAAGTTGTAAATTAACTTAATAAAAAATAGCATCCCAGGTTATCTACATCAACTGCAAAGCAAACAAATTGAATTTTCTTATTGAAAAGGGTCCATCCTGGGCGCCTGGGTGGCTCAGTTGGTTAAGTGACTGCCTTTGGCTCAGGTCATGATCCTGGAGTCCCGGGATCGAGTCCCGCATCAGGCTCCCTGCTCAGCGGGGAGTCTGCTTCTCCCTCTGACCCTCCCCCCCTCTCATGTGCTCTCTCTCTCTCATTCTCGCTCTCTCAAATATATAAATAAATCAAATCTTTAAAAAAAGAAAAGGGTCCATCCTAATACTTAAATTTCTCATGGCTACATGGAAATTCTTTCACTTACCAGAAAGACCTGGTTGGCACTTTCACTGAGAGTTGAGTCATCTGGGCTGTCAACAGGTGTCTGACGTGTAAACTTTGAATCAAACTGACTCACATCCTCTTCAGATTGCTTTGTGAAAAACAAAATTAGAAAACGATGAATAGTCTATATTATACGTATCAATCAAATGCATGACTTGCATTAGAGAAGGCTCTAGCTAAAACTCTTGACAGGGTTTGATTGTAATAAAATATCAGAATATTTTCAGGCACAGACTGAAGAATAAATACAGGTGGAAAGTTTCTTTTTTAAGGTTTTATTTATATATTTGAAAGAGAGCTAGAGAGAGCACAAATGGTGGGGAGGGGTAGAGGGAGAGGGAGAAGCAGACTCCCCACTGAGCAGGGAGCACGACGCAGGGCTCAATCCCTGAACCCCAAGCTCATGACCTGAGCTGAAGGCAGCTGCTTAACCGACTGAGCCACCCAGGTGCCCCCAGGTGGAAAGTTTCAAAGGTCAAATTACATCTTCAATTTTTAAGCATTTATTAAAGTAGATTTTAGTACACGCTCATCTTTTTTTTTTTTAAATCTGTCAAAAAAAATTTGAATGTCAATCTTCCCCACTTACAAAGCTTCAGGGCGCCTAGTCCACTGGCTAAATGCCCTATTAGATATAATTTGCTCAGCTGGCCACTGCAGGTTTATAATAAACCTGAAAAACTACTAAAACACTTTTAACACAAAACACATTTGTAAAATGCTCTAAAGCTTCTTCCCATAGCTTATTTCATCCTGCTACAGATTTCTCAAGGAGCAAAAACGATATTCTACTCTGAATGAGTACATTTTCTTATGAAAAACATCACCTAAATCTAACCACCACATCTGTTTAATTCCTTCTCTCTGGCACATCATCAGACTTTGTGGTCATGTCAAAAGAGCTAAAGAACCCAGGGTCAAAAGATGATAAAAACTAAGCATCAGTAAAAATTACTGCAGTGGATTGAAACAAATATATTAAAAGGCATAAGTTCATAATTTTTTTTTTAAGATTTTATTTATTTGACAGAGAGAGACAGACAGTGAGAGAGGGAACACAAGCAGGGGGAGTGGGAGAGGGAGAAGCAGGCCTTCCGCTGAGCAGGGAGCCCGATGCGAGGCTCGATCCCAGGACCCTGGGATCATGACCTGAGCTGAAGGCAGATGCTTAACGACTGAGCCACCCAGGCGCCCCAAAAGGCATAAGTTCATAATTATACTGAAAAAAAAAAATCACAGAACTGGTCAATTTTGGAAGATGTTAAAGAACTAATTTATTATTTTGAAAACTGGGAAAGAAACAAACATTCATCCTGCCTTTCCTGTGTGAACAATGTAAGTTTCTCTTTAGGGAAAAATTCACTAATGAGGAATCAATAATAGTATTACAATAAGACAATTTTGCAAACCCCTACTGAAATCCTGAAACTAGGCCAGAGTTTCTGAATCTCAGCACTACTGACATTTTGGGCTTGATAATTCTTGTTGTAGGGGCCTGTCCTATGTAAAAGAGGATGTTTAACAGCATCTCTGGCCTCGACCCACTGCAAACTAATAATATCCCCTCCCCAAGTTATGACAACTTGTCTCCGAACCTTGCCAAATTGACCATACCTAAGAATCACTGATGTTGGCAATGATCACAACATCACTAAAAAAAAATACAAATACACATTATGCCTCCTGACTAAAATATACAACACCAAAAGTTTAATCTGAGGCAGATTAAGTATCTAAATCTAAATACTAGTTTTTGGAAATACAGGGAACAGGTGAATATGGTCAATGACACTATGGGATTAAAATCAGCAAAATCAAAGTTAGAAACCCTACAGGACAAATAGTCCAGTTTCTTCAGTAAGTACTCAGGAAAGGAATCGAGAGGGGGGTGGAAAGAGACCTAAGAGATACGATAACCAAACTGTATAAACCTTAACTGAATTCTTATTAGAAGAAACCAACAGAGAGGAAAAGAAAACAAAAGAAACCGGGGAAATTGTCAGTTTTTTAGTTGTGATGATAGCTAGCAGTGCTGTTTATGTTTAAACAAGATGACCTGACAAGCCGGACCGTTGGTACAGAAGGGTTAATTATCCTCCTTACAATTATATATGTGAAAATTTTAAAGCAAGTCACCTTGTGCTCCAGAACCAAATTATCATCATCATTATCTTCCTCCTCCTCCACCTTCATTCCAAGAAATAGAAAAATAAACTATATTTTCTCAAATTCTGAGGTGGAAGAAAGACAAGAACTAACACACTAACTCATGTACTCATAAATACACTGTTCTGCAAACATAAAGGCAGAGATCGGGTGATATGCCTACAAGCCAAGGAATGCCAAAGATTGCTAGCAAACCACCAGAAGCTAGGAGAGAGGCACAAAATGGAACGGAAGGCTCTCACAGCCTTCATAATGAACCAAGCCTGTCAATTCATTATCTTGGACATCTAGTCTCCAGAACTGCAATACAATAAACTTCTGCTGTGTAAGCCACCTAGTTTGTGGTACTTTGTTACAGCAACCCTAGCAAACTAATACACATTTATACTATATTTTGAAGAAAAAAATTCCCAGAAAATCAAATTCAAAATAGGGTTGAATCAGAGGGTAACCACACTTACCCTGGTGAGCATTTTGTTATGTATATAACTTAAAATCACTATGCTGTATACCTGAAACTTATATATTATTATGTGTCAACTAAACTTCAATTTAGAAATAAAAAATAAGGGGCACCTGGGTGGCTCAGTCAGTTAAGTGTTTGCCTTCAGCTCAGGTCATGATCCCAGGGTCCTGGGATCAAGCACCCTGCTCAGCGGAGAGCCTGCTTCTCCCTCTCCCTCTGCTGCTCCCTCTGCCAAATAAATAAATAAAATCTTTAAAAAAAAAATAAAGAGGGGCGCCTGGGTGGCTCAGTCATTAAGTGTCTGCCTTCTGCTCAGGTCATGATCCCAGGGTCTTGGATTGAGCCCCACATCCAGGTCCCTGCTCAGTGGGAAGCCTGCTTCTCCCTCTCCCACTCCCCCTGCTTGTGTTCCCTCTCTCGCTGTCTTTCTCTGTCAAATAAATAATCTTAAAAAAAAAAATTTAAAAATTAAATTAAGGGCACCTGGCTGGCTCAGAGGAGCATGTGACTTTTTTTTTTTTTTAAGATTCTATGTATTTACTTGAGAGAGAGAGAAAGAAAGAGAGTGCAAGCAGGAGGCAGAGGTAGAAGTAGGTTCCCCAATGAGCAGGGAGAGAGAGACCCTAGGATCATGACCTGAGCCGAAGGCAGATGTTTAACTGACTGAGCCACCCAGGTACCCTGAGCATGTGACTCTTGATCTCAGGGTCGTGATTTTGAGCCTCATGTGGGATACAGAGATTACTTAAATAAATAAAACTTTAAAGAAGTTAAAAATAAAAAAATAAAGAGAGTAAAAGATTATACTCCATAAAAATAAAATACAGTTGAATTAAGCAAACAGCAAAAATGTTCTAACTACTTGAAATATTTAGTTGTCTTAGGCAACCAACTTAAAAATAGTTAATATACTCATCAATTGCTGCTGGCAGTAGTCCTTGAAAAGACTGTACAGAATAAAGATTCTGAAGAGAACATAAACCAAAGTTTTCTGAATTGTTAATATAAACATAACTTTTCTGAATGCTCTGAGATTTTATTCTAAAAAAGTACCAGGTCCTTCAAGTTATATGGTTTCATGTATACATACCAACAGAGGTTTAAAGGGGGGCTCCACCTTCCGAGCTAGCAGTTCTTCCCAGTTAATATGCCTGAAGAATGGATGAGCCTAGGAAAAAAGAACAGGAAGAAAAGTCAAGGCGAACAGACTTCACTGGATTGACAAATTAACTGTTTGAAGTTACAAATCACAAAATAAACTATACTATTTATTTTTTAGATTTTACTTATTTGAGAGAAGAGAGAAAGCATGAACATGAGCGGTGGGAAGGGCAGAGGGGAATGGAGAGGGAGAGAGAATCTCTCAAGCTGACCCAACACAAGGCTCGATCCCAAGACCCTGAGATCATGACCTGAGCCAAAACCAAGAGTCAGATACTTAACCAACTGAGCCACCCAGATACCCCACAAAATAAGCTATACTTTAAACAACTCCATACAACCTCACAAATACATAGAATTAGCACTATCTTCCCCTCAAACCACCAAAAAGGCCAATCCCTACTTGAACTTCTCCAGCATCCCCAGGACCAGCTCCAAGCCGAGAAGCAGCATTTCTTTTCAGCAGCTTTAGGGAGGGAAAACAAAACAAAACATTTATGAACCTTAGTCAAATTGATTATTTTTTATTTACAGAATTTGCTTGTCTATATTGCTTCTCTATTTTGAGAAAATAGGTTCTATTAATTACTACTAAATACTGCTTGGGAATAAAAAGGAAAAATCTTTTTTTTTTAATTAATTATTTGAGAGAAAGAGAGCAGAGAGAGAGAGAAAGCACACACAAGCCGGTGGGGTTGGGGGGGGAAGGGGCAGAGGGAGAGGGAGAAGCAAACCCCTGCTGAGCAGGGAGCCCAACGCGGGGCTTGATCTCAGGACCCTGTGATCGATCAATGACCTGAGCCGAAGGCAGACGCTTAACCAACTGAGCCACCCAGGCACCCCAAAGAAAGAAAATCTTTAAACAAACAAATTTGTACTTTACCTGCAAAAACTGTAGGCTTTTTTGTTTAATATATGTGTATGATTCTTTATTCAAAAATGTATGTTCAATTCTATCTATTTAGATCCCAGTAGTTAAGGGTTATCGTTTCGTGTCCTACCTTTTTAAGCAGATCTCTGGCTTCTTGTGTGAGGTAGGGAGGCAAATTGAGTTTACATTTGAGGATTTTGTCAATTGTTTTCTTTCTATTCTCCCCAGTGAACGGGGGCTAGGAATAGAAGAGAGTGAGAAAAATTAGCATATAGAAAATAAAATTATCCATTTTCTGAATTAGTCAGCTATGCATAGAAATCAGAAATGTATGCTGTGATATGGGCTGACTGCTAAAGATCTATAGTTTTTAAGCAATGGGAAAGAAGAAATAGCAACATCTCAGAAGAAACTGGGTTTCCACTATTAACTTTATGTTATAATAGGTTAGCCATGTGATTTTATGCTTTACTTTCTCCTTTTATAAAATAAGGGCAGTATCTATTTTATACCTCTTTCACAGGACTGACATGACAAATCATTTTAACAAAAATGTTTTTAAAAGTATAGGGACCCATTCTACTACCAATAAAGCATTATTAGTGTTATTTTTTTTTTTTAATAACTCCATCAGTAACATTTTTAAAAAGCGCAGGAAAGGTCTCTTGCCATAATGATTTAATAACTACTCAGCACAGACCATAATACATGCAGCTTTTAACTGTGCACCTACTGCTCCAGTCAGCATGTCATACATTAATGCTCCCAAACTCCACCAATCCACAGCACGATTGTGGCCACTTCTCATCAAGATTTCAGGGGCCCTACAATGAGAAAAATAGTATGCCTAAAAAATTTACCCATTTGCATATCATCTGAATTAGAAGTTTAAAAACAATATATGGAGCCAAATGATGCTATAGAAAATATATAGCACACTATTAAACCAGGTAAAAGTTAGCTATTACTCCCGCAAACCAGTTATATTTCTTTCAACATGCAGCTCACATGTATTCTATTGTTCCACAAAATGTGTGTGTGACTGTTCCATCATGAATAGATTCTTTGCATAGTCCAAAGTCTGTCAGTTTCACATGACCTACAATGAAAGATCACAGCATAGTTATTCTGAGAACTCTAAACATGTGCAGTGTTTGAATGTATCATACAAGACAATAATCTAGCCTTCCATTTAACTTTTTCTGCCTTAAATATTTTTTGAAGATACAACTAGTAAGGTGCCATCCATAAAATGGGATGCTAACTTTTTAAAGCTAACAGTCATTTTTTGCCAATGATGTAATATAAAAGGAAAATAGAGAAAAAAAGTAAAACAGCTTGTCCAAGCCTCTAGCTCTACCATCCTGAGAAAGCAAGCCCTTTCAAGAAAAATTTCTGAAAGTCTGGTTTAAGTACACAAACCCTAATAAAGCTATGCTGTACCTTTTAAAGGTCTGACACTGTATTTCAAATATATAACTTTTTACCACAGTGAACTGTGACTGGACAGTTTTTTAAATAGTCTCAGAAAGTCACTATAACAAGTTAGCTTATTATGCCAATACTGCCAGGTCAGAAAAAGAAATGAAATTGCTATGGTATGGGACTGTCATCTCTAATCCAGAAAGTGGAAAACTCACCACCTTACACAAAGAACATTTCAGTTCAAGCTTAGCTTTACTGAACTGTTATTAGATATCCAGTGGTTCAACCACCCCAGGGACCCTACATTCCAGGTTTATTTCAGAGAAAAGAAAAGGCAATGGCCTATTGGTACAAATGTAAATGTGTACTTTACTCTGACACAGAAAAAAATATGACCTTTATTTTCACAGAGCCACCTGACACACTCAAGCTTATGGATCAAAGAAGTTAACTAGTCATTTCCCTATTCTATCCTTTGCCTTAGAATTCAGAATCAGAATCCAGGTTTGGGGGGATGGGAGCAGAACTGGGAGGGAGACAGATACATAGATTCACAATGAAGTACTTGGTTAAGTAGAGCATTTCTCTTAAAAAAAAAAAAAAGAAAAGCATAATATGAAACATATTCATACTAGTGTCAGTTGTCCACACCATTTCCTGTCCAAGAATTTAAAACCCTTAACCACCTCATGTATCATTTTGTAGACATTGAAGGATCAGCAACTGCTACCAGCAACCCGACAGCCTGGTTGGCTAGTTGCTCCTTTGGGGTATAAGTGAGCTGTGAAGTCTACCTAGCCCAAATTACTCTTGCATAAACCAAACTGTCTATAGCAGCATGCACTTGTAATCAAGACTCAATTTCCTCTACCTACACCTGTACAGAATATTAGCCTTTCTGATTTTTATGTTTGTTTTTACAAACAGCAAGAATAAACTGATGCCTACTAAACATTTTCTTTCCAAGGCTACATCAAATATTTTGGTTCAATTCTAATCCTTTTTTTACAGCATTAATAAAATTTATCATAAAAAGTATTGCTTCTGGGGCACCTGGGTGGCTCAGTCATTAAGTGTGTGCCTTTGGCTCAGGTCATGATCCCAGGGTCCTGGGATCAAGCCCCGCATCGGGGTCCCTGCTCAGCGGGAAGCCTGCTTCTCCCTCTCCCACTCCCCTTGCTTGTGTTCCCTCTCTCACTGTCTCTCTCTCTGTCAAATAAATAAATAAAATCTTTAAAAAAAATAAATAAAAAGCATTGCTTCTAGTATTTATGTATTTTTATCATTAAGGAAAACTCAATTTATAGGGTTAAGATCTACTTTCCAATTTAAGGAAGAAACCAAAATTAAAGTTTGGACTGGCTTTTGACTCACCACATGTTATGTAAAGATTTCAAAAGAATGACAAGCTATAGAGAGCAAGGACTAAACCAAAAAACACAGTTAAGTGGCCAGTTATTCCTAACTCCCTCTAATCTCATCAATCACAAATATCTAAATACCTAAATCTCAGCAAGTATTATGATGCCATAAATTCTGAGGGAGCAATGTATAATAGATACATGATTATGGGGCTTTGTAAATGACCATGACCTGTGTGGGAGGATTTTAAGATGATTATTTACTATAGAATGGTTTACGGTATATCTCCACCTTGGTGATTAAGCATGATATTCTCCGGCTTCAGGTCTCTGTAGATGATCCCCTTTTGATGTAAATGCCCCAAAGCCATGGAGATTTCTGCCAAGTAAAAGCTGGAAACAAAAGTGATTTAATAAAATTAAAAAGAGTAATATACTCAAAGCAGTTTATGTATGGAGCAAAATTCCTTGAAAGAAATACACATGCACCAAAGACCAAATTAGTGGGGATGGGGGTGGGTATGGGGGAAAGAGATGGCATAGGATGCTGCCAAAAGGCATGGTGACATTTATGTTTCACTTATTTAGTGAAACTATAAAATGTTTTGTTTCATCATTAGAACATACTGCTAATTGCAAAGAAGTCCAGAATATGCCAAACTGTCACTGGTTTTTGTTCTATTTGTGTAGGAATTAGGCCAATAGTCATTCAGATCAGAGCAAATTACTCCCACCCACCCCCAATTTTAAAATCCCATAGGACATAGGAACTTTGTTATTCTCAGACAGCAAGTCTTAGTTTCAAAAGATACCTTATAAATAACCTGACCCTTAGAAGCCCGCTCATCCCTTAATATAGCTGCATATTTATATACAGTTCATGCCCACAGTATCTGCCCTCCCTCTTGCCAGCCAGCCCACAACTATAAACTGTGTGACACTCAAATTTATCTACCTCAAAAGAATAAAGGGCTGAGTCAACCCTGTCTGGATTCGAAAAGCACAAGGCACTGCAATACTGGCTGCATAACAATGTTGCAATCCTGCAGATTACTCCAGGATGGAGAGGGTGTGTCCTAGAGGACTGAGGCAGTTTCACAGCCAGCAGAACCACAAATACAGCCTCCAACACGGCTCAGAGAGCCTCCTCCAAAAAAGGGTACTTCATCCCTAAGGCTCTTAAATGCAGCTTCTGTGTTAGAAAAGGCCTGAAATTAAACAATGGAATGCAGTTTGGTAATTAAGGTAGAAAAAACATTTAAGTGTTTTCTATTCAATTAATGTGTAGGATAAACTGATTTATTGTTACCCAATACTGTCATCTCACAAAAGGATGTATATATTTTTAATTTGAAGCAGATGCCATCTTAAGAAATATAAGGGTAGATCCCATCCTGGCCATAGAATCAATCCACAGATGATGTGTGCCGGCTTATCACCTCCCTAAGACTGCACCTTGGGAACTGGAAAGTCTAAAAAAAAAGAGGAGATGATTTCTGATACTTTCCATTGTTCCAGACATAAAGTTTCACCGGAAAACCACACTCACCCACAGCCAAGGCAGGCAGCTTACCAATTCAAGGAAAGAAAGCCCCAGTGAGAATGGTTCTGTTAGGAACTGGCGTGAAGAGCGTTCCACCCAAGGCCTGGGGGCAAAGGAATGATGTGACCTCCAAAAGCTGCCCGTCCCAAAGATGCTTCTCCCCCTTGAAGTCCTGAGTGACTGACTGGCTCCAGAACAATTTATTGAATCATTTGGCTGCCCACAGTGGGAACAGGACTTTGCTTTTAATTCTATGAATCATTACCTGAATCCCTGCAACCACAAAAATTTCACTTACCAGGCTGTGTCTTCCATAAATATTCCCTCTCTTTCTAACTGCATAAATAATTCTCCCCCTGTAAAGAAAAGGAAAAGATATTAGAAATAAAACAATCTTCATTTCCAACCCATTTCTAAGCACAGTTAAAAGATATCAGTCCCTTAAAAATAAAAAACAGATTCTAAAAACTACAGGTTTAAAACTAAGTCTTCAGGATTCTATTTTTAGCAGTGTTCTCATTTTTACGTGAAATATGTATTTTGGAGTTCCAGGTTTGTACATCTTTAAACTTCAAAATAGTTATAGATTCCAGACCTGAGGTTAAAAAGATAATCTTGGTTAAAACTTCTCTCACATTTTACCCTAAGCAGAAAAATGTTAGTATATAATTAAGCCACCCTTACAAATTAAAATTAGTGAATGCCCTTATTCCATATTTTCAGATCTCTTAATCCAGAGGAACCTAGCAGCAGCTTTATTAAAAGCATGGCACTGTTTTGAATATCAAAATAATGATAATAAAGAATTAAATCCCACTGAATAATCTTAGAATCCATGAGCCCGCAATGATGTAAATCAATGAAGAGATCAAAAAATTAAGTTTTAAAATGGGAGAGAAGGGAAAGCTCTTTGTTACAGAATGCCAAATAATGAATGAGGCACGATGGAATAAAAAAAATCACTTGGCAATCACTATAGTTAACTGTTTCAAGCAAGAATCAATGAATGCTAAAACTGTATGTGAAAGCTTGATGAGAGACAAGATATTTCAATAATCCCAAAGTATCTCAAGATACTTATTCATTACAAAGGGAAAACTTCACCAGGGAAAACACTGGCCAACACCACCTTATAAGTGTGATCAAAGTGAACATCAACAATAATGGGACAAAGATATAAACATCAGGTACCTCCTGATCTGACAGTGAAGGACACAATGTCATTTTGACGGTCCTCCCCAAATGCATAACCTGATTCTAATCTTGAGGAAACATCACATAAGCCCAAATTGATGCATTCTACAAAATAAGTGGCCTATATTCTTCAAAAATGTTAAGGTCACGAAAGACAAAGAAAGCCTGACGAACTGTTCTAAATTAAAGGAACCTGAAAGATATTACTGTATCAGTGTTAATTTCCAGTTTTGATAATTTTAGTAGAGTTAAGATACTGTCATTGATTTTAGAAAATATACACTGAAGTATTTAGGGGTAATGGGAAATCATGTCTGCAACACTCTCTTAAGCAATCCAGAAAAAAATTATGTATATACATATACATGTATACGTATATATGCATATACATGTATATACATACATACACACATATACATATACACACACCCATACATACGTATACATATACGGAGAGAGGGAGAGAAAAGAAGGATGAAACGAAACAAATGTAAAATGATAACACTTGGGGAATCTAGGTGAAGGGTATGTGGGAAGTCTTTGTACTATTTCTGCAACTTTTCTGTGTAAATCTGAAATTATGTCAAAATAAAGTTACCCAAAAAAAGGCAACAACAGTCACAAAAAAGTTGCTAAATTCTGCAGCTTTCTGTTCCATGTTACAGGCCTTTGTGAAACCTGCTTTTCAGAAAACTCAAATATGTTGGCTGGAAATAGATACCTGTGATCTAGAAATGGTAAGAAGCAACAAGTTTCGAGGAGGTAGTAAGCGCTGGAAATTGTGGATGTCTTCCTACGTAAATTGCATAGTCTATCAAAAAGGCTACATTCAACCAAAAAATTCTTCTGTTTAGAGATGCAATTTCGAAAATACTCAACATCTTAAATACTCTCAGTAAGTTTTCCATTTGAGTTTAGAAAGAAATGGCTTTGATGATTCATTTGAATTATAGTATCTTACCCGAGGGCAGTCAATGTGATGGCTCTGTATCAATTAGGTGTTTATTTTAAGTAATTGATTACAAAAGGATTAGGATTAAGATAAAGTTTTACAGATGGGGAAAAAACTTAACCTTTCAAGTTTCCTTCATATTTGTCTGCGAAAAGAAACATATGGTCACATCTGAATTCCTTATGTCAATGTATTTGTCAATTTTAAGAACTATTTAATCACATTGGGGAAAAAGCATTTTTCCAATGGAAAATAATGTTTGACCCAGTTTCTGGAGCAAATGCAAATAATTACACCAAACTGAGTGTACTGACCGCTGAGATACTCAAGGATGAGGTAGAGTTTTCCACCAGTCTGAAAGGCATAAATTAAATCCACAATGAAGGGATGCTTTACTTCCTCCAGAATATTCCGTTCTGCTTTTGTATGAGCTGTATCTTTAGCATTTCTTACTATCATTGCCTAAAGGAAAAGAGATGATCTATAAGAACAAAACAGTAGACATTTTTATTCTATAGTAACTGGAAAATCTATTTTGTGCTTTTCTTGCCAATATTAAACTATTAATCATAGTTCCCACTAGAGACTGAGATAGGAGTAATGGAAGACATTCACTTCTCATATATATCTGCACTGTTCGGATTTTTTGCAGTGAACATGTAAAATGACAACCTAAAGATACCTTTTTAAAAAATGTAAACAGGTGAAGTTTATTCATATATTCACTAACTGTCAATGTCTACTATGCTCCAGGCTCTGTAATAAGAAAGAAGAACTAACAGAAGTCTCCAGCCTATAGGAGTCCAAAGTCTTGGGGAAGAGAGAGAAGTCACTGCAGGTAAGCACAAGGTGCTTTGGGAGAACAGAGGAACTACATCTGACATGGCAAGAAGTGTTCCTGGAGGTGGCAGTACCTAAACTGTATCATAAAAAATTATTAAAATGAAATACAGAGGGTAAAAAAAAAAAAGCATTTCCAGTGCCAAAGAGGCTTGACAGGACATGTCTAGGGAATCTATAAGTAGTTCAGTATGGTTAGAAGTGGCTAGAGATTAGGCTGTCGATGTAGGTGGAGACCAGGAAATGGAAGACCTAGGTATCTAGGCAAAAGCGTGTGAATCTTATCTTAGAGGCAGAGGAAAAATGTTGAGGTTCTGAAAATGAATAACCCTTGGTTTTAAGACAGTTTTAGTAGCAGTGTGGAATTTTAGGGAAGAAATGAGACCAGTTAGGAGGCTAGTACAGTAAACTAAGTAAAGTAAGACCTGTAACTAAGAAAATGAAGTTGGGGGGCACCTGCGTGGCTCAGTTAGTTAAGCATCCGACTCTTGATTTCAGCTCAGGTCATGATCTCATGGTGGTGAGACTGAGCCTGGCAATGGGCTCCACGCTGGGCATGGCAGCTGCTTAAGATTCTCTCCCTCTCCCTCTACCCTTACCCAACCCCCTCTTAAAAAAAAAAAAAAAAAGGAAAAGGAAAATGAAGGTGGAAAAAATAAAAAAAGAAAAGATAAAGATGTATTATCAGCCCTTGCTGACTAGGTTGAGAAGAAATGATGATACCACGGTTTCTGCATAAGTAACAGAACAATGGTTATCATTCAGTAACAGGAAATGGAAGTCAAGAAAAAAGTTTTGGGAAAATGATGCATTGTTTTGGACATGTTAAGTCTAAATTCTAGGACTAAGTTCTGGTACATCTCCAGTAACATGAAAATGCATATACACAAGGTTATTAGTTGCAATATTATTTACAAAAGTGAAATGTTAGAAACAATCTAAATGCCCATGTATAGAATATTGGATAAAAACCTATGGACTATCTACCTAATATGTAAAAAAAGCTATAAAAAGAACGGGGACTATCTCTATGAAAGCAAGGTACAAAAGAGCATACATGGCCTAACAGTATCACAGTACACTACCTTTTGTGTAAGAAAGGGGAAACAAGAATATGTATATGTATCTCCTTAGATCTTCAATAATGAACACAACTAAGATAAACCAAAAGCTAATGACGGTGGAAAGATTAAGTAATGGGACTAGACTTCTGAATACATCTTTGGAATAAAACCTCAATGGTTTTAGCTTAGCTAAATCAAAATTTTTTTTCTCTTACCTAAATCAAATATTATTGTGATTATAAAATGGAGGTTTTTGAATTCTGAACCATGGTAATATTTTATACATTCCAAAACTTAAATTAAATCAGCAACGATGGGGGAGGGAAATAAAACTGAACACAACAGAAATATATAAATGTAATTGAATATTACTCTGATAATTTTACCATAGGAGAAAAAAGATATTTAAATAACTTTACACAGCATACTCTTAATGACATATATGTAAGCATAACAAAAATTGCAAAGAAATCTTATGCCACACTTAGTAGGTTTGTAGCTGTTAATAATATTGATATTGTAATTCTCAAACTATTATGCATATATTGTACGACTGAGCAAATGAGTAAATTTATTGATGTTACTACCAGGCTTCTCACTGTGGAAAACCAGAGATGTAAATATGGACTGAGATAAGAAAAGCCCTATGGAACTAGACTGGAATTAGGGATATCAATATGAAGCCATGATTTAAAAAGAAAAACCTCCTAGCTCTACCCACTGAAAGAGCCAGAAACAATGACACTTTAGTAGTAAGGAGCATAGCTGGCACCCAGATCTTGGTTTCTCCACCAAAAGAAACCAGGGTTCCTTAGAGAAAAAGATGGTTCTAAGCCAGAGTTAGGGAAAGTGCAAGGGAAATCCAGAGCACTCTATTATACCAGGAAGTACTCAAAAACTGACAAGGACATATCAGGGACATAGAAGCCATCTTAAAAGAGTTCTCTCTAGCAAAATTTAGGACAATTTGAGAACCAAAATGAATAATGAAAGAAATGGATAACACACTGAAAATAAAAAGTCCATACTGACTCTTAAAAAATTAAATTTAAAAAAGGAAGTATAAAAAGCTCTTTATAGAAGAATGACAATACAGAAACAAAATGGCAAAATAGAAAAGTCTCCATTTTGTAATCACCATAGTAATATTTGATTTAGATAAGAAACAATGGATGATAAAACCACTGGGTAAAAGATTATTAGGATGGAATATTCATATCCCTATTATACCATACACTGAGAATATAATACTCCTGCAAAAAGTATTTAACCTAATTTAAAATTTAGGTGTTTTCATGAGTAAACAATCAAACATATCCAAATTAAGGGATATTCTGCAAAACAACTGGCTTGAGCTCTTCAAAAAATGTAAATGTCATGAAAGACAAAAGAAAAGGGTGGGAAATGGCTCCAGAATAAAGGAACTAAAGAGACAGGATAACTCAATGCATATGTGATCCTTGGTTAAATCCCAAATATTAAAAACAAAATAAAACAGCTATAAAAGATAAACTGATACAGCTGAGGAAATCTGAGTATGGACGATGTATTAGAAAACAGCACTGTTTATCAATGGTAAGTTTCCCAAATGTGATAATTACGCTGTGATTATATGTGAAAATGCCCTTACTCTTAAGAGATACAAACTAAAGAAAATAAGGGTGAAACACCATGATGCAGGACTCGATCCCAGGACCCTGGGACTATGACCAGAGCCAAAGGCATGCCCAACCAACTGAGCCACCCAGGCACCCTCAAACATTATTTTTTAACTGCTCAGGAGGTTTGAGTTTTTTAAATAAATAATTCTGAGAAAGTCTATGAGGCAAGAGACTTAAGAGATAAGATGAAAAATTAGTAAAGTAGAATCACATAAGTCAAGAAAACAGAGTTTCAAAATGCTGTGGTCGGGCGCCTGGATGGCTCAGTTGGTTAAGCAACTGCCTTCGGCTCAGGTCATGGTCCCAGGGTCCTGGGATCGAGCCCCGCATCAGGCTCCCTGCTCCGCAGGAAGCCTGCTTCTCCCTCTCCCACTCCCCCTGCTTGTGTTCCCTCTCATGCTCTCTCTCTCTGTCAATTAAATAAATAAAATCTTTAAAAAAAAAATGCTGTGGTCAATAGCTTCAATGTAACAGAGAAGTAAATTAAGGATGAATTAAGTAAAGACCACTGAATTCAGCCATTAGGAGACTGGTGATGACAAGAGTTTTATTGAAATAGTAGAGTCATTAAGTCAAAATATAGTGAATGAAAAAAATAATAAAACATGACTTCTCAAGAAAGTCAGCTATGAAAGGCAAAGAGGGTGGAAGCCATAGGAAGACTTTGTGAGAAGAAGGATTTGTTTTACTAAATATGGAAAAGACACGAATATACTTAAACAAAGAAAGAAGTAAGGATAGAGAATGGAAAAAGAGAAAGACGTGACAAAGACCCCTAACAGGCAGAAAGAGAAAGGCTCCAAAACAATAGAGGGCTTAACCTTGGAAAGGAGAGGAATTTATCTCTTACTAACACTGGACAGAAGGAAGTAAGGACAAATGAAAATGCAGATTAATATGGTATTAGGGGTAGGGATTAGAACAGGAATTGGAAGGAAATCACATGTGACAGCCTCAAATAGGAAGAGAGGCAGTATACTAAAGAGGTAAGAGGGACTGATAGCAAAGTTATAGAGAACAGAAGAAGTTGTCTAGGGACATGAAGAAAAACAGCTGGTGGGGCGCCTGGGTGGCTCAGTCAGTTAAGTGTCTGCCTTCAGCTCAGGTCGTGATCCCAGGGTCCTGGGATCGAGCCCCACATCGGGCTCCCAGGTCAGCAGGAAGCCTGCTTCTCCCTCTCCCTCTGCCTGACACTGCTTGTGCGCTCTCTCTCTCTCAATTCTGTGGCAAATAAATAAAATCTTAAAAAAAGAAAGGAAGGAAGGAAGCAAGGAAGGAAGCGGGAAAGTAGGAAAGAAAAATAGCTGGTGAATACTGAGGGTCCAAATGATTTGGGGACTACGAATTTGTCCTAGCAGCAATCTACAAGTTTATGTGATTTCTGCCAGCAATGCTCAGTAACTGAGATACAGGAATAAAGGAACATTAACAACCAAACTTTTTTTTTTTTTTAGATTTTATTTATTTGACAGAGAGAGAGAGACAGCGAGAGAGGGAACACAGCAGGGGGAGTGAGAAAGAGAGAAGCAGGCTTCCCGCGGAGCAGGGAGCCTGATGCGGGGCTCGATTCCAGGATCCTGGGATCATAACCTGAGCCGAAGGCAGACGCTCAAGGACTGAGCCACCCAGGTGCCCCAACAACTAAACTTTTAAAAGTAGGACTTTCCCAGGGGCACCTGGGTGGTTCAGTCATTAAGTGTCTGCCTTTGGCTCAGGTCATGATCCCAGTGTCCTGGGATTGAGCCCCGTTGCCGGGCTCCCTGCTGGGCAGCAGGTCTGTTTCTCCCTCTCCCACTCTGCTTGTGTTCCCTCTCTTGCTGTCTCTCTCTCTGTCAAATAATAAAATTAAAAAAAAAAAAAGGACTTTCCTAAACATAAGGTCAATTGGGGCTAGCAAGTGACTGAAATGGCAGATCATGCTGATTAGGCTGGATTCAGAATAAAGTGAAATAAGAAGGGGGTTAAGAACTTTAAAAAAAACCCAGAAAGGTCAAAGGACTAAAAGGTTGAAAGCCAAAGACCAAGCATTGTGGGAATAAAGAAGTGAGAAGTTATTGTTCTATTGTAGTCCAATACTTCAGAGGTGGAGAATACAGCTATGGGGGATGGTAGAGTGGAATGGAAGTGAAAGCTGACAGAGTTGAGATCAAGGAATTAGAAAGGCTAGGCTACTGATTACTTATCTAATATAAGGACAGCGAAGACATACAAGATGACAAGGCTTAGGAGAAAAAAAATGATAAAAGGTAAGGGAGGTTTCAACCTCAATGTAGAAAGGATTTTGACAAGATAGAAGAGAAATTGTAAGAATAAACTTAACAGTTCTTCCCTTGAATTATGTAAGCAGAGTGAGAAGAAGAGACCACATTTGCCTCAAATGCTAAATCCTAGTATCTAGTGTAATGCCTGGCACACTGCCAGTTCTCAATTGATTCAGTAAAAGGAATGGAAGAAGTATGACCAATCTGTGAACCACAAGCCTTTAGCCAAAGGGTCTAAAATTTACAGTGTGGGCTGAATTAATGCCATGGGCAATAATACTTTGCTCCCAGGGTACATTTTTGTTGCAACTGGTAGGAAGAGAAAGTCTTTTCCTCAACATTCCACCCTGAGAAAATACCCAAATAGTACCATTCCTGTAAAAAATCCCAGGAGAACTGATAAATTCAAACAGACTGTCCAGATGCAAATACCTCATTTAAGATAAGAAGACACGTGGTTCTACTTTGATTTGATCTTCAAGGCTGGAAAGAGATATGTTCTTACTGCGTACAGAGTTCAGGAGGGTTAATAATTATAAAATCAGAATAAAGAAACTCAAAGGCAGCATACATCTTATCTAGTTAGGAATTAAAATTCTGGACTTAACCCTAGCAACCTCTTCACTTTCATTATTTATGCTGTGAGCTTGTTTTCAGGGACAGCAAGGAAAACATGAGACAGCATCTGACTCTCTAGCCAAGCTTGGGGAAAGAAAAACCCTGAGAGTGGGAGGGAATGGTAACCAAGCAAAAGGAGAGGCGAGCAAGTTAGGTTTTGAATGCCTGGGGCTAAAAACGAGGTCTGACATTTAGCAGTAATTAAGTCTATGGATTTCCCAATACACTGTGCCTATCCACCAGCAGCGGAAAAACAACACCCTCTTCTTTTCATTAAAGATGTCCATGCCAGAAACATACTTCACTCAAGATAGAATTATGATTAATTATGGTCAGCCCTGATTATAAAATATATCAAAAGGAATAAATTAACCTAAGAATCTTGACCAGTACTTCTTTCAACATTTCTAGGACAAGCATTACTATACTATCTCCAATTCTATACCTAACATGTTTTATAGATGAAAACATCATTAATATCAAATGATTCCAATGGGAAAGCCAGACAGCAGATTAATACTGACTTATTGATACAGAAAGTGATGTTCAGAATATCTAAACTGCTTCTTTTAAGACAATCACCAGGGGTGATTCCAGCTGGCTCAGTCAGAACAGCATCAGCATGTGACTCTATGCCCCACACTGGATGTAGAGATTACTTAAATAAATAAATAAACTTAAAAAAAAAAGACAATCACCAATAAAGTTGTGGTCATATTTGTTCCTCAGCTTTTAAACTAATAAGTCATGTATACTGCTCAAATGAAAATCAGGAAGATAAAGATCAAGGTATTACAAACCCTACAATTTTTGTTAAAAGTTGTTTCAATTGTCTTTTAATATAGTTTTGTAGTAAGACTTGTTTTAAGACAGTGTGATCTTTTCAGAAATCAATCCCAAACAAAAAGAACAAGAAACCAAACACACATAACCCATTTTCAATAAAACTAGGAAATGCATCTAACTCCACACCTCAAAAATGAAGAAAACAGAGTGGGATAAAGCAATGGTACATGACTCAGTGGAGTAGAATATGATCAAATCTAAATGCCTGCACAGAGAACTCAAAAGAAGTTGATTCCATCTATAGAACCTTAGTAGGTTCAAAAACTGGAGACAAAAATAAAAAGCAAGAAAGGAAAAAAAAAAGAGTCATGAGGGACTGCAGAAGGCAGAAGGTGGAGGACTAAAAACAGGTAGATTACTAGCACTTGGAAAGGTGTACTCTCCAGAAAAAAAAAGAGTGAAGGATCAGATACAGAGTGAAGTGCTAAAGTAAAAACTTGACTTCAGTGAAGGTCTGCATGTTGAAAGGTTAAGATCTTCATCTCTTCTCTCCCATCCAGCTCCAGGATGCTTTTTCTAGGCAAAAGAATTGAGGATCTTTCTCAGCACCAACTGACTACAATGATATTTCGAGGTTCTCCGTCAATTGCCAGCTAACCACATGACTGTCCTAAACAGATGGAACTTCTGATCAGCTTTTCAGAGTTCTACTCTTAAATATGAATAATCAGTGAAGGACACCAGGCATCTAAAGAAGGCCTTTCACATGGAAGAAAGAGACTAAATCAAACTCAAAGAAAATAAGAACTTAGAAAAGAAGTACAATGCATAGAACAAAAGAATATTTCAAAGAATTATCATTAATACCCTCAGAGGAATAAGATAATGTACTCATAAAATAGGTTGCTATAAAAAGAAAAAATGAGGGATGCCTGGGTGGCTCAGTCAGTTAAGCATCTGCCTTCGGCTCGGGTTATGATCTCAGGGTCCTGGGATCGAGCCCCACGTCACGCTCCCTGCTCAGCAGGCAGTCTGCTTCTCCCTCTCCCTCTGATCCTCCTCCCCGCTTGTGTTCCGTCTCAAATAAATAAAAAATATTTTTTAAAAATGAATAAATAAAAGAAAAAGAAAAAATAACAAAGCTCTGGGGAATGACAAATATGATAGCTTAAAAAAAACAGTAAAAGGATTAAAAAATAAATTTCTAGAAAAATCTCAGAGTAAACAAAAAGATAAAGAAATAGGCAAATGGAAAAGATAAGAAAAATAGATGATCAGTCCAGGAGGTCCAATATCCAACTAACTATAAATCCAAGAAGAGAAAACAGTAGGGGGGAAATTATCAGAGACCATATAAGAAAACCTCGTAGAGCTGAAAGATTGGAACTTTTAAGACTGAAAGAGTAAAAATAAAGAAAATAATAAGGATCAAAGCAAGATAAACACACTGTAAAAAATTTAGAACAAAAGAAATCAAAAGAAAATTTTAGTATGTTTAAAGAAAAATAGATCTCTAGGGATGCCTGGGTGGCTCAGTCCGGTAAGTGTCTGCCTTATGCTCAGGTCATGATCCCGAGGTCCTGGGATTGAGTTCCACATCTGGCTCCTTGCTCAGCGGGGAGTCTGTTTCTCCCTCTGCCTGCTACTCCCCCTACTTGTGCTCTCTCTCTCTCCCTGACAAATAAATAAAATCTTTAAAAAAAGTTAAAATAAATAAATAAATAAGAAAGAAAGAAAGAAAGAAAGATCTCTAAAGAAAGGGGAATCAGGGGCACCTGGGTGGCTCAGTCAGTTAAGCATCTGTCTTCGGCTCAAGTCATGATCCCAGGATCCTGAGGATCAAGCCCCACATTGGGCTCCCTGCTCAACAGGGAGTTGGCTTCTCCCTCTCCCTTTCCCTCTGCTGGGTCTCACTCAATCTCTCAGATGAGTAAGTTTTAAAAATCTTTAGGAAAGAGGGGCGCCTGGGTGGCTCAGTCATTAAGCGTCTACCTTCAGCTTGGGTCATATTCTCAGGGTCCTGGGATCAAGCCCCGCATCGGGATCCCTGCTCTGTGGGAAGCCTGCTTCTCCCTCTCCCACTCCCCCTGCTTGTGTTTCCCTCTCTCACTGTGTCTCTCTCTGTCAAATAAATAAATAAAATCTAAAAAAAAAAAAAAAAAAAAAAATCTTTAGGAAAGAATAAAAAGAAATGGGAATCAGTATGGCAAGGGACTCCTTAATAGAAACACTTAAGGCTAAATGAAAATAAAGCAAAATCCTGGGTGAAAATGATTTTCAATTTCAAAACCACACTCAAACAAGCATAAGGGTGTAACAGGAAAATTTTCAAATATGCAGTATTTCCCCAAAAATTTACCTTCATGTACCCTTTCTCAGGAAGCCACTGGTAGTTGGTCACCAAAAGAGGGAACAAGGGCATAAACTAAGATAAAGGAAGATCTGGGATCCAGGAACAAAGAATCCAACACTGATGGAACCAAGGGGATACCAAGGGTTGTGGTGGAAGTCCAGTAACGGCAGCCATGCCTCAAGAGCTACCAGTACAGACAGGAATAGGGGGACAGAAGGTTCTGATGGAATTCTACAGGAAAATAAATGGAACTGATAGACTACCTAATAAGTGGGACCATAGAAAATTGGCCTGAACAGAGCTGTTGGAAGGTATGAGAAGACAACAGACTCAAAGAAAACAAAGCAAAATGAGAGGATGGGGAGAAGGGAGGAAGAAGTGAAAGAGAGTAGAGTGGAAGTCAATACATAATTCTAAAACTGCTATATTAAGTGACAGCAGAACAAGCTTATTACTTAGAAATATGGAGACCAGAACAAAGAGCTAAAAGAGTTACTTCAGAGGAGAATTAAAAGAGCTCTCCTTTCCACATTCACCAAGCAGAAAACAGGAATACCAATAATGAAACATATCTCACATTCTAAGAGGACTTGTCATATTGTGTTAGAAATACATTTTCTTGACTGAGAATTTTAGGCCAAAATGTGGATTTTATAGCAATTAACAATAAAGTTGGGGAGGGGCGCTTCGCTGGCTCAGTCAGTAGAGCATGCAATTCTTGATCTCAGGGTTGTGGAGTTCACCCCCTATGTTGGGCGTGGAGCCTACTTTAAAAAAAAAAAGGGAAAAGGAACAAAGAGGAGGGAAGGAATCACCTTTTTAAGCACCTTCATGGCAAATATTTTCCCAGTATTTGCTCCTGTTACTTTTCGTACTTGAAAAACCTGGATAAAAAATAAGTGTTTGTTATTAAAAGCTAAACTATGCTAGTCACACTCCCTTAATTCCTATTTATAGAAAACAGATGATACAATAGTTTATATTCTTAAAAAAAACTAGTAACACAAAGACTGTGCAAAAATGATGACCTCAAAGAGCAGACAATATTAAAGATTTAGTAATAAAATCTGTTAATCATGGGACTGTCCTATTTGGTCTGCTGACATCTGGTGGCAAAGTTGGCCAGTGACCATCCAATAATGAGCACTCTATATAACTTCATACACAAAATCCAAGTTTTCTTGGAAAAAGCTATAATCAGGGTTTCCAGAAGCAGAATACCAAAAGTAAAAATTATATTTTTAAGTTTCTTCCAGGAATGCCACTGTTCTTGCTTCACATAAAACTTTAATAATAGTTGACAGAAATTACTGTTTACCTATTGCTTAAAAAGGCTAACTATATAAAACATCATGCAATAGCTAAAATAATGTGAGACTCAAAGTGCACGTGTTCCACATTCGAGATGATTAGAACACATCAGAATGTGTCCTTAAGCCTAAGAAGAACCTACAAATGTCATGCTATGAAAAAATTAACACTACACAGTAGCATAAATAGTTCTTAAACTTAATCCTAACTACTAAAATGTTATCCAAATTCTATGTTTTGATAAAGAATAGCTAGGTATAAATTTTCTTGGGCAGAATACACAAAGGTGAGGTCACAAATTAGAAAGACTTGGGCAAAATATGAAGCTAAGAAGTTCTCTTCATTTTTCTTCTCCCTTATATTTTTCAGCTTCCCTAGCTCTAATGCTCCAAATACTGCAAGTCAAAGAAAACCAATTCAGATATAGATCTCAGTAATATTAACAATTTAACATGCCATTCCTCCTAAAAGTAAGGAGTGGTTTGTTTTTTAAGAGAATACCTCCAGAGGATACCATTTAAGCAAAAGAAGGAAGGATTCCTCTAATAATAGACTTTGCCTGGCACAGTTGCCTATTTATTTATTCAACAAATATTGACTGAGTGCCTATTATGTGTCAGTCTTTTATGTGTATGTTGGTAGGAAGAGAACTTCTGTACATCCCTCAAATAATACCAGGTTAGGTGATCATATCCTTTGCTGACAGCTAGTAAACAAAGATTGAAGAGGACCGCTAAACCAGAATCTAAAAATTAACCTACCCAAGACAGACAACAGCTCTTATTTCAAAAATACTTCCTACCTTTCCATAGCCCCCTTTACCAAGTACCCGAAGTAGCTCAAAACATTCTGGTCTGATTTTTTCTGGCCCTCTGTTCACACTAGTTTCCGAAATTTCAAATTTCTCACAATGTTCCATGCCACTGAGGAGAAAAGTAAAACCAAAAGTAAATTCTCAAAAAGTTAAATTATCTTCAGTTTACTATCATTGTAATCCAAATAAGTAAAAAGGAAAAGGTATATAACAACAAATTTACTACCTGTGCTCTCAGTAAACTAATGATTCAATGGCAAGGTAGGTCAAGATTAGGATGGCTTGATAATTGCTTATCTGCTTGTTTACAGAATATGCTATTATCATTTTTTAAACATCAAGCACCCCCAAACTAAGATAAATTAGAACAAGTTTATTAAGTTGACAAAGGAAAAAAAGTCTTCTAGCTATTCATATTTAGTTCATTCAAAATGTCTCCGAGACTAGGTATCATCCAACTAATTTGGCAGCTTCAGAAAATCTGGGAACTCTGTAAAAGTACCCAATTAGTTCAAGAATTTATGCTACAAAAATTCTTGCTAATAAAATGTATCCATGCACCTTTCCATATCTACTATTAGCTTGATTTAAAGACTCCAAAAGTGGCATTTAAGTGGCAATTCGTCCCTTCAATGCTTTTTATATGAGTTATCCTGGTCTACCCCCAACCCATGGTTTTTACTTAAGGTTGGGGTACAGAGCAGATTAATCACCATTCTCATTTAATAGAGTTTGCCTAAAATGACTTGAGATTGCACATATCTCTGTATGAATGATGTATTACAAGCAAAACAAAAAGCATTTGACTTTGGAAGTCATTTCTAAAAATTTTATTTTTAAGTAAGAAAAATTAACTCTCTAATAACCTAATGAAAATTCCTTACCCACTCAGACTCATATTCAGTATACTGTAAGTCAGAATGAACATCTTTCTCTCAAAATCTATATATGATCTCAAAACCCTGGATATATTACTGTATGGTGCTAAATTCAATAAACTAAGTTTACATATATGACTAGATAATTAAGAACAGGTTATTGGAATCACATGATGGCTACAAACTGGAACTGATAAAACCTACTTGTAAGAAAGACAGCACAATGAAATCTTTTCATATACACTTACAGTTCATATGGTCCAACTCCCCCATGGTCCATGCTTTCATTTAACTGACCCTGAAAAATATGTTAAAGTTTTAAAAATAAATAATCTCATAAACATAGAATCAAAATACTTAATGCTTCACCCTACTACTAAAGGAGAAATGAAATAAACCAGCTTAAAAATTCTCCATACTTTAATAACCAGCAAATGTGGTGATGAACAAAATAAGGTACACGATACCACAGGGATTTCACTTTTAATTTTCTATGACAATTAAGCTACAGATGCTACTGATCAATGATCTACAAACAAAGTAGGTGATAGCTCCTTTAAAAATTACATTTATTCAAAAGATATATTTTGTGTATTATGAAACTAAAGGCACCAGATTCTAAGTATGAATTACTAAATCAAATGATTTACATAAAGTGCTGTTCTGAATATGATTCTGATACACAAGACTAACATAACACGTAACTACAACCTAACTAAGCCTACAGTAACCACAACCAGTCTAAGATACTGTAGTGTATAATGTGGCTAATCAAAGCAAAATAATTAAGCATCACCCTCAAAACTGTCAAGAGTTACGTTGGCCAAACATTTTTATTCTGACCATAGTATAAATGGATGCAAAATTTAATTAACTTTCTGTACACTAACAATGAACAATTCAAAAATGAAATTAAAATAACTCTGTTCGCAATAGCATCAATAATAAAATAGCATCGATTAGAAAAAATTTAACAAAAGTGTAAGACTTATACATTTGGTAACTATAAAACATTGCTGAAGAAAATTAAAGAAGATCTAAATAAATCAAAAGACATTCCACGTTCATGGATCTGACAACTTAGTATTGTTTAAGACGCTTATACTAACCGAAATGGTCTATAGATTCAACTCAATCCTATCAAAATCCCAGGTTCCTTTCTTACAGAAATTGACAAGCTGACCATAAAATTCATACAGAAATGCAAGGGACCCAAAATAGCTAGAACAATTTTTGAAAAAAGGAGAACAAAGTTGGAGAACTGACATTTCCTGATTTTAAAGTGTATTTACTACAAAGCAACAGCAGCAAAGACAATGAGGTACTGGGATAAGGACAGACATATAGTTCAATGAATTAGAATTAAGAGTCCAGAAATAAACCCTTATATTTATGGTCAACTAATTTTTGACAAAGATGCCAAGAAAATTCAATGGGAAAGAGACAGTCTTTCAATAAATGGTGCTAGGACATTTGGATATCCACATGCAAAAAAATTACTTTAGTCCCCTACTTCACACCATATTCCACCACACTAAAAAAGTAACTTAAAATTCATCACAGGCCTGGGGTGCCTGGCTAGCACAGTTGGTTGGACGTTGAATTCTTGGTTTCGGCTCTGGTAGTGATCTCAGGGTCATGGGATTGAGCCCTGCATCAGGCTCCATGCTTAGCACAGAGTCTGCTTGGGATTCTCTCTCCCTTTCCCTCTGCCCCTTCCCACTGCGTGTACACACTCTCTTTCTCGTTCTCTCTCAGATAAATAAACCTTGAAAAAAAATTGATTAGGGCCTAAATATAAGAGCTAAAACTAGAAAACTCCTACTAGAAACCTAGGACGGAGAAAATATTCATAATCTTGGGATAGGCAATGATTTCTTAAGACACATCACCAACGGGCACCTGAATGGCTCAGTCAGTGAAGTGTCTGCCTTCAGCTCAGGTCATGATCCCAGGGTTCTGGGATCCAGCCCCACGTCAGGCTCCCTGCTCAGCGGGAAGTCTGCTTCTCCCTCTGTCCCTGCCCCCACTCCCTCTTTCTCTCGATCACTCTCTCTCTCAAATAAATAAAATCTCTGAAAAAGACATCACCAAAAGAACAAATGATTCAAGGAAAAAAAAACCAATAAACTGGACTTATTCAAAATTTAAAACTTTTGCCCTTCAAAAGACATTATTAAGAAAGTGAAAAGAAACCCCACAGAAGAATATATAAAGAACTTCTACAACTCAAAATTTTAAAATAACCCAATTTTTTAAAGTGTTAGAATCTGAATAGGTATTTCTCCAAACAAGATACACAAATGGTCAGTAAGCACCTGAAAAGGTGTTCAACATAATCAGCCATTACAGAAATGCAAATACAAATCAAAATCACACTGAGATACCCCTTCATATCCACTAGGGTGGCTATAATTAAAAAGAAAATTAAGTTGGGCAAGAAGTAGAGAAATTAGGGGCGCCTGGGTGGCTCAGTCATTGGGTGTCTGCCTTCGGCTCAGGTCATGATATCAGGGTCCTGGGATCGAGCCTAAGCCCCGTGTCCCGCGTCCCACGTCCCGCGACGGGCTCCCTGCTCCACAGGAAGCCTGCTTCTCCCTCTCCCACTCCCCCTGCTTGTGTTCCCTCTCTCGCTGTGTCTCTGTCAAATAAACAAATAAAACCTTTTAAAAAAAAATTAGAAGTAGAGAAAATTAGAACACTGGTACACTACTGTCAGGAATGTAAAATGGTGCAACCTCTTTAACAGTTTGGCAGTATCTTCAAAAATTAAACATAGACTTAACATATGACCCAGCAAATCTACTCCTAGCTATCTACCCAAGAAAAATAAAAATATATGTCCCATAAAGACTTGGGCACAAATGTTCTTAGCAGCATTATTCACAACAGTCAAAAAATGGGAACAACTCCAATGCATATCAACTGGTGAACTGAAAAATTGTGGTTGATACATACAATGGAATACAATTTGGCTTTATGTACATACTATGACACAGATGATCTTCAAAAACGTCCTGTTAAGTAAAAGAAGCCAGACACAAAAGTCCACATACTGAATGATTTGGTTTATATGGAATGTCCAGAAAAGGCAAATTTATAGAGATGGAAAGTAGACCACTGGTTACCTATGGATTGAGGTGGCAATAAGGAGTGACTATAAATGGGCCCAGTTTAACAGTGATAGAAATGTTCTAAAACTAAATTGCAGTGATGGTTGTACAACCCTATAAATATACTAAAAGTCACATAATTGTTAAAAAATAACTTGGCAGTAGAAATTCAGTTATTAATATTATAAAATATAGCTTTAAAATGAGTATTCTTGAATATAGTCTGGTTATGAGCCTTTCAATTTATACAAAAGGATATCACTTAATTGGGCTTTCAAAAATGATGTTTTTTTAAGTGTTGAATCACTACATTGTACACCTAAAACTAATATTACACTGTAGGTTGACTAACTGGAATTTAAATACTTTTTTTTTTAAGATTTTATTTATTTATTTGACAGAGGGAGACACAGTGAGAGAGGGAACACAAGCAGGGGGAGTGGGAGAGGGAGAAGCAGGCCCCCCCGCCGAGCAGGGAGCCCGATGTGGGGCTTGATCCCAGGACCCTGGGATCATGACCTGAGCCGAAGGCAGATGCTTAACGACTGAGCCACCCAGGCGCCCCTGGAATTTAAATACCTTTTAAAAATGCTAAGTTTTTAAGTTTTTATTGAACATTTTAGAATAATTAAAAAAATATTTAGGTGAACACATCTTCCCTCAAAGGTAGCAGTGCACATTCAAGCTACACAAAGAAAACTGATAGTATTTTTTTTTTTAAGATTTTATTTATTTATTTGACAGTGAGAGAGAGCACAAGCAGGGGGAGCAGCAGGGAGAGGGAGAGGGAGAAGCTGGCTCCCTGCTGAGCAGGGAGCCCGACATGGGGCTCGAGTCCCCGGGACTCTGGGATCATGACCTGACCCGAAGGCAGAAGCTTAACCAACTGAGCCACCCAGGCACTCAGAAAACTGATAGTATTCTTAAACAAGGGACGCTTAAATGCCCCCCAAACTACAGATTTTCAGCCAAAATTTGCTCATGGTGTGAACAAGTCAGGATGAGGTCTAATACTAGGGATGTATGTTTCAATGTTAGACTGAGCCAAATGGATGAAGCAGTATCAAGGGGAAAAAAATTCTTGCAGTTTCAACTTGATACAGTTTCTTTTGGGGGGTAGGGGTAGTTATGGTTAACGGTTTTTTGGTCTCTGGTGCTTCACATAATCACCTATGATGGCTTCACTTTAAAGACAAAAGACTAACTTCTCCCAAATGTGATAAAACTGGTAATATATAATTGTTTTTACTTTAATGTTAGTTTTACTTAATTTTAAATTAAAGACCACAGGGTAGTTAACACTAAACCATGACTTTGAAGCCACCTAGAAAGATATGCCCTGTGGCTATGTTTCATTTCCGGAGCCAGCCAGGCCTGTATTACCACCTGCATCTGTGTTCATAACTTCCTACCGTTATCTTCTGGAGCAGAAGCATTTGAGGCACAGTGCTTTTCTGCTACCCATGTTACCTTTAGAAAAGTCTCACACCAGAAGCATCAGGCTAACATTATATAATACATAGACAACTTTTCTTTCAGAGGAAACTTTTTAGATTTTTTTCTTCTGCTTTAAGCTTTATGACCCATCCAATACTCTTTTTCATGTGCTACTATGATTGACAAAGTGAATCCTGCTCATCTAGGGTACTATTCAAGATATATTTCAAACCAGCCCACCAAACTATTTCCAAAGTTTTAAATTAAAATTGTATATAAATTCAAGTTAATATGCCTAAAATCCCAATCAAAGAAGGAACATTTCATAAAAATGTAAATAAATTGTTACAGAACGGGTGAAATATCCTTAATCCAGATATTCATTATACTGTTTATCCACTTTCCTGGCTGTTTGCTCACAGACATTTCCTTATAAAATAAGATTCCGTAATTCAATGAATTGGGAGAAAAGGAGTAAACCTTGCTCAAAATCTTGAGCTATTTACAAGTGCTTTATAGTGCCCATTATAATGCGGGATAAGCATTGATGTTTTTCTATAATTTTTCATAACAGTGAATATTAGCTATAGCAACTTCATTTTTCAAAGCACTAAAAAATTTCAAACTTTTTGCTCGATAAAAATCTGATATCCCAATCTGAAACTCATGCAGTAAGCTTCTGTGACTACTTCAATTTTGAATTAGTAAAAATTAAGGATTAAACTTTTCTATTACTCTTCTAACTTTGTGTCTCCACAGAAAACAGGTTTCCAACATCTTCATAATCTAGTGAAAATCTCTAGAGGAAAACTTTCCCTTAGTTTCAACTCACTCTCCCCAAATTATACCATCACCAATGAAAAACGAACAAAAAAGACCCAAACCTAACCATCCAGCCCCCTCCAAAAAACGCTCTTACCCGCTGCTTTTTAATATAGTCCTTTGAGGTATTCAATCAGGGTCCTTTCTTAGGTAACGTTCAGCTTTATCCATAAATGCATTCATTTACTGTCCTCATCCTTTACTCACTGAAGAATTAATTATGATGTATAAATACATATATTTCCTGATATAAATTTAGTCAGTGTAACATATCTAAAAAGGCACGTATCTCTGAATAGGACCAATAATTTTAAAAATCCTACCGTTTCAAAAATGCAGCACCTCTGGTATAACTGCATTTATTAAGTCTCTAGGCATAGATGAGGGTAAACTTGAATGGTTCCTTGGCAATGAGTAACACTGACAAGTTGTATTTCCATGAACTAGCTAACTGCTTAATATGCAAGAATATCTTAAGTATTTTATATACCTTATCTCACATAATCCTCATTTGACAGAAAAGAAAAAAATGTCAGAATAAGCAATTTATTCTAAATCACAGTCAGTGACAATGCCTGGAGGGATCTGAATTAACTTCTGAACCACCACAGAGGTACAATATAAACAAGACTAGTAAATGCAATGAAGAAGCTATGCAATGAAGCCTGCAGGCTGGAGTCAGAAGACATTACTAGTTAACTAGTTATCTACGTGGTCTTGGGCAATCACCTCTCTGGTTTATGCCTCCATTTCCTTACTATGCGATGAAGAAGTGGGGCTACTCAGATATGCACCAATGTTTTTAAAAGTTTGTGTACTAAATGTTGCATATTCACAAATAGCCAGATTTTCAAGAATCTAAACTTCTCTTGTTTTTCAAAAATTTTAAATTGTGTTTTAGAGAAACCTGGGTGTCACTAAATTTCCTCAGGTGGCCAACCCAATCCCATCCTCAACTCTTTTCGCTTGTCCACCTTGAGGAACCTCTTAGAATAACACACCCAAAAGAAATATTTTCAACTCCAAAAGCATTGCAAAGTAAGATATATTTTGCTGAAGGCTCTTCCTCAAAATCCTCTTTACCTCTGCTTTTTCTCCAAAGTTCCCCTCCCCAGGATAGTGGTCATGTTTCTTTCTCCTTCATATTTCTACCAATTTCTCTGACCTCCTCTTCCACACTCTCTCAAAAACCTGTTTGCTTGTACCCAGCAAAATGAACGTACAGAGGTAGGCCAAAATACATCTCAAGGAGGTCCCAATTCATAACAGAAATCTTAACACAGTGTTTTACTTCCAATTGCTTTAACGTCTCCTGAATTATCCAGTTTTCTCCCCTGCCCTGCTCCAAAGCCACTGCCATATGGAGCCAATATAATTAATGAAAGTATGCAATACATAGTGAAAGTAATTCCATATTCGTTTCAAATTGTATGGAGTGTAACCGGTATTCGAATAAGAGGCTAACTGGAATTCCGTAGGCAAACATACTAAAAAGTACACATCTCAATACCCACCTTACAAACTGTGATTTTTATTAGACTTATTTGATTATGAAAAGAACAATATTATTTCAGCCCACTTAGTTTCTTACAATGTTCAAAGCTCTTTATTTATAGCATCTAGATTTTTTGGCAACAAGCAGGGCACAACTTACTTTCCAGAAGAGGAAAATCAGGTGAGGAAAAGGGGAGCCCCTTACATAGAGCAAACATCTGACACCAGTCCTTAACTCATGTACTCACCTAGACAGTGGGATTTAAAATCTAAATTATCATGAGGTTATCACGGATGATCATTTGCCCAGAATCAGTGATATAGTATGACAACAGTATTTTTGAACTTCAAGTGCAATTTGTGATTTTTCAATACATTTATCTTGAAAAAAGAATGATATTCCATAAAGAGTAACAAACTATTAAGACAGCAAAGGTAAAACCAAACTATGCATTAGGAAAAAACAATTCTAAATTTAGTACCCTAAATTACAGCAAGGAAAGCCCTCGCACCACCATTCACAAGTCTCAGTTCAAGCAATTTATTTTTGGCAAGCCAAATCACAGCTGTCAACGCTGGTTTTTTCCACCCCCAAATTACACAAAGTATTTTGAAAAAATGCAGACATCTTCAACTAGGGGAAAAGTTACAAATGCCGTGTGTCGTTATAAATGTTTAAAAAAAAAAAAAGTCACACGGAAGGGGGGGGTTAAAAAAAAAAAAAAGCAAACAAACAAACCCTGGAAGATGCAGCAGAGCCCCCTTGCTCCCGAAATAAAACTCCTGGTGGCTGTAACAGCAGCGGCAGCGCTACTCCCGACAGAAGTTTTCAGCTGTCACTTCTAACAGCTGAGCGCTTCCTAGGAGAGAAGCGACAGGCCGAGAAGAGAGGTGGTTGTGGGAGGTCTGAAGATTTAATACTTGAAATCTTACACTCGAAGGGAAACCCTTCAGCACTTCACCTGCACTTAAGGGACACCCAGAAAGAGTAGTCCCCCTCCCCCCAACATGCGCTTACACCACTCGCGCCCCGCCACACTCAAGTTCAGCAGCTCGAGGAATCGACCACTCGCCCTTTCTCGTCCCCTCCACAAATAGACTGCTCCGGGCTGCGCTGATCTGGGGCTACCGGCGCGACCTGCACCTGCGAGCCCCGAAGCGGCCTCACACCTAGGGCCAGGTCCGCCCCGCCCGCTCCCCTGCCTCGGACCGCGCGGCCCCTAGCTCCTCCTGGAGACTACTCGCGCCCCCCCGGGTCTCCGCGCTCACCGACGCCCTGGGCTTCCAGGGCCCGCGCCGCCGCCCCGGCCCTGTCACCTCGGGCCCCCCGGGACCCCGGGCCTCACCCCCTCCTCCAGCTCATCCTCAGAGCCCGCGTCCTCTGGCTGGTCCAGGTCTATGTCAAACACTCCTGCCATGTCCTCAGCTTCCCTGTCTCGGAAGTCCGGCGCTGGGTAAAAGCCGTCCCGCCTCCGTCGTCGCCTCATGGGCCCGGACCCGCCGCAGGCACCGCCGCTGCTGCCGCCATCACCGGCTGCTTGGGCTCAGTGCGTCTGCGCCTAAGCCCTAGACTGGCTCCTCAAGTTCAGCGCTAGAGCATGCGTACAAGGTTCTGTGAAGCCAAACTGTGGGCAATGAACATGCGTAGAGCTATCGCCTGGAGCCAGGTACTGGCAGAAACATGCGCAGAACTCCAGCCGAAGCCTCTTAGGTAGCTAGATCGTGCGCATTCTCGGCTAAAGCTTTTGATGGACAATGAGCATGCGTACCTTGTCTGAAGTTGATAAATTGAAATTGAACATGCGTAATTAACCTTTCTGAATAGAAAAAAAAAACACAACAAAACTCTTCGTTTGTGAACATGCGCAATTCGTTCTCCGTAGCTTTTTTTTTTTTTAAATCGAAAGTGAGCACGCGCATAATGAGAGGGTTGGCCCTCTGAAGTTTGAACAGAACGGAAACGGCTGGTTCTGGTCTGTCCGTGAGTGGGGTTTATGGAGCTCCTGGGACTGGTGGGGAAAGGGAGAAACTTGGTTTTGCTATTCTATTTCGGTGGTGTTGCGAAAGTCACATAACCTTTCAGAGTCTCAGTTTCCTTATCTATTAAATGAGAATACCTAGTTTGCAGGGTTGTTTGAAAATTTTAAGTACGGTCCGGCTCGAAAGCCCCTGCTCTTTCCAGTGCTGCGAAAACCTGGTGTGAGGTCTTTACCAAAAATTGTCTCTTTTCATTGTTAAAAATAGTGAAGACTTGCTCTCCTGTTTCATCTAGTCCTCTCTTTCCAAGCTTTGTCTTCCTTGCTGTCCAAACACAAGTCTTTCTTGTGTTATTGTAGTTACCAGGCCAGAAGGTGATTGGTAGGGAGAAAGTCATTAGTTAGAAGAGAGAAAATTAATGTTAATTAAATGTACAGTTGTTGAGCTAACTTCTGTGTTCTGTGTGTCCCTATAGTATGAAGTATGTACTAGGAATTCCTTCAACTAGCATTCATTTTGTTTTGTTTTGTTTGTTTTAAATGCATGCTTAGGGACACAGTGAATACAAATCAGATTTCAGACACTATTGAGCTGTCTGTGAATGCATTTGGGTACAGTAAATTCCAAATTCCAAAAATATGTAGAGAAAGAAAACAACTTCCTTGAATGATTAGCTCCTTAGACAACATAGCTATTTCATCTACAACACCATATATATGGCATTTTTAAATTGTTTTTTATCGATGTACATATGACATTTTATTTGTTCCTTGTTTATTAGTACTGTAGTGGTTCTCAAAGCCTATATTTTTCTATTACAGGTTGCTCGCTTTTTTGAGGGAATAGGCCTATTTTGCATCTCAGCATGTCAATAGTAACAGTGCAACTTGGTCAGTGTGGTAATCAGATTGGTTTTGAAGTATTTGATGCTCTATATACTGACTCACACTGTCCCCAGGGACTCTGCTCTAAAAGAGAGAATGAGGCATATCAAGCATCTTGCAAAGAAAGATTCTTCAGTGAGGAGGAAAATGGAGGTATGTGTGATCCATCTATATTCCTCTCCTTTATCTGACACCTCTTCAAGGCCAGGTCCTCAATCCACATGGTGTCTGAACACCATCTCTTCCCATCTTTCTAGGGAATGACTTTGCTCTCAGCCCTTTGTTTCTGTGTTAACAACCTTTGCCTCTCCAATGGCAACTTCCTGTCAGCGCAGGAGCTTGCTCAGATCTCACCCATCTAAAACCAACCAATCAAACAACCTAACGACTACAGCTTTTTTTTCTTTTCTTTTCTTTTGTTTTTTAAAGACTTATTCCCTGGGGCGCCTGGGTGGCTCAGTCGGTTAAGCATCTGCCTTCGGCTCAGGTCATAATCCCAGGCTGCTGGGATCGAGCCTGGCATCCAGCTCCCAGGTCAGCAGGGAGCCTGCTTCTCCCTCTCCCTCTGCCTGCTGCTCCCCCTGCTTGTGTTCTCTCTCTCTGTCAAATAAATAAAATCTTTAAGAAAAAAATTTTATTCCATTTTGTGTGTAGGCACTGTGCGGTGGTATAGAGTACAGAGATTTGGACTAAGCGTTGCAATTTTTTTTTAAGTAAACTCTACCCCCAGTATGGGGCTTGAACTCACAACCCCAAGATCAAGAGTCACATACTCTACCGACTGAGCCAGCCAGGCACCCCAAGCTTTTCTTTTCCTTCTTATCTCTCTACCTGCTCATCTAAGATTCTCAAACCAACTACAGTCCTGCTTTAAGCCCTACACCACCACTGAAATGCTCAAAGAAAAGTTCCTAGGGGAGTGGAGGGATGGGGTAACTGGGTGATGGACATTAAGGAGGGCATGTGATGTAATGGGGGGATGGGTTAGCCTGGTGATGGGTATTAAAGGGCACGTTCTGCGTGGAGCACTGGGTGTTATGCGCAAACAATGAATCATGGAACACTACATCAAAAACTAATGATGTAATGTATGGTGATTAACATAACAATAAAAAAATTTTTAAAAAAGGGCATGTGATGTAATGAGCACGGGGTATTATATAAGACTGATGAATCACAGACCTGTACCTCTGAAACCAATAGTACATTATATGTTAATTAAAAAAAAAAGTTCCTAGTGGAGAACCTGGGTGGCTCAGTCAGTTAAATGTCCAACTCTTTTTTTTTTTTTTAAGATTTTATTTATTTATTTGACAGAGCGAGACACAGCGAGAAAGGGAACACAAGCAGGAGGAGTGGAAGAGGGAGAAGCAGGCTTCCCACCCAGGCACCCCAAGCATCCAACTCTTGATTTCAGCTCAGGCTATGATCTCAGGGTTGTGAGATCGAGCCCCACATCAGGCTCCATGCTGGGTGTGGAGCCTGCTTAAGATTCTCTGTCTCCCTCTCCCTCTGCCTTTCCCCACCTCCTTCTCTTAAAAAAAAAGTTCCTAGTAATCTCCTAGATCCAGTGACTGTTTCTCTTTTCTCAGTTCACTTCTGTCTTGGATTTTATAACATTAACTATAAAACTCCCTCTTTATTTATTTATTTATTTTTAAAGATTTTAATTATTTGACAGAGAGAGAGAATGCACAAGCAGGGGGAGCAGCAGAGGGAGAGGGAGAAGCACGCTCCCCACAGAGCAGGGGAAGCCACGTGGGACTTGATCCCAGGACCGTGGGACCATGACCTGAGCCGAAGGCAGTCGCTCAACCAACTGAGCCACCCAGGCACCCTCAAACTCCCTCTTTAAAACTCCTCCTTATTATGCACAAACAGTGAATCATGGAACACTACATCAAAAACCAATGATGTAATGTATGGTGATTAACATAACAATAAAACATTAAAAAAATAATAAAAAATAAAACTCCTCCTTAGTCTCTGAATTTTTCTTTTCCAGTGGTTGCATCTCAGACTCTCTCTCCTCTGTCCTCCCTGGTATAGTTCTCTCTAGGCAATTTCAGTTACTCTTGTAATTTGCAACTTCTTTGACACTAGTGATTCTCAAATCTGCAGCCTAGCCTCTCTTCAAAGCTGCAGACTGATTAGTGGACGTCTCCACCTGCATCTCCATGTGTACCTCAAACTCAACATCTCCATACCCTAGGGCATTCATTAAATTTCCTTTAGAACTTGGGCTCTTACTGCCCACATACCATCAAACAATCATCTGCTGCTTAATTTACCTCCTACATATCTCTTCTCCCCTTTCCATCTTCACTGCCATTGGCTTAGTTCTGGCTCTTGTCCTCTGTCACCTGGATTGTTTCAAGACATTCCTTCTAGTTTCCCTGCCTTGATTCTTGTGTCTATCATATCTATTTTCCACACTGCTGTATTTAAAAAGTCATCTGATGGGGCCCCTGGCTGGCTCAGTTGGCAGAACATGTGACTCTTGATCTCAGGGTTGTGAGTTCAAGCCCCACATTGGGTGTAGATATTACTTAAAAAATAAATTGAAGGGATGCCTGGGTGACCCAGTCATTAAGCATCTGCTTTCGGCTCAGGTCATGATGCCTGGTCCTGGGATCAAATCCCGCATCAGGCTCTGTGCTCAGCAGGGAGCCTGCTTCTCCCTCTGCCTGCTGCTCCCCCTGCTTGTACTCTCGCTCGCTTGCTCTCTCTCTGACAAATTAAAATCTTTAAAAATTAATTAGTTAAAAAGTCATGAAAATTCCTCACTTGCTTGAACATTTTCAGTAGTTTCACATTATCTTATAAATAAATTTTTAAGCTTTTTAGCACTCCATACCAGGACTTCCAAGGTTTGAGCCTGGCCTGCTTTGGGTCGTACCACATCATACTGCGATTTAAGTTTTATCTCTTCCACTAGTGCTTCTAGGGCTAGATTGATGTTGTCTTCATCTCTGTGTTCCCAGCACAGTGCTTGGCACATTGTAAGCTCTCAGTAGATGTTTGTAGACCTGACCCAGGGATCATTTTAGCCCACACTGATTCATTCTACTTAGTAGAATGCCAGGCATTATGAACCATCTGCATATACCTGCTGCTGCCCACCTTAATTTCTAAGCAGTATGACAGATCTTTCTATCCTTAACCTTTGGATTTTTTTTTTTTTTTTTGGACCTAGAAATTTGTGCTCTGAAATAACCCAAATAAGACATATGAAATATTTTTCTTTTGGTCTTTTTCCTCTCTCTAGTTCCAGTTGCCCGGGCTGTCCTTGTTGATATGGAACCTAAAGTTACCAATCAAACACTATCAAAGGCTGCCCAGTCTGGCCGATGGAAATATGGCCAGCATTCGTGCTTCTGTCAAAAACAAGGTTCTGGAAACAACTGGGCATATGGGTAAGAGTAATTCCTCATGATTTTGGTTTAGACACAGCTGCCTGGACAGCATAGTTACAGCCGCATCGTTGATATACCAAGCACATAATCCTGAAATTGCTATTTTAAAATTTAGAGAGTGACTTCACCCGGTAGAAACTCTTCATTCTATCTCATGTATGTCTCTGCTTCAGGTCCAGGTAATGATAAAACCAAGGATCTCTTGCTGTAGGGTTTTCCACTTCATCACTGTCGTTCCACCAACTAACTTATTATCAAAACAATATCTTTATCTGGCAGGTATTCCAGCTAATAGGGAACACAACAAGGCAGTAGTATGTCCTGGGGTTCTTTGGAAAATTCTGATGCCTGGGTCTTACTTCAGAAGTTCTGATTTAATTGGTTTAGGAAGAAGCCCAGGTATTGGGATTTTTTTAAAACTCGCCTCGGTAATTCTAATTAGCAAAGTTTGAGAACTACTGCTTTAGGAGTATTATTATGAATATTGAATATTATTTTGTACCATAAGCTTGCAGAACTACCTGGTAACTGAAGTCTTCAGCTACAGGAATGGCCTATAAAAGAGAATTTTTTTGTACCCAGTAAATTCACTCTCCCCACAGTCCTATTCACCTGTTCAATATATTTAACGTGTATGTTTTAAATTTTATCAGGGCACTTGTACCTTTCATGAGAGCTAGTTCACATCCCTGGGTTTTAAAAAACCTTCTCTATCCTATATCTTCCTCTCTTGCCTCTTTCTGAGTATATTGAAAGGTGTTTGTATTTGTTTCTTTTGTGTTGCATAGTTACTCTGTTCATGGACCCAGGCATGAAGAATCTATAATGAACCTAATCCAGAAGGAAGTGGAGAAATGTGACTCTTTGAGTGGTTTTTTCATCATAATGAGTATGGCTGGGGGCACAGGATCAGGGCTAGGAGCCTTTGTTACACAGAATTTACAAGATCAGTACTCAAACTCTTTGAAAATGAATCAGATTATATGGCCTTATGGAACTGGTGAGGTATGAACATATTAATTGAAAATTTTTATATTTTGGGGGCTCCTGGCTGGCTCGGTTGGAAAAGATGTGACTCTTGATCTTAGGGTTGTAAGTTCAAGCCCCACATGGGGTGTAGAGATTACTTAAAGCTTAAAAAAAAAAATTTTGTATTTTGTATTCTTTGAAGTGAAATAAATATGGGTAAAAGATTGATCTCACCCTTTCTTTGGAAATGTCAAGTTACTACATCAGGAGTCATTCATTATATAATATAGTACTTCTGTGAACAATTCATTTAACTTTGCTTAAACTTTTCTAAACGAATGAGGTGTCCTTGTAAAAAATTCCAAAGGAGACAATTGTGCATCTTCTCTCAGGAACCCATTCCTGGGTTAGTCCCTGTGACTACAGTATGTAAAGGAGGGACCTTAACCTCCTGTTGGGGTTCATCATGCCATTGCCAACCTTCAAAGAATTTTCCTTTCTTTCCATTGAGAGGAAATGTCTATATAGGTCAATTTCCTGTTGATCAGCCTTGTAAGAGAAATAATAAAATGGAGATGAGTTAAGTCACTGTAGGAAATGCTGTAGGAAGAAAGTGTGATAGTAGTAATCACTGTTTTTTAGCCCTTACAAACAGCAGGACACTGTTCTAAGTGCTTTACTTGCATTCTATCATTAATCCTTACAACTCTAGGAGCTGGTATAATTACTGTCCCTGCTGTACAAGTGAGAAAACTGAGGCTTGGAAAGATTACATAACTTGTCCAAGATCATAGAACTAGAAAGTGCAGAGCTGGGATTTGAACCCAGGCAGGACGCCCTTCAAATCTACCCCCTTAACCACTCTTTTTCCTTGCCTTTCTTTTTTTCTGACCTTTTTCTCTCCAGGTTATTGTCCAGAACTACAACTCCATTTTGACTCTTTCTCACTTGTACCGATCTTCAGATGCCCTCCTTGTTCATGAAAATGATGCTCTTCATAAGATCTGTGCGAAACTGATGAACATCAAGCAGATCTCCTTTAGTGATATAAACCAAGTCCTTGCACATCAGTTGGGAAGCGTGTTCCAGCCTACGTATTCTGTGGAAGGCTCATGTCACTACAGAAGAAATCCATTAGGTATTTGTCCTCTTCTATGTAATTTGTAGGAAAGTCTTATGTTCTGAAAGTCTCAAAGTTACTCCCCACTGGCTCTTCCTCTCTGTCTGAGGATACACTCAGTTTTCCCTCCTCTCAAAAACTTCCTAAAGAGCTACCTCACTCTCCAACTGTCTTATTGAAGTTTTGAGAAGTTACTAAATTTCTGAAGAGTGGTGATACCCACTGACTCCATTCATCAGGATCCTTTCTCTTCTTTTTTTTTTTTAACAGCAACTTTGACATGTAATTCACATACCATACAATTCACTCATTTAAAGTATACGATTCCATTTTTAGCATATTCACAGAGTTGTACAACCATCATTCTCATCACCCCATAAAGAAATCCATCATTCTTTTTTCAGCTTGTCACGTGGTGCCTTATCAATTCAAACCATCTAGATGCAAATAACTCCATAATCTATACCCTCCTCAGTCCTAATCTCCTTCCCAAATAGTTGCCCATCCCAATTCTCTTAATTGCCTTCTGCTTCTTTAAATTTAGATTGTTCTGAATGGATCCATCTTTTTTTCCTTCCCTCTCTCTCCAGCTCCCTCTTCCTTAATTTCTAACACCTGGATTTCTCCCACGGTCCTCATATCTCATCAGTGTGTTCAGACCTATTGGTGCCATCTCTGCCATCTGCCTGCATTCTTCCCCCTCCTTCTCTGTCTGTCTGACATTGGTTCACGGTGTCAGTATCTCTCAACTAATACTGCATACTTTCCCTAAATACAAAGTAAACTAGCCTCTTTCTATTTTCTCTCTCTCTCTCTCTCTCTCTCTCTCTCTCTCATAAAAACAGAGCTTACATCAAGTTGACATTCCTGTCTTAAGGTGGTCCTAACCCTGCATTCCTTCCTGTTGCCTGTCTCTTACCCCTGCAGTCCATCTTGCACACTGACTGCAAAAGAGCCTTCCTAATGCACAGGTCTAATTCTTGTACTCTCCTGTTCATCCTCTGGCCACATTTGTCAGAATTCCTTATCCTGGCCTCCACATTATGCCCTGAACCCTAACTTTCTAGCTTCATTACCTCCCGCCTCCTCTGCATGGATCCCCACCTACTTTTCATCCTGTCTCCACTGTCTTCCTTCAGTCTGGTACTTTCCAGCCCTGATCCCTTTGCTCAGTGTTCCTTCTCCTTAGTAACTGCTTCCTCCTTCCCTTCTTCACCTCTACTGAAACCTTAACTCATCCTTCAGTGTCCAATTCAAGTGATAATTTTTCTATAAAGCTTTCCTACTGAGGCCTTTATCTAAAATAGTCCTCGGGCGCCTGGGTGGCTCAGATGGTTAAGCATCTGCCTTCAGCTCAGGTCATGATCCCGGGGTCCTGGGATCGAGTCCCGCATCGGGCTCCCTGCTCCTTGGGAGCCTGCTTCTCCCTCTGCCTCTCTCTCTCTCTCTCTTTGTCTCTCATGAATAAATAAATAAAAAGTTTAAAAAATAAATAAATAAAATAAAATAGCCTTCTTTTCTCTAAACTTTAAGGCATTCTCTGTCTCTTTTATGTTACCTAATATTTTTTACTTTTATTATTTCTTTAAGTGTGTTTGCTTACCTTTAACAGTAACAGGTAGGGACATCTGGGTGGCTCAGTCAGTTAAGTGTATGCCTTCGGCTCAAGTCATGATCCCAGGGTGCTAGGATCGAGTCCCACATCAGGCTCCTTGCTCAGCAGGGAGCCTGCTTCTCCCTCTGCCTGATGCTCCCCCTGCTTGTGCGCCCTTTCCTCTGACAAATAAATTAAATCTTAAAAAAAAAAAAAACAACTTTAAAAGTAACATGGGTGCTTGGGTGGCTCAGTCAGTTGAGCATCTGCCTTCAGCTTGGGTCATGATCTCAGTGTCCTGGGATCGAGTCCTGCATTGGGCTCCCTGATCAGCAGGGAGTCTGCTTCTCCCTCTCCCTCTGCTGCTCTCCCTGCTCTTGATCTCCCTACTTGTGCTCTCTCGTTCATGCTGTCCCTCTCAAATGAATGTATAAAATCTTCTAAAAAAAATTTAAAAATTAAAAAAAAGTAGCACACACACACACCCCTATTCAAAGAGTGCAAAAGCGGGGGCACCTGGGTGGCTCCGTCGTTGAGTATCTGCCTTTGGCTCAGGTCATGATCCCAGGGTTCTGGGATCGAGCCCCGCATCAGGCTCCCTGCTCGGCGGGAAGCCTGCTTCTCCCTCTGCCCACTCCCCCTGCTTGTGTTCCCTCTCTCGCTGTGTCTCTCTGTCAAATAAATAAATCTGTAAAAAAAAAAACAACAAAAAAAAACAGTGCAAAAGAGTATGCAATCAAAAGTTAGTGTCCTCCTCACCCTTTCCCAGATGTTACCACTGTCACTAATACCATGCATTTCCTTAGAAAGGGATTCTGTCATGTGCATATTACGTAGTCCCACTCATTTGCAGCTTCCTTGGAGACCTGTATCTTGTTAATTTCTCTGCATGTCATAGCACTTACCATGTTGCACATCTGTTCACTCAACCAATATTTATTGACTTCCTGCTATGTGCCAGTCACTATGCTAAATGTCGGGGATCCAGTGGGAGCCAATGCAGACATTGTGTTCACTGTGAAATGGGAAGGAGAGACATTAAACAAATAAATTACACCAAGAACATATAATTAAAAACTGAGTGGGGCGCCTGGGTGGCTCAGTCATTGAGCGTCTGCCTTTGGCTCAGGTCATGATCCCAGGGTCCTGGGATCGAGCCCCACATCGGGCTCCCTGCTCCGCGGGAAGCCTGCTTCTCCCTCTCCCACTCCCCCTGCTTGTGTTCCCTCTCTCACTGTGTCTCTCTCTGTCAAATAAATAAATAAAATCTTAAGAAAAAAAAACAAAACTGAGTGAAGTGCTCTGAAGGAACGAAGTACAGTTTCAGGAGAATGTGTCACTAAGGAATCAGACTTAGGCTGCAGGGGCAGAGAAGGCTGCCCTGAGGAAATAACACTTGAGCCGAGAGCTGGATAAGGACTTGGACATGACTTAGCCAAGGGAGGGAGGAGATAGTAGCACGTGCAGAGGGAATAGCACGAGCAAAGGCCTTGCAGCAGAGGGAAGCGTGGCACATCAAAAGAGAGAAATCCAGTGGCGCTGGAGTGCAGAGAATGGGGTGGGGGCAGCCTGAAACCTGAGGTTAACGTGGTGAGCAGGGGCAGGACTTGCAGGTCCTTGTAAGCTGTTTAGAGGCCTTCCTCATCACCCAAAGAAACAGGGAAAACTGCTGAACAATTTTAAGCAGGTTAGTGACATAATCACTTTTACTTTTGAAAAATCCACTGGACTGCCTATGGATAGCTGATTGGAGGTTGAGTCTGCAGGCTTGTCTAGTGATTCCTCACTGGACCTCACTGAGAAAATAAAGGCACTTAGTCACACAGGAGCTCTCTTGACTCCCCCACCACGTTTGCAAACCTTACTGTACTGTCTGGACTCACCTTTGCACTTCACCTGGTATTACAGTGGGAGAAGTGTCCTGCTCCTATTAAAGGCCGATCTCTCACTTGGCTTCTGTGTCCCAATTCCTCTCCTTTCTCAGGGACTTAATTCCTCACTCATCTCTTGTCCTCCATGCCTCTTTCCTGGATTACTGCCATTAACAACTCTGCATCTCTCACACTGAAAATACCCTCCTTTGACCTCACCTCTAGTGACTGAACCTATTTCTCTGTTATTCTTTAGAACAACGCAAGGGTGTCTGCCCTTGTTGTCCTCCGCTCCTCTTCATCTCTTTACTCTTCAGCCCACTCTGCTCTAGTTTATCCACCCCCCACTTTTCTGAAATTGCTTTTTACAAGTCACAAGTATGTCCACATTGCCAAATTCAGTGGACACTTTGCTCGTTTCCATCAACCTGTCAGTAGAATTTGGCATGGCTGACCTTTGGTCTTCCAAATCTTCTCTTTGTCTTTTGTGACAGCCCTCTCCTGATTTTCCTTCTATCTCAGTGACTACTCCTTTTATTTCCTTCTTTTCTCCTCTTTCGGCTCCTCTCCCAAGCTCTAAATGCTGGTCTTGGACCCTCTCCCTGATAACTGGCCCACTTTCATGGCTCTAAACACCATCTGTATTCTCCAGCCTGCTGGTTTATCTCCAACTCTGACCAATTCCCTTAGCTCCAGATTTCTATGTCCAGAAGCCTTCATGTATGACATCTGTATGTACACATTTCACCGACATCCCAAACATAATGTGTCAGAAACAGCTTTCTCCCAGAAGCTTGTTTCTTTCTCACTCCCTCAGTTGCTCAGTTTTAAAATCTTAGGTCCAGGGCTCCATGGAGCCTACAGGGAAAAAAAAAAAAAGATTCTAAAATCTTAGGTCCAGCTTTCTTACAGTGAAGTCTACCGTTGCCTCAATTGTATGTGATCCAGCTTCTGTCTTCCAGGTTCCCTTCTTTCCTGCCATTCTTCCCGTTCAGGGGCACAGCCTCGGGGGCCTCTGTACTCATCATACAGCCCAGCTCATTCTCACCAGGAGGTCTGTTCTTGCTGTCCTCATCAACTTCCTATTCCCTCTATCAGGAATATTCTCCTGGCCATTTCCCATTCATCTTCCCAGTCTCAGGTCGCTGTTACCTCCTTAAAATGGCCTTCCATGATGATCCTATTTGAGGAGTGTCTATAATATCATCCCATTTGTTCTCTTCCCAGCACTTATCACTCTCTGACATTGTTTTTGTTCACTTATTACCATTTTTATTCTTTGTTTCTAACCACCCGAATAGAGGCTCTGTGAAGGCAAGGCCTTGCTCACCACCATGTCCCCTGTCCTCAGAACAGTGCCTCTCATATAATAGGTCCTTGCTAAAGGGGACTAAACAAATGGAGCTAATGAGGATGGATTTGAAAGCAATTGGGGGTGGGGTAAAGTGCACAGGACTAGGTGATGGATTGGATCTGGAAAATGACAGAAAGGGAGGTATAGAGCAGAATTCATGAGGCCCTGGTTTGCATTACAGTATAAATTGTAGTGCTGTTCACGAGCGCTGGGAACGCTGAAAAAGGATGTGGTTTGTGGGTCACAGTACAGGGCAAGGAAAGAGGTGGATCTTAGATGTGTTGAGTGTGAGGTGCTTTTGCCATATCGTAATGGAAATGTCATGTGAGGAGTTGGCTGGAGGGCAGCTAACCTGGTCTTCCCACTTCAACCTTTGCCAACCGACAGCCTTTCCTTAAGTATAGCAGCCAGACTGAACTCTGACTTTACTTGTCTAAAAGGTTAAATCCTGTTAGATCCTGTTACTCTCCTACTCAGAACCTTCAAGGGGTTTCCCGTCTCACCCAGAGTTAAAGCCAAACTCCTTGGAGTCACATGTAAGGCTTTGCTCTGTCTGGTTTCCCACTGCTTTGTTGACCTTATATCCTGCTACTCACTCTCTTCCAGCCACATTGGCCTCCATGCCGTTTCTCAGGTATGACTGCCATGTTCCAGAGTCTCTGCACTAGATGACCTCAGATATCCACATGGTTCCACTCAAGTGTTTGAGGAGATGGCATCTTTACGACAAAGCATCAGCATTAGTGGGCAGCAGTTTGGCATCTAAATTCTGTGGGGTCCCATCTGTGAGATGGGGCGACTTGCTACATCTGTGCTCTGACAGGCACAGAGAACATGAGGAGGATAGTCTAAGACTGGGTTTTTACTAGAAAGATCTGATGAAGAGAAAAGGGCAAGTAGCTGGTTTGGAGAGAAGTGAAGCAAGGGGAAGACTAATGGACTGAGAAGTCAGGAAGTCCATGGGTTAGTTAGTCTTAGTCCATTTAGGCTGCTATAACAAAAGTGCTGTATACTAGGTGACTTATAAACAACAGAAATTTATTTCTCGTGGTTCTGGAGGCTGGGAAGTCCAAGAGCGAGGCACCAGTAGTAGTGTCTGGTCAGGGCCTGCTTCCTGGTTCTCAGATGGCTGCCTTCTCACCATGTCCTCACACAGTAGGAAGGGCTAGAGAGCTTGGTAGGGCCCCTTTTATAAGGACACTAATCCCATTCAGGAGGGCTCCACCCTTACCATACCATCACCTCGGGGGTTAGGATTTCAGTGTACGAATTTGAGGGGGGAACAAACCTTCAGTCCAAAATAGGGTCTCAACAGGTCCCAGAATGGTTAAAATGAGAGTGGATGAACAAGAAGGCTGGAGGGAAAAGTAGACTGTGACAATAATTCCTGTATTAGTGCTCAGGCTATATCTGTTGACTGTTATTTGTTTATTTATGCTGTGCAATAGAATTCAGCTCTAGGTATTTTGCAGAAAAGGGTTTTTATGTTTAGAGGAAACTCCATTAGCCATAAGATCAATTTGTGCAGCACTTCGTAGATGTTTCTGTCAAAATCTGTTCTTTTCCTCAGGACATACGATATGGGTTTGTACTGTTATAAAATTTACATTTCATGCTGTTATAGTAATATATTTTTCTCTCTCCTCTAGTTTTTTCTATAAATATACAAAACAGCTCTGAATGCAAAACAAATTAGCCTTTCTCCATAATCCTGTTTCATTACAAATACAAGTTTCTAAAGATAGGCATATTCCTGTCTTCAGGAATCACTGATCTTGTCTTTTTTTCCTAGTAGAGTTTGATTTAAAAGGTTCTGATTACCATTTAACTAGGTAAAATAAATAACAGATCTACGAAAATTTTTAAAGGAATGTTTAGTGAATATAAAATGATGATAAAAGCATAGCTGCTCTCATGCTTACTTTATTTTCCTGGGGTATAGCTAAATATTTCATTCATGTTTCCAGTTTCTTAGCTTCTAAATTCTTGTTTCCTTTTTGGCAAAGTGTCTTTTCTCACTCGTGCTAAAATAGGTGCCAAAATATGTGATCTGAAATAGACATTGTCTCTGAAATTCTATTTTTCTATTTATGTTTTTAAATTTAAGCAATTCTGGCCTTGGAGGAGAAAACATGTTTGGCCCCTAAAACCATCAAACCACAGTTGTGTATGGGCCAATGGAAACGTAATGGAATTTAAAAGTTTAGTTCAGATTTTTTTTTTCTTTACAGGAGACTTAATGGAGAATTTAGTTCCCCATCCTGAATTCAAGATGCTGGGTATTCGTAACATTCCTCAAATGTCTGAGAACTCACTGGCATACAGCACATTTACTTGGGCTGGCCTCCTCAAACATCTGAGACAGATGCTCATTTCTAATTCAAAAATGGAAGAAGGTAAAGGGTATTTTAAAAATATGCAGGCCACAAGCTGGGAAAAGTGCCTGTACTAGAATTCTCAATTTAAACTTGCTTGGCCAGTTGAAATAATGGTACCTTCTTCTGGTCAGGGAGGCTCCTAGAGAAACTCACCAGGACATCCCAGGAGGGTTCCTTAATCACTTCACAGTTTCATTTCCCAAAAATGAAAAAAAATTTCAGAGGAGCGTGACATTTTTTTTTTAAGGTTATTTATTTATTTATTTATTTTTAGTAATCTCTACACCCAGCGTGGGACTCAAAGTCACTAACCCAAGATCAAGAGTCGCACACCAGCTGCCGCTATTTCATTTTATTTTTATCAGAGTGATATATGCACATAGTTTTTAAAAAAATCAAATAGTCAAACCTGCTGATATTAAGCCTTCTTCAGTTTATCCAGGTTCTGTAGAGCATGTTCTGCCTGTCCATTAAATGTTAATGAATCCTAAAAAAAAAAAAAGCAAATAGTCAAAATTCATCTAAGTGTATACTTCTATCCATACATTGCATTGTATGTAAGTTATATCTCAGGTTTTTTTTTTTTTTTAAGCCAAGTAATTGTCCACTAGGAATTTATAACAAGGAAAAGAGCAGTTCCCTGTCCTGCACCTCCCCCTGCCCCAATGAAACTACTTTCAATGTTTTTAGCTGTTTTTTTTTTTTAAAAGATTTTATTTATTTGACAGCGAGAGGGAACACAAGCAGGGGGAGTGGGAGAGGGAGAAGCAGGCTTCCCGCTGAGCAGGGAGCCCAACGCGGGGCTCAATCCCAGGACCCTGGGACCATGACCTGAGCCGAAGGCAGACGCTTAACGCCTGAGCCACCCAGTCGCCCCCATGTTTTTAGCTGTTTTTTTCTGGAATTCCCCTCCATAATTCTAAGTATCTTGCTTATACTGTTACTTATTTTATATTTTATGGTTATAACATACTTTTGAATTAGTTTTCAGTGTTTATATTACTTTTGATAGGTAGATATTATTTACAGTTGAGCCACATACTGTATACATAGATTAAATCTTATTTCGTGTACAGTTAATTTTTTCTTCCTCTGGTGGATAATTACACTTATTTGGGGTGTAAGACACTTACTTGTCTGGCTCAGTCGGTAGAGCATGCAACTCATGTTTGAACCCCACACTGGGTGTAGAGACTACTTTACAAAAATTATACTTACTTGGTCAGTATTCTGTGTGCCTATCACTCATCTATCCCTAAATTTTTCCATAAAAATAGATCCCTTCTCCACATGTTCAAACCCATCATACCTGATGGGTTTCTCTTACTTTCACTGTCTGCTTGGAAATGTCCCTTTTGGAGACCTCATTCTCTTGTTGCTGCCCTGGTTGCTCTCGGCTTGACGAGCAGCCAGCACTGACATCTCTGCCTCATTCTGTGTTCTATCTGATTTCCTAGATTTCACATCTTCCTTTTTTTTTTTTTTTTGGTTTATTCCCTCATATTGATAGACCGCACTCTCCAGGAGCTTCTGAAGAAAAAGTACAGGGAAGGTAAAAAAAAAAATTTAAAGCTATATAAATGTCATTATTCTGCCCTTACATTTGATTGATAGTTTGCTCAGGTATAGGATCTGAGGGTGGGGAGTCATTTTTGCTCAGAATTTTGAAGGCATTGTTCTGTTACCTTCCAGCTTCCAGTGGTGCTGTGAAGTCCCACGTCAATCTGATTCCTAATCCTGTTTTGTTCTCTTGAATCTTTTAGGATTTCCTCTTTGTCTCTAACATTCTGGAATTCCTTAGTGTGGATCCTCCATTATTTCAGGAGAATGTAAGCTTTAGAAGGGCAGAGATTTCTCTCTGTTTTGTTTACTGCTGTATCTTTCGAGCCTGGAACGCAGGGCCCAGCGTGGCGGCCCGAGCCTCCCTGGGTTAGCCTTTCCTGAGCAGACGGCTTCTAGGGCGAAGCGGGGCACACCCTCTGCTGCCGGGAGTGAGGACATCTCAGGCTCTCCCCACTCCGCGCTCAGGTTTTTAACTAATGCTCTCGTTTTCCCCTCTTTCAGAAGTCCTGGTCTGTTTCCAGGACCTCCGCTGGGGGCAGAAGTATCAGCTTTCCCTGGTTGCTAAGTCAGCCACCCCTGGTTCATTGGCTTGCCAGCTTCCAAAGTGGTGTTCCCATGATCTTCTCTTCCCTTCCCTGTTTTCTTGTTTATGCCTTTTAAAAATGTCCCTGTGATTGTCTTGTTAGTGAGATTTTGGGAGAGAGGGACAGTAGACTGGTATGTTCAGTCTGTCATGTTTAACTGGAAATCACTACTATTAGTGATTATTTGAGCAGCATATATTTTATCACAAATAACAATGACAGGTTTCAATGCTATGAAAGTGGATGGATTTCCTCTCCATTTACGTACCAGTGATACCTTATGGATTGTAGATCATAGTTCCTGAGATCTGGAGATAAATAGAAAGGTTACATCTTAAAGGAATGCTTACCAAATGTTTTGGCCTCAGTACCTGTTTTTCTAGTAATACCTGTTAACATCTCAAGGAACACAGTGTTCCTCAGGATATAGTATAAGACGTGCTGCTCTTAGCTCTCTTAGGTCAATAAACCACAGTTTGCTTAGTCATTTTCCCATGCAGAATCTTGAGTGTCAACATTTTTTCACAGTAATAGATACAGCTTTGAACATATAAATATTTTCATATATATGAGTATATATGAATAAATATATTTATGTCACCAGGTTGAGACAAATAGCTTTAAAAATCTTCATATATATGTGTGTGTGTATATATATATATATATGCACGTGTCTGGGTGGCTCAGATGGTTAAGTGTCTGCCTTTGGCTCAGGGCATGACCTCCAGGTCCTGGCCTGGGATCAAACCCCATGTCAGGCTCGCAGCTCAGCGAGGGGCCTGCTTCTCCTTCTCCCTCTGCCTGCCACTCCCCCTGCTTGTGCTTTCTCACACTCTCTCTCTCTCTCTCTCTCAAATGAATAAATAAAATCTTTAAAAAAAATCTTCATATATTATCAGACTGCTCCATATGAAGATTGACCCTGTTCATATCACCTTCAGCCATGTATCTGTTTCCACATGTCCTAGCAATGGAAGAAATGAGTGATACCAGAGGGAGCTAGGAGGAACTTACAATGTCTTTTATGACCTAGCTTTGGAAGTCATACACCGTTTTGTTTTTTTTTTTTTAGTTTTAATTTTATTTAAGTAATCTCTACACCCAATATGGGGCTCACAACCCCGAGATTAAGGGTCACATGCTGTACAGACTGAGCCAGCCAGAAATACCCACACACCATCATTTCTACATCATCTTTCTGGTTATTAAGGTTATTAAGCCCTATGCCATGTGACAGGGGACCACACAAGGGCCTCAGAACCAGGAGGGAAGGATCACAGGGGTTCATCTTAGAGGCTGGCTACCACTCTCTGCCCTCTGTCTCCTACCGAATCATGTCTTCCCATAATGCAGAATGGACTTAACCCCTCCCAAAGCCCTTTAGCAATCAGGCTAAATTCCAGAATCTTGTCATCTAAAAGCAGGTCCAGGTATGGATTTACACTCCTCAGGTGAGATTTTTTGAGTATAGCTCTTTGTTTTTTGGGTTTTTTGTTTTTGTTTTTGTTTGTTTGACTATAGCTCTTTGAGTACAGTTACTTCCCCCCCCACCCCCTGATCAGTAGAAAATGGTAAGACAGGCATAGCATAACTTGTAGACAGCCTCCTTAGAAAGGGGGAAATAGAAGGCACATAGGAGTCAGTGGCCCTTAATTCAGCAGGGCACATCCTGGCAGTTTCTTGATTACAATGTAAGGCCTACGAATAATTTTTCATGGCTTTTGGCTTGGCTCTCTGAACCAAGCTAAATTATAATTTTATTTATTTTTATTTATTTTATTTTAAGTAAACTATACCCGCAACACGGGGCTTGATATCAAAACCCCAAATTCAAGAGTTGACTGCTTGGGGTGCCTGGGTGGTTCAGTCGGTTAAGCATCCAACTCTTGATTTCGGCTCAGATGTCAGGGTCATGAGATCTAGCCCCAAATTGGGCTCCATGCACAGCGGGGAGTCTGCTTGAGATTCTTTACCTTTGCCCCTCCCACCCTCACTCACATTCTCTCTAAAAATAAATACCTCTTGGGGCACCTGGGTGGCTCAGTCGGTTGAGCAACTGCCTTTGGCTCAGGTCATGATCCTGGAGTCCCAGGATCAAGTCCCACATCAGGCTCCCTGCTCAGTGGGGAGTCTGCTTCTCCCTCTGACCCTCCCCCCTCTCATGCTTTCTCTCTTTCTCATTCTCTCTCTCAAATAAATAAATAAAATCTTTAAAAAAAATAAAGAAATAAAAATAAATACCTCTTTTTAAAAGGAAGGGACGGAGGGAAAGAAAGGAAGAGAAAGAAAAGAAAAGGAAAGAAAAGAAAAAGATGGGGTGCCTGGGTGGCTCAGTCGTTGGGTGTCTGCCTTCAGCTCAGGTCATGATCCCAGGGTCCTGGGATCGAGCCCCGCATCGGGCTCCCTGCTCCACGGGAAGCCTGCTTCTCCCTCTCCCACTCCCCCTGCTTGTGTTCCCTCTCTCACTGTGTCTCTGTCCAATAAATAAAATCTTTAAAAAAAAGAAAAGAAAAAGAAACCTCTCCTAAAGCTATCTGTCCTGCTTCAATCGAGACTTTTTGCCCTCAACAACCAGAGGACACTTGTCACCCTGGATATTCTCTTTGCCTGTCTCCTGGGTTGAATATTCTGCTGTGAAGGGTTAGGCAAAGCCCCAGTGATCTGGGGAAAGAGGCGGGGAGGGGTCATTTTTTTTTGGGTTTTACTAGATCTCTCTGGTTTACCTTATCCATAACTCTGCCTTGTGCTCTCCAGACCAGAGACCCTCAATCATATCCTCTCCAGAAAGTAAACCTTTAGTTTTATGCTGGGGTAGGGAAGAGGCAGTCATCATGCTAAACAGACAAGTTTAGCAACATTCCTTAATCAGGAGTCAAACATAGATGGTTCTCTACATGATAGCAAAGCTAGTTTAGGAGCCAGTGACTAAGTCTTTCATGTATTCCCTTAAAGAATGCTGCATCACCAATGCTGTGCAGAGACAGAGGACAATAATGTGTGAAAAAACATTGGCATCATTAACGCTGAGTCAAAAAGTGAGAAAGTCACTGTGAAAACACTTTAGGAAATCCTTAACCAATTAATTTTGTTACATGTAATTTTTTATGGATGCTCGAGAATGATATGATTTTTAAAAATCTAAAACTAATTTACTCTAAAAGAACTCTTTCAATAAGTATAAAATTTAATGATCTAAATGAATCATTTAATTGACATAATTTGACAACATTTTTTTCTCTTATCATCAGTGGTGTCTTAGATGGAAGGAAATACAACATTGTGGATTTGTATCCCTTTTTTGTTACATGGGTTGCAAATATTTCTCTCCATCATTTTTGTCTTTTGTATCGTATTTTTTACCATATGGAGGTTTTCCATTTTTATGTGAGCCGTATATCTTCCTATTTTATAGATTCTGAGCCTTGCCTCAGATATAAAATATTCTTTAGTATTCCCCAGTATCTTTATAGTTTTATGTTTAATATTTAAGTTTTAACCCATCTGGGGCTTATTTTTATTTCTGATAATGCCTTTTTCGTTACTTCTCTTCCCATTTTAAGTTTTATTTGCTTAACTTTTCCCTTTTCATTTTTTTTTTAAAGATTTTATTTATTTTTGACAGAGAGAGAGAGAGAGCACAAGCAGGGGGAACAGCAGAGGGAAAGGGAGAAACAGACTCCCTGCCCAGCAGGGAGCCCGATGCGGGGCTCGATCCCAGAGCCCCGGGATCATGACCTAAGCCGAAGGCAGACGCTTAACCGTCTCAGCCACCCAGGCGCCCCCCCCTTTTCATTTTTTATATGTTAGTTTTTCAAGGGCCTAACTTTGGAAGGCTTCATTTCTTTTTTCTTTTTGAAACTTTTATTTGTTTATTTTTGAACCTTTTACATAATGTTGATTACCTTTTATTTCTAGGTAATATAGAGTGATGAATTATCTAACAAATACAGCTTTTAGGGGGGCCTGGGGACTCAGTCTGTTAAGTGTTCCTGCTGAGCAGGACCCTACTTTTTCCTCTCTCTCTGCCACTCCTCCTGCTTGTGCTCTCTCTCTCTCTCTCTCAAAGAAATAAATAAATAAATAAAATCAATCTTAAAAAAAAAAACTGGCTTGTGATAATGGTTGCATAACTCTGCAAATTTACTAAAAACATCACCGAATTATACTCTTATCATAGGTGAAGCATATAGTATATAAATCACACCTCAGTAAAGATATTTAAAAATTTATGACCTACTGTAAAAGCTGTATTTGTTTGTTTTTCAAGATTCCATCTATTTGGCAGAGAGAGAACAAAAAAAAAGCAGGGGGATCAGCAGGCAGAGAGAGAGGGAGAAGCAGGCCTCCCATGAAGCAGGGAGCCCGATGCGGGGCTTGATCCCAGGACCCTGGGATCATGACCTAAGCCGAAGGCAGACGCTTAATGACTGAGCCACCCAGGCGCCCCCAGTCTCTTGATTATATACCTATAAGTGGCATTGCTGGGTTAAAGGATAAGTCTGTGTTTTGTAAAATTGCTATACTTTTTCCAAAGTGGCTGCACCATTTTACATTCCCACAAACAGTTTAAGAGGGTTTCAGTTTTTCCACATCCTTGCCAACATCTGCCGTTGTTAGTCGTTTTGATTATAGCCATTCTAATAGGTGTTAAGTAGGGTCTCCTTGTGGTTTCAGTTTGCATTTTCCTAATGACTGTGATGTTGAGCATCTTTTCATGTGCTTGCTAGATTTGTTTATCTTCTTCGGTGGAATTTCTGTTCAAACATCTTTCTGATTTTTAAATTGGCTTGTCTTATTATTGAGTTCAGCATGCCAAAATTTTTGGTTTCTTGTTTCTATTTTTGTTGAAAATCGATCTGTTGCTGTGTGCTGAATTTTATCCCTATCCTATGTATACTTTAAGAGTATTTTCTTTTTTTTTAACTTAAATTCAATTAGCCAACACATAGTACATCGTTAGTTACAGATGTAGTGTTCAACAACTCATCAGGTGCGTCTAACACCCAGTGCTCATCCTATCACGTGCCCTCCTTAATGTCCATCGTTCACCCACTTGCCCCATTCCCTCACCTGCCTCCCTGCAGCAACTGTTTGTTCCCCAGAGTCCGGAGTCTCTCATGGTTTGTCTCCCTCTCTGATTTCTTCCCATTCAGTTTTCCCTCCCTTTCCCTGCGGTCCTCCACACTATTCCTTATGTTCCACATATGAGTGAAACCATAAGATAATTGTCTTTCTCTGCTTGACTTATTTCACTCAGCATAATACCCTCCAGTTCCATGCATGACAATGTAAATGGTAAGTACTCATCCTTTCTGATAGCTGAGTAATATTCCATTGTATATATTAAGAGTATTTTCAAATAAACTATTCCTGGCTGTTTATTTTCTTAAAATAAAAAATTTAAAAGCCTAAAAAAAAAAAAAGAGTATTTTCTTGGGGCACCTGGGCGGCTCAGTCGTTAAGCGTCTGCCTTCGGCTCAGGTCATGATCCCAGGGTCCTGGGATCGAGCCCTGCATCGGGCTCCCTGCTCAGTGGGAAGCCTGCTTCTCCCTCTCCCTCTGCCCCTGCTTGTGTTCCCTCTCTCACTGTGTCTCTCTCTGTCAAATACATAAATAAAATCTTTAAAAAAAAGTATTTTCTTAATATTTCTACATGATTGGTCAGTCAGTTTTCAATCCTATTTTTGTTTTGTGTTTCTACATCCCTTAACATTTTTGTATGTATTCTGTTTGTTCCCACAGGTGTATAGAGTAAGGTTCACCCTTTTTAGGTGTATGGTTCTATGAATTTGGACAAACCTCTATAATGTGTAACCTCCACCACAATTGAGATAGAGTGTTTCCATCATCCTAAAAAGTTCCTTCATACTTTGTGGGCACTCTCTGCCCCCCACTCCAGCCCCTAGCAACTACTGATCTGAATTTCATTCCTATGGTTTTGCCTTTTCCAGAATGTTCTATAAATGGAATCCTACGGTATGTAATTTTTTGAATCAAGCTTGTTTCACTTAGCATAATGCTTTTGAGATTTATCCCGTTGTTTGTTATGTGTATCAGTAGTTTCTTTTTACTGGTGAGGAGAAACCCATTGTATGCATATACCACCATCCTTTAATACTCTATGAAGACTATTTCATGCCTTTCTCAGGATTGAGTAGTTTGAATCACTTTAGGTCAACCAGATAAGAATTTTTAAATATTTAGTAGAAAAAGCAACTTTTACTTATCAAATAAAAATTTATGTAAAATATACATACTGTAGTATGTTTTTCTCTTCTTGCTCAGAGCTATTTTTAAAATCTCTTGCTTCTTTTCCTTTGGTAGGTATTGATTGGCAGGTACGGCCTCCTTTATCAGGACTTCCTACTCTGGGTAAAGCGTCTCTCAACAGGGGGCTTCATTTTAACATGTCCATTGCCAACTTGGTCATCCTTCGTGGGAAAGATGTGCACAGTGCGGATCTGGGTAAGCAGAAGTTAAGATGAAATTAATATGTACATTTTGCACATCTACATGGTAACACATTTTTTGTTTTTAAAAGGGAAGTCCCTGAATTTATTTTTAAAGAAAGGAAAATCATAATTTTGTGTTTTAGTAGCAAAATGTAACCATTGTATCAGTTAGTATGTGACCAGACACCAAAAATAGAAGTGACTGAAACAAGATACAGGTTTAATTCTTTCTTCTGAACTTTGCTGTTCTTATTGTCCTCACCTTAGAGCTTCCCCCTCGTAGTGCAAGACATGTTTGAGCTTCACCACCAAATCACATAGGAATGAGCGTGCCGCCCGCCTCCTCCTAGGGTTGCACACCATACGAGTGTTTATATTACCTTTGATTGGGGCTGACTCCTGTGCTACCCCTAGCTGCAAGAGTGGCCATGAGCACAGTTAAAATTTGGGGGTTCTCTTACTAAAGAAGAAGGGGAGAATAGGTCATGTAGCATAACTAGTGGTCTCTGTGACAAGCATTTTGATATAAAACTTTCAGGAAGTTTGAAGAGCAGTAACCTGTCAGCTTTGTATTTTTATGGAAAATCTCCAAGTTTGTCTTATCTTTATTCGATGGTTTTATGTTTTTAGAGATCTATTTATTTATTTTAGAGAGAGAGAGTGCATGCGCGAGCGGGGGGAGGGACAGAGGGAGAGAATCTCAAGCCAACTCTGCTGAACGCAGAGCCTGACAAGGGCCTTGATCCGACGACCCATGAGATCACGACCTGAGCCAAAACCAAGTCGGATGCCCAACCAACTGAGCCACCCAGGTACTCCTTATTTGATAATTTTAGCAGTATCAAATTGGCTGCTTCTAGCTGTGATATAAAGAAAACCAGTCCCACATTGGGCTCCTTGCTCAGCAGGGAGCCTGCTTCTCCCTCTGCCTTCTGACCCCCCTGCTTGTGCTCTCTCTCTCTTTCTCTCTCCTCTGACAAATAAATAAAATCTTGAAAGAAAGAAAGAAAGAAAGAAAGAAAGAAAGAAAGAAAGAAAAAAACAAATAATCTAGTTCCTGTAGTACACCTTTGATAAGAAAGTGGTAATTAAAAGGGATCATTTCAAGTCTGTCAAATGGTATACTTTCTCCCACCTTAGAACATTTTCTTCATATTCTTTATTTTAGATTTTAAATTAAGAGAATTAATAAGAGTATATATAAAGTAATCAAACTTCCAAAAATGTATCCGCAGCAAATGACATACATACAGAGAGGTGTTCTTGCAAAGATATTCACTACAATATCTTTCACACAAAAATGCAGAAACAACCTAATGCTCAACAGTAGGAAATATGTTAAATTATGGTATTCTCATATAATAAAACTTTATGAGTGATATTTATTGACATGGAAAAGAGGTGAATGAAAACAGATTATGGAACAGCGTTTTTGTAAAATTACAGACACAAGAAGGTCAGCAAAATGTTCATGGTCTTCTCTGGGTGGTAACATTTCAGATGTTAGTTGACTTTTAAATTTTTGTTTGTTTGTTTGTTTCAAGTTTTTATTTAAATTCCAGTTAGTTGGGGCACCTGGGTGGCTCAGTCGTTAAGCGTCTGCCTTCAGCTCAGGTCATGATCCCAGAGTCCTGGGATCGAGCCCCGCATCGGGCTCCCTGCTCCGCAGGAAGCCTGCTTCTCCCTCTCCCACTCCCCCTGCTTGTGTTCCCTCTCTCGCTGTGTCTCTGTCAAATAAAGAAATAAAATCTTTAAAAAATAAATAAATAAATTCCAGTTAACATATAGTGTAATACTAGTTTCAGGTGTAGGATTTAGTGACTCATCAGTGACACACAGCACGCAGTGCGCATCACAGGTGCCCTCCTTTACCCATCACCCTTTTAACCCATCCCCCGCCAACCTTCCCTCCAGCAACTGCCAGTTTGTTCTCTGTAGTTAAGAGTCTGTTTTATGGTTTGCCTCCCTCTCTTTTTTCCCCTATGTCCATTTTGTTTCTTAAATTCCACATGAGTAAAATCATATGGTATTTGTCTTTCTCTCACTGACTTATTTCATGTAGCATAATACACTCTAGCTCCATTCATGTTGTTGGAAATGACAAGATTTCATTCTGTTTTATGGCAGAGTAATATTCCATTGTATATGTATACCACAACTTCTTTTTTTTTTTAGGATTTTATTTCTTTATTTCCGTGAGTGAGAGAGTGAGAACACGAACTGGGGGAGGGGTACAGGGAGAGGGAAAGAAATCCTCAAGCACACTCCCCACTGAGTGGGGAGCCTGATGCAAGGCTCAATCCCAGGACCCCAAGATCATGACCCAAGTGGAAATCAAGAGTCAGACACTCAACCAACTGAACCACCCAGGCGCCCCTGTCTACCACAACTTCTTTATCCATTCACAGTCAATGGACATTTGGGCTCTTTCCATAATTTGGCTATTGTTGATAATGCTGCTATAAACATCGGGGTGCATGTGTCCCTCTGAATCAGTATTTTTGTATCCTTTGGGTAAATGCCTACTAGTGCAATTACTAGGTCCAAGGGTAGCTCTATTTTTAACTTTTTGAGGAACTTCCATACTGTTTTCCAGAGTGGCTGCACCAGTTTGCATTCCCACCAACAGTGTTAAGAGGGTTCCCCTTTCTCCACATCCTCACCAACACCTGTTATTTCCCGGGTTGTTAATTTTAGCCATTCTGACTGGTGTGAGGTGGTATCTCATTGTAGTTTTGATTTGTATTTCCCTGATGATGAGTGATGTTGAGCATCTTTTCAGGTGTCTGTTGGCCATCTGGATGTCTTCTTTGGAAAAATGTCTATTCATGTCTTCTGCCCATTTCTTAACTGGATTATTTGTTTTTTGGGTGTTGAGTTTGGTTAGTTCTTTATAGATTTTGGGTATTAACCCTTTATCAGATATGTTATTTGCAAATATCTTCTCCCATTCTGAAGGTTGCCTTTTAGTTTCGTTGATTGTTTCCTTCGCTGTGCAGACTTTTTGTCTTGATAAAATCCCAATAGTTCATTTTTGCTTTTGTGTCCCTTGCCTCCAGAGACATATCTAGTAAGAAGTTGCTATGGACAAGGTCAAAGAGGTTGTTGCCTGTGTTCTTCTCTAGGATTTTGATGGTTTCCTGTCCCCCATTTAGGTCTTTCATCCATTAAATTTTCTTCGTAATACTTTTCTGAATGGTGTGAATTATTTTTTTTACAATGAATATGGATCATCTATGCAAAAGCAATATAAAGCTAGTTTTAAAGATTTTTATTTATTTATTTTTGTGAGAGAGAGAGAGAAAGAGCATGCACGAGCAGGGGGAGGGGCAGAGGGAGATGCAGACTCCCCACTGAGTAGGGAGCCTCATGCGGGACTCATCCCAGGACCCTGGGATCATGACTTGAGATGAAAGCAGATGCTTAACCGACTGAGCCACCCAGGTGCCCATAAAGCTAGTTTTAAAAGGCAAAACAAAAGGAGACTTCTGGTGAAATGAATAAGAAAATATGTTTATTAATTTGTTTCCAAAATTAATGATTTATGATGTAAACAATGGCTTGTGTTGTTTTACTCTAGGAGGATTTAAAGATTCAGCCCTCTATACTTCTTGGTTAGAGCCTATTAATGCTTTCAATGTGTGGAAAACCCAGCGAGCCTTTAGCAAATATGAGAAGTCTGCAGCTTTGGTCAGCAATAGCCAGTTCTTACTAAAACCACTTGATACGATTGTGGGCAAAGCCTGGAATATGTTTGCTTCAAAGTAAGTAAAAAATAAATCTACAAACCTTTCTAACCTTAGGCAGATAATATCTTAAAACACAAGGCAGGACTTGGAATGTTTTAGTCTGTTTGGTTTGCTGTAACAAAAATAGTCCAGACTGGGTATCTTATAAACAAAATTTATTTCTCAGGAGTTCTGGAGACTAGGAAGTCCCAAGGTGAAGGTGTCGGCAGATTTGATGTCTAATGTTGACCTACTTCCTGGTTCAGAGGTGGTTTCTTTTCCTTGTGTCCTCAAATGGCCGAAGGGGCAAAGAACCTTTCATGGGCCCCTTTTAAAAGGGCACTGATCCCATTCATGAGGGCTCCACCCTTGTGACCGAATCTCGCCTCCTAATACCATCATCTTGGGGGTTAGGATTTCAATGTACCAATTTCGGGGAACACAAACATTCAACCTGTAGCCTGGAGTAAGCATGGCTACCACTGTAGGTATGAAACTGGGTCATGTTACTTCAGGTGTCATTTTCTTATCTGCACGGTGGGTCTACACTGAGGATATGTGGTGAGGATTAAATGTGATAATCATGTAAAATTACCTACTACAGTCCTATTATTGACTAGTCATTTCTAGATGAAATGAAATGAAAGTAGAAATTTCATTATAAGGCTGGGACAATAAAATAGTTTTCCAAAATAAGACCCTTGAAAGAATGGAAGAGATCCTGATCTTGTTCAGCAAGAAATATTGCAAGTTCAACTCCATCTGCTAAGAAATGTGTTATCAGATTTCCTGACCTCGGCCAGGATTCCCAAGGGCCCCCCATCCTGCACGTGGCCATTCCATAAGCTCCCACTCCCGGGACTGTGAACTCTGTCCTTTCCTGATATTGTTCTCTTCCCTTTCCCATTAAATGGCAGCAGCCCTTATTACCTCAGTTTAATCCATGTCTGTCCTTGACATTCTTTTTAACATGATTTCTCCTGCCTCAGAACATTTTGGGGGTATGAGATATTCAAAGAACCACCTGGCCTAAGTGCAAATTACATGTTGTCTGAAAAATACTTGGTAGACTTCACTTCATTCCTAGAACTGGATTAATGTGTTTCTGCAGTTTCAAGGCTTAGGTAAAAATTCTCAGGCACTTTCTAGAGTTGATACTGAACCCAGTCATCTCTGTATGGTGTTGAATATGTGCTGGGTTCAATAACCAAATCTGAACATGCTGCTTTTTCCTATGTGCTTCTTATTGTCACTCTCTTGAACACTAAAAAGACAGGGAGCTTGACATAAACTTTCAGAGTTTGCTAATCTTTGGAATTAACATCGAAGCAAATATAAGACATTTAAGAGATTCTGCCATCCTCAAATATTCATGAGCTAGGAAAGTCCTATTTATTGTTTGATTTTAAGAGTTACTCATTTGCCTGAGATTTTTTATTTTACATTTGCTGTTTCTTTCACCAGAGCCTACATTCATCAGTACACAAAATTTGGAATTGAAGAAGAGGACTTTTTGGACAGTTTCACATTGTTAGAACAGGTTGTTGCCAGTTACTGCAACGTCTGATCTCGAACAAAGGAAAAAAAGGACTTTAAGTCATTTTTGGGCTAAAATATTTTCAATAGTCCTTTCTCTGTACGGTTTTCAAATCTCTACCTGTTAAACTAACAAAGTCAAATGCTGTTTCCTTTGGCATATTATGACCACAGAAAAGGAGGAAAACCTTTTAAACCGAGAACATCATGTTTTCAATGAAAACATCTACTTGGTATTTTCATTTGTAAGAAAGAAACTGGTGCTTCCATAAAAAAATTTGGAAACACTTTGCTGAAATGTTGGAACTCTGGAAGTATCCAAAAAAGGGAATATTCTGTTCTGTCCCCATGTTTCTAAGTCTTCCCTTTTTTTTTTTTTTAAAGACTTTATTTATTTGAGAGAGAGCATGGGGGAGGGACAGAGGGAAAGGCAGGCATCCCACTGAGCAGGGAGCCTGATATGGGGGTTGATCTCGGGACTCCGGAAGTCTTCCCTTCTTTATTCCAAAAAGGATTCACTAAATACCAGCTAAACTTTTACAGCACAATTTGAAACAGAGATTGCGGTTATGCATTTAATTGAAGTGGATGCTTTGAACCACAAGAGGGAGCTATTGTCAAATGCTAGATTATGAACTTTTAAATATTTTCTTCTGTAACAGTAAGATTTTCCACTTTAAGCAGCTATTTAAAAATAAATATCAGATTTTGTTAATAAATGTATATCATGCTTAAGTACAAAAGTAAGGAAGTAAATGCTTTTCTTAAAATTTTCTAGGCATCAGAAAATTGGGTCAGTTTTTCTTTTAGATCTTGAAATGTAAAAGCAGAAAGTGACTTTATTCGACTAGTGCTTTCAGATTACTTACAGGTATTTAGCTAGCGTGAAAGATGTTATGCTTGTCAGTAAAAGGGGTAAGTTTTCACTAAAATTTCACAAAGTTGAGAAAATTACCACCAAGGAAATACCGTCCTTGATGAAATTGAACATACAGATGTGGGTTTCACTCAGAACAAAACACACTTGGAAATTGGCAACTGAGTTTGAGGGTAATTGTGTATTTCAATAAAACATGTCACATGCAGTGTATTAACAAATGTCAAATGGGAAACAAATAGGAACATTTGCCCCTTCTGCCAAATCTACCAGTGGTGATTTATTTTTATATGGAAAAATGACAGTTCACAGCTTCACTGGTTTCTTCCTTTTCTTTCCATATGGAAATGATTACTTTTTTGCTGTTTTTCTTATCAACTGTTGCTATGATTTAAAATACTGAGCCATATCTTATTTCTAAGGAATGTAAAAAGTGGTCTGTTCAGCCACTAAGAGGCACACCCCTCTGCTGCATTTTGTTAACCCAAGTATACTTGGAAAATAATCAGATAATGATTTTTACAAAATAAAGTTAAAAGTAATGGTTTTACACTGAAGACATCCAAAGACTGAAACAACTTCCCAAACTGAACTAGCATTAATGAAGATCCAGAGCTTACCAGGAGTTAAGCTGATTCTGAGGAACCTGCTAGAAGTAAAGCTTAAAGAAAGTCATAAATCACTTTATATTTAAGAAAGGAATTCATGAGGTACCAATGGGGACAAGTTTATTTCTAATTTGGCAACTCATGGAATCAATGGCAAGTGAATATTTGAAGAAAGCCCCAGTTAGACACAGCTCTGGGTCCATTCACTTATATGAGTAGAGCCTTTTTTATGATCCACAACTGCATTATTTGATGTGTGTGAATACCTCAATATTTACAGACTTGTTTTAAAACATTTAGATGAATTTTTTTTCTATTTGGAGTAAGATAAAATTTTTGCTGTTAGAGTTGTGATTTAACTTTAACACAAAGAAGGGGATGCCAAAGCTTCAAGATAGGGGCTGTAACTGGCAATGTACTTTGTGTAGAGAAAACGGCCGATTAGCCAGGGCAACATTAGGATCATAACTTCCTGGGCATACAGATCCAGAAGCTTTGAACTTGTAATATCTTAGATTACTGGATAACTGGAGTACTATGTTGTCACTCACATTTCTCCCACAGAGCCCACATGCACTCCCGGTAGGCAATAAGGAAGTGTAAATTCAAACTGCTTATTTTTAAGCCTCTTCACTGCTTCATTTGTGCTTTTGTCAAGAGTTCTTTAAGCTGTAGAACCTGTTTCTTCCCATTCATTCCCTCTTGCTTCTAGCTTTGCCCCTGCCAACAGGATCCAGTCAATCTGCAACATCTTTCTCCTTTATTTAACCTGTCACTTAGACCTTAGCCAACGTATCCACAATTCACTGTTCTTAGGTAATTCATTCATTCAACCAATATCTAGTCAGTGCTAGGCACTGATTTAGTTAAAGGGGTTAAGACCACATAGTCTAAATGAAGAAGCTTACAGTGTAGCTAAGTTTCTTTGAATGTCTTTTCTTTTTTTTTAAGATTTTATTTATTTGACAGAGAGAGACACAGTGAGAGAGGGAACACAAGCAGAGAGAGTGGGAGAGGGAGAAGCAGGCTTCCCGCTGAGCAGGGAGCCCGATGTGGGGCTCGATCCCAGGACCCTGGGATCATGACCTGAGCCGAAGGCAGACGCTCAACGACTGAGCCACCCAGGCGCCCCTTTCTTTGAATGTCTTGATGCTCCTAATTATTGCTTATTTTACCCATGTCCATGTTCCACTTTTTTACAGGGAAGATGTAATACAGGGGACAATGAGCTCGGAGCTCTAGTCTGGGCTTTACATTGGTCTGAAAGGCCTCCTCCCTGGCTCTGGAGACTATTCTGCAGGGTACATACCAATGATTTTTCTGACCACCATGTTTATCACACTTGAATTCCTGTCCAAAATTTTGTTTTAAAACATGCTCCATACGTTCATATCACAGGATTCTCTCCCCATGAGCCCAAGGTTTGGTAGTCAACCCTCTCTTGTTCTTCAACCTACCTACCAAATCTGGCTTTACTCACTAACTTGTCATTTTTGGCGAAAAATCAGTTATTTAAGAGATGTGTGCTCATCTTTATCAATCACACTGTTTCCTATGGGTTTTAGGGATGTGAGCTAAAAAATCTGGCTTTACGTATTTAACTAAATAACTTCCTACTCCTGTACTCTGAAATGTCTCAGATGATGCAATGTCAGTCTTATTAATAAATGGAATCCCACTTCCACTAGCCAGAATGCTTGCACAAGAATTTAAGATGAACAGGGGCGCCCGAGTGGCTCAGTCGTTAAGCATCTGCCTTCGGGGGTCGCCTGGGTGGCTCAGATGGTTAAGCATCTGCCTTCAGCTCAGGTCATGATCCCAGGGTCCTGGGATCGAGCCCCACATCAGGCTCCTGGCTCAGCGTGGAGCCCACTTCTCCCTCTCCCTCTGCCTCTCCCCCTGCTCATGCTCTCTCTCTCTGTATCTCTGTGTCTGAAATGAATAAATAAAATCTTTAAAAAAAAAAAAAGCATCTGCCTTCGTTTCAGGTCATGATCCCGGGGTCCTGGGATCAAGCCCCGCATCGGGCTCCCTGCTCCGCGGGAAGCCTGCTCTCCCTCTCCCACTCCCCCTGCTTGTGTTCCTGCTCTCGCTGTGTCTCTGTCTGTCAAATAAATAAATAAAATCTTTTTAAAAAAAGAATTTAAGATAAACAGTGTAAATATTTCCAGTTTCTGGGCAACACAGTGTAGGGTCACTGTTGTAGAAGTTATGGCATTTCAAGGAGAAGAGGGAAAAGATAGAAAATCCCAAAATCACTGAGATCCCAGGGAGCCAGTGACACAGGAAGAAATGAAAAGGAAGGTTAATGATGCCCCCCCTCCAGCCCCCAAGAGCTGCTTACAAGCAAAGAATTGCTTACAAGCATATTAAGAAAAAGACTTGATGGTTTCTGAATTATGGATTTTACCTAAAGATGAAAAATCCTAATAGCTTACAAGAATAGCTTAAAAAGAAACAGAAAGCTAAATAACGTGTCACTTAGCAAAAAATTCTCTTACCTGAATTTATCATCTCCTTTGCTAATGATGGAGCCGGTAAGATTAATACTTTCATGGCTTGTCTAATTATTTACATGGGGAGTACACAAAAATTCAAAGATTCTGTACCTGTGCTGTCCATTAGGTAGCCATTAGCCCCCACGCAGCTCATGCTGTAGGTATAAAATACACATTGGATCTTGAAGACAGTATGAATAAAAGAATGTACAATATAAATATTTTTAATTGTTGAAATGATATTGTGGACATATTTAGATTCTTCGAATTGGTATTTTTTGTTTCTTTTTACATTTTTTTAAAGATTTTATTTATCCAGGGGCACCTGGGTGGCTCAGTCGTTAAGCGGCTGCCTTCAGCTCAGGTCATGATCCCAGGGTCCTGGGATCGAGCCCCGCATCGGGCTCTCTGCTCAGCGGGAAGCCTGCTTCTCCCTCTCCCACTCCCCCTGCTTGTGTTCCCTCTCTCGCTGTCTCTCTCTGTCGAAAAAATAAAATCTTTAAAAAAAATTTTTTTTTTATTTATCCATTTGACAGGGAACGAGCGGGGGAGCATCAGGCAGAGGGAGAGGGAGAAGCAGGCTCCCCGCTGAGCAGGGAGCCCAGGACCAGTTGCCTAAGGACTGAGCCACCCAGGTGCCCCTCTTTTTTACATTTTAAAATGTAGCTACTAAAGTTTTAAAATTAGATACATGGCTTGAATTATATATATATATATATATATATTTTTTTTTTTAAGATTTTATTTGTTTGACAGAGACAGCGAGAGAGGGAACACAAGTAGAGGGAGTGGGGGAGGGAGAAGCAGGCTTCCCGCCGAGCAGGGAGCCCAGTGTGGGGCTCGATCCCAGGACCCTGGGATCATGACCTAAGCCGAAGGCAGACACTCAACGACTAAGCCACCCAGGCGCCCGAATTATATTTCTATTGGACAGGGATATTCTAGACATTTCAGGAGCAAAGGCCTGGGAACTATAGAAAAGGGAGCTGAACAAAGTTTGTCCGTATTAGGTGAGAGGTCATGGGAACATGATAGTAAGAAACATGACATAAGGCAAAAGATGGGAGTTTCCTTTTTGGAAAAAAAAAAAAAAAAGACTTTGCTTAAGTTTGGCTCATGTGAACGGTATGAAAAAGGCAGGATGTGAGCTTAACTCAACAAACATCCATTAACCACCTGCAAGGAAAGACAGCGCTAGGAGAGGCAGATTTTAAAAATGAGTTAAACCTGTCCTCTGTCCTTAAGGGGTTTACCATTGATATATCCTTTGCTGCAAAGCATATGCCTGGCTCATGGTAGAGATTATAGATTAATACAAATGTCTAAAAAACTATGGAAGAGACGAAAAGCTGCAAAACTAGAGGCACAAAGTCAAGTCCACTAAAGCTCACTTACTATCGACAGATCTCATAGCAGATAAAACTGAGGACCTGGAAATACAAATATAATTAAAAATATTTGGTCTTGGGGTGCCTGGGTGGCTCAGTCAGTTAAGCTTTGCCTTTAGTTCAGGTCATGATCCCAGGATCCTGGGACTGAGCCCCACATCGGGCTCCCAGCTCAGTGTGGAGCCTGCTTGTCCCTCTGCTTGTGCACCCCTCATGCTCTCTCTCTCTCTTCTCTTTCTTGATCTCAAATAAATAAATCTTCAAAATTTCTTTTTTTTGTTTTGTCTCTGTGCCATCTTATACAATTAAGAGCCATTTAAAACAATATAAACTCAATATATTGAGAATGAAGAAATGCCTTTGTTTGTAAGTCCTTGCCTAAAATCTAAAGCCCTCGTCCCAGAATTCCAAGCCATCTAAAGTTCAGCACTCCCACTATTCCCCTTTACATATGCAGCAGTAGCCCAGACAAATGGAAATGGCTGTTAAATGTTACGAAAAACACACGGATTTGTTTAATTTTGTTCAGTAAGGACAGGGACGGAGCAGTCTATCACTGACCCGAAGAGACATGACCCAGTGATTCTGGCTGCCCCTACTTTGCCCCCATTGCTAGCCCCCAAGACCAAGGAGAATGGGAAGCTCAGAGCCTTTTTTGAACAGTCCTGAAAGGATACACACTAAATTTCATAGTAATTTCTTTGGGGGAGTATCTTTCTCAGATTTCCTTTTTATGCTATGCATTTCTTTTGCTTGCATCTTTTTATTTATTTATTTATTTATTAGAGAGAGAGAGAGAGAGAAACAGCATGAGAGGGGAGAGGGTCAGAGGGAGAAGCAGGCTCCCCGCTGAGCTGGGAGCCCGACTTTGCCCAATGTGGGGCTCAAACTCAGGACTCAAAGTTCAAGAGTTGAATGCTCTTCCAACTGAGCCAGCCAGGCACCTGGCATATTTTTATTTTTTAAAAGATTTTATTTATTTATTTGACAGAGAGAGACAGCGAGAGAGGGAACACAAGCAGGAGGAGTGGGAGAGGGAGAAGCGGGCTTCCTGCAGAGCAGGGAGCCCGACATGGGGCTTGATCCCAGGACTCTGGGATCATGACCTGAGCCAAAGGCAGATGCTTAACCAACTGAGCCACCCAGGGGCCCCGAGACATTTTTTGTCTTTAAAAGTAATCTCTGCACCCAACATGGGGCTCGAAATCACAACTGCAAAATCAAGAGTAAGATGCTCTACCGACTGAGCCAGCCAGACGCCCCTGTGTGAAAGAACTTTTTATTTCCTCCTTGCAGAGACCAGGAATGTCTTTTATGCTCCAATGGATTCTTTATGTTTGAAGAAGGAAATGTAGAGCGTCTGAAAATTTCTTTGATCTCTGTTTTTCTAAAAGCACTATTTTCAGCTTCCTTTTCTCTTCTGAAATTGTACCAAGCACTCCCACATACATGCTTTTACTAGATAGGCATCTCATTACGTCTGATTCCATCAGAAAGGCAGGAACAGTGACACCCCAATTCTCCCAGGCTTCAAAAATTGTATACCCACCGGAGAGCAGAATACTAAAGTTTTGTACCTCTCTTCTCCAGCAGAGGATCATACACAAGTAAATCTCTCTTTCTGAACTCTGCTGCTCCTGGTGAGTGGTATAATTGTGGTCATATGTCATTGGTTCTGGACTCCTAGCCAGCCAACTTCAATAAGCATAACTCATTTATTGAAACATGTAAACAACCCCAGCACCAATGCAGCCAAATGGAAAGCCGCCTTGACCACATGCTCTAGAAGGTGTAATAAAGCCATGATTCTGCCTTTTGGCTTGGCAAAGGCAACTGGGAGGATGCCCTCATACTTACTTGGGAATACTTAGGACATCTGGGTTCTAGGCAGCTGCCACTGCTGTCTAGGCTAGCACTGCTGGAATCTTGGATTCCAGTAGAAATATACAGGAAATCACACTGCCAAACTTTTCTCCTTATAAAGACAATCTATCCAGGAATTACCATCCTCCCAGTTCTTATAGGGAGGAGCCATTCATTAAGCAAGCAGTATACTACTGGGGTGAGGAATTTTTTTTTTTTTTAAAGATTTTATTTATTTATTCATGAGAGACAGAGAGAGAGGCAGAGGGAGAAGCAGGCTCCCGAGAAACAGGGAGCCCGATGTGGGGCTCGATCCCAGGACTCTGGGATCATGACCTGAGCCGAAGGCAGACGCTTAACCATCTGAGCCACCCAGGCGCCCGGGGTGAGGAATTTTAAAGCAGCTTTCTGTGGCCCCAAGGTCTGGTTACAGTGCCATCTTTTTAAGAACAGTGCTACATCACAAAGCTTAGACGATCACTTACGGGAAAGTACAAAGGACATATTCCTCTAGAGAATTCTCTGAGAAAGTCCAGTTTGTTCTCTGACAGAAGTCACAGAGGGCTCTAACGGATAGCACATTCACAAGTCCAGGAGTTAGGGGCGCCTGGGTGGCTCAGTTGGTTGGGCGACTGCCTTCGGCTCAGGTCATGATCCTGGAGTCCCAGGATCGAGTCCCACGTCGGGCTCTCTGCTCAGCAGGGAGTCTGCTTCTCCCTCTGACCCTCTTCCCTCTCGTGCTATCTCTCATTCTCTCTCAAATAAATAAATAAAATCTTAAAAAAAAAAAGCACAAGTCCAGGAGTTAGAAACCCTGAGATACAGACCCATGGTGGGACCCTCCATCCTACTGGACAGTACCTTCCTTCTGTATGTTCAGAACAGATCACGATTTCTCTCTCTCGAATTTGCTCCTCTTCCTGTACTCCTGGCCTGGTGATGGATCAGAACTCTTGTCTTCTCAGGTTCTCAGGTTCCTTCTTGACCTCCACTCCACTTCCTCTACTGCAGCCTTGCTTAGCCCCCTGGTACCGTGACTCAGGTGGCCTCTCCTGTTCGCCTTTGCATGTCCACTGCTCCTTCACCTGGACGACTGCGAAGGTCACCCAGCAGACAGTGAGCTTTCCGAGTGCCAGGCCCAGAGCAAACAACGGAGAGCACAAGGGCCTGCCCTGACAGGGCTTATGTTCTCGTGGAGGCAACAGCAATAACAAGAAAACAGAGAAACTACTTGTGAGTTATGCAGGTGCTTTAAAGGATACAAAATGGGGCTAAGGCAAAGAATAAGAGGTGGGTGGACTGACTTTAGGTGGCTCCTTGGGTCTTGTCTCTTCTTCTCCCCACCCAACAGAGCTCTCCTCTTTGTGCTTCCTGCTGTCTCACAGGGCTTTCTCTGGTTGGACTTCCCTCTCCTCACCCTAGCTGGCAAGTCAAATGCCACATCCTCATGAAACCTTTCCTGATCCTTCCTAGTCAGCCATTCTCATCCTCTCCCCAGTTCCTTTCTTAGCCATAGGCTTCACCTTGCATTGTAGTTATCTACATAGATGCGTAACACCCCTAAGAAGACTCTATGCTCCTAGAGGGAGAAGATGACCCCCTCTAGTAACCTAGCATTGTCTCTTCCCCACAGTACCTTAAACCTATAGAAATTTCAAAAAGCAAATTTAAAAATGCCTCCTCCCCGCTCCACCCCCCAATGTGGCTAATGCCACTTTTGACTCTATTTCATAGGGGCTGTTGTGAAGATCAAATAAAATTTAACATGTGAAAGTGCTTTGAAAGAGAAAAAAAGGTCTGTACAAATAGAAATTGCTTTGTAATCATAATTATAGCAAACACCACTCTGGGAAGCTGCCCACACAGGATGGCTAAGAATAGAGCTGGCTTTTCCAACCTTGTGATATAGGGAAGCACAAAGACTGCTCATCTATTTAAATGGCAAAACTTTTAAGGCTGTGGGCTTGATTTTCGTTGTCTCTTTCTCCATCACCTACTTGTGATCACAAGATGAAATAAGTATGCAGACAACAAACATGCTTGGACTTTTGTACTGGACGTTTCTGGAGAACTGAATGTTTAAAAGCCAGATGCCTAGGTTTGAATCCCTTTCCGGCATCCTTCCTTCCTACACCCAACTACTAAACTTCTCTACCTTAATTTTCTCATGGTCTTGTTGTAAGGATTTCAATATTCAACATACAAAACAGCACTGAAAACAGTGCCTGGTACAAAGTGAGCAAACAATCATTATCACGGTTACAGTAATCCACTGTACTTCCTGGTAAAGGGCACATCAGAGGAGGTTCCTGGGAGCTAATCTTGATTGTTGGTGTTACGTGTTTGTGCACAGAGAATATACCACAGAAGGGACATGGGAGTGGAAAGGGGCTGATACAATGGTCAGAATGGAGCAGAGGTATCTGAAGAGCCTCAAGAGTGTGGCTACTGTGAGGTTAGGCAGAGAAGTCTGGCTGCTCTAAGAGGTTTAGGCCAGTCACTCAAGAGAAAGGACCTCTCAAGAGGCAGGGAGGTGTATTAAAAAAATAAAAGGCAGAGAAAGGCATCCTCTCATTTTTCACTTTCATTTTTTTTTAACTAATGAAAAGAGGTTGAGAACAACACAGTTCTTGGGGTGACTGGTGCACCAGGCTTTCACTGCTAAGAGTGAACCTGAGCTCTTTGTGGCCAAAGAGAGAGACAAAAGTCATCTGAACAGTCATTTCCCACCTTCAAGGAAAGGCAGAAGCATCTCTCTTCAAATCTCAAACTGCCTTACTCCACGGAGTTTTTTCCCCCATTGGAAACAGGCTGGGACACAATTAAGCAATGCTGTCGGGTTGGGTCGGTCAAAAGCGCCTGAAAGAAAAGGCTGCTCATGTTCTCACCGCCTAAAGGGGATTCACAGCAACAAAGGGAAATGGCACATTTAGGATGAGGTGGGGGGGAGAGAAATGTGGCCTACATACGCCTCCTTCCCAGAACAAGGCCTCTCTAGGAGGCTTTAGGTGGAAGGCCATCAAATCAAGTTGCACATACTTACCCCCTTGGAAACTCTTAAAAGAAGGCAAGTGCCTTTTAGCTTGGATAGATGGCCTGGGGTCCCTCTTAGTCAAAGATGCCCAGAATAAGTCAGAGCCTTCCCCTCAAGAATTCAGGAATGTGGTTTCCAATGCAAATAAAGACTACATTGTAGAAATCCTGCTGGAGTGCATCCAAGCCCTCCCTCTGTCCTTTGAGTCATTTGGAAATAGTTAACAAACGGGTTGAACACCTGGGCTGATTACCCCTGAAGGGGATTTCCAGACTCTATCCCGTAAAGTCATCTCCTCCCCTCCCAAAGCAACTCTGTTCCTCCCTCTCTGAACTGTGCCCTAAAGATTCCCAATGTTCTGATCCAAGGCTTCCTAAGTTAGAGCAGCAACCACCGCTGACACAAAAGAAACAAGGAGCCAAGCAACTTTGTGCTTTTTAAAAAAGTTTATTTTAAATTAAAAGGAACAGATGTCCAATGTTTCAAAAAGCCACACATTTGTGGATTTGGCTGACAAACCGTCTAAGCTGCATTTCGTTTCTGTTCCCATAGAGTCAGCCAGCCACTTACAACTGACTCACGCTGGGCCACAGTTTGGGCCCGTCTCCCAACTACAGAATTAGAATCCCAGGTCTCAAATGAATCCAGGGTGTTTGGGTGGAGAGCGGGGGCCACCTAAAATAAAATTTTTCTTTTAATTTAGTAGTATCAACGCCCACACGGCAAACTCTGCAAGGCTAGTAGGTCAGAGAGAATGAGCAAACAGCTGGCGCCTGCCTATCCCAGCACCACGCAATTCTAAAGGCAGTAAGCAGCTGTCCAGAACAGGTTTTTATTATAATCTCTTTTATGGGTACTGGTTAAATATGCAAATACATGTAGGTTATTTGCTACAATTCAAGGCCTCACCCCCAAGGCAAACGCATTACCTCAGGTGAACTCCTGGCCTTGTTGAGAAGGGCAGGAACCTAACACCCTGACTACCAGACAGATGACTCAATTGCTTTTAGAATTTTCAAGTATATTATGTGCTTTCTTTTCTTGTCTTCGAGAATAAAGGAACAAACATTTCAGATGCAACAGTTTTGCTTAGCATTTCATTTACCATGTTTTATGAATACCAGAGAAGCTTTGATCAATGTCAGTTACAAATGGAATGTTACTTGGCTTTCAAAATGGCTATTAAACGCCTGCTTAGAGGCGCCTGGCTGGCTCAGTCAGTGGCGCATGAAGACTCTTTATCTCAGGGTTGTGAGTTCGAGCCCCATATTGGGCGTGGAGCCTACTTAAAAAAAAATTCCTGCTTAGGTTGTTTTAACTTTTTGTGAGCACATTAAATCACTAATTTTTTATGAATAAAATAATCCAACTTTGTTTTTCTAACAAAAATGAGACTTTTAGGTCTATTGAGGAAAGGTCTTCCATGCCAACTTTTTTTAAACTGCTTTAACTATTTACACCCAGCAAACCTCACCGGATATTCTAGATGGGGCATTTCTAACCAGGTATTAAAAGCGGATATTCCTTTTTTCCTCTACCATCTAGATTTTTTTTTTTAGTATTGTCTTTATAATAAAAATAAAGTAGGAGGGGCACCTGGGTGGCTCAGTCATTAAGTGTCTGCCTTCGGCTCAGGTCATGATCCCGGGGTCCTGGGATCGAGCCTCACATCGGGCTCCCTGCTCCGCGGGAAGCCTGCTTCTCCCTCTCCCACTCCCCCTGCTTGTGTTCCCTCTCTCGCTGTGTCCCTCTCTGCAAACAAATAAAATCTTAAAAAAAAAAAAGGAAATGTCAACATTTCAAGTTGACAATGTTAGAAAAACATTTTCAATTATTTTATAGTAAATTTTGTGTATCTGCTTTGTACCTTAAATTGCCTAGCTGGGGGTTTATTTTTAGAATTCAGGTTTTGGTTTTATCAAGTCAATTGGTTCCTTAATATCTGCTTTTCTCTTTATTAATCTTCTGTATCTTGGGTTTGTTTTAACTTCTTTAAACAGAGCGTATCTACACCCTAACAAAGGCATACAGGCTAAGAGTATTTAAAAACGTGTATGCTGGGGCGCCTGCGTGGCTCAGTCATTAAGTGTCTGCCTTAGGCTCAGGTCATGATCCCAGGGTTCTGGGATGGAGCGCCCGCATCACATGGGGCTCCCTGCTCATTGGCAAGCCTGCTTCTCCCTCTCCCACTTCCCCAGTTTGTGTTCCCTCTCGCTGTCAAATAAATAAAATCTTAAAAAAAAAAAAAGGGCGCCTGGGTGGCTCAGTTGGTTAAGCGACTGCCTTCGGCTCAGGTCATGATCCTGGAGGCCCGGGATCGAGTCCCACATCAGGCTCCCTGCTCAGCGGGGAGTCTGCTTCTCCCTCTGACTCTCCTCCCTTTCATGCTGTCTCTCATTCTCTCTCTCAAATAAATAAATAAAATCTTTAAAAAAAATAAAAAAAAAACAAAACCAAAAACACGTATGCTGGGGTGCCTGGGTGACTCATTTGCTTAAGTGTCTGCCTTTAGCTCAGGGCATGATCCTGGGATTGAGCCCCGCGTTGGGCTCCCGCTTCTTTCTCTCTGCCTACTGATCCCCCTTCTTGTGCTCTGTGTCAAAATCTTTAAAAACAAAAAAACGTGTACGTTGGGGCGCCTCGCTGGCTCAGTCTGTAGAGCTTGCAACCCTTGAATCTCAGGATCCTGAGTTCAAGCTCCACGCTGGGAGTTGAGACTACTTAATAAAATAAATAAAAAACACGTTTTTGGAGTAAATGTGATGTTGTAAAATTCTTGCATGTGTATCAAATGCTGTCTTTGATGAATTAAAAACGAGAATACACTAACACTTACGGCAGTACTTTATATTTTATCCGATTTAATCCTTAGAACAATCTGGGCTAGTTTTTTTTTTTTTTTGTATCTGAGAGAGGGAGAGAACACAAGCAGGGGGAGTAGGGGAGAAGCAGGCTCCCCACTGAGAGGAGCCCGATGTGGGACTTGATCCCAGCACGCTGGGATCATGACCTGACCCGAAGGCAGATGCTTTACCGACTGAGCCACCCAGGCGTCCCTGTTTCTGTTTTTATAAATGAAATCTAGGCTCAGCGTTTAAGACTTTCTCAAGGTCACCTACATGAAAGGTATAATTGTAAACCACCATTAACATAGACTGTTAGACATGGAGTGGTTTTCAAAATTATGGAAGGCTTTTTGACACTAAAAGGTTGGGAACTCCTATGAGCTCTTTACACATGGGTCATTCAAAACACCGTTCACCCCAGGGTAAGAGAGGGCAACCAGTTATTCTAATTAGCTTAATGCACTGACTGTACTCAAAGGAACCACAGCTGAGTTGTGAAAGGAAGACAAGCCGCATGCGGTCCTACTAAAGCTAGAGCCAGCACAGAGCGCCCTGGAAACAGGCTGAGCTTGTTTATGCGGGAGCACTTGCTACTGCATCCACTAAACTAGCCTACTTCAGAAACTGCACTCTGGCCTTATCTTTTTCTGATTTTTAGAGTATGAGGAGGGTGGCCATCATCCAGATGAAAGTAAAATTCTCCCTTTCTTTGGAGCCCCATACTCCAGATTATATAGAGCTACCACGGCAAGCTCCCCGCGTTACACGAGCCATTTGAAGGGAGGTGCTCCCTAGTGTGTAAGCGCAAGCGCATAAACTGCTGTTCTACTGCGTTACGTCGTATCGCACTGCTCGCCCGTCATGGAGCTAAGACATAAACAAGTACCACAGAAATTCAAGGCACAAAATGACACTTAAAGTAGACGGAATTAGAATTCCCAGACCCCTTTTTTTATTTGCAGTAATATCAAACCATCCACTTACACATGTTCTGGTCTTCCATCACCTGGAATCAACTAGGTTTGTCTTTGGGATCATGTAGTTATTGTGTCTACTTTGGTGGATACAAGAAAGAAAGAAACCAACCACTGGAACAGAGGGTGCTGCTCTGCCCCAGTGGGAAACCGGTAGGACAATCTGAGTGTGCCACACCTGAACGCTTAGCGGAGGGAAGGAAGACAGCTGCTCTTCTCTGTTTTCCAAGCAAATTCATTTGAAATGTGAACAAACCATCATCCTAAGTCAAACGTACTAATTACTTAGACCATCAGTCTAAGAAATATTTTTTTTTCTAATTCCTTACCCTGCAATAAATTTACCAATAAACCCTAAAGATTTAGTACAAATAGTACAATTCATATTTGATTTCCTCTTTCCTTTCTTCAAACACCAAATAAAATGCAAGTGAAAGAGATGAAACCCAACTGGAAGCTGACTTAGCAATTCATGCTAACCCTAATGAATCTAAAAAATTATGTTGGTTAACGTGAATCTCTTTACAATAGAGCATCTGGGTACGGCTTTTCAAATAAAGGATCAATCACATTGCCAGAAGGTCCCTGGGCAGAAAAAAAGATTGTTAAGAATAATAACCTTTTCAAAACTCACAAGACAGGCTGTTTGTCCTTTATTTAGCTGTGGTCATGGAGACCATCCCAATTTTCCATAAAATCGTCTCGATACTCCTGCAGTATCATGGCATAAAAGATTCAAAGTGCCACTAGGCGTAAGGACCAGAGTTTCTGATCATAAACCATGAGGCTAGGTAATGTTTAAATGGGAATATGGATGGTCAGATGAAAGATACCAAAATGTCAGACAGCCCATCGACTGCTGTTGCCATGAGATTCAACAGTCAACATCAGTCTGATAAGCTACCCGACAAGGTGGTACAGCCATGGAGATGTCGCGACGGTAGGCAAAAGTAAGCAGACATTCAGGCAGGATTTTATAAAACAAACAGGCACTTCTGGCCTGTTGAGATTTAAACCCAATTCTACTCTTAACATAACATCAGAAACAATCTTCCTAAAGAAAAAAAGTGAAACTGTTTATTTTCCTCCCAAGCAAAACAAAATGACCCAAGTTCAACCAGAAATATCCCAAAAGAAAATCACAAAAGGATGAAACACTTACTGAAGGCAAGAAAATTAGGTTACATTAAAACGTAAATTTGTCAAAACCAGAGTACACGCTGAGCTAAAATTAACACAGATATGAGAAAGTGTAGTTTTTTAAAAAACAAACAAAATTAGTTATTTCTCTCTTCAGTGCCCTTTAATTTACATACTTTCATTTCTCCCGTTTTCACAAACCCCTTGCCATGCAAATCCGTAAGCTGCCAGTTCAGCAACGTGTAGCAAGCTGCCCGATTCCAACCTAACAAAAAAGTGCCTTGGTGGTGGCTCTTACATGTAAATAAATGAAGGCTTAAGAAATTATGGTTGTAGGTAGATTTGGCAAGGCTGACCATTAGTTGGTAGTGGCTAAAACGAAGCAAAAATCAAAACGCTCAAGAAAACGGACACAATTTTGGAATGATCAAAGATGTCTTTATAAAGTTTGTTCATGACTTCATTCTAAATATACAGAATAAAAAATGGTGTCAGCTCATTCGTGAGACACCAACCAGAATTTTCTTATACTGTCTCAAAATTTAAAGATCAGTTTCCCCAGAGGGTGTGCAATGCATCCTAAAATGGCCTTTTTTTTAAGGTAGGAGAGGAAGGGCTGGGCAGGATGGCATATTAAATTTTACCATGATACACATGCAAGACTGTTACCCAATCTAGTATAATTTATATACATTTTAACGACTTAGAAAAACAAAGGAGTCATTTCTGACAAGCCTAAATGGCTTGACATATTCAACATACTTAGGAACTATTTTTTGGTGCCCGGAATTCTTTAACTGTACCACGTGGGCCTTTGGAAAGTAACAAAGAAAAGGCCAGTTTCTGTTAAGTTTGCTGCTGAACATCACATTCCACCCTAATAAAACACAAGTTGGATTGAATTTGAGGGTGGATACCTTACCTTAACACACAAAGGAAAAGTATGTCAGTGCAAAATATGGACTAAACTGCTTTCCGGAAAAAAAAAATTAAAATTGATACAGGTTGGAAAAGGGAATTTTCCTTCCTGGTTTGGAGTCCTCCCAATTTAAGGTAGAACCCATCCATTCTAACTTCTGCCATTAAAACCTTTTCCTGCTTATTTAGTTTTTTCCTCTGAGTTCAACCGCTGCTGCATTCGTTTGGCATAACTTTGTGCCATGGAGTTAACGATGGACAGGATGAAGTAACACACCATTACGACGACCAACTTCTCAAACACCCAGGACAACCAGTTTTCTCCCTGCGAGAATAAATGCAGAACAATCCAGGAGAAACATTTCATTAGTTCAGTAGTAAAAAGGGAATCATCTACAGTATTTAAGGAAAATGATGGGAACTTAGAGCTTATAACCTATAAAGTCGAGAAACAATTAAAATGAGAAGTCTTACATCTCCAGGTACCCTGAAGTCTACGTTCAAGACTGTTAACAGCCAGTTACTAAGATTCCACTTTGTTAGATGTGAAGTCAATGCTGATTCTCATAGTTTAGAATGGGCCAAGTGTGAGGTGGCCTCTTATCTTTTACTACGTAAGAATGAAATTGATTAAATTCTACTTTCTGAAGTTGCCATGTAGATACTTGTACAGAGTAGTATCAGGATAGTTACATATTCTTGTTCCAGCATTGGGAGCAGCTTTTAAAATAGGTGATCTCTTCCTCAAGTCATGTTTGGTCAACTGAGGGCAGCAAAGGGCCACACAGAGTCTAAGGCCATCAAAACAACAACAACAAAAAAACCAAACCAACAATTGGGGCGCCTGTGTGGCTAGTTGGTTAGGTTAAGTGCCTTACTCTTGATTTCAGCTCAGGTCTTGATCTCAGGGTCGTGAGTTCAAGCCCTGCAATGGGCTCCACGCTAGGCGTGGAACCTATATTAAAAAAAAAAAAAAAAAAAAATCCAACAAGTATGCGTCCTTCAAGTTTCCCATTTCAGGTTCCTGCTTACTCATCCTCTTCTAGTCATTTCCCTTTGCCACAGAACCGTTTACAGAAAAGGCAGGCTTAGTTTAATAAGTTAAAGTTTTTAAGTTCAACTATGTGAAGAACCTTAGTTGATTAAAAAAAAAAAAGATTATTTTCCCATCTCTGAAAAGAAAAATAGGGCAAAAATGAAGGGAGATATTCAAATGGCCTCAGTCTAATACTTTCTTATGCTACAAAATGCTACAAATTTTAAATTTTTAATCCACTTGGGAAGTATATTTGCTAATAAATCATTTAACATCAGTCAACAACTCCTTCTACATAACAGATCCATTATTTTCCGTTAACCCTACTTTTGGTTTTTGGGAGAAGATAGATACAAAATAGAAATTACATTTCTGATTTAGACAAAGACGATTTCCCAGTAGAGTAAGTAGAGCCTCAACCTCCGTTAAGGGAGACTGACAAACCTCGCTCTATTTGCCTAAAAATGCCAGTGAGAGATGTGAATGTAACTTCAGCCTGAAACTGTGGGGGTGGGGAAGAGAAGAAAACAGAGTCAAGTCTCACCTGTGGTGTGCCCATTTCACTTTTGTGGTGAAGCTTCTGCCGCTGGGCCTCCAGGTATTCCTGGAATGGCTTCTGCAGAGATGGACCTACGCCGGGGACAGCACTGGAAGCAGGGCACGATAACCCAAGGAAAAAGATACATTTGGGGAGAAAAGCAGGAAAAATGTTAAAGAAAAATCCACTTACCACCTAGATTCAAAAAGCAGGGATTGGACAGAAAGAGAACAAAAATACAACAATCAGCAGAGCTGGCAAATCCTCTGAACTTTTCTCAGTGGGTAAAATTCATCCTTTAACAACCCCTTAGAGGAGAAAAATCTCTTCCACCAACATAACATGTCTGGGAGAAAGTAGGAGCTGAGCCCCTTCTAGCAGAAGAGTTCATCCTCAGAGTGAGGCCAGCTAAGCTGATGCTGCACACTGGTGTGGCACAAAGAATAAAATGAATGACTTCTGAGAAGTCCCACATTTATCACCACCAGTTCCTGTAAGAACTGGTTTGAACCGATTAATAAGGAAATGACTTATGCTTGTGTCATCCCCAGTTGAAAAAGAAACTGCCCGCCCTCTCTCTGACTTGTCCCATCTTCTCAGAGGGGGCGGTCCTTTCTCAATCTAAGTCCTTATTAGGACAATCTGTGCGTCATCCTTATCCAAAAAGAATGCATTAGCAAATTTGGGAGGCACCTCCCACTAGTCAGAAGTCAGTGATTAACAAAGGAACAAAGAAGGAAACTATGAACCTTGAATCACTTCGTGGTTTATGGTAGATGGTTTGCACAGAAACTACAGTACATTACTAAACAACTTGCTCTGAAATGACTGGGGCAGTGATCTCTGATAAGTTTATGTACTCGGAGCTCCCTCTCACCCAGAGTACGTGGGGGCAGTGCTGTTAAACCGGTTTGGCAACCAGCGACCAGGATCCCTTTAGAAATGCTTGCAGGCGTTTTTTTAAAATGGTAACTTGAGGCAACTCAGAAAATCAAACATCTCTATTTTCTGTACCTTTTATTTTCTCATCTCCCATAACAGGGCTAAAAGGTAGATGAGCCCAATCTCCTGCGGTCGGCAAAAGGTATGTCAATATGTATTTGCAACAGCACCTAATGGTCTCCCTTATAAGTATTAACTTCACCTCCTCTTTTCTAGAACAATCCAGTTACTGCTTTCTGTAATAAAAAGCAGAGGAGCAGAGGAAGAGAACTTTTTTGCTACTGTATTTACCAGAAGCTAACACATACATAACTCCTGGCTGACCCTTTTCTTTGATCCTCTTAACTACCAACCACCAAATACTTAATGGAGTCCTTATTTTGTGTCTGACATTGTAATCGGCACTAAGGGAAAACAAAACAAGACAACTGCAAGAAATAGTTCATGCCCACAAGGAACTTAAAATCTTGATGGAGATTCAAAACACACATGCAGATACATACAAATGGATTTGTGAACAAAAAAATTTACAAATCAGTACTAATTTTTTTTTTTTTTGGTACAGAAGATATATTCCAAAGGAACTGGAGAAAGAAAGGAGTGATCAGTGTGGGGTGAAGTTGTACAAAAAGCTCCTTTAATAAATACCCAGGATATGGAAAAGAGGCTGAATAGACATAGGTAGTAGAGGCAATGGCTGCACTGATCAGACCACGAGACCCACATGGCAGACATGAAAGATGGAAGAGGGCAAAGTCTCTTAAACTACAGCCTCAGTCTCTCTCTCTCACTGACTTTTAAGTGGCTTTACATTAACTACCCATTCTGGGGTAAACCAGAAGAGCTGTGTCTGAGCTATGTTGCTGTTTATCAATAATGATTCTGACTACAATGGGGCAAGAACAGGACAAACTTTCTCTTTATGTTTTTTAAAGTTTTATTTATTTTTTTATTTTTAAGATTTTATTTATTTATTTGACAGAGGCAGACACAGCGAGAGAGGGAACACAAGCAGGGGGAGTGGGAGAGGGGGAAGCCGGCTCCCCGCTGAGCAGGGAGCCCGATGCGGGGCTCGATCCCAGGACCCTGGGATCATGACCTGAGCCAAAGGCAGATGCTTAACTGACTGAGCCACCCAGGCGCCCCTAAAGTTGTATTTATTTAAGTTATCTCTACACCCAACATGGGGCTCAAACTCACGAATCACACAGTTCTCTGACTGAGCCAGCCAGGCATCCCCAAAAGAGAAATTTTCCTTGGGTAAATTTCCTTTTCCTTACATAATGCATAAGGGAATGCAAGTAGCTCATCCATTTACACCTGAAAAAAACCACGTGAATACAAAAAACAATTCCAGTAAAATACATGTGTTAAAAAATGGGTTTTGAAGATGGCAATTTTATAAGAACTTTGCTTCAGATATTGATTCATATTCACTCTTAATAACAATATCCTATGTCATTGTTTTAAACTCCCAAGGATAGCCATAGTCAAGCCATTGTGTTTTTATAAGGTTAAGAAAACCCTTTTATTTATGAAGGCTGAAATGACTGTATGCTAATTTGAACAGCTGGTTGTACAAGAAATGACTTGAAAATTCTCTTTTTGATGTCCTCCAAGAGTTGGATTCCAATATATGTGCCTTGTTCTTTCTACAGACTTCTAACTTCAGACTGGAGTTGAGGAGAAATATGGCTTACAGTTTCCCTCAAATCATTCTTGGGCTCCATTCTTGGGCCATAATTGAAAGAGAAAATGAAGAACTAAGACCCACATGTTAGAAAGGTTCTACTTTTTTGTTGCTGTGGTTGAGGGGAATGAGGAAGGGACTGGCAACAATCATTCTAGACTCCTTTTAAAATAATCTGAAAAGTTAAACAACTCCCATCGTCGAGTCCATTAAGAGCTGCACTCTAGCTGACAGAGAATATGTCACTACACATTTACATTTAGTGATGTGCAATTTTCAATTATCTTGGGCTAATGCTGAAATCAATGTTTCAAGGCGCCAGAGTGTTACATGCTTTTTACATGTTTTTGGTGGGTGGGAGATGTCTCTATGCAGTTTCTCATAAGAGACTAGGAAAACAGTTGAAAACAGAGAAGTTAAAAGTTTTTATTGCAGTATATTAACCAAAACTATCATAAATGCCACATGATCTGAATAGATCTGAAAAAATGATATAGGTATTAAGTATTATATAACTAATTATTTGTCAGATCCTCAATCTTTATATATTTGTCAAAATTTTAGTTTTATTTTCATTGCTCTATCTCTACAAACAATGGTTTAGGCCACAGTTGCCTCAGCTTTTACAAAGCACACTTACATTAGAGTTTCCTTAATTAACATTAAAGCTATTTTAGTAATGGACTACATAAAAGTTCAATTACATCTGTCACTCTTACGTGCATTTAAGGCAAACAATAATAACCAGCCTATGACCTCATCCCTCAAGTTATTTTCAAGCAGCCGACAGAAGAGTCCATTCTGACATGTAAGATTAATTTAAGGTACATATATGGGGGTGGTGGGAAGAATAACTTGCATTCCACTCCAGTGGCTTTTTACAGTTGGCTTAGGAAATAGCTACAGTGCCATTCTCTGAAAGCCATTAAATTCAGAGTCCCCTGTGCACCTGGCCAAGGACTCATCTCAACCTCTAGCTGAAATGGGTCGTCCTTCTGCCATTAGGTGCTGATTAAAACTATTACAGTTTGTGATACAGACAAAAATAAAGTTGGAGGAAAACAAACACACAGAAAACTACTTTTCAGTCAACTGTTGGCCTTAAATATGTTTAAATTAACCTTGTCAACAGCCACTTTCTCTAAAGAAAGCCTTAAATAAAACAAAAAACAGAAAAAACCAAAAAACAAAATTGATCTCATCTGCTTTTCCTTGCTGTAGACTTTCAACATGGTGGGTAGAAAAAGCTGTGGATAGTAATTATCTTGATATTTATTTTCTTGGCATACACAAATACGTTTCAGATAACAGAACTCATTAAAAAACAAATTTCCAACAAATTATTCTAATGGCAATTTTTAAATTTTTGTTATTGATTTTAAGAAAGGGAAAAAAAAAAACCCCTCAGAAAATGCAAACAAATGAGGGAAAATAAAAATAAATAAATAACCCACATAAGTCGAAACCCACCCAGAGCTTCAAAATGGTTTCATGGGAACAGTATTTTGTCAGGCTTACATATTTTAGTAGGTGTTAAAACAGAAACAAGACAAACTTTTTTGTAAAATTCTGTCAAGGGCCCTGACCAATATGCAAACAAAACCTATTATTTTTCTATAGTTTTTAATACGTATGTGACTTTACTTCTGAAACCTATTTATCTGATAAGAAATCTATATTTTAAACTCCCTCCATAATGACTCATTATTAATAAAGGTCTCCATTATTCTTTGTACCCACAAAAGCCAGAAAATCTTCCAGAGGAAGCATCACAATTGGCAGAGGTTGCATAGAGAGTGGGTGGTGTGATTATTTTTCACAATGCTTGAATTTTCATTTTGTTGTTTATTCCTGGGCTCACACCCGTTCCAAAAATTTATCAGTCATTATTAACTGTTTTCAAATTGTGTAACTCTCAAACAAATTGGCTCAACAAATATAAAAAAACACACCTTTTGATTTACTTTTTTTTTTAAGATTTTATTTATTTATTTGAGAGAAAGAATGAGAGAGAGAGAGAGCACATGAGAGGGGGAAGGGTCAGAGGGAGAAGCAGACTCCCTGCAGAGCAGGGAGCCTGATGCGGGACTCGATCCCGGGAACCCAGGATCATGACCTGAGCCGAAGGCAGTCGCTTAACCAACTGAGCCACCCAGGCGCCCTTGATTTACTTTCAATCTCCTCTCCATCATAGAGACAGTCATCAAACTAAGACTTGTTATTAGAAGACCTGAAATTTTCCTGTTCATGATTCTGTTTGGATTTTTCCAGCCAGGTGTATTTTTTGTTGTTGTTACTATGTGCCACCATAAAACCTGGGAACAGTGTTCAATAACAGAAATAACATGAACTTAAAAAAAATTGATATGTCTTGTTGTTTACCCCTACTTACACAGGGCTGCCTTATATAAAGGTTAAACAGTTAAAGAACTAAGTGGGTATGAATAAAGTAAATGTTTTATTTAATATAGGCTCTGCTCCTTTCTTAACCACTTTTTTGAGGATCTTAGCATTAATGCGATCATGTAAGTTACACTGGCTTTCCTGAAAACATACTGTCTGACATCAGTTCCTAGTAAGGCTACAGGGTAATAAGGCTTTATCTTTCTTAGAAAAAACTATAGACACAAGGTTTTGTTTTTTTTTTTTTTAACCTTTGTTTCACTGGTTATGCTGTACTTTCAGGCTGATTTATTTAACATCCCTCTGATGATTAATTATAATATCTAAATAACATTCTCAGGGGGTGAATTAGTCAAACCTCTGAAAGCTTATAAAGGGGACAAAAATGTTTTTAGAATAAAATTCAGGTCAAGGGTAGTATTGAAGAAAGGAAAATATAGGGTTTAATCAATTCTAGTGTTGTTATAATTCAGAAGCATGACAGAGATTTTTTGAAGTAAACTAATAATGCCCAGTACTTTTTTTTTTTTAAAGATTTTATTTATTTATTTGACAAAGAGAGAGACAGAGAGAGAGGGAACACAAGCAGGGGGAGTGGGAGAGGGAGAAGCAGGCTTCCTGCTGAGCAGGGAGCCCCACGAGAGGCTCAGTCCCAGGACCCTGGGATCATGACCTGAGCTGAAGGCAGACGCTTAATAGACTGAGCCACCCAGGCGCCCCATGCCCAGTTTTTGATAGCATAAAAAGTGGCTTTTAAGGCCAGAGGAGCTTAGACCAATAGTCTATAAACATTTTTGATATATGTGTATATATTACTTATGCAAACAGTAAAATGCACAAATACAAATTAAAAAGGATAAAATAAAGTTAAAATTTAAAAAAATTTAAAAATTCTTCATTTTAAATGTCTTACTAAGTATGATGGCTTTTGTGCTATCGTTAGTGAATATTTCAAGGCACATAACACACTTGTCCTTGATTAAAAGTAATAATTTCTAAATCTGTTGGCTGACTTCTATAGGCATGTACTAGGAACAGGTAAAACATCAATGGTGCAACTTTTTTACTGTCTCTTGTGACTGCACTGTTACTTGTATCTTCCTTCTATAGTTTCTTTATAGGAAACTTTTAAAGCCACTTGTGTGTTTTGTGAGGGTTAGTTTAGTTAAAACCAGGAATTATAAATCTGACTAATGGGGCATAGAAAAAACACAATACATTGCAAAAGACCCACTGTGAACCCCTTTTGCACTGTGGAATTCCCGCTGTTCCCCTAGCCTATTTTTGTACTCCATGCAATGTGATTTTCAAACATGTGGCCTGAGGGAGTGCCAATCAGACTGATGGTAGTAAACTACATCCTCCATACGTGTACAGTCACATAAATTGTGTATGTATGTGCTACCATAATGTTATATGCCTAAAATACACAAAACAGAAAATAACAAAGATGAAAATAAATATAAATAGAAGTCCTAAAAAAATAATAAAGTTCTATTATTTTAGTCCCATTCTGATGGTGGAGACCACTGGTGTAGACCATGAGGCTAAACTTCATGGGGTATAAATATACCTTATTCCCAAAAGGTATAGTTAGCAGACTGTTAGGTAAGATATCAGGAAAAAAGCTATTTCTACAGAGATGCAGACTGGGGGGCGCCTGGGTGGCTTAGTCGCTGGGCATCTGCCTTCGGCTCAGGTCATGATCCCGGGGTCCTGGGATCGAGCCCCACATCGGGCTCCCTGCTCAGCTGGAAGCCTGCTTCTCCCTCTCCCGCTCCCCCTGCTTGTGTTCCCTCTCCGTCAAACAAACAAACAAATAAATAAAAAGATGCAGACTGGATGTCTCTTTTTTGCTCAGACTTCTAATAGTCATTTATAAAGAGGGACTTTTAGAATCTAAACCTCAAGAGACTGAAATGAAACCCTGTGCCCTCAGTTAGAACATAATTATATTTCAAATGAATATCAGAGTATTCAGAATTTTCTTGATGTAGGATCACTGTGCGTAAATCAATAAATCAGATTTATCCTCTGACTCCAGAGAATTCTTCTATCAACTAAGATTTGGCCCAGGAGGATAGGAGTAGAAAGCCCTATTATTAAATGGAAAATGGTCTCTTACAGACTCAAGCTAACAGATTCTTCTGCTGAAGAGACTGAATTTTACAGTGAAGTAGTACTAGTAGGATATATATATTCAGGAATAAAATTAAAGACCCTCCCACCCCACTCCCCTTTTGCATGCTGATATTGTCTTCTGTGCATAGGAGGTGATGACAACATGGTGGAAGTTCAGTAAGAAGACAGGACTAGCAATTCCCTTTCTTAATTTTTTGTTGTTTTTAACTTTTTTTTTTAATAAACTCTACTCCCAACAGGGGGCTTGAACTTATGACTCCAAGATCAAGAGTCGCATGCTCTACTGACTAAGCCAGCCAGGCGCCCCACGAACTCCCTTTCTTGATAACAGTCTTATAAATAATTTTCTGTTTCCAGAAATGTGCACATTTTAGTAAAACACTATGGCGTTAAGTCGTCCCCTCAACCCCACGCAGTGATCTAAACAGGCTTAACGGTTAGTATTTTAATGAGTTGTCATTTCCTGTCTGATAAAGATTCTCACAGTATTTAACCACCAGTTTCCCTGGGGCCCAACCAATACTAGAGCTCTATTCATAGTGACTCAGAATGGATCTCAGACTCCAGGCCTGATTCAACAATGATAGATTGCCCTCCAAATGAAACTGTCTTTCCTCATAAGGTAGACTGCTCTGGAGAAGGGAGGAAGGGGGAATGTAGTTTATCATGCAATCTTTCTGAAGAAGCCAAAGGCCATCATGCTGACTCCCATTAATATTTATAGCTTTCCAGTCCTCAGAGATTAGAAAAAGAAAAAAAGAGAGAAACAAACTGATACCTAATTAACCCAGGAATATGACAAGTAAATGAACTGGCGCTAACTGCAAATCAACTTATATTTAACCTAGTAAAAATGGAATCCCACAATTCTGTATGACTGGAATGAAGAGGTTATTAATTTTCCCACGTAATTGAATGGAGAATCTGAATCTTTGAAGCTAATATTACAAGAAAAACCTGTTAACTGATGTATTCTACTTGCTTTTGGCTCTGAAATGTGGTAGTCCACCCAAACCAAATTCCTTTATATCTTAGGATCTTGGAAGAGTACCCCAACATAAAATAAATGAATGTTATGCACTGCACTAAAAAATCTAGGGCTTTTTCAGATATAAAAGTTTGGGCTGATAATTTCTGGCACTGTCTAAAATTCATTGTGATTCAACCTTAGGATTTGGAATTAAAACATATTGAATTTCGTTCACATCTGTGTCCCTTTCAAATGATTAAAACCTCTTTTGTACTCAAGTTAGTCCATTGTTGCTCAGTGGTATTATAAACACATGACACCATCAGTTTCTTAGCGGCTGGGTAGAAGGAAGACCACTGCTTTATCCTGAGAAAAATCAGGTATATTGTTGCTATTGGCTCACAGCATATTTCCATCACAGGCGTCTTTCAAAAAAAGAATTTGCAATTGTCCCTGCTTTTGAACATTTAGAACTGTTTTCTATCAGAAGCAGAATGGAGGTAAAATCTCCTTATAATAATAGCTACTCTCTGAATTATGTGATCATTAAAGGGACGTTTTTGAAAACAAAACCTCAAATCAGAATGTAGACTTGAGCAGTAGGAGCCAAACAGCCGTTTACGTTAATGAATGAAGCCAGAACTAAAGGAGTGGTCGGTCTATAAGCACCAAGTAAAAGTGATTGGCTGCCAAAACAAAACCCTGTAAAAAATCAACTGATTTCAGTTCTAGAAAATGGCAAACTGGTGGCAGCTTTGTACAGTAACAAATCTATGGCTGGTTTGAAGACCCACTGAGTTCTAAGGATGAAATCAGCAACAGGGAACCACAGACCCAAGGTCAAGAATAAAGAAGAGTTTGTAGAATTTTAAATTGAAGGTGAAATGGCATAAAAACTTACTGACCTTTAGTCATTCAACGTGGCATGACGGTGAGTGGATAAAAAAAAAATGACAGTACTGAATGGAATTCAATCTCATCTCAGAACAATATAACTATTATTTAGTTACATTGTTGGGATATATACATATATATATCCCAATATCTATAACTAATACAAATATTAGGCAGAAAATCACTAAATGCAGTAGATAACTAAGAAAAAAGTCAAGATCTCTCTCTGTCCTTAAGGAACTTAATCTAGAAGGGTGATGAAAGGAAAAAAAAATGCATTTAAATCTACAGTACAAAGGCCAGTAGGTTTCTCCCTCAAAGTTAACACCTGCAGTAGCTAGTTACAGCTGCACAAGGTGAATACACGTGTGAACAAGGAGTGGACAGAATTTCTGCTGACTCCTTATCAAATTCACACAGTAGCCATTTGACACGAGTGTTCTTGTCCAAATCTACAACTTCAAGTAGATTACCTCACTGCTTTCTTTTTTTTTTTTTTTTAAGATTTTATTAATTTGACAGAGAGACACAGCGAGAGAGGGAACACAAGCAGGAAGACTGGGAGAGGGAGAAGCAGGCTTCCCGTGGAGCAGGGAGTCTGACGCGGGGCTCGATCCCAGGACCCCGGGATCATGACCTGAGCCGAAGGCAGATGCCCAGCGACTGAGCCGCCCAGGAGCCCCTACCTCACTGCTTTCAATAGCACTCCCTCAATTCCTCCTTTCTACTTCAAAAGATCTTAGAATCTTTATTCCAGTTTTGAAGGAAGAAGTGGTTAAGAAAATAATCAATACACTTAGGCTTTTGATCTTATCTCTTGGATCCTATCTCCATCTCTTGCATTTATATGAATTTAACTTCTGTGTGTTTCAGTTTCCCCATCTACACAGTGATAGCACCTTATAGGTTCTGTTATGCATATTCAATAAAAATATATGTAAAGCATCTGGCACAGCAGGTTCTTACTAAATGCTAATTTCCAACCCACATTCTTCCTTTTTTTCATTTCTATTTTCGATCTCTAGTTCTTTACTGGAGTCTTTCCCTCAGCCTAAAAAAACAGAGGTCTCTCTTAATAATGAATGAACTCATTTAATCAACAAATATTTACGAACACTTAAAATGTGTCAGGCATGACTCTGATCTGCCTTTTCCTTTAACCAACAATTCTATGTAATACAATATAATTCAGTTTTAGTTTTCATCATTCTACAGAAATGTTCTAATTATGGTCAGTAGTAACTTCCTAATACAATGACATTTCTCGTACAGTCAAACTTCAGAGTTCCTGCTTTATCCTTTAGCTATGTTGCCTCCCAATATCTATAACAAAAATATAGAAGAGTTAAGTGTCAAAAGAGAAGATAACAAATTACAGGAAAAGGGCATGAAAAGGAAGGAGTTTAAAAAAAAAAAGAAAAAGAAAAGGAAGGAGTTTTCCACCTAAATTGCAGAAGATTATGTTAAAGTCAGTGTATACAACTAAGTCTCAGCAGCTGGGGTATTAAAACTTAATGTATCCTTTTTTCAGTTAATACAAATATTTGTATTCACACTTCCATAACTTTTTCTGATTATTTTATAGTGATCAAAGTCAAAGAGAATCAACTACATTAACCATTTTGTATTTTAAAATGAAAGAATAGATTTTCCTTCTGTAGAAGAAAAAGTCCAGGCCAACATAGCTCATTCTGCCCACTTGTTATAGAGTAAGGAACAAGAAACATTGTTAAGATTCAAGAACTTAATTACTCACTGGTTAAAATGATCTCTCTTGCCACAGGCAAGTCCGACTCTGAGGTCAAACATCAAGTTAACTCAGAAATAGAAGACAGCAAAGGGCATGGAACATTCTGTATCTGGTAAAAAGTCCCTGCTCCAGCCAACCCCCTCTCCCAAGTTCAATGATTGAGTTATGGAAACTTTCCTGTGTGGTAAAACTAGGGACTTTGTCTTCCAATAAGACCCTGGCAACCTGACAATGAGCCAATGTTCTGCATATGGCTTGTTACGAGTCATATGCTTAATGTTATTTTCTGGGAATTCTCATCCTCTATTTGGTGAGAATACTAGAACACGTCATTTTAATCATGATTTTAATGTTAGACTTGGTCATGCTCTTTAAGAAATATGTCCAGATCTCTCTCATTGGAGAAAGTCTAAAATTAAATAAAAATTAATTTTAAATCTTACTTAAAAAAAAAAAAACAACAGACTGGAACAAATGTAATGCCTTTGAATCTCTGAAGTTCTCTCTTTCTTTGGTTCTGTCCCCTGACTTATTCAACCTAAGATACCAAATAATGAAAAACTCTATTACATGCCTAATCTTTTTTTCAGAACCTTTTCTCTGTCCCGCTGCCAAACATACCATAAACCAAAAGGCTTTTTCTCAAGGCTATTATCTGTATTCTAACATCTTTCAGAATGTAAAACTGATTCATTACATCTGTTCAGATTTCCATATATAACTAGCCAAACACTTAGATTCAGGAAAAGATAACAGAGATACCTTTCCCTAAACCTAATGACAGCGAACTTTCCAGAACTGTCGAAGAAATAAATCTACTAATTACTATTTCTAGTTGAGGGAAGGGAACTATTTACTCATAAAATTCCAGTAAATTTTGAAGGTAGGGTTTATATTCTCTCTGGGACCTTAGGACTGTCATAGAATGACATACTGTACTAAAAATACCAAAGGCCAAGGGTATACTTAGGGTATCATATTTTGCTGGGCCACTCCCTACTTACATTAAGACAAGAAGCCCTTTGGAAAGGAGTATTTCCTTCAGTCATCAGTATAGCAGTCATACCTCGGTAAAATTAATATTAAACTGCACCACCAGAGATGTAATGGTCAACACTAACTCACTGCCAGGGGTGGGGTGATGGTGGTGAGCAGTTTGGCCTGGCAGGCCATAGGCATACCCGTGGTGAGAATTTGCCCAAATTTGGTCCTAGACAAAATTATCTTGTCTTATCAAAACTTATCAAAACTGAGGTTTATCTTGCTTATGTCCAATCTCTCTTTTATTTCCTTTTCCATCTTATGTTGTCCCCTTCAACATACTCTTAGGCTCTTTACTATGTGCTTACCTATCCTGCACTAAGAAATGCCCACGAATGGGGCGCCTGGGTGGCTCAGTTGGTTAATTGTCTGCCTTCGGCTCAGGTCATGATCCCAGGGTCCTGGGATCGAGTTCTGCATCAGGCTCCCTGCTCAGTGGGGAGTCTGCTTCTCCCTACCCCTCTGCCCCTCTCCCTTGCTTGTACTCTCTCACGCACATGAGTGCTCAAATAAATAAAATCTTAAAAAAAAAATGCCCATGGGGGCGCCTGGGTGGCTCAGTCATTAAGCGTCTGCCTTCAGCTCAGGTCATGATCCCGGAGTCCTGGGATCAAGCCCCGCGTCGGCTCCCTGCTTGGCAGGAAGCCTGCTTCTCCCTCTCCCACTTCCCCTGCTTGTGTTGCCTCGCTCGCTGCTGTCTTTCTCTGTCAAATAAATAAATAAAAATCTTAAAAAAAAAAATGCCCTTGAAGCAATGATCAAAACAGTAAAAACATGGAAACACTCCAAATGTTCATCAATGAGAAGTGGATAATTACCCGATGGAATAATATATAGCAGCCAATATGAATAATATTCAGCAACACAATAATATTAGCAATATAATAAATGAAAAGTCTGAAACGATTACATATAATATGATACCCCCCCTTTTTTTTAAAAGATTTTATTGATTTGACAGAGAAAGACACAGCAAGAGAGGGAACACAAGCAGGGGGAGTGGGAGAGGGAGAAGCAGGCCTCCTGGTGAGCAGGGAGCCCGATGTGGGGCCTGATCCCAGGACCCCGGGACCATGACCTGAGCCAAAGGCAGATGCTCAACGACTGAGCCACCCAGGCGCCCTGATACCTCTTTTTTAAATAAAGATTTTATTTATTTATTTGTCAGAGAGAGAGAGAAGTTAAATAACTGGTCTGGGGCAGAGTTCATATTCAAATCTTAATTTGTTTTGTTCAAAGGCTGTACACTCTTTTCATAGTCCACTCTCTAGCTCTCCTTTACTATTGGGGTTCATTTTTCATTCTTCCTTTTCTTAGTATCTCGTTTTAAATTTCAATTGTTGCTGACTTTTTGGTCTTGTCTTTTGATTTTTTCTCTCTAATGGCAATTCACCACTCTCTTAATTGTGGTTACATAGTTTTAAATATCCTTCAAAAGGCTGTATTCCAAACTTTACTAGTTTAGTTTGATCAACTGCTAAATCATTTACAGTTTAATAGTGTAAAGAGACAATTAACAATCAAAGGATAACGTTATTATAGCAAGCTATAGGCATTATTTTCAGTTCAACTCAACAATGGGTCTAGGGAGTCAATTTAATTATTCTCTTTTCTGAAATAAATTGCAAAACTATTTATTATGATATGTAATAATAAATTTACGTCTACTAAAAATTCATTCTCTTTGTTTAACTTAATTTTCAGTCTAGGCTTAGTGAAACTATTTATTAATTATCATTTGAATAGTTGTATTTAAAAGCATTTCCTACTTCAAAATGTAGGAAAACAAATCATATCAAGCTCAGCTGGAGAATCTGATTAAAGATCATGTTATTCCTGACAAATATGAAAAATATACACATTGGTGTCTGGTAATAAAGAATCATTATCATCTGCTAAGTCTGATTATTTATACTGTTTAATACATGGTCTAGAAAAGAAACTGATGAGGTAATCCATGTAGACAGCACTGGGGAAAAGATGAGGATATCAGGACATCCCAGTATCTATCTCCTGAAAACAATTTTAAAAATATGATACCACCCATTTAATCCAATAAAAATTGGATTCTAGCAGGTCTTGATTATCTTAGAATAACTTTATGCAAAACCATCTTTAAGAAGGAAGAATCAGGGGCCCCTGGGTAGGCTCAGTTGGTTGAGTGTCTGCCTTAGGCTCAGGTCATGATCCCAGCATCCTGGGAATGAGCCCCACATCAGGCTCCCTGCTCAGTGGGGAGTCTGCTTCTCCCTCTGCCCCTAGCCTCGCTCATGCTCTCTCTCAAATAAATAAATAAAATCTAAAAAAAAAAAAAAAAAGGAAGAATCACTGGGGCACCTGGCTGGTTTAGCTGGGGGAGCATGCAACTCCTGATCTTGGGGTTGTGAGTTCAAGTCCCATGTTGGGTATAGAGATTACTTGAAAATAAAATCTTTAAAAAAAAAGAAGAATCACTGGATTTTTTTGAAAGGCTGTGCTAGATGAGATAACAGAAGGAAGAAACTACTGTTTTTGAAAACTATAAGAAATTCTAACTTTAATTTGTTGGCCTAAGATTATAAAAACTCTTTTATTTCTATTTACTGTGGATAAGTAATACAACTTTTGAGAAACTCCAAAGGCTGGGGAAACAGAAGATTCTGGGCTATGAACTGATATGCTAATTTTTATTAGCCAGATCTTTATTTGGACACCATGTGTTCATTATACCCACTAGATATTTATCAAGCACGTGCTATATGTCAATCAAGAGGCCAAGTGCTACAGAAACAATAGTGAACTAGGCATGGCCTTTGCCAGAAAGAAGCTTACAGGTTAGTGGTAGAGAGGTAATAATCATATACCCTCACATATAAATGTAAAAACACAACTGTCAGTGCATGTAGTACATGCTATTGTGAACAGATGCCCCTAGAAAACAAGATATCTGATTTAGTCAGGGAAGGCATTTTGTTAATGTAATAGTTGAGATCTAAAGAATGTTATCTAGGGTTGCCGGGATGGTTCAGTTGGTTAAGTGTTTGACTCCTGATCTCAACTCAGGGCTTGAACACACGATCCTGAGATCAAGGGTCGTGAGTTCAAGCCCTGCATTGGGCTCCATGCTGGGCATGGAACCTACTTAGAATAAATGAATGAATGAATGAATGAATGAATGACATTATTTAGGCCAATGGTTCTCAGTGGGGTTGGTGGTGGTAGTGGAGGTATATGTGCATCAGGACATTTGGTAACGTCTGCAGACATTTCTGGTTGTCATGGCTGGGAGACACTACTAGTATCTAGTGAGTAAGGGGATAGGATGCAGTTAAATATCTTACAATGCACAGGATAGTCCCCCACAACAAAGAATTATCTGGCCTAAAATGTCAAAAGTGCAAAGGTTAAGAAACCCTGAACTAGGGGCGCTTGAGTGGCTCAGTTGGTTAAGCATCTGCCTTTGGCTCAGGTCGTGATCTCGGGGTCCTGGGACCAAGTCTGGCATAGGGCTCCCTGCTCAGCAGGAGTCTGCTTCTCCCTCTCTCTCTACCCCTCCCCCTCTCATGCTCTCTCTCTCAAATAAATAAAATCTTAAAAAAAAAAAAAAAAAAGAAAAAAAGAAACCCTGAACTAGGCAAAGGAAAAACCACAAGCAAGTAAAGACCACTGATGGGAGACTCAAGAAAAGAAAATTACAGGGGATACATCATACAAAGCTCTCTAGACCATGTTCAGGAGTTTTAGCTTTATCTTAAGAATGAAGGAAAAAACAAGTAAAGGCTTTCAAGAAGATGAGGAGCTGGGGTTAAGGACAGTGGTGGTGACATGCTCAAATTAATATTTTTAAAAGGTTACTAACTGCAGTATGGAGAACAGATTGGAAGGGAACATAACTTGATGTGGGTAGATAAGATGGCTAGTTACCTAATTTAACTTTTTAGAAGCTCCTAAGGCTAGGGATACAGAAGGTAGTAGTGGTATGTATAAATTGCTGAAAAACTTATCCCCATCCATTTTTTTTAAGTTAATTTATTTATTTTACAGAGTGAGAGAGAGAGAGAGAGAGAGAGAGAGAGAGTGTACATGAGCATGCATGCAAGTGGGGTAAGGGGCAGAGGGAGAGAATCTTCAAGCAGACTCCCCGCTGAGCGTGGAGTCCGCCGGGAGGCTCCACCCCATGACCCACAAGCTCATGGCCTGAGCTGAAACCAAGAACGGGATGCCCAACCGACTGAGCCACCAGGTGCCCTGATAAACTTCCTTTTATAAATGTTCAGCATAGGAACAGGAGAAGGGAAGACTGTACAGTGCTATATTCACAGTCATCCCTGTAACTTGTGGGTTTGTGTAGTGGTCAGCTCTAGGTCCTTCAGAATTCTAGAGATGGAAATATAACGCTAAAAACAGATGAAATGTCTTGTCTTTAAAAAATAAGGAACAAGAATATTTTTTTCTTTCTGCATGTGATGTATGGTGACTTGTAAACCAATTTATTTGTAAGGATCCAGAGAACAAAAAACTGGAATAATTAAATTTTAATGGACAAGATATAATCCACATTTATAATCAGAAGCTTAGGAAGTAGTAAAACCAATAACTGGCCTGACTGAGTATATTCTCAAGAATATGTTTTTCCTTGGAGCGCCTGGGTGGCTCGGTCGTTAAGCATCTGCCTTCGGCTCAGGTCATGATCCCAGGGTACTGGGATGGAGCCCTTCATCGGGCTCCTTGCTCAGCCGGGAGCCTGCTTCTCCCTCTCCCACTCCCCCTGTTTATGTTCCCTCTCTAGCTGTCTCTTTCTCTCTGTCAAATAAATCTTTTAAAAAAATAGGTTTTTCCTCAATTATTACATTAAAACCATAATAGAAAATATTAAATACTATTTTATTATAAAACATATCATATATAGAAGAGAATAAACATATAATGTATGGTTTAAAGAATAATAAAAATAGGGGCACCTGGGTGGCTCAGTCTATAGAGCATGCGACTCTTGATCTCAGGGATCTGAAATTGAGCCCCACATTAGGCTCCCAGCTTGGTGGAAAGTCTGCTTCTCCCTCTCCCTCTGCTGCTCGCTCCCCTTGCTTGTGTGGTTTTGCTCACATTCTCTCTCAAATAAATAAAATCTTTTTTTTCTTTCAAGATTTTATTTATTTATTCGAGAGACAGAGAGAGAGAGAGAGAGAGAGAGGCAGAGGCAGAAGCAGGCTCCTTGCTGAGCAGGAAGCCCGATGAGGGACTCGATCCCAGGACCCCAGGAACATGACCTGAGCTGAAGGCAGAGGCTTGAACCATCTGAGCCACCCACGTGCCCCAAATAAATAAGATCTTAAAAAAATAATAAGACTAATAACTCATGAACTCACCTCCAAATGGCAATTTTTTAAAATAGCAAAAGTTCTCATAAGTATTTTGTTTTATAAATGGCTTTTAAGATAAAGATTTATGCTAAAACTACATAAAGGGTACCTTGTACCATTGGGCAGTTAAACAAATTTTTAAAAGATTTTATTTTATTTTTTAAAAGATTTTATTTATTTACTTGACAGAAAGACAGCAAGAGAGGGAACATAAGCAGGGGGAGTGAGGGAGGGAGAAGCAGGCTTCCCGCTGAGCAGGGAGCCTGGTGCGGGGCTCGATCCCAGGACCCCGGGATCATGACCCGAGCTGAACGCAGACGCTTAACGACTGAGCCACCCAGGCGACCCCCTAAGATTTTATTTTTAAGTAATCCCTACACCCAGTGTGGGGCTTGAATTCACAACCCCGAGATCAAGAGTCGCATGCTCTATGGACTGAGGCAGCCAGGAGCCCTTGGGCAGTTAAACTATTAAATGAAAAGAAAGCCTCTCTCCTGTAAACCCCAAATAAAAAAAAAAATACATTAAAAATTTTCATTATCTGACACTATTCCCATTCTAATTAATTTGATTAACCCGACAAAGAGTCTTTCTTTACTGTTTTATCAAAGTCAACTCCACAAATTTGTGACATTACCATTTGAAGCATAAGTTAAAACTGATCTTAGTTCTATAAACACAAAACTAAAAGCTTTGGAAAGTCTAGCCTTTTAAAATGGCCTGATTTTTCTCTAGTGAAGTAACAGGTTCATAACTCACATATTTTGTAATATTATACCATATTATCATGCCTCATTTAATTAAATATTAATATTTTATGTAAGATTTGTATTTAAATTAAATGCAACTGTGCATCTGGCATCCAATTTGGCTAAAAATCATAGCATTGTACTAAAGCACCATTAAACTGTAATAATACACACATGTCTTTTATATAAAGAGAATTTCTTATTTCTTTGGAGGAGCAACAGTCTCAAACTCCAAAGCTTTTTTTTAAATCAAGAATTATATGACTTTAAAATTAAAATTCAATTAAAAATCTAAAATTAAATAAGGATTATCTGAACTTCATCTTTCCCTGCTGTAGGGCAAGAAAGTCTTCAATTTAACTAATAATAGGGCAAAAGATTTTTCCTTCTCAAAAAATAAAAAGGTACTAGAAAAATTCTGTCCCAATAAAATCTTTTATACATTTTCTTCTATTTGAACAGTGATGACATTAATATTAATCCACAAAGAATTACTCACCCAATGAAAGCCACCATCTGCTCCACTATGTGTTTGCTGAATGTTATTATAACGAAGATTTTCTGTAAAGAAAATAACAGTTAAAATAAGTATTTCTGTTATCAGAAAAAAACCTCAATATAAATTCATAATTCTGGTAAGAGTCTAAAGAGGCAAGGTCCTGCCCCGATTACAATTTTTAAAATTCTTTAAAAAAACAAAAACAAAAACACCACTTGCCTAACAAATGCTACCTACTTTGTATTTTAAGGATGTTTTTCCTTAAGCACAGCTCTAGTCTTACAGGATACATGACCACGTCTGAGGGAAAAATGTGAGTCATGAAACCCAAGGCTGGGTGGACATTCCACATGTACTATGTATCTTAGAATGGAGTATATAAACTGAAGTCATGGGTTCCCATATATAGCCCCCACTACTGAAATTAAAGCTGATCAGCCTGAGCACTGGGCTAAATCTAATCCAGAGGATCCTGAAAAGCCTGTACATCCTTTATAGAAAGTTTATAGAAATTAGCATTAAAGTTTCATTCTTAGACCCTGAGTGATCTTGGACTTTTAGACTTACTGTACAAGCAAAAACATCAACAGGTTATTGAGAATCTTTATCAGACTTGGGTCATTTTCAATTTGGTGTTACTGAGGTACTTTCCATTAATTAAAGATGTTGATACCTTACAAGTAAAGATGCCTTTAGTGCTAAAAGGTAGCAAATATCCCCAACTCAATTAAATAAATGTTCAAAGTAATATATATCATGAGGCATTTTTATGGATTTTCAGGGAACATGAAATGGGAAAGACACTTCTTGAAAGTCCTGAAAAAAATTTTTTTTGAAGATTTTATTTATTTAGGGGCAGCTGGGTGGCTCATTTGTTAAGCGTCTGCCTTAGGCTCAGGTCATGATCCCAGCGTCCTGGGATTGAGCCCTGCATTGGGCTCCCTACTCAGCAGGAAGCCTGCTTCTCCCCCTCTTACTCCCCCTGCTTGTGTTCCCTCTCTTGCTGTGTCTCTCTCTGTCAAATAAATAAAATCTTTAAAAAAAAAAAGATTTTATTTATTTATTTGAGAGAGAGAGAGAGAGCAGGAGTATGGAAGAGGGACAGAGGGAGAAACAGACTCCCCGCTGAGCAGGGAGCCTGATGTGGGGCTCAATCCCAGGACCCTGAGATCATGACCTGAGCTGAAGGCAGACGCTTAACCGACTGAGCCACCCAGCTGCCCCTTGCCCTGAAGAAATTAAAAAATTTTTCTATACATAGTAGAAAGATGGTAAGTTTTATATATATACATAAACTATACATGACAGTAGTAAAAATGTATTATACAAGTTCAGAGAAAGGAAAGTTCATATAAGTAGGATTAATAGGAGATTCAAGAAGGTGATACTAAAGTTTAGGTCTAAAGGACTGATAATTCTTTTATTAAATATGAGTAATTCTAGATTCTCTCTCCAAATTCCTGATGACTGCTTACGTTTTTGTTACTGTTTGTCAAATAATAACCTTAGCCTATGCAACCAAAAGGGAGTGAAGAGAAATAAAATGAATAACAACAGACTTTTTATCCACCCATTATGAATCTCAGGAAAGTAGCTAAGTTAGACTGAAGCATATTATTTCAGATAGAAGACTAATAAGGCAATGACATTTTCTTAAGAAATGTCCTAGTGTTAACAGAGACACTGGCAGCTGCACAGCTGGTTATGTGTAAGGAAGTAAGACTAAAAAAAAAAAGTTCACAGTCTTTTTTGGTGTTTATGTATCTATTTTTTTAAAAGTTTTTTTAAATTTATTTTAGAGAGAGAGCTGCAGGAGGAGCAGGAGAGGGACAAGCAGACTCTGTGTTGAGTGTGGAGCTCGACATGGGGCTCGATTCCATGTCCCTGAGATCATGACCTGAGCCAAGAGTAGGACAGCTCAACCAACTATGCCACCCAGGTGTCCCCGTTTATGTATCTGTTAATTTTAAAAAGACACTACCTATCTCATGAAAAAAGCAAGCACATGTCAAAAACAGGTACAAGATGGATGATGATTTCACGAACAGTGTTATACAAATGGTGTATGAAGATTATGAAGCCAAATAGACAATTGTTATAGACCGTTTAGGGAGAAAAGCATTAATATATAGGGGTCCTTCTAGTTTCCCGAAAAGCCAGTTATTGGAGCTATAAATCTTTCACTAAGAATTAGAGCTAAGAGTTTTGCCTCTCAGTGATTTCACCACCATGAGTTTTCCTTACCATCATTTCCTAACATTGAAAATAAGCCAATGCCCAGATAATTGCATAATTTCATTGCTTGAAAACAAAACAAGACTTTCTTTTTATATGCAACAGCTTGAAAATTCATTGTGTTGGGAAGACATAAATGTGCCAGATATTTAAGAACATATGTCTCATCTCATTCAGGCTAGAGGTCTGAGTGGGGATTCTACCAAATAAACAAAAGGCACCAGCCACCAAACAGCCCACTCAACCATGCGTGCAGAGGAAAGGGTTGAGTAGGTAAAAAAAAAATGGGTGTAGGGAACTAACAGTGCCAGAATGAACAAAGAAGAAACTATCTATAAAAGAAGGTCCTTTAATGGAACGAAAAATCTTAAATTCATTTATTAAAAATTTACTGAATAGGGCAGGGTGCTTGGGTGGCTCAGTCAGTTGAGCGTCTGACTCTTGGTTTTGGCTCAGGTCATGATCTCAGGGTTGTGGGATTGAGCCCTGTGTGGGGTCCCGCACTCAGTACAAACTCCGCTTGAGATTCTCTCTCCCTCTCCCCCTTCCCCTGCTCACGCTTGCTCTTTCTTTCAAATCAATAAAATCTTTAAAAAAACCCAATTTACTGAGTGGGGCACCTGGCTGGCTCAGTTGGTAGAGCATGCGCCTCTTGATCTCAGGGTTGAGTTCGAGCCCCATGTTGGGTGTACAGATCACTTAAAAATAGTATCTTAAAAAAAATTTTACTGGGGCACCTGGGTGGCTCAGTTGGTTAAGCAACTGCCTTCAGCTCAGTTCCTGCCTTCAACTCATGATCCTGGAGTCCCAGGATCGAGTCCCGCATCGGGCTCCCTGCTTGGCAGGGAGTCTGCTTCTCCCTCTGACCCTCCCCCCTCTCATGTGCTCTGTCTCTCAAATAAATAAATAAATAAAATCTTAAAAAAAAATTTACAGAACGTCTACTACATGTCATATGATATTCTAGGCACTAAAATACCTCAGTGAGTCAAAGACAAAATTCTCTACCTTCATGGAGCTTATATTTATTTCTGTGTATGTGTCTGTGGTGGAAAGGTAAAGAGGCAATAAACAATACACATGGTAAGTAAGTTATAGGGTATGTGCAGTATTGAGTACATTGACTTTGGAAATCCCAATCTAATATTATCAGTGGGCTACTTTGAAATTTTTAGGGGAAGTTTAACAAATAGCAAGATATCAAAAATAATATTTTTGGCTGTTTACTTTAGGCTGAAGAAAACGAGAAAAGAGCCAGAAGATAGGTTTACTATTAGATTACAGAAAAATCTGTGTGTGGTTTCCCTCTGATTACTTCAGAAATAGTTAAAACATTTATATTACACACTACTATTGTTTACCCAAAGAATGAGAAATGTTTGTCACCCTGAGCTACATCTGGATGTACATCAAGTGACATGCCTTTATAAAGTATGTCTCCCTGGTACAATGGAACACAGCAAACATATCCCATGGTCTCAGTTTAGTGAAGGAACTCAGATTCTCTGCTTTCAAAAACAAAAAGATTTTGGCTTTCTTTTATTCCTTCCACACACATAAAGGGTATAGCTTTGAATTTACAGAGTTTCGTTTGAATTCCAGGGCTTTAGCCATGTATTTTATCTTCTCTAACACTCAGTTCTCCTATTTATGAAATATGGATAATAATTATCTCACGGGATTGTTCTGAGATGACCAGTGCACACTGCCTGGCATAGGTCCTGATAAATAGCAGGCTTTAAACAATTCAGTTTCCTTAATCACATAAATAATTTATAGTTTAGAAGGCAATGTAAAAGAATGGGAAGAACACTGAACTTGAAGCCAAAAGACATGTGTTCAAATTCCAGCTGTTATTTACTTTACTTATTAACCTTCTAAGTTTGACAATTATAAAATGGGAGTAGTCATTTCTCTATCCGAGGATTATAATAAAATCAGCTCACAAACACAAAGTGCTTTAAAGTGTAAAGTGCCATATAAAAAAATTAAGCATTATCGTAACTTGAAAAAAACTGAGAATGTTTAAAAAATATACTATTTTTAATATTCTGCAGTGAAAAACCTGGTAAGTTGAATGCCCATCACTATAGAATACTCTTAGCATAATAAATTTTACTATAATTTATAAAGAAAGTTACTACACAAAGCTGGGTGCATAAAGCTTCCAGATTCTCAGAAAAGTGGCTATTATGAAGGGAATTAAAAGAATTATTGTTTCTGGGGCGCCTGGGTGGCTCAGTTGGTTGGGCGGCTGCCTTCGGCTCAGGTCATGATCCTGGGGTCCTGGGATCGAGCTCCACATCCGGCTCCCTGCTCGGCGGGGAGCCTGCTTCTCCCTCTCCCTCTGCCTGCCACTCTGCCTACTTGTGCTCTCTCTCTGTCAAATAAATAAATAAAATCTTTAAAAAAATAATAATAATTATTGTTTCTTAGGTATTAATACTTTCAAGGGATAATTATTAATTTTTAAAAAGCAAAATGATAGCTTCCTTCTTCCCCAGAAAGAATTGAAAAGATCAAAGAAAAAATTATTTTTTTAATTTTTACTTTTTTAAAAGATTTTTATTTATTTATTTGACAGAGAGAGACACAGCGAGAGAGGGAACACAAGCAGAGGGAGTGGGAGAGGGAGAAGCAGGCTTCCCATGGAGCAGGGAGCCCGATGCGGGGCTCGATCCCAGGACCCTGGGATCATGACCTGAGCCGAAGGCAGACACTTAATGACTGAGCCACCCAGGCGCCCCAGAAAAAATGATCTTGATACACTGCAAAATAGTTTACTACTCGCCATAGTATTTTATTATTTGAAAAATTCTTTTTTTTAAGAAGATTTATTTTATTTATTTTTTAAAGATTTTATTTATTTATTTGACAGAGAGAGAGAGACAGCAACAGAGGGAACACAGGCAGGGGGAGTGGGAGAGGGAGAAGCAGGCTTCCCGCGGAGCAGGCCCGATGCGGGGCTCGATCCCAGGACCCTGGGACCATGACCTGAGCCGAAGGCAGACGCCCAATGACTGAGCCACCCAGGTGGCCCTATTTGAAAAATTCTAATATGGTACTGTAATATTTACCAAAGTAACTAGCATTCCAATATTAAAAAACTCATTTCATGGAACAATATACTTAATGTAAGTGGGAGAAGATATATTCCTTGAAGGAGGAGTGTCCTTGGAGTCGTGAGTGATTCTCACGCAGGGAAGTAGAGGACAGGCTCAATCAACTCAACCCAAATGCCAAAATCTAACATTAGAAACTGGGCAGGTGGGAGCAGCTGAAGTTTTCTTGTTTCATTCTCTTCTAAGAACTGAAGGTAGAGAGGTGTTAAGAAACTTGGGACAAAGGTGCTTTTAATTTTGAAGTCATCATACCAGGGCACCGCTCTTGCCTTTCCTTTGGTGAATGCCTCTGTGCTGCAAAACTCACTGGTTAAGAAATTCTTTTCAGGTTAATTGTGTTTTCTCCTAGTGAGATTTGCCCTTTTAAAAGGAAACAATTCATATCACAGTTCTAGAAGCACATACTCATTTCCCTTAATTTTCTCTCCTCTGTTCATATACGTGTGTGTGTGTGTGTGTGTGTGTGTGTGTGTGTACAGACTTATATATACACACATACATACATCTATCCTAGGGTTTTTGTTAAGACTGGCTTGGAACAATAGCAGATTCTCACTTCTCTAACCACAACCCACAGCTCTTCACCTCTTCAGAGACCCCTTTCTTCCCCATTCTCTCTCACACTAACATCTGGCTGGCTTTCTGTAAAGGACATTGGTGCCTTGAGAGAAAGTATTATTGGGGGGTATGGAAGAAAAGTAGAATTAGCGAAAGGCCGTCTTCTCTCAGCTCATGGGTCAGTAAAAATATGACATTTTTGGACTATGTATGTGAAAGTGATGTGCATTTCCCTATTTTTGCTTGATAATAGTCTTGGATGAAGAGTTTCACAAGGCAAAAAGTGAAATAAAGAAAGACAGGAGGGCGCCTGGGTGGTTCAGTTGGTTAAGCGACTGCCTTCGGTTCGGGTCGTGATCCTGGAGTCCCTGGATCGAGTCCCACATCGGGCTCCCTGCTCGGCAGGGAATCTGCTTCTCCCTCTGACCTTCCTCCCTCTCGTGCTCTCTGGCTCTCATTCGCTCTCTCTCAAATAAATAAATAAAATCTTAAAAAAAAAAAAAAAACGACAGACAGGAAAGGAGAGAGGAAAATGAAGGAAAGAAAGAAAACAAGGAGAAAAGTCTTAAAGGGGCACAATTTTCCAGTAGGGACAGGGAAAACCAGCACCAAATTCACTAACCTCCAAATGACTTTCCATGGTTAAATACCCAAGTAAGATACCAACTAACAGAAGCAGAACCAAAATATTACCAATTCATATTGGGATGAGCAAAGGAATTAAGTTTTAATGCCTTTTAATGGGCTCATCATCATTAGGCAGTGAATCAGAGGGTATCCTTACCTGGATATGCATTTTAATTATTGCTTTTCCAATCAGAGTTGCACCAAAGAAAGTCCAAAAAGGTACAAGAAAGTGTCCACATGTTATTCCAGCCAGATCAAATAGAGGATTTGGAATCTATTTAAAAAAAAAAGTTAAAATATATAATCCAAGGAACAGTTTAATTTTATCACCTACAGGTATGTGGAATCATGCTTTAAGCCTTGCTTTGATTGCAAAGACAGGTACAGGTTCCCTGATCAATAACAGACTGTTCAGAAGGTTAGGCAAGTATTGTTTCTGTAAGCTGGGTCTCATATTCACTTCAGGTTGCTGTTCAAAGCAAACCCAGCTGTCCTGTTGCTTGTACTACTTATAGCTAACACCCCATAAATATACTTTAAAAAAAAATCACATTAGAATTGGATAAAACCAATGGACCTGCAGGAATTTAATACCATTCAGCAGATACTTTGCCATTTTGTAGCTGTGTCTAAGTTGAGGTATAAATGAAGAAAAAGCCTTAAGATTATTTCAGTAGTTACTAGGGTTCTAAAATCTTCAGCTTGAAATAAGAATATTATCTAGAAAGTACTCACATATATACAGCAAGCATTATAAAATTTGTAATTATAAAAATTACAAATACATTTATATGTAGATGTGCTTTTATTCTTCAACATAAAAAAATTCAGTTTGTATTTTGCACATACATATCTCATCATTTGCATGACAGTCCAAGGCTGTGGGGCTGTGTAAATATATTTTAAAAAGAAAATCAAGTGTGGAAATATGAGCACATAGATTCAGATGTTTTGAATACTCAGTCCCAGACAAAGAAGTGATTCACAACAAATACCTTTTCCAAACATTCCCACATTTCAAGAATGCTGAAAGACAATTTCATGTAGAAATGCAAAGAAACCACAAGCTGTTTTTGAGCACTTCACCCATTTTTCTCCCATAGAAGCACTCTGCCCTTGTGGCAGTTGGCAGAACCATTCAGAAGCCAATTAATTTATAAAATTTCATTTTTGAAATTTAAAAGAAAAGCCTACTTGTTTAAAAGATATTTGTCACATATGTTCTTTTAAAAATAATTACATGACTAAATTAGAATTCAAATATTCTTTTGTTTGTAACACTTGGATTCAATAACTCAGTTTTGTTTTTCTCATCCAAATTCAAATGTTTTATGCAATTTCATCTGTCTTATAATCATGTTAATAACAATACCATTTGCACAGCTTTACATCAATCATTTTTTATATTTTCTCATGTGACCCTCATAATTCCATGGATTACAATTTTGTTTTCCTTTATTATCAGGCTCTATCTCATGTTGAAATAGAAATTAAAGTATATAAGATATGTAAAGCAGAGATTAAAAATTAGAATTTGCTAAACATGTTGGACACCTCAGTGTATGCTGTATACCCTCAGAAGAGCATAATCAGTGAATTTATTGTTTCATGTGCATGTTATTTATTCTTTTTTTTCAACTGTTGACTAAATACACAGAAAGGAAGACTGGGATTAAATGAACTACTAAGTAGCTTTGAAATGTTCCCTCAACTAGAAGTTTTATTTATCTTAGTTTGAATGTTAGTAATAAAATAATTAATAAACTTAAATGAAGTATATATGCTTTCAACACTTTAAGTATCAAAAATTTTCTAGAAAAAAGTTCCTAGAAGGCCAAATTGATCTATCAATATTCCTAGTCAAATATAAAGAAGACAGACTAGTATAGAAAGTGTATTTTCAGCAGTGAGGACACAGGGATAGATGAGTGCCAAAGAATACTATTTTTTGTTTTAATAAATTGAAGGTACTCTGTGTTTTCCCCAGGAATAATGAAAGCTAATTTTTCTTTTCTATCTTTTTTTTTTTTTTAGATTTTATTTATTCATTCGAGATACACAGAGCATGAGCAGGGGGAGAGGCAGAGGGAGAGGGAGAAGCAGGCTCCCTGCTGAGCCAGGAGGTGGACATGGGGCTTGATCCCAGGACCATGGGATCGTGACCTGAGCCGAAGGCAGACGCCCAACCATCTGAGCCACCCAGGCGCCCCGAAAGCTAATTTTTCTTGAATGCTTTGCCTTGTTAGGTACTTTTCTGAAGTTTCTACATCGTCAACTTAATCCCAAAACAATGCTATATGATATCATTACACTCACTTTACAGAAAAGTGAGACAGACAGTTTCGAAAATTTATTCAGGATAGAAGGATTTCAGCAGCAAAGCAGGATTTCAACTCAGGCAATGTGGCTCCCATGCTTGTTCGCTTAGCCTCTGAAGTAAGGACATTATTATGCATTAGGCCTCTCAGCTTAATCCCCATTCTGCTGACTTCCATGGCACTTTCAACTTATCCTTGTATTTCAATGGTCTCCCTCACTAGACTTCAGGATCCTTGAGGAAAGGGAGTATCTTTCACCTCTTTATTCCAAACACTCAGTGACTGAATCGTAGCTGACAAATAACAATAAAAAATGGAGGAACATTTATGTTCTAAGCACTGTGTTAGTTCACATATATTAAATCCTCACATCAGCCTTTAAGAGCAGTGTCTTATTGCCCTTTTTTAAAAATTAGAAAACTAGGGTTCAAAGAGTAACTTGACTAGGTTACAGAGTTAATAAGAGGCAAAACTGGTTTAGGAATGCCAAAGCCAATTCTCTTTCTACTATATCATGCTATAATATAAATGGCTTAAATAATTGAGGTCAATATTATGAAAAAGAGCTTCTACATTAAAAAGAAAAATTAGATTATGAAAATTTCTAATATTGCCAGGGTCAAAGGCACATGTGTATTTTACAGTATATCTAGAATGTTCACATCACATTAGAAATTTTGGCACCAAATGTCCTCTTTTTTGGCCAGGTGCTCTGCTAAGGGAGGAGTACTCAAAGATGAATTCACATTCTAGTACATAATTGATAAAGGAGCTGTGTGTCAGTAGACAATAATTTTGTGAATTATACTTACAGTTGCAGTTTTTATCATATCAACTAGGTGCACCTAGTTATACTGGCCAAATCTACCACCAAACTGCCAAAAATTGTGTATAGGCTACCAAAGAAAACTCTGTTCAAACTGTTCCATTTCAAATATAACTGTTTCTATTATATTAGAAAAGGACCAGGATAAACATCGACTAATGAAGGAATGTCAATTTCACAAACTACAGTTTGAGATATTAGCTCCATTTTTGACATATGTGGCTTCTTAGTTCACTGTAGCCAAAGATGCACTTAACTTTGCCCGAGAGGTTTCAATTACCTTGATAGTTGTAAATATCCCTTAAGACAGGTTTGATATGAATTCTTCCTTACAACTAATGCTTGAAACTCTGGAAAAAGACTACTTATCTATAACTCTGGAAAGAAAGAAGTCATTGTTATTTGGTTAAATCCACTTCATTTGATAAATTCTTCATGGAAAGGATGAATCTTCTTTCTTTTTTGCTCTTGTATTCTTACTGAAACAAGCCATTTAGGTCCGAAGTCATCAATGGCAAGATGAAATATTTAAAGTCAATAAACAAGATATGAACTTATCCAACAGAAACAGCTCATTTGATGAGTAAGATGAACGATTAATAAAACTACATACTCATTAAAAGTGATAGCATTTTTGTTCACTCAAGTGTGTCATCTTTATTTTCTTCCTAGTGTGTTGTCTTTAAAAACAAACTGGATCAAAATATAAATCTACCATTTATTGGAATTTCTCACTTTTAATACAATTCACTTACTGAAGCACAGGCCAAAATTCCAAAAAAGCCAACCTTCTGTACTAGGTTTTGAACTGCCAGTTTAGCCCGGGAAGCAAAGTCCTGTATAAAAGGAGGATAATCAAAACATTAATGAAAAGTATAAGGAAGAATGAAAGATGGCTCTTTATAGGATTTATAATATTAAATATCTCACAACCTGATTCACTTAATCATTGCTTTTGATGAATGATTAAAAAAAAATCACAGGTTGCACTAGAAAATATGCAAATAAAAATCTTGATAGAACAATTATACTCTTAAAGATAACGTTTTACCACAATTCAAGCATAAGCCAAAACACTGTTACTTTATTTTTCAGATTATCTCTGGATTATCTAGGGATGAACAAAAGGTTATACACTAAGTATGAACCAACACATTCTTTTTTTTTTTTTAAGTAGGCTCCACACCCCAGCATGGAGACCAGTGTGGGGCTTGAACTCACAACCTGAGATCAAGACCTGAGCTGAGATCAAGAGTCAGACACTCAACTGACTGAGGCACACAGGCACCCCAAACCAACTCATTCTTTTGGAAATACTGACCTATCACATTTGTCTCTTTCTCTTTCCTTCTACTACTTGCCAGACTCACTCCCTGATTAACATCAGGGTCGAAAATCATAAGATTTTTCAAGACAGTCAATGAAGACCTCTGCTGATCACCAGTCAGATGAAAAAAACAGTTATGTGGCGATAACTGAATAAGCATTTATTACCCCCCAAAGCAAAATGACATCTTACATTTCACAGCTTGTGCTAGTTTTATGAAATATTTTCAGAAATGTTTTACTTGAGCCTTTCAATAATCATGCAGTGTAATAGAGCAGATCCTTTATACTCTGAATCAGTGCTCTTTTTATTTCACTATGCTATCTCCCATGCTGAAACATGCATTTGGCTGGCTAGCGTATTTCCATGATTTTCTTTTTCCTTCATGTTGATGCTACAATTATATCTATATATATCTATATATATAGATAGACACACACACACACACACACACATATATGTATTTTTTTTTTCCCTTAAAAGTGCCAATCTGGGGATGCCTGGCTGGCTCCATTGATAGAGCATGGGACTCTCGATCTCAGGGTGGTGAGTTTAAGCCCCAAGTTGGGCACTGAGCTTACTAAAAACCAAACAGAACAAAACAAAAACAAATTCCCTCCAACTTACTTGTTGAGGATGGTGAGAAAGTCAAAGGAATTAAACCAATAAGGTATATCTTAAAAAATATTAATAGTTAAGATAAACACTTTCAAGTTCAAATATATCGGCTCTCAAAGTCAATCATTAACTAAATTCTACAATGCAGTTTTGTAATTTTACAATTTATTTCCAAAGACAGAATTTTTCTTTTTGGGATGTCTTCCTTTTTCAGTAAGTCAACTATAATCAGATTTTATATATAAATATAAGTATATATATACTTATGTAAAGTAAGCTCTACACCGAATGTGGGGCTTGAACTCACAACTCAGATCAAGAATCGCATGCTCTACCAATTGAGCGAGCCAGCCCCCAAGATTTAATACTTTTAAACAAACTGAACTACTGCAATGGAGAGAACTTTCTATTTTTATTCAGATTTCTAATTAAAGATTAATTTTCTTCTTAGGCCAGCAGCATCTATTGCATTAAATGTGAAACACTGATTTTATTGATTTATTGATTTTTTTCTTCCATGAAGATAGAAGTGTTTTCTTATTTTTTAGTTAGTGAACACACAGTGCAATATTGGTTTCTGGAGTAGAATTCAGTGATTCATCACTTACATAAAACACCCAGGGCTCATCACAAGTGCCCTCCTTAATATCCATCACCCATCTAACCCATCCCCACCCACCTCTCTCCATCAATCCTTAGTTTTTCTCTATCGTTAAAAGTCTCTTATGATTTCTTTCCCTCTTTTCTTTTTCTTTTCCCCCTTCCCATATGTTCATCTGTTTCCTTTCTTCAATTTCACATATGAATGAGATCATATAGTATTTGTCTTTCTCTGACTGACTTATTTCATTTGGCACAATATACTCTAGCTCCATCTATGTCATTGCAAATGACAAGATTTCATTTTTTTGATGGCTGAGTAATATTCCCATTACACACACACACACACACACACACACACACACACACACACACTACATCTTCTTTATCCATTTATCAGTTGATGGCTATTTGGGATCTTTCCATAGCATGGCTCTTGCTGATAATGCTGCTATTGCTGATAATGCTATAATGGTACATTGTGGTACATATACCCATTCAAAACTGTATTTTTGTATCCTTTGGGTAAACAGCTAGTAGTGCAGAGCGCCTGGGTGGCTCAGTTGGTTAAGTGTTTGCCTTCGGCTCAGGTCATGATCCCAGGGTCCTGGGATCGAGTCCCATGTCAGGCTCCCTGCTCTGCCTCTGCCTGCTGCTCTGCCTACTTATGCTCTATCTCTCTGTCATATAATAAAATCTTAAAAAAAAAAAAAAAAAAACCTAGTAGTGCAATTGTAGGAGTGCAGGGTAGATCTATTTTTAACTTTCTGAGGAATCTCCATACTGTTTTCTAAAGTGGCTACACCAGGGGCGCCTGGGTGGCTCAGTCGGTTAAGCATCTGCCTTCGGCTCAGGTCATGGTCCCAGGGTTCTGGGATCGCGTCCCACATCAGGCTCCCTGCTCCATGGGAAGCCTGCTTCTCCCTCTCCCACTCCCCGTGCTTGTGTTCCCTCTCTCGCTGTGTCTCTCTCTCTCTGTCAAATAAATAAATAAAATCTAATAGTGAAAGAGGGTTCCCCTTTCGGGCACCTGGGTGGCTCCGTCGGTTAAATGTCTGCCTTCGGCTTAGGTCATGATCCTGGAGTCCTGGGATCAAGCCCCACATCGGGCTCCCTGATCTTATTGATTTAAAAACTGTTTAATATATAATGAAACCAGTTTTCCTATATAACTTATTTTAAAACAAATTACAATTCCATTTATTTTTAATAATTTACACAATCAATCCCCAAGTCATTAAACTGTAATTCATTAGAAGCACTAAATAAAAACTGGTAAGCCATAATTAATAGATATATTTTGAATTTTAAAAATATCAAACAGTACTATTAGAGTATAAATGAGTTATGAAATTTTAACTATTACAGCCCAAGATTTAAAAATATAAATTCGGAAAAATGCCTTCCTTTACAGCCCTTGCTATCTTCAGAGCAAATCCATCTTAATGAGTGGTAAGATGGTACTCAATTTCTAAGAAAAAGTAAAACAAAGAAAAAAGTCTATAAAAATTTTATTTTAAAGACAACACACTTTTTATAAATGTGTTTCCCAAGTGGGACATATGTGGGAACACTTTTTTTTTTAAAGATTTTATTTATTTATTCATGAGAAACAGAGAGAGAGAGAGAGAGAGAGAGAGAGAGGTAGAGGGAGAAGCAGGCTCCCAAGGAGCAGGGAGCCTGATACGGGACTCGATCCCTGGACCCCGGGATCATGACCTGAGCTGAAGGCAGATGCTTAACCATCTGAGCCACCAAGGCGCCCAACACTTTTCTATCTTACCATTTATGTAGTCCTCAATATGTAAAATTACAGCAAAAAAAATATTTTTTCTTGCATAATATAGAAAAGATCAACAAAGTGTTTTATTTAAAGTTTTGTGTCCTCGGCGCCTGGGTGGCTCAGATGGTTAAGCATCTGCCTTCGGCTCAGGTCATGGTCCCGGGGTCCTGGGATCAAGTCCCGCATCGGGCTCCCTGCTCCTTGGGAGCCTGCTTCTCCCTCTGCCTCTCTCTCTCTCTCTCTGTCTCTCATGAACAAATAAAAATAAAAAATCTTTAAAAAAAATAAAGTTTTGTGTCCTGTTTTCTTTTATCTTAATTTAAAGGCTTTAGAATCTTTTTCTTTTTTTTCAAAGATTTTATTTATTTGTCAAGAGAGAAAGAGAGAGAGCACAAGCAGGGGGAGTGGCAGACAGAGGGAGAAGCAGGCTTCCTGCTGAGCAATGAGACCAATGCAGGACCCTGGGATCATGACCCGAGCTGAAGGCAGATGCTTAATCGACTGAGCCACCCAGGCAGGCATCCCTAAAGGCTTTAGAATTTTATATTTATTTAAACCAAGAACTATGATAGTGCCATCATTTAAAACTGATTTTTTTCTGTTATAATGATACATACACACACACTTTTTTTTTTTTTTTAATCTTTTCTTTTAAAGTAAGTTCTATGCCCAATGTGGGACTGGTACTCATGACCCTGAGATCAAGAGTCATATACTTTACCAACTGAGCCAGCTAGGCACCTCCATACAGATTTAAATTAGAAAAGAGGTATGACTATACCAATTGGCTTATATAAAGAAAAAAAGATATATGGCTGGCTCAGTCAGTAGGGCATGTGACTTGATCCTGAGGTTGTAAATTTGAGCCCCGTGTTGGGTGTAGAGATTACTTAAAAAAATAAATAAATAAAACCTTAAAAAAAAAAGAAAAAGAAAGAAAGATTAAACATTATGCAGATCACCTAATATACAAAACAATGAAAATATTTAAGCCTACAGAAGTTCATGGAATCACCACGTTCTTAAAAACATCCTGAAAGTAAAAACATCCTGAAAATAATTTTAACCCTCTGGGGCAGAATCTCTTTATTCAACATAAATTAGATAAGAACAAAGGAAAATAGACTCCTTGTCCTTTCAGATGCCTGGGTGCCCCTTATCAATTATCCTTAAGGGTACTGTAAGAATTTTCATTTGAGGAGAAAGAATTACTTTACCTAAATAAATGAAGTAGAAACCTCTCTTTTTTTTAAATTAATTTTTAGCTTGCGTGTCTTACAAGGAAAAAAAATTAAGTGGCTTTTTAATGGGAAGTTTTACTTTTTAAAAAGTCTGAAAGTTGTCTACTGAAAATGCATTTCATAAATCTTATTATGTGTTTAACACACACAGTGACCATGCTACTTTCAGTTCCTGTAATTTATTTTCCAGGACTTTCACAATATTCTCCGAATTAAAATTACATTTATATACTAAACAATCCATAAACGTTTATTTAAATTCAACTAATATGAAGTCTGCACACTTGTTTTCATTACAAGAAACCAATAGTAGCAGAATATGCAGCTTGAGGGAATATTTTCTCGATGTTTTCCCCTGCCGTGTAATGAAAAAAACCTCAGGGAAGCACTGTACTAGTATCTGCATCAAATCTAAAATATTTTATGATAGTAACTCATGTTTAGATTTCATAAATACAACTATATTTTGTTGTTTTTATTTTAAACTTATTTCACTTAAAGCCATATATTTAAAACTTACTGATATGGCTCTAAAGGCTTTATTGACATAATTTTATTGAAAACATCATTCTTTTATTGTCTAAAATGTTCTACATGTTAAATGGAATTGTATTTTGTTGCTCTGTAGTTTTAAAAGTTTTTTAAAAATAACTTCAGTACTTTTAAATTATTTACATATTTGAAAGTTCTTTTTTATCCTGTTGATTTTAAAGTAACATTGTCTATGTATATGTTTATTTATATTTCTGCTTGCTTTTAAAATAGAATTGTATGGTAGGTATATCATTTGACAATAAACCCAACTTACACGCCCCCCCACCACACAACCCCCTCTCAACAGCAGCCAAAAAAGGCCTCTTTTACTAAAGTTTAAAAGAATCATTTCCAAACATAATTTGCTCTTCTTGTTAGGCCAGCAAATAAAAAAATTAGCCAAAATAAGTGCACCAATAATGAACAACTTTTTAAAGATAAAGTTTAACAAATTAATATGTTAGGCATTCAAAATTCAAGTTAAATATCAAAGGAAATTAGTATCTCATTTTAAGGGTTTTGGTGTATTTGTGGGAACAATGTAGCAAGTTCAATTTGATTACTTCCTCAATTGTCATTCTTCCATAAAAAAAAAATCTGTACAACTAAAAACAAATTCCTTTTAATAGTTTCATTTCTCTGGATTCACATTTCACAACGTTTCCCTATTTCACAATTTAAATGCCTGAAAGTGTTATTCTCTAGTTCTACCTAAATAAGCAGCATGCATTTACAATTTGTAACCATGTATCTCATTCGACTTTTTAAAAAATAAAATACAAGTAAAATTATCATTCCCATTCCCACCTTTTGTGATTATATATTTAATTAACCATGCTTCTGAAATTAAGAATGAGAGACACTAGGAGCATTTCCCCAATAACTACAAGACAAATGAGGCAATGTTACAATAAATCCTTCTTATCACTGAGACTTTAAGGATTAATAAAGAAAAAACAGATAAAGCCTTCAAGTACGAATATTCCTGCACTACTTTTACTTCTTTCCTAAGAAAAATATTTATGATTAAGGGAGAAGAGAGGGGCGCCTGAGTGGCTCAGTCATTAAGTGTCTGCCTTTGGCTTGGGTCGTGATCCGAGAGTCCTGGGATCGAGCCCCGCGTTGGGCTCCCTGCTTGGCGGGAGGCCTGCTTCTCCCTCTCCCACTCCCCCTGCCTGTGTTCCCTCTCTCGCTGTGTCTGTCTCTGTCAAATAAATAAATAAAATCTTTAAAAAAAAAAAAAGGGAGAAGAGAAACTGTATGGATAATTATAAGTAGCTTGTAAAATACTAATCTTTGAATCTAAAGATACCAGATGGATTTAAACACATGAAATAACATTTATCTTCAAATGGCAACAGTACACTTATTTCAATTTTCATAAGTGATCACAGGAAATTTCAAGATCTCTTTAAAAGCAACAAAAAATACCTAAACCTGTTAAACGAATGCAGTATTACTGGAGATAATTATGTATTTGGTTAATAGCTTATGTTAGTTTGAGAAGACCTATTACTATCAATGTGATGATAAATGGTGAACGATTTTATAGATTACAATTTTGTAAATTATCTGCCTTCTTAATCCATAATATGTTAAAACTTCTGCTTAGCTTGGGATGGTATTGAAGTGGCTCCACAGATAATATTAAAACCACAGAGCAATGGATTCAATAATAATTCCTCATATATAAAGGGAATTTAAAATATACTGTATTTTTGAAGTTCTTTCACCATCTAAAAATGACTGTTAGTTCCTTGGCCCTAGTCAAATATGTTGTGTCAAGGAAGTAATACTCTATTAACTAGATATGGAGCTAAAGAGTAATGATGACTTAATATAAGCTGTTTCAGCATTGTGGACAATCATTCTGAAATAGTAACTTGTTATTAAGATCCTAATAACCATGTAACTAAATTAATTTTCTACACTGAAGTCATATTAAACATAATAAATACCACAATTAAAGGGTACAATTAATTCTCATCATAGAAACTGCAATGAAATATAACTCATAATCTTTAAATCTTTCAGACTAAAACATGTCCTAATTGCAATTTTCTACCCTTGATCAGGGTTCTTTATGGGTTATTTTCACATAAAAATGTAGATTAATTCATTGAATTCAAGTGAGCAAAATATTTTATCTTACTTTTAACTTCCTCAGCAATATCAATAATGCAGCTGCTATGCTTTAACATTACATATTTAAGTAAGTCTCCTTTATTTTTATTTTTTTAAGTAAGTCTCCTTTAAATGAGGTATATTTTCAAGAGTCATATATCATCTATTCTGGTTTTTTTTTGTTTTTGTTTTTTTTAATGTTTTATTTATTTATTCATGAGAGTCAGAGAGAGAGAGAGAGAGAGAGAGAGAGAGAGGCAAGGCAGAGAGAGAAGCTGGCTCCCTGCCTAGCAGGGAGCCCGATGTGGGACTCGATCCTAGGACCCTGGGATCATGACCTGAGTGGAAGGCGGACGCTTAACCATCTGAGCCACCCAAGCCCCCCTCTATTCTGTTTTTGAATTATAATGGACTCAAACATGCTTATGAGGTGAAGATTGTAAGGAAATAAACTCCAGAATTACAAGCAAAAGTAGGGATATTAACTTGATGAAATAAAGTGATTACAACAGTAGTAAGTAGTTAATAAATTTTAAATTTAGTACCTATAAAATGCCGGATTACAAAATGCACATACACTTACCAAAAAAAGTGATCAGAGTTGTGCAGTAACTACGGAAAATGAAATGTTTTAATATCAAATTTATGGCTTTTACATTGTTACATCAGAGATGATCCCTGGAATGTCTTTTTTTTTTTTAAGATGTTATTTATTTATTTGAGAGAGAGAGCATGTGAGAGGGAAGGAGCAGAGGGGGGAGCGAGAAAGAATCTGAAGCAGACTCCACACTGAGCATAGAGCCCAACATGGGGCTCAATCCCACAACCGTTGAGGTCATGACCTAGGCCGAAACCAAGAGTTGGATGCTTAACTGACTGAGCTACCCAGGAGCCCCTAGAATTTCTATTTAAATTGGATATCAAGGTAAAATTCTATAATGGTGCAAACAGAATACATCACATAAACACATTTCATAAAAGCAAAGCAAAGCAAACTTATTTTGAAAAAACTTGGAGATTTAGAAATTGTTTTTGTTTAAACATTTTATTTATTTATTAAATATTTTATTTTATTTATTTATTAAATATGTTATTTTATTTATTTGAGACAGAGAGAGAGAGCACAGAAGCAAGGAGGAGGGTCAGAGGGAGAGCGAGAGGGAGAAGCAGACTTTCCGCTGAGCAGGGAGCCTGATGCTGGGCTTGATTCCAGGACCCTGAGATCATGACCCAAGCCAAAGGCAGATGCTTAACCAACTGAACCACCCAGGTGCCCTGAGATAGAACTTTTAAGAGATTACAGAGTTCTGATTTAAGATGGTGACATAGGAGGCTCCTGAACTCACCTCTTCCCACATACACACAGAATGTATAGTTACATAAAGAACAGCTCTCTCTGAAAGAAATCCAGAAATTAGCTGAGCTATTCCTACACATCAGGAGAGCCAGAAAAAAAAAAAAAAAAAAAACCCACATCAAAAGGATAGGAGAAGCTTGGAAACAGCTCACCATAAAACCTACCTCCAGTGAGACAACCTACAACTGGGAGAGAAAGCACAATTCTGTGTCTTCCTGAGGAATGAAGGGTTTGGCCCCCCACAAACCCATATTTGCACCCTATCTTTTAAGACTTCCATGTGAGATGCACCCCCAAAACATCTAGGTTTGAAAGCCAACAGTGCTTATGTCCACAAGACCCACAAGGCCAAACTAAAAGACAGTTCTTAAGCCCATGTTCTTAAGCACATGGACTCATCTTGGCTACACCTCGGAACCCAGTATATAGGCAGCAGACTAAAACACCCAATCTTTCCAAAAAACAAGACTATTCGCTTATCTTAAAAGCTCTGGCCTGAGGGATGGGCTTCTAATCTAAAATGCATCCAGGGGCACCTGGGTGGCTTAGTTGATTAAACGTCTAACTTTGGCTCAGGTTGTGATCTTGAGGTCCTGGGATCCAGCCCTGTGATGGGCTCCATGATCAGCAGGGAGTCTGCTTCTCCCTCTGTCCTCCCCCTGCTCGTGCTCTCTCTCTCTCTCAAATAAATAAAAATAAAATCATTAAAAAAAAAAAACGTATTGGGGCGCCTGGGTGGCTCAGTTGGTTAAGTGACTGCTTTCGGCTCAGGTCATGATCCTGGAGTCCCGGGATCGAGTCCCGCATCGGGCTCCCTGCTCAGCGAGGAACCTGCTTCTCCCTCTGGCCCTCCCCCCTCTCATGTGCTCTCTCTCTCTCTCTCTCATTCTCACTCTCTCAAAATAAATAAATCTTTAAAATAAAATAAAATAAAATAAAAGACTTTAAAAAAAACAAAACAAACGTATTGGGCTCCTGGGTGGCTCAGTTGGTTAAGCGACTGCCTTCAGCTCAGGTCATGATCCCAGAGTCCTGGGATCGAGTCCCACATTGGGCTCCTGACTCAGCGGGGAGCCTGCTTCTCCCTCTGACCCTCTCCCCTCTCACGCTGTTTCTCTCTCGCTTGCTCTCTAATAAATAAATAAATAAAATTTTAAAAAAAAAAAAAGTATCTAGAAGCCGACTGCAAACTCTTCAGAGCTGCAGAGGCTGGCATGTACCATCTTCACACTGTCCCTTTACCCATTTTTAGGTTCCTGGGATCTACCAAAAAGGAGCTTATGGACATGTCTGGTGCCCTGGATCTTGCACTTCCTGTGCCAGGGATCCCCCTTGATTGCCTGGCTCCAGTGGCCAGTGGGGCTTACGTTCAAAGAGAAGGAGACTGCAAGAGAGAAATAGTCCTTAACTGCCTATTCACCAAAGGAACAGTGCAGATGCAGCGGACAGAAATCCTCAGTCTTTCTATGAAAGAGGTCTATTTGTTTACCCAAAAAGCTTTGGCCTGAGGGGCAGGTTTCTTTTGCTTTTTTCTTTTTGTTTTAAAGTAATCTCTCTACTCAACGTGGGGCTCAAACTCACGACTCTGAGATCTAAGAGTCACATGCTCTACCAAGTGAGCCAGCCAGGCGCCCCAGCAGGCTTCTAATTTAGCACACATGGGGGCCCACGGCAATCCTTTCCAGAGATTGCAGAGGCCAGGGAACACCGTATCTGCCCTGCCCCCCATCACTGGTGTCTCTAGAAAAGAGCTTGTGCAAACCTCTGGCGCCCCAGCTTTTGTGGCTGCCTTGCAGGGTACACATCCCTTGATTGCCTGGGTCTGGTAGCCAGTGAGGCTTGTGTTTGTGGGTTTAACAGGATGGTACCAAACAGAAACAGTTCTTAGTTGACTACGTTCCCAGGACTCAGTACAGAGAGAGCAGAGAGTAACGCCCGTCTGTCTTCTCCAGAAAGAGGTATGTTTGCATACATTAAAAGTTGCTGTCTGAGGGTCCATTTTCCAATCAGCATGCATCTAGGTGCTAAGCTATTCCTCTTATGGACACTGACAGGTATTGGCACACCCTCAATTATTAGGAGACACTAAGAACAAATAAGGCTCTTTGGACACAGTCACAAAGGACTGACAGACAACTAAAAGCTAAGGCAGGGTTGAAAGATACAGTTCATTTCCTACAGGAGGCCACTTGTTCAAGACTGAGGTGGATATTTTATCTATTGCATAGAAACCAACACAGATGGTCACAAAAAATGAAGCAAAAGAGGAATACGTTCCAACAAAAGAACAAGATAAAACCTCAGAAAAAGACCTTAATGAAATGAAGATAAATAATGACCTAATAGTTCAAAATAATGATCATAAATATGCTCACTTAGATCAGGAGAACAAAGCAGGAACAAAGCAAGAATTTCAAGAAAGATAGAAAATATAAGTACCATACAGAAGTCACAGAGCTGAAGAATACAATAACTGCACTAAAAAATTCAATAGAGGGGTTCAACAGTAGACTAGATGATGCAGAAAAAGGGATCAACAAGCTTGAAGACAGATTAGTACAATTCTCCAATCAGAGCAGAAAAGAAAAAAAAAAAAAAAAGAATGAAAATGAGTGAGATAGCTTAAGGGAATTTGGAGAAATATTAAATAGACAAATATTCACAGTATAGTCCCAGAAAGAGAAGAGAGAGAGTAAGGGGAAGAAAAGTTATTTGAAGAAATAAAAGCTGAAAACTTCCCTGGGAAAGGAAACAGACATCCAGAGTTCCAAATAAGATGAATCCAAAGAGACCCACACCAAGACACTTTATATTTAAATTGCCAAAAGTTAAAGGCAAGGAGAGAACTGCAAAGGCAGCAAGAGAAAAACAACTTGTTACTTACAATGGAACCCCTATCACACTATAAGCAAATTTTTCAACAGAAATTTTGTAGGTCAGAAGAGAATGGCACAATACATTCAAAGTACTGAAAGAAAAACAACAACAACAACAAACCCTGCCAATCAAGAATACTTTACCTGGCAAAACTGTCCAGACTGAAGCAAAGAGGAAAGTTTTTCAGACAAGCAGAGTCTGAAGGAGTTTGGAATTTTTGTAAGCTAAAACAAAAGGGTGCTAATCAATAACAGGAAAACAAGTTAAAATATAAATCTTGAAGATAAAGGTAGGTACATAGTTAAATTCAGAATAATCTAATATTGTGAAAGTTGGTTAATCACTTACAAGCTAGTATAAAGTTTAAAAGAGCAAAAATAATTATAATAATAATGTGCTAATGAGTACACAGACAAAAAGACAAAAATTGTGGTATCAAAAACAAAATGTGACAATAGTGTAAAAATGTAGAGCTTATTTTTTAAAATTAATGGTCATTTAGATTAACCATTTTTAAAAGTTAGTTTGTGTTTTTTTAATATAAGTAATCTCTATACCCACCATGGGGCTCAAACTCATGACCCCAAGATCAAGAGTCACATGCTCTACAAATTGAGCCAGCCAGGTGCCCCAAATGTAGAGCTTTAAAATGTGTTTGGACCTAAGGTGTTATCAACTTGAGACAGACTGTTTTAAATATAAAATGTTTTATGTATGCCTCATGATAACCACAAAGGAAAAACCTATAGTAGATACACAAAAAAATGAGAAAAGAATATAAGCATACCATTATAGAAGATCATGAAATCATAAAAGAGAGCAAAAGAAGAAAGGAACAAAGGAATTACAAAACAGCTAGAAAACAATTTTAAAAATGGAAAAGATCCATACTTATCAATGACTACTTTAAATGTAAATGGATTAAATTCTCCAATTAAAAGGCACAGAGTGGTTGGATGGATTAAAAAAAGACCCATCTATATGCTACCTACAAGAGACTCACTTTAGCTTTAAAGACACACACAGATTGAAAATGAAAGGATAGAAAAGGATATTCCACACAAATGAAAACCAAAACAAAGCATGGGTAGCTGTACTTACATCAGACAAAACAGACTTTAAGACAAAGACTGTAATAAAAGACAAAGAAGGCCATTGTATAATGATAAAGGTGTCAGTCCAACAAGAAAATATAACATCTGCAAATATTTATGCACCAACATACAAGCACCTAAATATATAAAGCAATATTAACAGATCTAAAGGGAGAAACAGACAGCAATACAATAATAGTAAGAGACTTCAAAACCCTACTTTTGTCAATGGATAGATCATCTAGAAAGAATATCAATAAAGAAACATTAGAACTAAATGATACTTTGTAAAACCAGTTAGACTTAATAGACATTTATAAAACACTCTATCCAAAAGCAGCAGAATACACATTCTTCTCAAGCACACATGGAACACTATCCAGGATAGATCATATATTAGAAAATAAGCTTTTTTTTTTTTTTTTTTTGAGAGAGAGTGAGTTGTGGATGGGGAGGGGCAGAGGGAAAGGGAGAAAGAGAGAATCTTTTTTTTTAAGATTTTATTTATTTGAGAGAAAAAGTGCGTGAGTGAGAGCGCTTGAGCACACGTGCTCATGTAAGCAGGGGGAGGGGCAGAGGGGGAGGGGGAGGGTCAAGCAGATTCCGCACTGAGTGCAGATACCCACATGGTGCCCAATCCTACAGCCCCAAGATCACCACCGGAGCCAAAATCAAGAGTTGGATGCCCAGCCGATTGAACCACCCAGACGCCCAGGAGAGAGAGAATCTTAAGCAGGTTCCATGCCCAGCATGAAGCCCAGCACGGGACTCGATCTCATGACCTTGAGATCATGACCTGAGCCAAAATTAAGAGTCAGATGCTTAACCAACTGAGCCACCCAGATGCCTCTTTTTTTTTTTTTGAGAGAGAAGGCAAGTATTAATAACTAAGAATACTGAAATTGTATGAAGCATCTTTTCGGACCACAATGGTATGAATCTAGAAATCAATTAAAAGAAGAAAACTGGAAAATTCACAAATAGGTGGAGATTTAACAACATGCTATTAAACAACCAATAGGTCAAAGAAGAACTCAAAAGTAAAATAAAAAACTATTGAGATATATGAAACTGGAAACACAACATAGCGCAACTTAAGGGATGCAACAAAAACTGTTCTAAGAGGGAAATTCACAATGATAAATGACTACATTAAGAAACAAAAAAGATCTTAAATAAACAACCTAACTTTATACCTCAAGGAACTAGAACACAAAGAACAAACTAAGCTCAAAGTTTGTAGAAGGAAGGAAATAACAAAGATCATAGCAGAAATAAATAAAATAGAGACTAAAAAGACAATAGAAAAGATCAATGAAACCAAGTTGGTTTTTTGAAAAAATAAATGTAACAAACAAACCTGTAGCTAGATTCACCAAGAAAAAAAGACTTAAGTAATACACTGGAAAACTGGACAACCTAGAAGAAATGGATAAATTCTTAAAAATCTACAACCTACCAAGACTGAATCATGAAGAAATAAAAAATCTGAACAGACCAATTACTAGTAAGGAGTTTGAATCAGTACTCAAAAACCTCCCAACAAGCAAAAGTCCAGGACCAGATGGCTTCACTGGTGGACTCTACTAAACATTTAAAGATGAACTAATGCCAATCTTTCTCAAACTCTTCCAAAAAAACAGAAGAGGAGAGAACACTTCCAAACTCATTTTACAAGGCCAGCATTATCCCAATACCAAAATCAGACAAGGACACTACAAGCAAAGAAAATTACAGGTCAGTATCTCTGATGAATACAGATGCAAAAGTTCTCAAAAAGTTTTAGCAAAGTGAATTCAACAATGTGCTATAAGGATCACTCACCAATTGGGACTTATTCCAGGGATGCAAGGATGATTTAATATACAATTTCAATGGCTGAAATACACCACAGGAACAAAATGAAGGATAAAATCATACGATCATCTCAACAGATGCAAGAAAAGCATTTGACAAAATCCAGCATCCATTCATGATACAAACTCTCAACAAAGTGGGTATAGAAGGGATGTACTTCAACAGAATAAAGGCCACATACGACAAGCCCACAGCTAATTTCATACTCAATGGTGAAAAACTGAAAGCTTTTTCTCTAAGATCTGGTACAAGACAAGGATGCCCACTTTCACCACTTTTATTCAAAATAGTACCGGGAGTCCTAGCCAGAGCAATTAGGCAAGGAAAAGGAACAAAAGGCATTCACTCAGGGGCGCCTGGGTGGCTCAGTTGGTTAAGCGACTGCCTTCGGCTCAGGTCATGATCCTGGAGTCCCGGGATCGAGTCCCGCATCGGGCTCCCTGCTCAGCAGGGAGTCTGCTTCTCCCGCTGACCCTCTTCCCTCTCATGCTATCTCTCACTCTCTGTCTCTCAAATAAATAAATAAAATCTTTAAAAAAAAAAAAAAAGGCATTCACTCAGAAGGAAAACAATAAAACTATGTTTGTAGATGACATATTATATGTAGAAAATCCTAAAGACTCCACCAAAAAATCTATTAGAATAAATGAATTAATAAGTAAACAAATTAAGTAAAGTTGCAGGATACAAAATCAATATTCAAAAATCAGTTGCATTCCTTTTTTTATTTTAAAGATTTTTATTTATTTTTTGACAGAGAGAGACAGCAAGAGAGAACACAAGCAGGGGGAGGGGCAGAGGGAGAAGCACGTTTCCCACTGAGCTGGGAGCCCGATGTGGGGCTCAATTCCAGGACCCTGAGATGAAAACCTGAGCTGAAGGCAGATGCTTAGTGGCTGAATCACCCAGGTGCCCCCCCCCCCTTTTAAGTTTATTTATTTTTAGTAATCTCTACACTCAAGGTGGAGCTCAAATTCATGACCCCAAGATCAAGAGTTGCTTGCTCTTCCAACTGAGCCAGCCAGGTGACCCCAAAGATCAGTTGCACTTGTATACATTAATAATGAAGTGTCAGAAACAGAAATTAAGAAAACAATCCCATTTATATTTGCACTATTACACACTAATGAAAGAAATTGAACACACAAATGGGAAGATAGTCTGTGCTCACAGATTAGAGGAATATTGTTAAAATGTCCATACTACCCAAAGTAATCTACAGACTCAATGCAATCCCTTTCAAAATTCCAATGGCAGTTTTCACAGAAATAAAATAAAACAACCCCAAAATTTGTATGAAACCACAAAAGACCCAGAGTAGCCAAAGCAATCTTGACAAAGGTGAACAATGCTGAAGGCATCACACTTCCTGATTCCAAAGAACATTATAAAGCTATAGTAATCAAAACAGTATGGAATTAACTTAAAAACAAACACATAGATCACTAGAAAAGAATAGAGAGCCCAGAAAGAAACTCACACTTATATGGCCAATTAATTTAAGACAATGGAGCCAAAAATATACAATGGGGAAAGGACAGTCTTTTCAGTAAATAGTGTTGGGAAAATTAGATGGCCACATGCAAAAGATGAAACTGGACCCCTATCTTACACCATACAGACAGATCAACTGAAAATGGATTAAAGGATTTGAATAAAGGATTCAAAAACCATAAAACACCTAGAGAAAACACAGGGAGATAGGCTCCTTAACACTGGTCCTGGCAATGATTTTTTTTTTGATAGGACACCATGGCAAAGGCAAAGGTAATGAAAGCAAATAAACAAGTGGGATTCTATCAAACTAAACAGCTTCTGTATAGCAAAGGAAACCATCAAAAAAAACGAAAAGGTAACCTACCCAAAGGGAGAAAATATTTATGAATTCTATATGTGATAAGGGGTTAATATCCAAAATATATAAGGACTCCTACAACTCAACAGAAAAGAATCTGATTAAAAAATGGGCAGAGTATCTGAATAGATATATTTTCAAGACAACCTACTGATGGCCAACAGGTACAATGAAAAGGTATTCAACATCGCTAATGATCAGAAAAATGCAAATCAAAACCCCAATGAGGTATCACTTCATAAATGTTAGAAAGCCTGTATCTTTTTTTTTTTTTAAGTAGGCTCTACGCCCAATGTGGGGCTTAAACTCATGTCCCTGAGATCAAGGGTCACATGCTCTACCAACTAAGCCAACCAGGTGCCCAGAAAGCCTATCATCAAGAAGATAAAAGATACTAAGTATTGGTGAGGATGTGATGAAGAGGGAACCCATGTGCACTGTTTAGGGGAATGTAAATTGGTATAGTCACTATGGAGAGTCCTCAAAAATTAAAAATAGAACAATTATATGATCCAGCAATTCCACTTCTGGGTATTAATCTAAAGGAGACAACCAATATCTTGAAAAAATATCTGCATCCCCCAGGTTTACTGCAGCATTATTATAATAGCCAAGACATGGAAACAGTGTCCACTGTTGGTTGACACTTAGTCCACATTAAGTGTCCACTGATGGTTGAATAAAGAAAATGTGGGAAATACACATATACACACACACACACACACACACACACACACACACACACACACAAACACACCCTGAAATATTAGTCAGCCATTTAAAAAGAAGGAAATCCTCCCATGTGCAACAACACAGATGGACCTTGAGGGTGCTAAGTGAAATAAGACACAGAAAGACAAATACTGTATAATCTTATTTATATGCGGAATATTTTTAAAGCCCCAAAGTAACAGATATGGAGAAAAGATTGGTAGTTGCTAGAGGCAGGGGGGAGAAGCAGTGGGTGACAGTGGTGAAATGATGCCAGCTTTCAGTTATAAGATAAATAAATTCTGGGAATGTATACTGCATGATGACATAGTTAACAATACTGTATTGTATAGTTGGAAATTTATAAGTTGCTAAGAGAGAGTAGATCTTGAAAGTTCTCATCACAGGAAAAAAATTGTAACTATGTATGGTGATGGATATTAACTAAACTTATTGTGGTAATCATTTTGCAACATGTATATATATCAGATCATTATGTTGTATACCTGAAATGAATACAATTTTATGTGTCAATTATATTTCAATTTTTAAAAAAATAATTCAAGGGTGCCTGGGTGGCTCAGATGGTTGAGCATCTGCCTTCGGCTCAGGTCATGATCCCAGGGTCCTGGGATTGAGCCCCGCATCGGGCTCCCTGTTCCTTGGGAGCCTGCTTCTCCCTCTGCTTCTCTCTCTCTCTCTCTCTCTCTCTTTCTCTCTCCCTCTCTCTCTCTCCTCCTCTGTCTCTCATGAATAAATAAATAAAATCTTTAAAAAAATAAAAAATAATTCAATAGTTAAAATGGAAAAATAAAAGAAGGGACTAAGGGTACAGCTGTTTCACAGATGTGGCAAAAATCGATACTGTAAATGATAAATATAAGAAATCTGTGTACTCCAATGTGTAATGAGCAAACAGTTGTCCTGTCTTCTTCATATCCCATCCAGGACACTAATTTTTTAGAGAATGAAAGACAAATGATTATAAAAACAGTATTGGATTATCTAGCTAGAATTACTATTGCTTGCTTTTGTTATTATCTAAAACTGGGACTAAGATTTCCTTTTCTCTGGCACATTAAAAATAAATTAGAAAAACATAAAATAAAAACCATCTTTTCCCCTTTAAAAAAGAAGAAATTATATATAAAATATATCTCACATCCATCAAAATCAATGAAAACTGAACACAAGCAAAGAAGATCTGTGTATTCTTTGAAACAATAAGAAATACTTATTTTGGCCACTAGTTAACTAAATAAGTACTAAAAAACTAGGTCCTCTAGAAATCTGAAAAGAAAATTCAGTTTTTGTTCCTGCTCATATTCATATATTTCTATTACTTACGGTACTTTTATTAGATTGCATATTGTGAAAATTTAATGTGTGTATATGGGAGGGGGATAGTAATTGGTAGAAAAAGCAAAGAGAGATGATGAATGACTCAGGAAACCTACAATGCAAAGGAGAACAAGAAAAACAGAAAAGATGAAAAAGTACTTAGAGAAACAATACAAACACTAATTCTACAGAGCTCACGTGACGTCAAAATGATAGAGCACTGATCATACTGTCTTTAAAGTTTCCTGGGGCGCCTGGGTGGCTCAGTCGGTTAAGCGTCTGCCTTCAGCTCAGGTCGTGATCTCAGGGTCCTGGGATCAAGCCCCGCTTTGGGCTCCCTGCTCTGCGGGAAGCCTGCTTCTCCCTCTCCCACTCCCCCTGCTTGTCTTCCCTCTCTCACTGTGTCTCTGTCAAATAAATAAATAAAATCTTTAAAAAAATAAAAAATAAAAAAGTTTCCTGAGCCACAGTTTCTTCAGCTTTTCTATAAAATGGTGAAATAGTATCTATCACCATGATAAATAAGAGATAAAACTGATTATGGGAAAAATTATAGACCAAAGTTAAATTACACAGTAACTGTCAAAAGATTAAAAAAAACCTGAGACCCAATGAAATAAAGTATCTTGTCAGAATTCTTTGTTGACATTATGATGAGCTCAGTTATAGTGCAATCTTACAACTGAGGGGATATGAGGTTTTTGTTTTGTTTTGTTTTTAATTACAAAAAGAGAAAAGCAACATGTTAATATCAAGGAAGGAAGAGGGCTGTAAAGCAGGAAGAAGGGAAGGAAGGAAATGCAGTAAGAACTGAAAATTTATCAAATCTGTTTTGTAATGCCACCAATTAGTTTACCAAAGCCTCCTTCATAAGAGAGTAGCAATGGATAAGATTATTATTCCTAGGAGCACCTGACTGGCTCAGTTGTAGACCACACAACTCTTGATCTCGTGGTTGTGAGTTCAAGCCCCATGTTAGGTGTAGAGATTACTTAAAAATAAAATCTTAAAAAAAAAAAATTACTACTCCTGAATGCTAGTTCTTAATCAACATATTCTTGTCTCCAGAAAATAAGAGGTAATTCTTCAGTTATTTACACTTGTAATGGTTATCTCCCTACGATTACTAATCTTAAAACTCAAAAATAATCTGTTAGACATAAAATATCTTGTGAGTAGTCTAGAAGGAAAGACAAGATGGAAGAAGTAACATTTCAGGAGGCTTTCTCAGGGGCTGATCATCAGCATTTGTTAACATTGTTAGATAAAAAGCAGAGAAGTATTTTTAGAAGTTCAGATAAGCATACAGTACTTTTTTCTTCCTTTACATAGTTCAGTCAAATTAAAATTGAAGTCCAAGTTACCCACATTTAAATTGATCAGTATCTGCTGCTTCCTTTTCCTCTATTTCTTTCTCCCTGCTTAGGTTTGTGTTGAAAAGAAACCATACGGAATATTACTCAGCCATAAAAAAAGAATGAAATTCGGACGCCTGGGTGGCTCAGTTGGTTAAGCGTCTGCCTTTGGCTTAGATCATGATCCCAGTATCCTGGCATCTCGCATTGGGCTCCTTGCTCAGCGGGGAGTCCACTTCTCCCTCTGCCTGCCGCTTCCCCTGCTTGTGCTTCCTCGCTTTCTCACTCTCTCCCCGCCTGACAAATAAATAAATGTTTTAATTATCTGTCGGGGGAGAGACAGCGCACACACAAGCAGGGCGAGCGGCAGGCAGAGGGAGAGAGAGAAGCAGGCTCCCCCCTGAGCAGGGAGCCTGATGTGGAACTCGATCCCAGGACCCCGGGATCATGACCTGAGCTGAAGGCAGACGCTCAACCGACCGAGCCACCCAGGTGTCCCAAATAAATAAATGCTTTAAAAAGAAAGAAAGAAAGAAATCTTGCTATTTGCAATGGCATGGATGGAGCTAGAGTATTATGCTAAGTGAAATAAGTCAGAGAAAGACAAATATGATTTCACTCATATGTGGAATTGAAGAAACAAATGAGCAAAGGGGGAAAATAAAGAGGCAAATCAAGAAACAGATTCTTAACTACAGAGAACAAACTAATGGTTACCAGACAGGAGAGGTGTAGGGAGATGAGTTAAATAGATGAAGGGGATTAAGGAGTGCACCTGTAGTGATGAGCACCAGGTGTTGTATGTAAGTGCTGAATCACTACATTGTATACCTGAAACTAATATTACACTGTGTGTTAACTAACTGGAATCTAAATAAAAACTTGAGGGGCACCAGGATGGCTTAGTCGGTTGGGCAAGTGACTCTGGATTTTAGCTCAGGTCATGATCTCAGGGTTGTGAGACTGAGCCCCATTTAGGGTTCTGCACTCAGCGTGGAATCTACTTGAGATTCTCTCCCTCTGCCCCTTCCCCTGGCTCAGAGGCACCTGTTCTCTCTCTCTCTCCAAAAAAAAAAAAAAAAAAAGGTGGTGCCTGACAAGCTTCATCGGAAGAGCGTGCTACTCTTGATCTCAGAGTCATGGGTTCAAGCCCCACACTGGGCGTAGAGATTACTAAAAAAAAAATAAGTAAACTTAAAAAAAAAAAAAGAAACCATATGGTATTTCTTAGGAAGGCAGGCAGGCATCCATTCTTATCAGTGCCTGCCTAGCCTCTATTTGAAATAAAAACAGACTCTGCAGTTCAAGAACAACAGTGCTCTAGACACTCAGGGAAAATGTCTGAGTATGCAAGATTTACTAGAAATGACACATTATACAAATCATGCACTTTACTTTTCTTCTCTCTTTTTCCAGTCTGAAGTCAGTATCTCCTCATGTGATCTCCTCATGTCTCACCAGAAAGGGTATTTACCAAGTTTTAGTTGGATGCTGGGGTAGAAAGTCACCCTTCATTTTTAGCACTTTATAATTGATTCTATTTTGGTTACAAGTAATTAATGAATAATGTTTATTTCCAAATTCAAACTGGAATTGAGAAAACAAAAAGCATATGACAACCTGCTATGTAAGTAAGACAACAATACTAGGTTCTGGATGGAAAAAAGTAAAAGTAGTTGAGATGAACTTCACTTAAACATCCAAAGCTATGAAAACAAAGTCAGTATGGAATTTACAAAACTACCAGGGACAGGAAACTTAAGAGACTGAAAACAAAGAATAAAGATAAATGGGATCTTCTCTATTATATAAGACATGTAAATAGTGGGATTCTTCCCTAAGATAGAACCAATTTTGCTTAACAAATTTATAAATGGTCCTGGCAAAAGGATCAAAGAGTTTAAGTTCCAAATTTACAGCTGAAATTAAAATTTTAAAGTAAGAAATGCCAAATTCATGACAATAAACTGAAAGATCATGTGAGCTTGATCAAGAAGAAATGCAACAATGTAGACCATAGTTAGATAACACATTTAGGGAAAAATTATTTAAATATAAAATGATGGGTTATAAGAGTTTTACATTATGAACAAAGAAAAGGGAACTGGGAGTAGTCTCCCAAGTAAATGGTTTATTGAAGTAAACAATTTATTAAAAACATCAGCAAAATGCATTGGCAAAAGGACAATAGTTGTAGAAATCTGAAAAAACATGAGTATAGTAATGCCCTTAGAAAATCATGTGCAGATCTGATAACTTCATAAGATATAAAAGAATTAGATAAAGAGTCATGGGGGAAAAAAAGGGATCAAAGACTTTTAGGGGCTGTTAGATATAAAAAGTAAATTGTTACTTTCTCTAGAAAGGCTGAAAAGGGAACCAACAGAAATCTATAGAGTTGTGAAAAGAGGAAAGGGGAAGTGTTAAAACAATCTTATAATGCTAGAACAAGGGTGGCACCCTTTATAATGTGGGAGAGGCAAATTTAAAACCAACGAATGGCAGCACTACTTTAATAACAGGCTATGAACTTACTGAAGTTTTTACCTCAAGAAGTAGTAAACACACAAATTTTTATAGGTTTTGATTAGTTGATGCAGACCTTTATCAGGGAAGGAGACAGAGAAGTCTAGAGTACATGCATACTTTTGAGGGGAGCACTGAATTAATCACCATGCTCTCTTCCTGTTATCCTAGTGCTTGAGTTTAAAACCACTGCAGTCAGGTTTTTACATTTCCAAGACAGGAAAATGGGAAGAACACTCAACCAGGAGAAATTTCCTTAAATACTCAGTAAGAGAGAACTACAGATCTATAATGACAAACCGAACACCTTGGCTAATTAGAAACAAAAAATCTTTTGTGGGGCATCTGGGTAGCTCAGTCAGTTAAGCATCTGCTTCCAGCTCAGGTCAAGATCCCAGGGTCCTGGGAGGGCTGCCGAAGGGTCCGTGCTCGGAGGGGAGTTGGCGCTTCTTCCTCTCCCTCTGCCCCTCCCCTGTGCTCGACTCTTGTGCTCTCTCTCAAATAAATAAAATCTTAAAAACAACAACAACACCTTTTGTAATAGGAAATGAGCATAATAATTATTCTACTGTCCGCATGTCTGGCATTAAACTCTGATCTTCAGCCAAGACCCCTGGGCGCACTCAGCAGGTATAACAGAAGGTGAGTTTGTATTCCCATGTTGCTGATTTGCAAACTCATGAGCAAAACCATAGCATACATCGTCTGTTGGTCCACGTTTCAATGAAAGAGGCCTTTCCAAAGGCATTTTACAAAAGGTGTTTGAAAGATAGCCTGAAAAAAAATCTTTAAATTAGTTTAACAAAGGTAACCTAATGCCTACCCACTGCTAATTTTCCCCCCATATCTGTATAGGTGTGCTAATGAAAAAAACAAAGCAGACAGAAAACAAAACTATATTCTACTCCAATATCCAAAGCAAACTAACAAGAAAAATCTTAAACATTTATGACTTACTATGCTTTGCTAATGACTAGGCTACATTAACCTCTTATTTTCATTTTAAAATCTAGATTCAATGACAAGTGCTCTTTCATCAAAAGAAAATTTTTTTCTATTTTAATGTGACCATTGAGAGTTAGTAAGCATTGCTAGAATGTAACAATTTCAAACTTCCACTATTCTGTATTCTTTCCTGTGACGAATAACTAGCTCAATATTTTCTACCACTTGTTTTCTCGAAATTTATTTTGTTACCAAAAAAGTAAGCAGAATAAAAATGATTTTTAGGAGGTTGGATTTAAATGTATTCATTAAATTTATTTTTAAAAGAAAAGTCTGGCTGAGATGACATGGTTAAATACAGAAATGCACATGTAAAAACAAATGGATTCAGGAATGCACAATGAGTAGATAAGTTTCCCAGTGGCCATTCATTCAGGAACTTGAATCAAGCCGCAATGACTGTCAGTTAGTTAATACTACTATAAAAATGGGTTAAAGAAATAGAGAAGACTCAGAAAACAAATAAGGATTAAAAGTCTGGGAGTGGGATGGTGAGAAAAGAGTTCAAAGTAAAGTAAAAGTTTCCTGAGAAAGCAAATGAGGCATTAAGAATTCCATATAAAACATGCTAAGTGTGTGTGCTTAGAAACTACAACTATAGAACTATTTCAAGTGCTACCTTTTCTCATTGAGCCTAATGCAAGTGACCTTTGTATACCAAAGTTAAATGTGCTAGCAGTCGCAATATCCTGCAAAGGAATCCTTCAAAAGAGACCACTTAAAATTGCTTAATCTTGATGGTACTTTGTGGTAAAATCATGAGCCAGCCTGAAAGAAGATCTAGCAGGCCTGTCTCAAACTAAAGTTGTTGGGTGTGGTTGATTCTGAAAAAGAGAAACTACAGTCAACCCTGGTAGCTCTGACACGCCTTTAAAGGATAAAGAAATGTGTTTAACATGTGTCTCTACTGTTCATTATGGTAAAGTTGATCAGTTTAACCCCTTGCAAACAAGGAAAAGATCTTGAGAGCAGGAAGCTTTTCTGTGGAAGTCCTGACGCAACACAAACCATAGCTGTTACTGCAAAGCTTAATGCAAACCCTCTAGAGTCCACGTTGACAAATTCTTTAACAAGCCCTGTGGTTACAGGGAAGCTGGTTTCACTCTGACTCACTCCTACTCGAACAGTTTACTGGAAATGAAGGGGAGGGGGAATTTTCAGAGAAGTCATGTGATGGCCAGACAAACCACAGCCAGTAAAGGTTCGACAGAGTCAAAAACAGGTCCCAGCAACAACTGACACCCAGAGTGTTCAACTGGCACTAAAGTATACGAAAATAGTCCTGTTGGCTTTCAAGTCATCCACACCATGAACTCTTTCATAAATCTCTGTATGTAAAGGAACAGACAGTTCACAGGGGGAAAAACCAGCAGGCATTGATATGGTATGGGCAACTACAAACACTTCACAGGAAAATGTGCTTAACAGAGAATAGCATCAAAGGAATGTTAAAGCACTTTAGTGAGTGTATAAATAATCATTATTAAATGCTTTCCCAAAGTCTCTAACTCAAATGTTCAAACACATATTCTATCATCACCAAAAGAGTGTCAAAAGAACCTTTAATTATCATCTTGCACTTTGGGGGATGTTCACTGGGTAATCTAGTCTACTGCATAAAGAGAAATGTACCAGCCATAAGAATGTGTTTTCACTAAAAAAATAAGTAAATAAGCTGAAATTTCTGAATAGGAAAGGATCTTATTAACCTAAAAAAAAAGTTTTTTGGGCCTTAAATAATATTTAATACCAACTAGTAAGATAAAAGATATTAGCATTTATTTTTTTATTTTTATTTTTATTTTTTTAAGATTTTATTTATTTGACAGAGAGAGACACAGTGAGAGAGGGAACACAAGTAGGGGGAGTGGGAGAGGAAGAAGCAGGCTTCCCGCGGAGCAGGGAGCCCGATGCGGGGCTCAATCCCAGGACCCTGGGACCATGACCCGAGCCAAAGGCAGACACTTAACAACTGAGCCATCCAGGCGTCCCAAGATATTAGCATTTAAACTTAATTTGGGGGTTTAGCTTCAAAAAATCAGATTAAGTGGCAAATATTAATCAATGTACATACTGCAGTCCTAAACAGAAGCTAAAAACATGATCCCTTAAAATAAGATTAAATCCAGAAATTATAAAACTGCCTTTGAGGAAATACTTAACCTAAGATGGTGTACAGACTCATGATTTACACTCAACAGAAAAGCTAATCAATATAATAACGGAGGAAAAAAACTGCATTCTCTTAACAGATAAAGTTTTAAGAAAATTAAATTTCTTACTTCTACCTTAATTATCAATTTCCTTTAGGAATAATAAGAAACAGTAAATTTCACACAGTCAGCAACCTCCTATTTTGGGCAAAAGAATCCAAGTAGCTAGGTCACTTGGACAGATGGTGTTTAGGAAAGCAAACTTATTCAAACCATATTCTTCCAAGTAAATATGTACAACATTCTTGCTCTATTGTGTAAGCTTTAAACACAAAAATACCACAACCACCCCCATGCTCCCATTTCCTATTGCTCTAATCTTTTATGATACATCAAGTGAATAGGTTACTTTATTTTTCAAACTTTTTTTTCCTAATGTTTCTAATTTTCCTCTTTGGCTATGTGGCCTACAGAATAAACAAGTTGCTACAAGAAATTCCAGGTTGTTTCTAAAATACGGAATTTTATGAATCTTCTTTTACTTAATGTGAATTGAAAATTTATAAGTCATTTAACTACTGATGTTTCCTATATTCAAGTGTTGTTCTCAGATGACTATTAAAGATGCAGAACAATTCAGTCTTTCTTATATAAATGACCTGTGTTCACTGCAGTTTACATTTTACTTGGTAGTGGAGACTATTAAGTGAACGTGTTTCATGTAACGTACATTTTCTCTCTCGATATGTCTTAGTTTATTCAAATTATCTACCACATGAGTAGTATGTGCAAGACCAGGCAGGTGTTGTTGCAAATAATTTTTGTGGTCTCCTCTCAAGGAGTTTATAGACTCCTGGGAGAGATAGGAAAAGTCCATAAATAGTTTTATTTTTAAAAAATACTTTTAATTTTTATTTTATTCTATTTTTTAAAAGGAAACTCTATTCCCAATGTGGGGCTTGAGCTCACCAGCCCAAGATCAAGAGTCACATGCTTTACCAACTGAACTAGCCAGGTACCCCAGAAAGTGCATAAAGTTTTAAATGAAGGTAGAAGATGACACAAGAAAGTTATAGCAAGAAACAATTTCTGGGGATTAGGAAGATTTTTGAGCAGCAAAGTTTCATGACCAGAGGTATTTTTTCAGAAAGTTATTTTTGTTGCTTTGTTCAGGAAATAGATTGGAGAGGAAAAACTAGTAAAGAGGAGACCTATTAGGAAGCCACTGGAAATGTTCAGGGAAGAGGTTGGTAAAGATCTGAACCAGAGAGGGCAGATATGAAGATATTGAGGAGGTAGAGTCAACAGGCTTTGAAGAATGGATATGGGAAGCAAGGAGGGAGGCAGATGACTCAGTTTTGACTGTGACTATGAGGATGGTGACATCATTAACAGAAATCAGGAACAAAGAAGAAAAAGAGTATCATAAAGAGAACAATTAAACTTCGCATGAGGGGTGCCTCGGTGGCTCAGTTAAGCGTCTGACTCTTGATTTTGGCTCAGGTTATGATCTCAGGGTCATGAGACTGAGCCCCACGTTGGGCTCCCCACTCAGCACAGAGTCTGCTTGAGATTCTCTCCTTCTCCTTCTGCCCCTCCCTCTGCTTGCACGTGGACATGCTCTCTCTTTAAATAAAATCATAAAAAAAAACCCTTGCATGAAATAGTCCATCAAGCACATAAACAGCTATCTAGACTTATATTGTATAAATTATGCTAGAATAGTTCAAGGTCATAGGAAGCTAAATTTATTCACGTCTACCTCCCACAGACATCTAGTGAAAACATGATAGAAAGCCAAGAACAAAAGGAAGTTGGTTTAGTGGAAAAATACTGCCTAATCTCAGTACTGTACTCATGAAAATAAATGAGGTACCATAAAGAATCCAAATTAAAATAAATGTATTAGTAATCTCTTATTCTCCTCAAAATATCTATGGTACAAAATCCAACCATTAGTCAAAACTAGAATTTACACAAATACTTGGCTGTAAAATTGCTACCTGGTAACAATTTCCTAGTAAAAGCATATACACCCTTTAACCTAGTTGGAGAGCACATGATAAAGCAATGAGAGCCAAGTATTTTTTTTTCACTCTTCCTGCTGATAAATTTATTCTATCAAAGGGCTTTACCTAAATGAATAAAAAACACATTTTCTACCTCAGTCTCAGGCAATCTTAAAATTTAAATACCCACTCATGTTATTCATTTTACTTAATTTCCTGTTTTAGCTACAGTTGATCCAACTTTTCTATATTTTAGTGCTCCTATCAAATTGGGGGTTTACAAAATACATGTATCTGTGAGGAAATTCCAGCACCAAAGTCAGATAAACTTCTGGATCCTTGTGAAACTGAATATTATAAAAACTTTTAAATCACAAAGATATAACTAAAAGATGTCAATAAATTTACAGCTTAACAAATAATAAAAACATAGTATCTTTTTACATACCAATAACTATTTACAAAAATATAATATGCAATTTATAACAATAAACTGTAAGACAAAACTAACATATTGATATCACTGGGAAAATGCTGGAATGTCACATAAATAGCTAGTTACCTAAAGGTGAGAAAGTTAGATTTCTACATTATATGATAGATAAAAATATTTTAATAAATAAAGATGGAAGAATCAAACCATAAATATTCTAAAAGGAAATATGGCTAATATTCACTACATAATCATAAGGGTTCAGTAAGATAATTTTAGGCATTACTCCAAAAGGGAAAGTCTAAGAAATTAGAATTTTTTAAAAAGTAAACTTGTTTATCCAAGAAGTAAAACATAATAAAAACACACAATAAACAATATGGAAAAAAATAGAAGCATATAACAAAAGAAATCTCCTTAAAAATGTCAATCAATAAGAAAGTGAGAAATATACTAAATATAAAAAACGGGTAAATGAACCAGTTAGATGAAGTTTTTTTCTTTCTTTTTTTTGTTTATCTATATTTTCAACATGTTATACAATGAACATACTTTGTAACCAGAAAGAAAGTTGTTATAAAAAGCAAAGATATGGAAAATATTTGATGACACTGAAAATTTTTTGTTCCTAGGATGTTTTTATATCCAAAACAAGTCACAAAGCAATATACAATTCACTCTTATAGATGCTTCTAGAAAAACAGACTGAAGGATAGAGGAATTATTTTTAAATACACACATAAATTTTCCACAATGACCTGTGTCACTTCGTAGTAACACAGTTTTAAAAATCAGTATCAAATGTCTATGACATACATGTGAAAAAGGAACTTCAGACTAATATTTACGGTATGATTCTAGTTATTTTTAAAAGTTATATATGCAAAGAACACAGTCTAAAATGTGGTGATTATTATCCCTCTCTGGGAAGTAGGTATGTGGGCTTTTACTACTTCCGGAATGTTCCAGTCCTATTACTTTAAGCATTTATGTAATTTTAAAATATGCAAATTTGGAAAAATAACAGAAGCAAAGAGCCTAAAACAAATTTGTTACTGAAAAGATAAATATTTTTAAGATCACTATTTACAAATAAAATGACAAAAAATCCTTGTAAATTGTTATAAATTTATTTGCATAGTGAAAGCCTTAAAAACAAAAACAAGAATTTGTCACAAAAGTGTATCAAAACAGCTGATTAATCTTACTTGGACACAGTAATAGTAATAGTAATAGTCCACAGAGTTAGCAAGAACAAACAAAACAAAAACTTATTTTTGCTATGCCACAGTTAGAAACTCTTCTTTGAATAATGAATTAAAACATGAGGACTCTCTCAGATAATTTGTAATGTGGAAAACTGGCAACAGTCCCCTCCCCAACTATTGTACCCCCACCCCATAATCGCAAAATAAATAAGTTATAACCCTCACAAAAACCCCTCGTCTAAATCTGGGAAAAAGTATACAGGGATAAATATACCCACATACGCTAAAATCTGTAATAAGCCACAAAACTGATGAAAACTTGTAAAAAAAACAAAACAAAACATTGAAAGGCTATAAAGAAAGAAAAATCAAATCAAGTATAGGGGAAAGAAAAAAATTTTAAATTGGTTCACTTTTTACTGCATTAAACTAGAGGAAAATGTTGCTATGTTGTAGTACAGTAAGCAGAGTACTAATCTTGATGGCAGAAAATTGTGTTGGGGGACACCTGGGTGTCTCAGTTGGTTAAGCATCTGCCTTCGGTTCAGGTCATGATCCCAACGTCCTGGGATCAAGTCCTGCATTGGGCTCCTTGCTCAGCGGGGAGCCTGCTTCTCCCTCTGCCTGCCGCTCCCCCTGCTTGTGCTCTCTCTCTGACAAATAAATAAAATCTTTTAAAAAAAAGAAAAGTAAATTGGGTTGGGTGCTGGCTCTGAGATTCACTGGCTGTGTGTTCTTGAATGTGCTTCCTGTCCAAATCAGGAAAAATATCCCTACTTCAGAGGGGTACTATGGTACTTCATTTAAGGGCCTTACATATAGTTTTATTGATCTCAGAAAGAAAATCAATAGTTGTCAGGGATGAATTAGTCTTTTATCATATTATTTCACTTAATTATTTTCTAGTGTGACTGCATAATTGGTTGATAGTACATATATCTGCAATTCTGGGTAAAAATTTTAAATGAAATGTTCATAAAGAATATAAAATTTCTGATTAAAGGACATGAAACAGAATGTCCACATTTTGCTTACTTGATTTTTCAATATAAGCAGATATAAAATTAGGGAATAAGAAATAGTTTACCCCAAAACAGTGATTGTAATTATTGGCTTTATACAATGAAAGCAGCCAAACCTCATAACCATCAGAATATTGTGTGCAGGCTGGTTTCCACGACTCAAAACAAACAAAGCTGAATTAGAGAAGATCCAGTCAAAAAGTAACTAAAATAATCAGGGCCATAACAGATGAACAAAAAAGATTATTGCCTTAATGGTAGAGAAAGATTAAGTACCTTCAAGACTCAAAAGTCTTCAAGAGCTCAAATCATATGTACAAGATGAAGCATAATTTACTTCATCAAATTCTAGAAGATCTGAGTTTTTAGAAGTTGAGCTTTTAGATGGTAACAAGTTTACAAAATGTATTATTTATAATCCTAGAATCAAAAACTTGCAAAGAATGAAATGAGTCATCCAGTTAGTATTTTACACAATGCAGGAAGTGCTGTGCATGGATCCCTGAAAGATATCAGAGAGAGAGATAAGGCATTCATTCTTTTTGAAATAGCAATTCCATTTGTACACAGTTAAAACTGATGGGCAGCTGGGTTTTTTTGTTTTGTTTTAATATTGAGCCTTGTGGGCCTCAGAAAATCTCTACCCACTAATTCTAAGACAAAGTTTATCTCTTCAGTTTCTCAGCATGACTATATTCTCTTGCCACAGGAGAGACAAGTTTTGGATATTTGATAAGTTCATCATTTCCCCCTTTCAAGGAAATATGTCTAAATTCTTTTCAACAACCTCTTACATTATATAAATTCAAGATCATTTACCATCCCATTCCCCTCCTATAAAGAAATTCTGGTTTGTCAATGTTCTATTTTATTAAAAATGATATCACAGGAAGGTTTCCATTTTAAGATAACCAAATAAGACCTTCATCCCTGTGGTAGATTAGAGTTGGCTGCAAATTCTTGCTTACTCCTAATTTTCCTCTCTGAATTTGGGCTAGCTTTAGTGACTTACTTGGCCAACAAAATGTGGCAAAGTGACTGGGATTTCTGAGGTTACATCATAAGAAACCTTGCATCTTCCACCTAAATTTGTTCTGAACACGTTTTTGGAACTCAGGTGCCATAATATGAGGAAGCCCAAGAATCTCCACGAAGAGTAACTTGAGGTCCCAAACTAACAGTTCAAATGAACTCCAAGCCAACAGCCAGAATCAATTTGTCAGTCATGTAAGTAAACCATCTTGAAAGTAAATTCTCCATTTTACAGTCAAACCACTTTGAGTAAATTTCATGTATGTGAGCACTATAAATGTTTTTGTTTTAAACCAGTAAATACTGAGGTAGTCTGTTACTCAAAATAGAGAGCTGGAACACCTCCTATCTTAACAATAACCCCCCAAAATAAAAAATATAAACATGAACTCTGTCTTTGATTAAATGACCATTAATGGGGGCGCCTGGGTGGCTCAGTTGTTAAGCGTCTGCCTTCGGCTCAGGTCATGACCCCACGGTCCTGGGATCGAGCCCCGCATTGGGCTCCCTGCTCCGCGGGAAGCCTGGTTCTCCCTCTCCCACTCCCCCTGCTTGTGTTCCCTCTCTCGCTGTGTCTCTTTCTGTCAAATAAATGAATAAAATCTTTAAAAAAAAAAAAAGAAAGTAATGAGCATTAATGAAGACAAGGGAAAAGCGAAGTGATCTGCATTACAGAACTCCAAAAAGGATCTTCAGCTGAACTGCAAAAGAGGCTGGGGGAAGGCCAAAACCAAGGAGACTGTATTTTACTTTTTAAGATTTATTTATTTTAGAAAGAGAGCAGAGTAGGGGGAGGGGCAGAGGAAGAAGGAGAGAGACGGAGAGAAGCAGACCCCTCACTGAGTGTGGAGCCTGACACGGGGCTCGATCTCACGACCCTGAGATCATGACCTGAGCCAAAATCAAGAGTCAGACACTTAACTGACTGAGCCACCCAGGTTCCCCGAGGAGACTGCATAAGTAGACTCCTAGGTCCCACCCCTACTTAGCACAGACAACTTCCCTTAGCCCCATAAAAGATATCAAGTGTAGTCTCTAGACAAAGTGAACCAAAGGCTCTGGGCTCAGGACATGTTTATGCAGGTATCCATAGTCTGAGCACAAGTGAGTTAAATGATAAGTCTATATGGTAAATGGCAATCTCTAACCCCACTTCTGTAGCCTAGCTTTACAATGTCAGCAACAAAGTTTATATTCCCCAAGCAAGAAATTGGAGGATCCATCACTTAGAGAAAATGAATTATTCCAAATGAAAGAGACACAGAAACTGATACTTGGAGGTTCCAATAAATAAGACAGCCTGCCACTTCTACAATTTGCCTCCGCACACAGAGCTTCCATTCAGCTTTTATGTGCCTTATTCTTACACAGAAGCAGAAAAATAAGGATCACCAGGCTTGGAGGAAAGCTTCCAAGAGGAAGCAGAACAATGGAAAAAATCATGCCTGGAGTAACAGAAAACCTGAAGAAGTGAAATATCTTCAAAAACATAAGAAACCTGGGTGGCTCAGTTGGTTTAGTGTCTGACTCTTGATTTTGGCTCAGGTCATGATCCCAGGGTTGTGAGACTGAGTCCTGTGTCAGGCTCCATGCTCAGCAGCAAGGCTGCTTGAGATTCTCTCTCTCCTTCTCCTTCTGCCCCTTCCCTCCGTGCTCACACTCATGTGCATGCTCTCTCTCTCTCTCTAAAATAAACAAATCTTAAAAAAAAAAAAAAAGATAAGAAACTGGGACACCTGGGTGGCTCAGTCGGTTAAGCTTCTGCCTTCAGCTCAGGTCATGATCCCAGGGTCCTGGGATCGAGTCCCATACAGGGCTCCTTCCCCAGCAGGGGAGCCTACTTCTCCCTCTGCCTGCCGTTTCCCCTGCTTGTGCTCTCTCTCACTCTGATAAATAAATAAAATCTTTAAAAAAAAAAAAGATAAGAAACCATTTCTTGGAAATATAATGCAAATCACTTTTTGAAAATAAATATGACAGTAGAAAAACATTTTAATATTAGAGTTAGAAGATAAAGTTGAGGAAATTGCATACAAAGTAGGATGTGATAAATATTAGGAACAAAATGATAAAAAAAAATTAAGAGGAATAAAATCTTAAAGACCCATACCTCAGATAATGAATCTAACAGTATCTAGAAAAGAAAATAAGACAACCAAAAAAGACTACCTATGAAGAAGAGTCAGGATAGCATTAGCCCCATCAATATCAATACCAGAGGTCTGAAGACGACTGAGCAATGACTTCCAAATTCTAAGTTAAAAAATGATGTTCAATTTAGTATACTACATTCAGTTAATTAAGTGTGAATGAAGGACACAGCATTTTCAGAATTTCCAAATCTACTCATTCTTTCTCAGGAAGCTACGGTAGAATGTATTCAACCAAAATGAAGGAGTAAATCGAGAAAGAAGAAAACAAGGGGTGCCTGGCTGGCTCAGTCAATAGAGTATGCAACTCTTTTTTTTTTTTTTTTTTTTAATTTTTAAAGATTTTATTTATTTATTTGAGAGAGAGAGAGAGAATGAGAGATAGCGCGAGAGGGAAGAGGGTCAGAGGGAGAAGCAGACTCCCTGCTGAGCAGGGAGCCCGATGCGGGACTTGATCCCGGGACTCCAGGATCATGACCTGAGCCGAAGGCAGTCGCCCAACCAACTGAGCCACCCAGGAGCCCGAGTATGCAACTCTTGATCTTAGGGTCATTGAGCTTGAGTCCCATGTTGGGGGTAGAGATTACTGAAAAAAATAAAAACAAACAAAAACAAAAGAAAGAAGAGATCCAAATGGAAAAAGAAGCAATTGTGCAGGGGGAATCCAAGAGAATACAGTCCAGATTGCAGTGCAGGGGGGAGGGTGGGAGCTCCTGAGTGAGGACTCCCAAGATAGAAAATAGAATTGATAATAGTTTATAGGCGTTACCAAGTGGAAAGTGATATAGAAAGGTGTTTTACAGAGCTGGTAGAAGGGAAAGAAGGGAGGGGTGCCTGGGTGGCTCAGTCATTAATTGTCTGCCTTTGGCTCAGGTCATGATCCCAGGGTTCCGGGATCGAGCCCAGCATCGGGCTCCCTGCTCGGCGAGAAGCCTGCTTCTCCCTCTGACCACTCCCCCTGCTTGTGTTCCCTCTCTGGCTGTCTTTTTCTCTGTCAAATAAATAAAAAAATGTTAAAAAAAAGTTAAAAAAAAAAAAAGATGGGAGAAGGGATTGAAAAAAACTATGACTTCCGAAACAAAAAGTTAAAAAAAAAAAAAAAAGGAAAACAACGACAATATATTAGTTGACTTAACAGAGAACAATACTTATACCTGTTTGGCATCCAAATACAGCATAAAAATTTAAAACTACAAGCATCCTAGACTTGTTCTACTTTAGCTTGCTGATTTTATATAGATGAAAAAAGTTTTTGAGATGTTAAATGACATACATTACAATTCCAGATGTTATCGGTTGTTGCTACTAAAGATCCTCAGCCATTTAGTCTATGGATGGACATGGTTTCAGTAGTTGGAATATACCAATAATGCTGGCATTCTGAGATCTGGTTCTAGCTCTACTTCTAAGTGTGTAACATTAGGGAGGCGGCAACTTCTAGATCTGAAGTTTTCTATAAAATTAGAATAGTACCTTTCCATACTACTTTAGTTAACACAACGGTCAAATTAGATACTGGGGGGTGCCTGGGTGGCTCAGTCATTAGGCGTCTGCTTTCGGCTCAGGTCATGATCCCAGGGTACTGGGATCTGGCCCGCATTGGGCTCCCTGCTCTGCGGGAAGCCTGCTTCTCCCTCTCCCTCTGCTGCTCCCCCTGTTTGTGCACTCTCTCTCTGTCAAATAAATAAATAAAATCTTTAAAAAAAACTTTGTGAAGGCTTTAAAAAACAAAACAAATTAGATACTGGGTTTTAAAACGCATTAAAAGTAATTAAAAAGTTGTTTATATTAGTAAAAATTATTAGCATTAATATAAGCATTATGATGTGAGGAGAAGAGACACAGTATCTGGTTGATAGATAAGGCAAAGCAAATACCAAGGCCAAGTTGTCTCTTTCCACACAGAGCAGATGCTCATAGCTCTTTGATTCATTTGTTTTATATCTGGTTATTTGGCTATTCTATATTCATATTTGAAAGTTTTGTTTTCAATTAAAAACCATTAACTATCCTTAGTGGATTTCCACCTAATAATGCTTTTTTAAAAAGCCCATCTGTCATTAAAATATGTTTTCTGGGGCGCCTGGGTGGCTCAGCTGGTTAAATGTCTGCCTTTGGCTCAGGTCATGATCTAAGGGTCCTAGGATTGACCCCCGCGTCGGGCTCCCTGCTCAGTGGGGAGCCTGCTTCTCCCTCTCTGTCCACTACTCCCCGTGCTTGTGCTCTCTCACCCTCTAATAAATAAAAATTTTAAATAAATAAATAAATATATATATATACATATATATATATATATATATATGTATTTTCTTCCATTGAGGGTAGTGGTTTTTTGAGTCTCAGATTCCACTGAGAAGAAAACTATGAACTCATTCTTCATAAAAATGTGTGTGTGTGGAGTGGTTGCAACTTCCGGGGGGATTTGTACGCCTGGTGTGGGAGCTACGGGCTCAGAGACAGTGCTTGGAGTAGTGGGTGCGCCAACATGTCCCGTGGTTCCAGCGCTGGTTTTGACCACCACATTACCATTTTTTCACTCGAGGGCCGGCTCGACCAAGTAGAATATGCTTTTAAGGCTATTAACCAGGGTGGCCTTACATCGGTAGCTGTCAGAGGGAAAGACTGTGCAGTAATTGTCACACAGAAGAAAGTACCTGACAAATTATTGGATTCCAGCACAGTGACTCACTTACTCAAGATAACTGAAAACATTGGCTGTGTGATGACAGGAAATGACAGCTGACAGCAGATCCCAGGTACAGAGGGCACACTATGAGGCAGCTAATTGGAAATACAAGTATGGCTATGAGATTCCTGTGGACATGCTGTGCAAAAGAATTGCTGATATTTCTCAGGTCTACATACAGAATGCTGAAATGAGGCCTCTTGGTTGTTCTATGATTTTAATTGGTATCGATGAAGAACAAGGCCCTCAGGTGTACAAGTGTGATCCTGCAGGTTATTACTGTGGGTTTAAAGCCACTGCAGTAGGAGTTAAACAGAGTCAACCAGCTTCCTTGAAAAAAAAGTGAAGAAAAATTTGATTGGACATTTGAACAGACAGTGGAAACTGCAATTACATGCCTATCTACTGTTCTGTCAATTGATTTTAAACCTTCAGAAATAGAAGTTGGAGTAGTTACAGTTGAAAATCCTAAATTCAGGATTCTTTCAGAAGCAGAGATTGATGTTCACCTTGTTGCTCTAGCAGAGAGAGACTAAACATTGTAGTTAGTTTACCAAATCCATGACGCCACTTGCCTGTGTGTTTGGTAGCAACAGACCAACATTATGGAGGCCCCTGGATTGAAAAAGGAACCTCTCCCACTCCTGCCCTGCCGCTGAAGTGGTTAGGACTCTGTATAAATAAAAACAGTGCTTTTGGAAAAAAAAATGTGTGTGTGCTTATGTGGGCACATGCACTTACAAACACAAAACAATAAGACAATTTTTCAAACAATTTCATTTCATACGTTAATGAGCAAATCTGGGAAGGGAGATGTATTTTTTTTTTTTTTAAAGATTTTTATTTATTTGACAGAGAGAGACACAGTGAGCGAGGGAACACAAGCAGGGGGAGTGGGAGAGGGAGAACCAGGCTTCCCACGGAGCAGGGAGCCCAATGTGGGGCTCGATCCCAGGACCCTGGGATCATGACATGAGCCTAAGGCAGACGCTTAACAAATGAACCACCCAGGTGCCCTGGGAGATGTATTTTATATATAATCTTTCAAAAATCTCTTTTAAATTTTATTTTTGTCTATGTTGATTGCTACTGTCATTCCCAAGATGGAGACTCAATCAGTTAATATTCTTAGGAATTTTCCTGCAAAGAATAAAAGATCTATTTTATAACATTAAGATATAGGTTGATATATAGTTTATACTCAGGTATAAAGGCCTCAGCCTTTACCCCCCCCCCACTGTTAAAGGATAAGTTTATTGTAATTGTCCTTTCTTTCTTTAAAAAAAAAAAAGTATGTGTGTATATATACATATATAGATATAGATATATATTTTTTTCCCCCTAAAGTAATCTCTACGCCCAATGTGGGGCTCAAACTGATGATCAAGAATCACATGCTCTACTGACTGAGCCAGCCAGGTGTCCCCAAAAACTTTTTTTTTTAAGTAATCTCTACCCTCAATGTGGGGCTCAAACTCATGACCTTGAGATCAAGAGCTGTATGCTCTACCAACTGAGCTGACCAGGCACCCTTGTAATTGTCCTTTCTTAATTAGGAGTTCCCCAATAATTTCCTCTAAACATGGTAAACTATTTTGATGTTATTCTCAAAAACTTATTCAGAAGTTTGACTGTTTTGGACTCATAGCCTGACCCACCTACTTGTCCCCCTTATTTAGTTAGTGGTCTGCTTGATAATACTTAAAAACACATAATGGACAAAGAAATGTTACCCTGGTTTCTGGTCAGGTGTTTCAGCTTAGTCTGAGCTGTCTTGTGGACTTTCTCTATCTCTCTATTCTAAAATCAAGATTATAATCACTTTTATATTTCAGTTTTTCTGAAGATTCTATCCCAAACCATGTATTTTTATTTTTACACCGGCAGTTTTCTTCTTCAAAGTAACTATTAATAATTTCACCTTAGCCACAACTTCTTTAAGGATAATTCAAGTATTCTGTTTTGTTTTTCTTCCCTACTGTTCTTACTTGTGCAGTCTCTGCGTGTTCCAGCATTTCTTCGAATTCCTGATACTCGTCATCATCTGGTTCAGCACCTGAGAGGCGAGCTGCCCTGGCCATGAAATATGGAGGCAGCTCTCCAATTGCTGTACCGATACCCTATGTGCAAAACCAAAGACTCACATGAGATTCTGTTCCCAACACAGTGACACTAAACAGATCAAATCTGTATTTTTCTATATCACCAAAAGCATGTTAAGATGCATGTGTTAGGGAGGAAAGCATATATTGCATAATCAAGAGAACACAAGTGTGAATCCTGGTCCTAAAATACTGACCTATGCAATGCGAGGCAAGATAATATACACTGAACTCTTATACAGTACCTGGTGCATTACAGATATGAAACTCATGTTTTAAGTTCTCTAGCATCTCTACTTACACTGTTATTTTGCCAGCTTCCCCCCGCTTTTCAAATTTTCAAATGATTTGGTAATAAGTATTCACCAGTAGAACTGTTAGATAAAATACTAAAAAAAATTTTTTTCTAGGAATCGTCTGGTATTTAGGGTGTTGCTTTAATCTCAATACAACATGATTTTGTGCAGAGTTAAAACTTTTAACAAATCGTGGTCAGGAAGCCCCTTGAAAACTCAACATTAGGATGGATAAATTTTCACCACAGGAAAAATGTTTATTTCCTCAGGACATTGAGTGACTCATGTTTCAGTCACTTTGTGGATTCTTGTTTTTGAAGAGAATTTTTTTTCAATCAGCTTAGGACAAAAGGATGAAAACAAAGGTAAGAGAATCAGGAACTTGGTTTGGATTTAAAAGGCTTAAATACGAGATAATAATGTAAAAGGTACACAGTCTCTAGGAAAATTCTCAACTTTGAACCATCCTTCGCCTTGAGTCATAGTGAATGAAAAAGCTTTGGTAATTCTCAGAAGCAATTTTAGGTCTTTCTATTCACTCTGTACTATGACTTTGTCAGCAAATGCCTTGAAAAGAATCCCCAAGGAACATTATTAAATTCAAACATTTTGTGTTCACAGTGTTATATTCCGATGTGTGGAATCAACAATCTCCAAATGAAACTGCATTATTCACATGTGAAACAAGAGTTCTGAAAAAGAATATACTTAAGTGCCAAAAGAATCAGGCTATACTTAAAGAACACAGAGAGATGAGAGGGAAGAGAGACTATACATCGAAGGATATATGAATAAAACACAAATCATATTTTCCTAAACAAAAAAAAGTTAACATTAGTCAACTTTGGAGGATATGAGAGAACCAATTTATTATTTAAAAAACAGGTAAAAAAAGGGAAAGGATCCATTACTTACCCTGTCTTATCTATATGAAAGATATCTCAGGGTAACCAAATTGGTGAAAAGGAGGTTTCTCTTTATAAAAATATTCTAATCAATAACTAAAGAAAAAAATGATGTAACTGGAATACCCCCAGTTTTTTTTTTTTAAAGATTTTATTTATTTATTTGAGAGGGAGAGAATGAGAGACAGAGAGCACAAGAGGGAAGAGGGTCAGAGGGAGAAGCAGACTCCCCGCTGAGCAGGGAGCCCGATGTGGGACTCGATCCCAGGACTCCAGGATCATGACCTGAGCTGAAGGCAGTCGCTTAACCAACTGAGCCACCCAGGCGCCCCTGAAATACCCCCAGTTTATAACCCCTAATAAAATAATGAACTTGTTTAACAATGGTGCTGATATCACAAAAAGAAAGACAATCAGACATTATAATTCCTTGTGATAGAAATACACAAGACTATGAAGTGTATTCTTGTCAAAAAAAGTTTTTTTTCAAGCCTCTCAATCTAACTATCAACTCACAAGAAGCACAGGGAACAGAGAAACATATTTGAACTATGCCAACTGGGATACAATTAGTAAAATCCAGACTATGGGAAACTATATTTGACAAACAACTCAGTTTAACCACAAATAAATTTGAAACAAAAAACAAGGAAATAAACACAATCAGAAAAATCTGAACATGAATGGGGTAACTGATTTGAAGAGACTATTCCTAATTTTTCTTAGGTGTGATAATGTTTTTTAAGTCCTAAGACTGATATATTTACAGACGAAATGTGATATGTTATGTAGGATATGCTTCAAGATAATTGACAGCCAAGTGACAAAGGATATAGATAAATCATATTAGCGAGGAATTAATATTAGCTGAGGCTGGGTGATAATATATTAAATTAATTATATAATTCTCTATACTTAAATTTTTTCCCCTTACAAAAAATGGGAAGAAAAATTACTTGCAAAATTTTATTCAAAACATGAACTTCTCTTAAAACCTGTTAACTCAAATATTCAATAGTTCTGAAAGCAATCATATGATTCAAACTCATGACAAGTTTCCTTAAAGCTAAAAAGGAAGTAATAATGGACTGAAATGAAATCAAGAGCTACATACTATCTTATACTTGGTTGACGTATTTATTGTTAAAGTTTAATTCTGCTCATGTTTTCCCACATTATCAAGAAAAAAGAATGGTGATCACGAGTCAATACTCTGTTTTTTATGCTTATAAATAAATAAAAGAAATATAGTCATCCAGACAGGTCCCCCCAAACACATTATATTCTGGACATAAAAGCTTATTCAGTCATTTATCTCAAATTAGACACTGCAGTCCCATAATCTCACGATTCTTACAAAACAATTTTATAATTCTTGCAAAATCAAAACAAAAAACCAAAACAGAACTGGGGAACACTAAAAACTGTCAGCCTAGGTTTAATTAAGGGGAAGAAATAACTGGCTTCCTTATTGCAAAACAAAGAGACAAATGGTTTTTAGTCAAGAAATAATTCAGAAAGCTCTTCTAAAAACCATGTGCTCCATATCAATTGGTTACCCTGAAGTTCATGCTTCTTGAATTGGAAAAGAGTTTAACATGCACAAAATATGCAAAACCAAGAGGAATATATCTTCCTGGAATGTCAATTTTTTTTTTAAAGATTTTATTTATTTATTTGTGATAGAGAGACAGCGATTGATAGAGCAGGAACAGGGGAGCAGAGGAAGAGGGAGAAGCAGACTTCCCACTGAGCAGGGAGCTCAATGCGGAGCACCATCCTAGGACCCTGGGATCAAGACTGAGCCTAAGACAGATGCTTACCCGACTGAGCCACCCAGGCACCCCTGGAGTGTCAATTTTATTCAAAGATTTGGGGGAGGAGAAAGATCCTGAATTCTTAAAAAGTTTTGTCAAGTGGATTCAAAAGCAAATCAGCAGCATTTTGCTTTTCCATGTTGGGAATCATAAGTTTAATGGTAAAAATCTGGAGAGCAGAAAATTTTACATAAGCTGACTCTCAGAAATTACAGTTTTGTATTATCTGTGTATTAATACTTTTTTAAAACAAAATCATTTTTCTATTACATATTCCAATTACAAACATAAATCAGAGGTAAAGAGCAGAAGTTAGGAGGGTAAACCACTGAGAAATTCAGGGTTCTTACAGCAATGTTTAAAAAAACACAATTATACAATTCTAGTAGAATTATCAAGACTGTTTTGCAAATAAAAGAGAAGATTTGCTTCCAGTTTCTCTTGGGTCAGTTTTAAAATGGCTTTGGGAAGGAATGAAGTTCTGACATGTGCTACAACATGTACAAAACTTGAACGCATTACGCTAAGTGAAATAAGCCAGACACAGAAAAACAAGTGTTATATGATTCCATTTATATAGATTAGACATATTCAAAGTGGCAGAAAGTAGAATAGATATTATCCCCCTACTCTCTCTCTCTAAAATAAATAAATCAATCTTAAAAAAAAACTGTTAAGATGGTAAAACTTACATTATGCATATATTACCACAATGAACACCCTCTAACCATGAACTTAACAAATAAATGACTTTAAAGGGTGATGCTCTTTATCTAAAAGTCAACACACATGCTCTTCTCTTCCCTGCCCTGCTGTCCCGCTTTACTCCTTATCATTCTTAGATTGGAACTGAAACATCGCTTCTTCATGGAAATCTTCCCTGAATCACAAATTAGGGAAAATTTTTGTGTTATACAGATTTCTCCTTCATATTTATATGTATAATTTTCCCATGATATTTACTTATACCTTTTTTTCATGATAATTATTTCCCTCACTAGAATGTAAAGCTCCATGAGGGTAAGAGACTGTTCAGTTTTGCTCACTCTGAATCTCCAGTGCTTGGATACATAACTGTTATTGGAATTCATGAGTGAAAAAAATTTTGAAGCCTTGCACTGGTGATACAGCCAAACTGTGGAAGATCAAAAGGTGCAAATGAAAAAAAGTAACTAACGATCAACAATATCAAACAATTCATTTTAGCGTGCTCCTAAGACCCATATGAACAAGTTGAAACTGAGGGTAACCCTGGTCTTTATGTTATAATTGAAAGTACTTGGTATTTTAATGATTTTACTGATTCAGTACGTTTACAATGATAGTGAAGTCTGTAAAGACATTTTAGTTTGCTAAGTACAAATTAGATAAAAATTTCAAATAAGTTTTTAATCAAGCAAGACATTCTCTTGAAAAAAACATATGGATATGAACACAAACGGGACCACATTTGTGAAAGGTAAACCGTAAGAATCAAGGCCAACACATTCTAAATTAAGTTTCTCAACCTCAGTAGCATGGACTTTTTATGACTATATCCCATTTAACCATTTTAAAATATAAAACTAAGTGGCATTAATTGCATTCACAATATTGTGCAGCCATCACCACTATCTATCTCCAATATTTTTCATCACCCAAATGAACTCTGCACCTATTAAGCATTAACTTCTCATTCCCCACAACTCTGGTTAACTTCTACTTCTTGTCTCTATGAATTTGACTCTTCTAGACAATTCACATAAATGGAATCATACAATATCTGTCTTTCTATGTAATGCCTTATTTCATTTAACATAATGTTTTCAAGGTTCATCCATATTGTGGCACGAATCAGAACTTCATTCCTTTTTATGGATGAATAATATTCCATTATATGTACATACTACATTTTGGGGGGGGAGGGGCCTTTCTCTTTTAATCCCCTCCCTGCTCCAACTCTTAAAGAAGTACCCAGAAATCAAATGCAAGAAAGCTCAAAGAGCCAAGGCGAGCCAGCCCAAGATTAGCAGGCTCCCTCCTACGGGGGCTAACGTCTGGACGCTGGGGTCTCCACTCAAGAGTCTGGTAGTAAAAGCTGGTGCAGAATACGGTGGTTCCAGAGGCTAGCAGTAATCGGCCCAGAGGACTTTCTGCAATGGGGCACCCCTAACAGAGCCAGGCTGTGTAAGAAATGGTGTTTGTTGGTCTTGTCAAAGAGCTCCTTCCTGCAGGCATTCGGAAACGGCATCGTGCACCCCGCAGGAGACCAAGCCTAAGGCCCTGGCTCTGGACAAGATGCCCAAGCAGTGGAAAGCAGCCCCTGACCCGGCCATGGCAATGGATGGTCACCTATATTTTGTTTATCCATTTATCTGCTGAGGGACACTGGGTTGTTTCCACCTTTCTGAAAATGTGAATAATTCTGCTGAACATTGAAGTACAAGTACCTATACTTATACCTGAGTCCCAGTTTTCAGTTCTTTGTGGGTATTTACATAGGAGTGGAATTAGAGGAGGATCATATGGTAATTTTATGTTTAAGTTTTTGAAAATCCACAAAACTCTTTTCCCCAGCAGCTGAATCACTTTACATTCTCACCAACAATCTACAAGAATTCCAATTTCTCCACATCCTAACACTTGTTTTCTTTAAAAAAAAAAAAAAAGTAACAGCCATCCTAGTGTGTGTAAAGGGATATTTCCATGTGTTTTGGATTTGCACTTCCCCAAAGACTAAATGATGTTGAGAATCTATGCACTTACTGGCCATTTGTATATCTTCTTTGGAGAAAAGTCTATTCAAGTTCTCTGCCCATTTTTTAATTGGGTTGTTTGTCTTTTGTTGTTGAGTTGTAGAAGTTCTTCAAACATTCTGGATATTAAACCTTTATCAAATATATGATTTATGAACACTTCTTCCCATTCTGTGGATTGTCTTTTCACTCTCTTATTAGTGTTCTTTGATGTATAAGAGATTTTAATTTTAGTGAAGTTCAATTTATCTATTTTTTTTCTTGTTGCCTACGCTTTTGGGGTCATATTTAAGAAACCACTGCCAAATCCAACATCATGCAGATTTGTCTCTATATTTTCCTCTAAGAGTTTTATAGTTTTAGTTCTTTTTTTTAAAGATTATTTATTTATTTATTCATGAGAGACAGAGAGAGAGAGAGGCAGAGGGAGAAGCAGGCTCCCAAGGAGCAGGGAGCCCGATGCGGGACCCAATCCCAGGACCCTGGGATCATGACCTGAGCCAAAGGCAGATGCTTAACCATCTGAGCCACCAGGTGCCCTATAGTTTTAGTTCTTAAGTTTAGGTCTTCACTGCATTTTGAGTTAATTTTTACATACAGCATAAGGTAAGGATCCAAATTCATTCTTTTGCATGTGAATATTGTTTTCCCAGCACCTTTTGTTGGAAGGACTATCCATATAAATGTTGAGAACAAAAGGAACCAATTTAAACATAACTTGATATGTGGTATACTTTATACATGACAAGTAATTTAAAAAAGGAAATATGAGGAGCACTTAGCCAATTAATCAGTACTTATCGACAGTCTTATACTATGTGCAAAGCCTAATGGTGATTGCTGTGAGGGTAATAAATTTAAGGTACAGTCTTTATTTTTTAGGAGCTTAAAATTTATTTGGGAAAGTAAGCCACTACACCAGCCAAATTAACTAATTTAAGGCATGCATGGAGCCAAGCCAAATGAGTCCTTCAGACAATATGAACTATAGGAGTTGGAGGAGCCAATTATCACTGCCAGCTGCAATGGAAGTTTTTCTTTGTTGGCATTAGTGTTAATCCAGCCACGTAAATCATTTAGCAAAGAACAAAAGCAAAACTGAAAACCAAAATCTATATACATGGTCTCTTTCTAGCATGTTCCCAGTATTTTCTGTTATTTCAATATTTGTCATCAGGGTGCCTGGGTGGCTCAGTTGTTTAAGTGACTGCCTTCGGCTCAGGTCATGATCCTGGAGTCCCGGGATCGAGTCCCGCATTGGGCTCCCTGCTCAGCAGGGAGTCTGCTTCTCCCTCTGACCCTCCCCCCTCTCATGCTCTATCTCATTCTCTCTCTCAAATAAATAAATAAATTTTAAAGAAAAAATTATTTGTCATCAAAAGACTAATGTGGTCAAATTTATAAGACATATGCAACTAATACAATGAATCTGTTTCCAGTATTTATAAAAGAGTAACAGGAAATATGACAATTATTCCTGTCTTTCATATTCAACAAATTCAATATATGGCATTTCCCTTATAATTCTTTTAAAATACAACACACTAGTTTATAGTATATATACTGTAACAGACAAATAACTTATACTAAAAACCAAGATAGTTTGAAAAAAAAAAACACACCCAACATCCTTGCTAACATTTAAACAAATGTATTTGAAAACTCTGCCTCTTCTGTGGATATGGAATTCATGCTCATTTTAGTTGAGATTTTTAAGTGATCTGTCCATATGTTTTGTTTTATAAGACACAGGGGAAAAAAGTTACAGGGAACATACAAGTTAATGAGTCCAAATGATAAAAAATATTCAAATGATAATAGAAGTCTTTAGCAAAGGAACTATTCCTTAATGATACACACTTGAATGAATTTGGCACAATGGAAAAAAAAAGAATGCTTTGTATAGATTAAAATAATCTGCCACGGAACATACAGTCCAAAAGCTTCCCAAAATATACTTAAGCAAACCATAAAAGAATAATTGGTACAACTGAAAGTAAGATCACCATAGACAACCATATAGTCTGATACCTCCACTACAGTAAAGTTTGGTTTATTAAAAAATATCTGACCTTACTTCAATATTATTAACAACTCAGAAAATGAAATAAGCCCTCTAACCTCTAAGTATAAACCGAGTATCTTGAATATAGGAGAGAGACATAACATTTACCAGTCTGGGTCTGATATATAACCACTTGCTATGTGTTTATCAAATTTATAAACATTGGTAAAATTTTGCAAAGTAGTACAGTTGCATTATCCGTACTCCTTTTCCTTCCTGTTGTCTACCTGGCATCCACTGCTTTGTGATACCCCTGGCTTCATGCCTTCCTTCTGAACGTCATTCATGAATAGGGGAAACTCTAAAGGGTTTCTCTTACTTGTAAGTGGATAACTGGTGACTTCATGAATTATCTATTTACTTGCTAGGTAGATATATATTTGGACTCCATTTCAATGAGGTACAACAAAGTATCAAGATAGTGAGGTTAATTTCAGACAAAGAAGAAAATGGACATCTTACCCACATGCAGGCCTCAATCCTAACTTTTGAGATGATGCTCCACAAAGAAATGGTTCCTTCAGTGCCCTCTTCATCTGGACAAATAATCTGATCAGGATAGGGTGGTTCGGGGAAATTAACTGAATTGCACTCATAAGCAGCTAATGTAACTGAAGCTATATGTGGACCCTATAAAACAAATATGAGAAACCTCTGATGAGAAATATTAAAGCAAAAGGAATTATCAATACACATGTCATTTTAACAGTATCTTAATTACTATATGTAAATAGAAAAATCTTAGCTTTTATATATTTATTTTTATTGGGGGGGGCGGCAAAGGGAGAGGGACAGACTCTTAAGCAGGCTCCACACCCAGCGTACAGCCCAACACAAGGCTCAATCTCACTCTGTGAGATCATGAACTAAGCTGAAATCAAGAATCAGATGTTTAACCGACTGAGACACCCAAGCACCCTGAAAAATCTTAGCTTTTAAAGAACAAGAATCTGGGGCGCCTGGGTGGCTCAGTCGTTTAAGCATCTGCCTTCGGCTCAGGTCATGATCCCCGGGTCCTGGGATCGAGCCCCGCATCGGGCTCCCTGCTCCGTGGGGAGTCTGCTTCTCCCTCTCCCACTCCCCTGTGTTCCTCCTCTGTGTCTGTCTGTCAAATAAATAAATAAAATCTTTAAAAAATATATTAAAAAAATAACATGAATCTAACTAAATATTTCAAGTTACAGTTAGTAATTTGAAAAAAGATACTTCTCAGAATTGCTTCCTGGCTTGCTTTTTTTAAAAAAAATTCAGATTTATTGAGGTATAATTTATATATAGTAAGAGTCACTATTTTTATGTCTGTAGTTCAATGAATTATGACAAATATATTCAACCATATAACCACAACCAATCAAGATATAGAGTATTTCCATTACTACAAAAAGTTCCCTCATGTCCTTTTGTAATCAATCTCCTCCCCCAACAGCAACCTCTAGAAACCATATGATTTCTGGCTTTATTCTGATTTTACCTATATTCCCAATTGTAAGAATGTTATACCCTGTGACAGAAACTTCCTGTGCCCTATTCTTTTAGGCATAATTTGAGAATACCACTTTTTGTCCTTACTTAAAAACAGTTGGTGAAATAACTACCTAACTTACCTTCCCCAAAGATGACAGATCCTAAAACAAAAGTGTGGAACCAGTATCAGTGAGTTCTTTTCTTTTCCTAAAGATTTTATTTATTTGTTCAGAGAGCGTGAGAGAGAAAGAGAGAGATCATGAGCAGTGGGGAGTGGTAGAGGGAGAAGCAGGCTTCCCGCTGAGCAGGGAGCCCGATGCGGGACTCAGTCCTAGGACTCTGGGATCATGACCTGAGCCGAAGGCAGACGCTTAACTGACTGAGTCACCCAGGCGCCCCAAGTTTTTCTTTTAAAGCAATTTTTTCTATGGAAGCTTTTGTGTTGCTGTGTACCTTTATTTTAAAATATTACAAAAATTAATAATCACACTGGTTAAAATGGATTAATATTAGATGTGTGATAAAGGCTTAAACACAATGGTTCCCAAGCGCACATGTATGCCAAAGTGAGGGGCCTGCATAAGAACCAAGTAGGGAGTTTACTAAAAATATAAATTCCTGAGGCACCTGGATGGCTCAGTTGGTTAAGTGTCTGCCTTCGGCTCAGGTCATGATCCTGGGGTGCTGGGATTGAGCCCCACATCGGGCTCCCTGCTGAGCAGGGAGTCTGCCTCTCCCTCTGCCCCTCTCCCAGCTCATGCTCTCTCTCAAATAAATGAAATCTTTAAAAATATATAAGTATGGGTCCCCTATGCATAGATTTATTCAATAGGTGGGGATGGGAACCTGTATGTTTTAAACAAGCTCCTTTAGAATTTCAAATAGGTTAGGTTCTAATAGGCTAGGTTTGGGAACCATTGGGAGAATAGTAAATTAAGGGTCAGAAATTAAACTTAGACAAAGTCACTTAACCTTTCTGGGCCTCAGTTTACTCTTCTGCAAGGCAAAAGAATTAAGACTCTTAGTTTTATCCAGCTCCAAAATTTAAAAACTCCAAATATAATCAAATATGTCAATAAAATCTAACAATAATTTCCAAAGTTCTCATGAGGTGTCAGAGCTAAACCCTGGACATCCTTAACATGTTGCTCTAACACACAAGGGTAAAGCATACTGAGGACATAGTGGCCATAGCATAACTTCTAGAGCCAGATGTTCTGGTTCAGGTTCTGGCCTCTGTCACTTACTTTCTGAGTCTTGTTTTCCTAATCTATAAAATGGAAATAATCAAATACCTTCAGAACCTACATTCTGGGGATACTATAAGGTTTAAATCAGTCAACTCATATAAAGTACTCAGCTTATAATAAGCCCTCAAAATGTACTAGCCATTAGTTATTATGAAGAAAAATACTATATTTGTAGAATAAAATTTTGTAGGATAATAAATAAATTTTAAGTTATGTAAGTAATATAATATAAAATTATGTTATATATGTAAAAGGTACAAATAATTTTATTCTCTCTTGCTCTCTAGACACATACATATAGAGTAAGTGGTCTCTGTATATAAGAGAGGCTTTTTAAATCATAAGGTAAAAGAATTTGTGGTTCAGGGGCACACCTGGGTGGCTCAGTTAGTTAAGTGTCTGACTTTGGCTCAGGTCATGATCTCAGGGTCGCGAGATCCAGCCCAGTGTCAGGCTCCACACTCAGTGCAGAGTCTGCTTAAGATTTTCTCTCCCTCTCCCTCTGCCCCCTCCCCGCCCTGCTCGTATGTTTGCGTGTGTGTGCTCTCTCCCTCTCTCTCTAATAAATAAATAAAATCTGAAAAAAAAAAAAGAATTGTGGTTCAAAGACAAATGTGCACAAGATGCAACAATGAAAATAAAACATTAAAGACCTATTGTTATCAACATAAAAGGTGATGGGGGCGCCTGGGTGGCTCAGTCGGTTAAGCACCTGACTTCCGCTCAGGTCATGATCCCAGGGTCCTGGGATCGAGCCCCAAGTTGGGTTCCCTGCTCAGTGGGGAGTCTGCTTGTCCCTCTTCCTCTGCCCCTCCTCCTGCTTGTGCTCCCTCTCTGTTGCTACCACTGTCTCCCTCTCTAATAAATAAATAAAATCTTAAAATAAAAGATGAAAGGTGATTTAAAACAAAACTTTTTGTTGCATATTAATAGGAAAAATATATTCATAAATCTAAGCTACATTTCTCGCTATATGCAATTGGCATTATGTGTTCAAATAAAATCTAAAAAATAAAGTTCTACACTTAGCACTGAATCAATTAATTATTAGTTTTTTGGGCACCTGGGTGGCTCAGTCAGTTAAGCATCTGCCTTTGGCTCAGGTCATAATCCTAGGGTCCTGGGATTGAGTCCCGCATTGGGCTCCTTGCTCAGTGGGAAGTCTGCTTCTCCCTCTACCTTCCCCCCGCCCTCATGATCTCTCTCTCTCTCAAATAAATAAAATCTTTAAAAAAATTTTGTTTTTTTCTGTACCAAAAAATTCTATGTGAAGTTTTAGTCTGTTCCTCTTTTCCTTGAGTTTTAATTCACAGAAATCCATAAACAGCAATATTTACATTTAAAAAGTAATTACATAAATACTTTTGATCAGTCACATTTTCCTTAAAAATTATGATTAACCATGAAATTCACAACTTCTTCTTTGAATACTATATGCGTAAGAGATTTCACAGTTGGGGGAAATTATTACTTTGTGATTCTTTTTTTTTTTAAAGATTTTATTTATTTATTTATTAGAGAGAGAGAGAGAGAGAGAGAGAGAGAGAAACAGCATGAGAGGGGAGAGGGTCAGAGGGAGAAGCAGGCTCCCCGCTGAGCCGGGAGCCCGATGCGGGACTCGATCCCAGGACTCTGGGATGGTGACCTGAGTCAAAGGCAGTCGCTTAACCAGCTGAGCCACCCAGGCGCCCTTACTTTGTGATTCTTAAAAAAAAAAAAAAGTTTAAAGTTTGTGGAATTCAGAATAATTGAATTAGGTAAAAAATTTCTTACTGTACACATAGCTAAGTATCAGATGCAATTAAAAAAAAACAATGTAGTTTCCACCTGAAATGTTTGAAAACACAAAAGAAAAATGTGATACCAGTAAGTAAAACAGAAGAAATTCAAGGGTTTGTCCACGATATCCTCACACAATTGTCCCCTGTAAGATGTAGGAACAGTTCACACCTCAACTCTAGAAATGAACTCTCAGTGAACAAAAATTAAACGGTCCTGGATGCTAAACTAAGATTTCTGGGATACATAGGAAAGAAAAAACTACATTTCTATTCTCGAAATATAGATATAATATGTACCTCAACAGATCAAAGACACTACCCAACAAGATAAAACACTTATTCATAGTTTCAATTTTAAGTAATTCTAAAAAGGGAAAATTTCAGCACTCTGATGAGAATTTTTTCCCTAAAGAAAGGACAGTTCATTCACACAACCTAACTGATATATACTTTCCATAACCACAATAATAAGTCATGATCACTCAGCCTTAGATCAGATGTGGTGGTTCCCGGCAAAATGGACACAAATAACTCAGATTCTTGTCCTTTGTTCATTCTCAAGAGTCCATTTAGCCGGTACCTTGACATTTTAGTTTAAACTATGCTAACTGTAAGAAACCTCACAAGTTCTTTTCAACATTATAGGCTGATGGTTCCCAAATGTAACTGAGTTGACTGAAATAAATATTAGTTTACAGAAAAAATACCAAAACTAAAAAATGGTTTTGATTATAATAATTTTAAAGGTTACACATATTCAAACTACCTTTTAAGTTTATTTTCAAAACCTGCAAGTCCCACTGCAATGTATGAAATATTAGATAATCGTATTTTAACCATACTAAATGAAAAAAAAAGGGATAAAGACAAACAGCTATTGTATAAGTAGAAAAGGCTATCTGGACAAAACCACCATGAAACATATTAAAAAAAAAAAAACCCCACAATATACTGAGCAGGAAGTTACAGCTGTGCTGGGAGTACGCAGGTACTGATATGTATGGGTTAGAGGTCCTGGCCCTTGGTTGGGCGGTTTTCTGTCTCAGATCATGAAGTAAATGGTACAGACTTTTACATCTGTAGTAATCTAGAACACTGGACAAAACATATGGAACAATTCTTTTCAGGCATTGTACCACAGGCAGTACATGATTTCTGACTGCTAAGAGAAGGGATACAAATAAGGAAACCCTATGATGACTCGCTTTTCATCTGTAGACACATTTCATGATCATAGCAAAATCCAAAGAGAAAGAGCGCAAGCAAAGTACGGTGGTCTTGGGGCACCTGGCTGGCTCAATCTGAAGAGCATGAACTCTTGCTCTCGGGGTGATGAGTTTGAGCCCCACATTGGGTGTAGAGATTACTAAAAATAATAAACAAACAAAAAAAGCATAGCGGTCTTGCTGAGTTCAGAAGTAAATTTGAGTTTAGGGAGGCTGAGTAGCTGAAATCTGTGGGACAGAATACTTATAAGAGGGAGCTATGCAGAAAAAGAACTCTAGAAATAATGCACAAGGTCCCCTTGAGGCCCTGACACATAAAGTTGCATTGCAGGCTACAGTGAGATTCCATTGGGCTAGGCAAAGTACAAGCAGCAGGAAAACAACAGGGAGTTGTAAGCTAAACAATTCCTAGAGTTCACACAGGACTAGGAAATACTTGCACTTCAACCAGCTAAAGTGGAGAGATAGCATTCAGGGAAGAAGACCTTGGAAAGAGCCTAGAGTAACAGTTACTCCAGATAGGCCATAAAATGTTTTTTAAACCCTTAAACAGATCAAGCTGATCCATAGGTAACTTAACTGCCCACCAAAACAAAAAAACTGATGCTCTGCAAAGGAAGACAACAAAATCCATACAATCAACAATATGATACATGTCCAGCATCTAATAAGAAAAAACTGATCTGTGAAGCATGAAAATATGACCTATAACCAGAAGAAACATTAGTCAATAGAAACAGAAATGTCAGAGATAATGGAATTAGCAGACAGGAACCAAAGACAGTAAATATAAATATGTTCAAAGATCTAAAGCAGCAATTGACAAACTTCAAATATGGGCCAAATTTGACCCATGCTAGTTTTACAAAGTTTCAAAGAATACAGCCATGTGCATGCATTTACATTTCATGTCTGGCTAATACTGTGCTACAATGGCAAAACTGAATAGCTCTGAAAGACACTATAGTTCATGAAGTCTAAAATAATTACTATATGGCCTTTTACAGAGAAAGTTTGTTGATACCTGATTTAAAGGAAAACATAAACACATGAGGAAAGAAATGAAAGTATAAAAAAATGAACTTCTAGGGGTGCTTGGGTGGCTCAGTTGGTTAGGTATTTGCCTTCAGCTCAGGTCATTATCCCAGAGTCCTAGGCTTGAGCCCCATGTAGGGCTCCCTGCTCAGCAGAGCACTTGCTTCTCCCTTTCCCTCTGCTGCTCCCCGTACTTGTGCTCTGTCAAATAAATAAAATCTTAAAAAAAAAAAAAAAAGAATTTCTAGGGTTGAAAATAAAATATCTGTATAGAAAAATTCATTGGCTAGATTATTAATAGATTAGACACTAGAGAAGAAAATATTAGAGACCCTGAAGATAGGGCAAGAGAAAGTGTCCAAACTAAAGGATATAGAGAGTAAAGGCTATGAAAGAAATAAACCTCAGAAACCTGTGGAATAATACCAACCAGTCTACTATATGTGTAATTGGGATCCCAGAAAGAGAGGAGAAGGTTTATGTTGGTGGAGAGGACTGTGTGCAGAAAAATACCAATCCATGAACTCACAGATTTAAGAAACTCAAGAAACCTCAGTCAAGACAAATACGAAGAAAATAAAACTTAATCAGATCACTGAAAATCATCATAATCATAATATAAAATCATAATATAATCAAACTGCTATAACTCAATAATGATGAGAAAATCTTAAAAGCAATCTGAGGGATAAAGATAAATTATCTACAGGGAAATATAGACAAGACTTCTCGTCAGAATAATGCAAACCAAAAGACAATGGAATTATTTCTATGAAGTCCTGAAAGGAAAAAAAAAAATGTAGAATCCAGGGAAATTATATTTAAAAAATGAAGATAACACAAAAACATTTTCAGACCAAAAAAAGCCAAAAAAATTTGTTCTATCAGATGAAAATTTTAATGTACACAAAGAAGTAAAGACTACTGGAAATATAAAAGACTTTTCTTCCTCATTAAAAATCTCTTTAAAAATATCTAGCTGTCTAAAGTAAAAACTATGGCACATGTAGAAGTAAAATATATGACAACACCATATAGTATGGGAAGGAGAAAATAGAATATACTATTGCAAAGCAGTTATATTACATATGCGAAAAAAAAAGCTCAATCCAAAAAAAGGTAGGAAAAGAAGAATAAAAAATAGGTGGGACAAATAGTTTGAGGATACACTTAAACCCAACCATATATTTTTTTAAATATTTTATCTTATTTATTTGAGAGAGTGAGAGAGAGAGCACAAGAGGGGGTAGGGTCAGAATCCCCAGTGAGCAGGGAGCCCGATGCGGGACTCGATCCTGGGACTCCAGGATCATGACCTGAGCTGAAGGCAGTCGCTTAACCAACTGAGCCACCCAGGCGCCCTTAAACCCAACCATATTAATAACTGCATTAATTATAAATGTACCAAACATACAAATGAAAAGGCAGAGAGTGTCCGACTGGATTAAAAACAAGACCTCAGTATATGCCATTTATAAGAAGCCCATTTTAAACATTAAGACCCAAAAGTAAAAGTAAAGGGATGAAAAAAGATAACTCATTTAAAATAATCATTAAAAAATATGGAGTGGCCATATTAATATCAGATAAAGTAGGCCTGGGTACAGGGAATATTACTAGAGGATGAATAAGGACATTTCATAATGATAAAATCACTAATTCTCAGGAAGACTGAACAACCCTAAGTGTGTAGGCACCTAATAACAGACTGTAAAATACATAGAGCAAAAACTGACAGAAGTGAAAGGACAAATAAACATCCCCAATTACAGCTGGAAATTTCAATATCCTTCTCTTATTAGTTGATAGAACAATTAAATTGACAACTAGTATGGCTACAGAACACTTGAACAATATGGAACACTCTACCCCAAAATAGCCAAATCTATGTTCTTTTCAGGGACACATGAAACACTCATCAAGATAGACCATATGATGTGATACAAAATGAATCTCGGTGCATTTAAAAGGATGTGCCATGCAGAAAGGTAAAGATCAATACAAGGAGCACTATCCAAGGAAAAGTGGCAAGTGAAGGTCAGTATCCTTTAACCTATGAGGTGGTAATCAAAGGAAGCTAAACAGCTATATCTAGCCCAGACTGTTATTCCCCAGCAGAAGAAGCTCTATAAATTCCCTAGAGATCAAGTCACAAGTAACATTCACTAACTGTACTCATAACCCCCAAGAGTTCCTAATTAATGTCAATAGAAGTTCCTTTAATGACAAGGAAGTTAAATGTTAAGATTGCAATGAAAAGTTACATTCTCATCAAAGAGGCAGGTTTTAGGTTTTGTGTTTTTTTAAATAATTCAGTATAGTCATTCTAACTGAAGTCACCTCAGTAAGATAATTCAGCTATTTGTGACATATCAGACATCTGGTTTTGCCTCATATATTTAGTCTCATGAGATGTATTACATTATATTTTCCAAAGTTTTGATCATGGAATAATTTGCCTTGTCTAGGATAAATGTTTGCTTGGCCAGGGAATAATATGTGTGGGTGAGAGCAAAATCATAGTTAATTTGGGGGTAAAATTTCTTATAAGAGCAGATATAGGTATTTGTGGAAAAAGTCTTTTAACTTTTAAACTATTCTTTTAAGATAAATTTTAAGTTATATTTCTACAACTTAAGCTCTTTCCTGAGTAGTGTATAAAAGGAAGTTTTAGTGACTGATTGAAAAAATTTAACAGAGATAATTCTATGAAATCAATTTGTATTCTAACTTCAGGAATAGTAATATACCAAAAGTTCTAAGACAAAATTAGAATAAAAAAATTGTCCTAAAGAATAAAGTATCATTCCTGAAATTATACAACACAAAAATACCCTAACATGGTAGTGAAGAGAAGCTGAAAGTAGTGCCTGGATAATAATGTAGTACTATTAAAGGCCCGAGAACGAAGTCTTGGTACTACAAACACAAATTAGGGTCTTTTGTAGAGAGGGTGTGGGATATTCATGTTAACCCCTGAAAAAAATTACATTAGTAAAATGACAAACTTGTATGTGCACTGCTGCTTCATTTAAAAAATGTTTTCTGCTTTTGAACTCTACTGTTGGATTTACTTGGGGTCCTTGTTTCTTGCAGAGACTTTTTTTTTAAAGGAAAAACCTAAAATGGTAATATTAATTGTTAGCCTATTCAGCCACATCTCTTTATCAACCAAGATGAAGAATATGATATCATGTTAAAAGTGCAGTATATGTATGCATGAGTTTTTATAAGGAAGATAAGGGAACAGACATTTTTCCACCTTAGGCGGTTCCCTTAGAACTGATAAAACATTCCTAAAGACTAGAGTACAGATGTACAACATCTGTAATGTCAATTCATAGCCTAATCCATCATCCATACACAGAAGTCAAGTGAGATCCCAAAGGCAAAATTTCCAATTAGTTTTGTCTGGAAACTTTAGGGCAAAGGTAATAAAATCAAGAATCCTGTGCTGATTCACTGGGAAAACATTTGTTTGCCACACTCCTTCACTACGGAACAAAAGGAGTCAGTGGTTAGTCTGGAATGTGATTCATTAGGAATATCTGGGTGATAAATAAATGAAAGGAGATGACAAATGGTTGTACAACTTGCAAAACCTTTGTTTTCTTTAAGTTCGACTTTTAGGGGACTTTAAAAATGCTTTTGCAAACAAGAATTCTACTTCTCAAATTCTTTTTTTTTTTTTTTAAGATTTTATTTATTTGACAGAGAGAGACACACAGCGAGAGAGGGAACACAAGCAGGGGGAGTGGGAGAGGGAGAAGCAGGCTTCCCATAGAGCAGGGAGCCCGGTGTGGGGCTCGATACCAGGACCCTGGGATCATGACCTGAGCCAAAGGCAGACGCTTTAACGACTGAGCCACCCAGGTGCCCCTCAAATTCTTTTAATCATTGCTTTTCTCATCATAGTCAGAAAACAACTTACTTAAGGTTATGGTGTACAGCAAATCACTCTAGAAGGCTAGAGCATAAAATTATTAATTCCAAACGGGCACTGAAAAGTTTAACTAGTGTTTATATTATTTTTGTGAGGAAGGTGCCAAGTTTACAAATTAAGCCTCTGGTCCCTCTCTATAAAATATAGTATCATATGTCAAAAAGCAGTAATTTGGGCATTAAAGTGGGTTTTTTTTCTGAATCTGCTAGTAACTTACTAGATATAATCAGACTTCTATCTCACATTCCTCTTTTTATGAAAAGCCTAGTAGTAGTAGTAGTAGCAGCAGCAGCAGTAATAGTAATAATAATAATAATAATAATAATAATAATGCTAATGCCTGCACAGCTTAGGTAACAGCAAGAATATAGGAGATTCTTTTTTAAAAAAGATTTATTTATGAGCGGGGGAAGATGGCGGCGGCCGTACCACAGCGGGCCTGGACCGTGGAGCAGCTGCACAGCAAGCAGCTGCCCAAGAAGGACATTATCAAGTTTCTACAGGACCACGGTTCAGATTCGTTTCCTGCAGAACGTAAGTTATAAGGAAACATTAAAAATGTGGCCAAGACAGCTAACAAGGACCATTTGGTTACAGCCTACAACCATGTTTTTGAAAGTAAGCGTTTCAAGGGTACTGAAAGTATAAGTGAAGTGTCTGAGCAGGTGAAAAATGTGAAGCTTAATGAAGATAAACCCAAAGAAACCAAGTCCGAAGAGACTCTGGATGAGGGTCCACCAAAATATATAAAATCTGTTCTTAAAAAAGGAGATAAAACCAACTTTCCCAAAAAGGGAGATGTTGTTCACTGCTGGTATACAGAACACTACAGGATGGGACTGTTTTTGATACTAATATTCAAACGAGTTCAAAGAAGAAGAAAAATGCCAAGGCTTTAAGTTTTAAGGTTGGAATAGGCAGTTATCAGAGGATGGGATGAAGCACTCTTAACTACAAGTAAAGGAGAAAAGGCTCAACTAGAGGTTGAACCAGAATGGGCTTATGGAAAGAAAGGACAGCCTGATGCCAAAATTCCACCAAATGCAAAACTCATTTTTGAAGTGGAATTAGTGGATATTGACTGAAATAGCAATGCTTCAGATACAAAGACATCAGCAACAATAAAACATGGCCTTGAAGAAACTTATGTAACTAATTAGAGCTGGTTACTATTGTAAGGGAAGAGTCAACTGGAAAATTCAAGAACTCCGATATTGTTTACCCAATCCCCAACTTTTAATATATATAATCCATTATAATTCCCTAAAGTTTGAAATATTTTACTACAGCTGTGTAAAATACTGTTTAAGGAGAGATGACATTCCTTTTACCTCATGTTGTAAACTAAAAGGCTCAATAAAAACATATTCAGTGTCTTGAAAAAAAAAAGATTTATTTATTTATTTTAGACAGAGTGCCTGCACGTGCATGAGTGGGGGGGAGGGGTAGACAGAGAGAATCATCAAGCAGACTCCTGGCTGAGCATGAGGCTCTGATCCCACCACCCACGAGATCATGACCTGAACTGAAACCAAGAGTCAGAAGCTCAACCGACTGAGCCATCCAGGTGCTCCTATATAACATTCTATAGTAAAAACATATTATGGTAAGTATAAAACTGCTAACCAAAACAAAAAAATGTAAATTCTATACTTCAAGCTCCCAAGTTATAAGGACACCCTGTTGAAGTCATTTTTATTATACTGAATTAATTCGTAATATGTTTTCTTTTTAAAAAATTTTATTTTTATGTAATCTCTACAACCAACATGGGGCTCAAACTCACAACTCTAAGATCAAGAGTTGCATACTCTACCCACTGAACCAGCCCCACATCCTTAGACATGTTTTACTTTTCTTCTCTAAACCTAAACAACTTTTGATCATAAAGTTGATTTAAGTATTCACGAGAAGCGGACCACATATTTATAGAGAACTTTAAAAAAGTTATTATAAGTTGTTTAAAATAGATACCCAACAGGACAGATTTCAGCTAAACTGAATCTCCTTACCTTTCATTTAAGCACACATTAATAAACAGTGATTTAAGGGCAGGAAGTTATCCAGTCTATGCATACCCCTTTTGTTTTGGGAAACCTGGCCCTATGTCCTGGAGACCTTGGTTTCTTCTTTTGATGTGGTGATACTCACAAGAGTTAATAGATGAGTCATTTCTTGGGGAAAGGCAGGGAAAAGAGCTGATCATGCCTTCATCAAAAAAAGCACGAACAGACCTTTTCTAAGAAGGGCCTGTTTGGTCTTCCCGCAAGAGCCCTGAATCACTGCATACTTATAGACAGAGTCATTATACCTATACAGAGCAGTGTCAAGTTATACCAGAATCCTACTTTTGCCAATGTCTTCCCTGGTTTGTTTGTTTTTTTTTCCTCTTACAGAAAGATAGACAGGTGAGCTATGAAGCAATAATCAGAAGTCAAGAAGGAAAAAACTAGAGAGATTGGCTAACATTTTTTTAGAAGAATTATTCTACCTCATGGCATTAAACAATTATTATAATATTTCTTTTACTGAACCTACTTCACTATTTCATTTCAATCCATATCCATACAGTTTTCCAAGTAACATTTACTTTATGCATTAAATAGCCAATAGTCACAAAGTGTAAGAAATGTCTACATTAAAGGAAAAAAAACAGCTTTTTAATAGCACACTATAAAGTACTATATACATACTATAAAGCACTTGCTCATTAAAGGAAACAGGGAACTATATACAGAAGGGTTCTATAAGTATTCAATAGCAATCAAGAGGTCAGATTTTTTAAATGTACAATTTTTACCACATACTTTAGTGATGAAATAATCCTAAACTTTAAAGCAGAAACAGGCCTTTGAATCTTACACAAAGGCCAGTATCTCATAATTAACTTTTATATTTATTTTATAACAAAGAGAAAAATATTTTTATATTACAATGGTCATATTAAACAAATGACTCATTAATACTATTCAGATGATAACACCTTGATGTTATAGCTTCTAATAAAACCTGATCTATTCCACAATGGAATGAATTGTTCCAAAGCTTTTCTACATCCCAACTGCATCTAGACAAGGCAATTCTATAATGTTTTCAATATGTCAATCTCTCTCCCATTCTGATACCCAAAGGTGAAGGAATTCTATGGTTAAAATATATACGACAAAGGGGGTGCTTGGGTGACTCAGTTGGTTAAGTGTCTGACTTCAGCTCAGGTCATGATCTCAGGGTCCTGGGATGGAGCCCGCGTTGGGTTCCCTCACTCAGCAAGGAGTCTGCTTGTCCCTCTGCACCTCCCCTTGCTCATGCTCTCTCTCAAATAAGTAAAATCTTAAAAAAAAAAAAAAAATACACACATACACACACACACCCCAAAGGGGAAAGTTATATGTAAAATATATTCAGCCTTCTATTTATAGCTCAGTATTTGGGTGCCTTTTACCATTATTGTTGATAGTTACTGTTCTCATTAGACTTCTTTTTCTAGAAGCTGGGTTTATTTGAAAGGAACACAGGGCTTGTTAAGGCTTTGTCCAAGAAACTGCTCCACCTAGTGTCAAAAGTGTTCACATATCACATTATTTGAGACGTTAATTCTTGCAAAAGGACTCAATTCTTTCTGTTGTTGTTAAACAGAATAGACTTCATAAATCATAAATGGCACTTACAGTTTACAAATGGCTCTTTAATCATCTGCTTGTCTTGTAACTTCGTGAATAATAATGTACGTGCGTATAAGGAGCATGCCTAAGAGGTATTTCTCATTATCAAGTACCAAAGTTCCTGTTTATGTTAACCTGGTTGTTTACAGGATTATGAATCATATTTTTCTAGTAATGGGAAGTAATCCTAAGGTGGCTACTGAAATAACCCATCAGGTCTCCCAACTGTTTATAACAATCTAAACTTAATCCATAAATTACTTACTTTTCAAAATGCAACGTTGTAAAAACCAGTATTTAGTAACTGCACACATCAAGGATTACAACATGAAATTAGAATTAAATCTTGCCATCATCAGGCAGCTCATTTGAAAGAAATTCTCCCACTTCCCTCCTCACACAAAGTTGGTTTATTTTCCCTTAATGGTTTTCTACACCATTCAAGCATTCGCACAACTATACTCTCTTATAAAACATCATGTTAAATCTAATGTTATGACCTGGAAGAGAGAAGTGGTAATTCTTTTTTTTGGTAAAGGTATGAGTCAAATGCATGTGTCTTGTAAAAATCCTTAGAAAGTGGTTGGGTCACTAAGGCTCTCATACTCAATATGCTTCTTCTAATTTACTACTGTCACCCTGTGAGTTAGAGCAATGGTTAGCAAATTACAACCTGCAGATCAAATGCAGTTGGGCCACCTGTTTTTGTGTATAAAGGCTGATTAGAAAACAGTCTCATTCCTTTAAACACTGTCCATGGATGCTTTCTCATTGCAGTAATAGATCTGAGGAGTTGCAAGAGAGACTGTATGGCCTAAGATATTTACTATCTGGCTCTTTGCAGAAAAAATGCTGACCACTGGGCTGTCTAGCCCTGGGTCAGACCATTATTAAGGTGGAAATTTTGATTCATCCAAACAGAGATGCATGAAAGAGATTAACAGCAGCAACGTTACCTTCATTAACTTGTTGTTTTTACTCTGGGCATAATTTCTACTAGTAAATAAGCATTCCTGGATCACTCATGTTCTAAATCTTCTGAAAGGAAACCTGCTACATGCTTGTTAAGACTAAAATAGATTTGTTAATAGATTTCTGGGAATGAATATCCAAGAGAAGAGTGCTTAGAAGGCACAATCTGAGAAAAATCTGCCAGCTACGGAAGTCTTTTTACATCTGATCTACTTATTAAAAAAATGAGTAAAGTAAATGAATGAAATCAGTGGGCTGCACTAACTTACCAGGGAAAATTTGCTCATGAAATAGCACAAAAAGGAACAAAAAAATACCTGCATTAGAAATAAAACTGGTGCTCCCTTAATTTCTTTTTTTTTTAAGGATTTTATTTATTTATTTGAGAGAGAGACTGCACAAGCAGGGTAATCGGCAGGCAGAGGGAGAGGCAGAAGCAGGCTCCCCACTGAGCAGGGAGCCTGACGTGGGGCTTGATCTCAGGACCCTGAGATCATGACCTGAGCCAAAGGCAGACACTTAACTGACTGAGCCACCCAGGTGCCCCTACAAATGCTATTTAATTTCTAATTTGTTATTTAGTAAGGATACTTTTCTTATATCAAAAAATAAAATACCGTACCATACAGACATACCAGAGATCATAAGCAGGCTCATATACACTAAATAAAAAAACCAAAAATCACATTTTAAGTCATTCATTGTGCCTGGTGTTTATCTAAATTTAAGTAAATTTAATGCAAAAAACATATTACAGTGTTGTTTAGAAAGCAGAGTGTAAATGTAGTTTTATTTGCTGGGGAAATAAAGAGGCTGTAGTGATGTTCAATATAAAACTATTATGCAAAATAAGAAAAAGCCATATATAGATTAGGTCATTTTTCATCAACAGTCTTTTTTTTTTTCTAAAGATTTTATTTATTTATTTGACAGAGAGAGACAAAGCGAGAGAGAGAACACAAGCAGGGGGAGTGGGAGAGGGAGAAGCAGGCTTCTCGCTGAGCAGGGAGCCCTATACGGGGCTCGATCCCAGGACCCTGGGATCATAACCTGAGCCGAAGCAGATGCTTAATGACTGAGCCACCCAGGCGCCCCTCATCAACAGTCTTAACAGTCAGATGTTAGGGACAGTCGGTTTTGCCAATAGAGGAAGTCCAATTATTCTGCCTTATTCTGCACAACACCCACCCCCCCCAGGATTTTTCAAAGATTTTATTTTATACTAACTTATTCAACATATATTTATTGAACACCTAGTATGCACCAGATACTATTCTGGATACCAAGAATACAGCAGTAAGCAGGGTAGAAAAAATTCCTGTCCTTAAAGAGCTCATATTTTATTTTATATACTTGGTTTTTTTTTTTTAGGGGGGAAGGAGCAGAGGGAGAGAAAGAGAGAGAATCTTAAGCAGGCTCCACGCCCAGCATGGGGCTTGATCTCACAACCCTGAGATCATGACCTGAGCCGAAATTAAGAGTCAGGTACTTAATCAACTGAGCCACCCAGGTGCCCCAAGAGCTTATTATTTTAGAAGTGAAGCTCATACTTTAGTATCTGCATTTTATAGCATATTTAATTTTTCTTATTTCAGCTACTTGCAATTTCAAACACTATCCAATCCCTCAAATTTGAAACCCTTCCTACTGTCACTGCTTTAAATCAGGTAATTACTACCTCTCACCTGGACAGCTGCCTTCTAACTGGACTCATTTTCAGTTGCTTCCCCACCAAATCTACCCTCCACATTGCTGCCAGAGTTATGTTCCTAAAACACGTTAAAACTTGTTTGAAAAACGCTTTACGACACATAAACTCTGTAGTCTGATGTTCAAAGCTTTCCACAATTTGGCACCAACCTATTATCTCGCATGGGTCTTCTTTCCATTTCCAAGATATCCTACTTTCATGTCTCTGCATTCACTGCTTTTCCCTCAACAAACCCATATTATGAACTTTTCCTGTTCTTTCTCCAAGAGAATTCCTCCTTATTTTAGGGGTCCCAAAACAATTTATATCGCTATGAGAGTACTTACCACAATATCCTGCAGCATAATTATTTAATGTAATAGATATCTTCTCCTCTATATACCCAATTCCTTTTGTAATTCACATAGTATTTCAGAATGTTTTGCACTAAGGAAATGTTCAAGCTTTCTGAAATGAACTGAAATGAACTACTAGTGATGATTTTATGAAAGAATTCAATTTTTTGAGACTACATAAGACAACCCATTTGTTTGCAGTCTTAGTTCGAAAAAGTCTCAGAAAAATGAATGTTATCTAAGCAAATATTTCTGATTTTAGGAAGTAGTTAGATGCCAATTTAAAAGAACAGCAGGGGTGCCAGTCTGGCTCAATTGGAGGAGGGGGTGCCAGTCTGGCTCAATTGGAGGAGCATGAGTTTGAGTCTCAGGTGGGGTATAGAGATTACTTAAATAAATAAAACTTACAATAAAATAAAATAACTACAGCAGACATTACTCATTTGTATGTAGACAAATGGACTATAAAATTTTTTTTAAAAGATTTATTTATTTGATAGAGCGAGCGAGCACATGAGCAGGGGTAAACGGCAGATGGGAGAGAATATCCACACAGACTCCCACTGAGCCGGAGCCCAACGTGGGACTCAATCGCACAACCAGGGGCTTGATCTCACAACCTGTGAGATCAGGACCTGAGATGAAAACAAGAATCAGATGCTTAATCAACTGAGCCACCCAGGTACCCCCAGACTATAAAATTCTGTACTAAAACAGAATATTTAAGTATAGCATATATAGAAAAGTGCATTATGCATATATCCTAATTAATTATTATAGCATATCCTCTATCCAGATCAAGAAACAGAAACACACAATAAAGGGACATATCCTATTGGCTGTTAAGACTGATTGTAAAGCGGGGCGCCTGGGTGGCTCAGTTGTTAGGTCTCTGCCTTCGGCTCAGGTCATGATCCCAGGGTCCTGGGATTGAGCCCCGTACTGGGCTCCCCGCTCAGCGGGGAGGCCTGCTTCTCCCTCTCTCTGCCTGCTGCTCCCCCTGCTTATGCTCTCTCCCTCTTTCTCTGTTAAATAAATAAATAAAATCTTAAAAAAAAAGACTGAGTATAAAGCTACTGCAATGAAAACTTTTTTCAATTGGTTTGTCAATTTCTACAAAGTTTTGACTGATATTGAACTGATTTTGTAGATTAAAACTGGGAGAACTCACAGCCTTGCAATATTCTATCTTTTAATTTGTAAATATGATACACTCCTTTTATCTGTATCTTTCTACTTCCAATAATATTTTACAATTTATATAGAGGCCAACCACATCTTTTATTAATTTATTCTTAGATTTTTGCTCTTTTAAAAATGCTATTATAAATGGTACATCTGAAAAATTTCACTCTCTAAATGTTTACTGTAGTATATAGAAATACAATTGGTTTTTTTTTGTTTTTAAAGATTTTATTTATTTGACAGAGAGACAGCAAGAGAGGGAACACAAGCAGGAGGAGCGGGAGAGGGAGAAGCAGGCTTCCTGCTGAGCAGGGAGCCCGATGTGGGGCTTGATCCCAGGACCCTGGGATCATGACCTGAGCCGAAGGCAGACGCTTAACGACTGAGCCACCCAGGCGCCCCTATAGAAATACAATTGTTATATATATGTTGACCTCGCATCCAACAATTATACTACACTCCCCTATTAATTTTCCAGATTTGTGGAAGTTATCACCTCTCTGTAGTTCTGCCAAATTTTTCTTTTTATTTGTTTTTATTTTTTAAAGTAAGCTCTATGCCCAATGGGGGACTTAACTCATAACCCTGAGATCAAGAGTCACATGCTCTACAGACTGGGCTAGAGAGGTGCCCCAAGTTTCTTTTTATATGTTGAGTATATATTATTAAACAAATGCAGATTTATAACTGTTACATCTTCCTGGTGAACTGAATCTTTTATTATTAAGAATGGATGCATTCTGGGGCACCTGGGTGGCTCAGATGGTCAGGTGTCTGCCTTCAGCTCAGGTCATGATCCCAGGGTCCTAGGATTGAGCCTTGCATCAGGCTCCCTGCTCAGTAGAGAATCTGCTTCTCCCTCTCCCTCTGCCCTCCCCCTACCCCAGCTCATGTTCTCTCTAACAAATAAATAAAATCTTAAAAACAAAGAATGGATGCATTCTAGAGGTGCCTGAGTGGCTCAGTCCGTTAAGCATCCAACTTTTTTTTTTTTTTTAAGAGAGAGTGACTGACCGAGCGTGGGGGTCAGAAGGAAAGGGAGAGAGAATCTCAAGCAGGCTCCACACCCAGCACAGAGCCTGATGCAGGCTCCATCCACGACCCTGAGATCAAGTCTCAGACACTTAACTGAGTCACTCAGGTGCCCCAAGCATCTGATTCTTGATATCAGCTCAGGTCTTGATCTCAGGGTTGTGAGTTCGAGCCCCACGTTGGGCTCCATACTGGGTGTGAAGCCTACTTAAAACAAAATTTAAAAAAAGAATGAATGCATTCTATAAACACTTCTTATCTCATACTCCTACTCTGATTTCAATATAGCTACATAAGGTTCTTCTTGGTTGACAATGAATGGGCTCATCTTTTTCCAACCTTTTACTATTAATTTCTATGTATTCATATTTTATGTATGTAGTTTGTATACAGCAAACAGTTAAATATTTTCTAAAAATATTTTCTTTATATATTTAAGAGAGAAACAGAGAGAATGGGTGAGAGACAGAGAGAGAGCACAAGCTGCAGAGAGGCAGAGGGAGAGGGAGAAGCAGACTCCCCACTGAGCAGGGAGCCAGATGTGGTGCTTGATCCCAGGACCTGGGATTGTGACCTGAGCCGAAGGCAGACACTTAACCAAATGAGTCACTCAGGTGCCTCCGTTAAATATTCTTTTACATTTATTTGTACAACAGGAAGGAATATCTATTCTACTTATATTTATATAATTATTGATATATTTGGATTTAAATCTACCAGCAATGGTTACTATTCATCCTGCCTGTTTTATGTTCCTTTTGTCCTTCCTTGTCTTCTTTTGGCTTGTTTTTTTGTTTGTTTTTTTCTTTTTAAGTAGGCTCCATGAACAGCATGGAGTCCAATGCAGGGCTTGAACTGACAACCCTGAGATTAAGACCTGAACTGAGATCAAGAGTTAGATGCTTAGCTGATTGAGCCACCCAGGTGCCCCTGGCTTGATTTTTTAAAAATTACTCAATTTTGGGGGTGCCTGGGTGGCTCAGTTAAGCCTTGGACTTCTGACTTCAGCAAGTGTCATGATCTCAGGGTTGTCAGATTGAGAGCCCTGTGTTGGGCCCCATGCTGGGTGGAGAGCCTGCTTAAGATTCTCTCCCTCTCCCACTAGCCCTCCCCACCGCCCATTCATATTCTCTCTCAAAAAAATAAAATAAATAAATTTTAAAAACAATTTTTACCTGCCCCTATTAGTTTGACAGCACTACATTTTTGTAGTGCTTACTCTTTTTTTTTTTTTAAGATTTTATTTATTTATTTGACAGAGAGAGAGACAGCAAGAGAGGGAACATAAGCAGGGGGAGTGGGAGAGGGAGAAGCAGGCTTCCCACTGAGCAGGAGCCTGATGTGGGGCTCCATCCCAGGACCCTGGGATCATGACCTGAGCCAAAGGCAGACGCTTAACGACTGAGCCATCCAAGCACCCCATGTAGTGCTTACTCTAAACATTATAAGTCCTTGTTTATTACAGTGTTATATAAATTAGTATCTTGCCTTTAACAGGGCAATGCAAATACCTTAGAATAATCTTCAGTAATTTCAATTACTACAATCTGATTTGTAGATGATGTATTTTAATTCTCTTTATATATTTTAATCTCTCAAGACATTATCATTACTATCCATCTTAATTTAAATTTATCCATATATTTACTCTTTTCAATACAGGGTTTCAATACAGAATCACTGGGCTTCAATACAGAATCACTTTTCTTTGATTCAAAGAACACCTTTTAGTATTTCCTTTAGAGAATGTTTGCTAGTATATTTATTTTTTAGTTCACAGGATACTTTATGAGTATAGAATCCTCTGTTGTTAGCTATTTTCTTTTAGCCCTTTAAAGATACCATTCCAGGGATGCCTGGGTGGCGCAGCTGGTTGGGCCTCTGACTCTTGGTTTTGGCTCAGGTTGTGATATCCGGGTCATGAGACTGAGCCCCCAGCTGGGCTCAGTGCAGAGTCTGCTTGGGATTCTCTCTCCCTCTGCCTCTCCTGCTCTTGTGCTCTTTCTTTCTCAAATAAAGAATAAATTTTTGGGGTGGCTGGGGGGGCTCAGTCAGTTAAGTGGCAGCGTTTGGCTCAGGTCACGATCTTGGTGTCCTGGGATCGAGCCCCACATCAGGCTCCCTGCTCGGTGGGAAGCTTGCTTCTCCCTCTCCCTCTCCCCCTACTTGTGTTCCCTCTCTCACTGTCTCTCTCTCTGTCAAATAAATAAAATCTTTAAAAAAAAATTGTTTAAGAATAATAGCTAAACTATGTAAAATGAAATGACTGCTCTTTAAATAAAATCAGAGTAAGAATAATGATAATATCTAAATAAAATCTTTAAAAAAAAGATTAATGATAATAGTAGCTATCATTTCTTGAGGACCTTATACTAGCCACTGAACTGAAAAGTGTACATGTGTATTTCATTTAATTCTCAAAACAGGCTTGTGCTATTATCATTCCCATTTTCAGTTGAATAAACTAAGGTTTAAAAGTTAAGAAACTTGTCAAATATCACAGCTAGTAATATTTGATCAAGCATTCAAACCCAGCTGTTTGACAATATGCCTATCACCTTCCATGATAGGAATGAAAGATTTTAGTCCCACAACAAAATCACCTTCAATCACTTGCATATTCCTGAATAATAAAGAAAAGAATGGAATTACAGCATTATATCTGAAACTGGCCATGCCAAGGAAGTATGTCCTACCTGTAAATATTTATGTTACAACCGAAAGAAAGGCTAATAACTGTTAAACTAATTAATGAATATGGAAAACTATTAGGAAAACTTATTTTCCATTAACTGGTATTATGTTGGTGTAAATACAGATAAATAATAGAATACGTTTTTAAGTAAAACTTTTTGAGGGTTTCATATTTATCTAGAATAGAATTTGCAAATACAGTACCGTACGTTGATTGTATTAGCAATGCCACCTAGTGGCAGCCAAATATAGACATATTTAAAAAAGTACAGACACACTTAAAAAAGTTCTAGAAGAACTTGAAAAAAGTTCTAGAAGAGTGGTTCTTAACCTGTCATGGGTTACAGTCTTTGGTGAATGTAATATTATAGGTCCCTTTTGCCAGAAAGATGCATATTTGCAAAGACACATAACAACATGTATAATTTCAGGGCATTAACAGATCTCCTGAAGTCCATCTGATGACTATTACAATTAATGGAACAAACAACTAACCTAAAGGCCCAACTAATTCCCCTTGACCCTTGAGAAAAAAATCCATTCACTCCCCTTCCTTTACTCTCTGGTTAGTAATCAGTAATCCTGCATAAACAGTATCTAACTTTTCCTTTGTGGCTAGATATCTGTTCTCTGAAAACTACTAGATTTCCACTGTTTTCAAATCAATTTACAAAATTTAATGGTAGCCCACACTAGTCATTTTTCTCTATTGATTTTCATTAAATTTAATGTGGATCAAACAACTTTTACTTCTGATGTTTAAAGAAGTAATAAGAACCTTCAGGGCATCTGAATTAATTTATAACTTCAATCATACCTAAAATAGAAATGAAATTATTGATTAACAAACTTAAAAACCAAGACAATTTTTCAATTTTATTTATTATTTTTTTAAGTAATTTTTAAGTAATTTTTTAAGCCCCACACGCAATGAGGGGCTCGAACTGACAACCCTGAGATCAAGAGTCATATGCTCTACCGACTGAGCCAACCAGACGCCAAGATAATCTTTCCATTTTAAAGGCAGATACAGGTATCTAATATTGTAGGAAATATAGTAACACTTTGAGATCACCATTTAGTTGTACAATGAGTTATAATTACCTAAATGAAACTTTTAAAAGAGGTAACTTTCATACTGAGAAGAACCTAATTGGGAAATTTTGCTTATTTTAAACAGGAAAAATTTCCCTATTTCATTTTTTCCCCCCTATTTCATTTTAAAGCCATGATTTCTAGTAAAGAGTACTATGAAGAAGAATGAACGAAATCTTTTCCTTTTGCTAAATTTGGTTTCTTTTTCCCTTTTTTACTACAAATTATTATCAAAAGGATAGTTAAATTTCTGACCAGACTATGCTCCTCATATGGTGACTTGTTTTCTTGATGAGGAGTTATATATGTATATAGAAAATGTGCCAGTTTCATTAGCACAAAAATATATGACATGAGAATGTTAGTATCACATCCCTATGTGAGAATAAAGGCTCGTAAATGAAAGGAGGTATAATTAGGACTTTCCAAACACAATCACACTTCACAGATACAAGGCGGTGATCTATAAAGGATAAACTCTGTTGATCATCTATCACCAAGAAAATGTTAAGTTTTAAAAGTACAAACAAATTATTTAGAATAGCTTCTTAAATAACACAGATCAAATTTTTAAACCTTTATTTGATTCTGCTTTTGCTTCTGGTTTCCTTGCTATTTTATCTGTTCTATAACTACAAAATTTACAAGTGGATAGTCTATACTTATTGAATAATTGTTTTCCTCCACATCTGATACCCTATTGGTTATTGACTACCTTCCTCTTGGGAGTACTACATTAAGATAATTCATGTAAAGTGCTGAGCACACAGCCTGGCATATAGTAAATATTCAGTAACTGTTAGGGTATCATTCAGGATAAGCTATAATAACAAACAACCCAAATTAAGTAAATTAACAAACTTTATTTCTCCCTTACTGTACATACCCATCGCAGGATGGTAAAGGGAATCTGCTCATTATAGAGTCTCAGGCTCCATCTTCATACAATGGGTAGGTGAAAGAGTATGACAAACCTTGCAGCTTCTGCCAGGAAGCAATAGTTATCACTTACGCTCACATTTCATTGGTCAAAGCAAATCTATGGCTGGAGTTAAATACGATGGAATGCAAAATCTCCCCAAAGGTATGTATACCATAAAAGTAAATACCAAATAAGGATTAAAAAAGAATAGAATCTACTTTAGTTAGTATTACTAGACAAGGACAATGATAAAGTTTGCTATTGTATTAATAGTAGTAGTAACAATGGTGTTAACTTCTTGCAATCTGACGTCCATCTCAACCAGGCAATTGAAAAATAAAGACCGGTGACATCTTGTATTTTCCTTTCGCTCAACTTCCCTGAAAATTATTTTTTGTAGATGCTCATTTTTCTTCATATGCCCCATTACACTTAAGGAATCCTGGAAGGAAAGCCTATGTCTAAATGAAAAGGTCTAAAAACTAAAGATAATCTGGTCAAATGGAAATGTCATATACTAAGTCTTTCTATTTCTTTTTAACAAAGCCTTTACATACTGAATTTGTTTGCTATATTGGTCTTTCACCCATTTTTGATCACCATTGTCTAAAAAAGTGTTTATCTATTTATTTATTTGATGGGGAGAGAGAGAGAGCGCAAGCACGAGTGCACACAAGCAGGGGAGTGGCAGAGGGAGAGGGAGAAGCAGGCTCTCCACAGAGGAGTGGAGCCTGATACAGGGCTCAATCCCCAGACTCTGGGATCATGACCTGAGCCAAAGGCAGACACTTAACCCACTGAGCCACCCAGGTGCCCCTAAAAAAGTGTTCTTTTGACAACACTGATGCATGATAAAACTCTGAGCAAACAAGGAATAGAAGTGAGCTTTATCAACTCAATAAAGTACATTTGCAAAAAACCTACAGCTAACATGATATTTAATGATGAGAAACTAGAGGCTTTCCCACTAAGACTGGGAACAAGGCATGATGTTCCCCCATCACTCCTATTCAAAATCATACTGGAAGGCCTAGGTAATGCAGTAAGAATAGAAAATGAAAGGGTACACAGATAAAGAAATAAAACGGTCTTTATTTGCAAATGAGATGATTATCAATGTAGAAAATCCTAAAGAATAAATAAGTCCTGAAACATTGTTATAGCAAGGTTGCAGTACACAAAGTTAATACACAAGTCAACTGCTTTCCTATATACCAGTAATTAATATACACAATCCATGAATCATGTCCCTAGGTAATTACCCAAATGAGTTGAAAACTCATATACACACAAAAATTTTGCATATGAATGTTCATAGCAGCTTTATTCATGATTGCCATAATATGGAAATAACTGTGATGTCCTTCAATAAGTGAATGAATAAATAAACTCTGATGTACATCCAGACAATGGAATATTATTCAGCATTAAAAAGAAATGAGGTAGGGGCACCTGGGTGGCTCAGTCATTATGCGTCTGCCTTCAGCTCAGGTCATGATCCCAGGGTCCTGGGGTTGAGCCCCATGTCAGGCTCCCTGCTCGGCAGGGAGTCGGCTTCCCCCTCTCCCTCCACCAGCTGCTCCCCCTGCTTGTGCTCCCTCTCTCTCTCTGTCAAATAAGTAAATAAAATCCTTAAAAAAAAGAAAAAGAAGAAATGAGGAAGCAACTCATAAAAAGACATGGAGGAATTTCTTTCTTTTTTTTTTTTTAAAGATTTTTATTTATTTGAGAGACAGAGTGTGGTGGGGAGGGGCAGAGGAAGAAGCAAGTCCCTGCTGAGCAGGGAGGAATTTTAAATGCATACTGTTAAGTGAAAGAAGCCAGGCAGAAAAAGACACATAATGTGTAAATCCAACTATATGACATTTTAGAAAAGCCAAAACTTACAGAGACAATAAAAGGATCAGTGCTTACTAAGGGTTTGTGGGCAGAGGAGAAGTGGAGGGTAGGAATAAATAGGTGGAACACAGGCAATTTTTACGGTAGTGAAACTATTCCATATGATACTATAATGGAGGATACATCACATTACATATTTGTCAAACCCACAGAACTGTAAAACAAAAAATGAATTCTAATGTAAACAATTGGCTTTAGTTAATAATATATCAATGTTGGCTCCTCAATTGTAACAAATGTACCATACCAAAGTAAGATGTTTTTAACAGTGAAACTATCATCATGTTGTACATCTAAAACTAATATATTTCATGTCAATTATACCCCATTTAAAAAACAAAACACAGGGGAAGCTCTGTGTGTGTGTGTGTCTGTGTGTGTGTGTGTAAAATGGTACATGGAAACTTTATCCTTTCTGCAACCCCAAAACTGGTCCAAAAAATAAAGCAAGAATGCAAGCAAAGAAAGCCAGCCAGCTACTCAGAAGGAAGGGAAGGGAAGAGAGGGAAGAGAGGGAAGAGAAGGAAGGGAGGAAGGAAGGGAGGGAGGGAGGGAGAGAGGAAGGAAGGAAAGAAGGAAGGAAGGAAGGAAGGAAGGAAGGAAGGAAGGAAGGAAGGAAGGAAGGAAGGAAGGAAGGAAGGAAGGAAGGAAGGAAAGAAGGAAAGAGGGGTGTGTGGGTTGCTCCACTGGTTAAGCAACCAACTCTTGGTTTTGGCTCAGGTCATGACCCCAGTCAGGGTCATGAGATTGAGCACTGGGCATGGAGCCTGCATAAGATTCTATCTCTCCCTCTGCCCTGCTTGCGGGCTTGCTCTTGAAAAAGAGAGAGAGAAGGAAGGAAGGAAGGGAGGGAGGGAGGGAGGGAGGGAGGGGAGTTCTTAGTCCTTTGCAAATTTCCCTTTTTTTTTTGTCCAATCACTGACAGCAGCAACCCATTTGGATCAGGTGAAAATGTCACCTACCTTGCAATATAATTATAGCATCCTTTTAAATTTCTCTTTTTAGATACTTATAATACATACTGAATACCCAAGTGAACACAACACTGTTTTCTATTCAGTTAATGGTATCAACATCTACTCACTCAAGTCAAAAACCAACAGTTACCTTTGGCTCCTTCCCACATAACTAAGTCATAACATCTTTATAATTGTACTAGTCACGGGACGCCTGGGTGGCTCAGTTGGTTGAGCGTCTGCCTTTGGCTCGGGTCGTGATCCCAGGATCCTGGGATCAAGTCCTGTATCAGGCTCCTTGCTCAGCGGAGACCCCTCTTCTCCCTCTGCCCTTGCCCCTGCTTGTGCTCTCTCTCTCAAATAAATAAAATCTTTAAAAAAATCATTTATATGATTGTACTAGTCACATTTCTCTAAGATTTGTCTTGTTTCATCCCAATGCTAATACCACTCCAACCACTCTTCTGAAATATTAAAAAATTTATGCCATCTTTTGGCATCATTCTGCTTGCCTTCTCTCTGCAAGTCCTTTTTTGTAATCTCCCCTCCTCTCCATACTTCCTGCTACCTCTAAGGAAGCTTCTGTCTCTCAGAAGGATTATTGTAACTGCCCATCTTCTTTCTCTCCCACTTTCAATCTATCTACCACACTACAGCCAGTATCATGTATTCAAAATGCGGATCTGGTTGTTTTACTTGTACTTAATTTTAGCACATTTAAAATAATTCTAGGGGCGCCTGGGTGGCCAGTCAGTTAAGCGTCTGCCTTTGGCTCAGGTCATGATCCCAGGATCCTGGGATAGAGCCCCATGTTGGGATCCCGGCTCAGCAGGGAGCATGCTTCTCCCTCTTCTCCGCGCTTGTACTCTGTTTCTCCCTCTCAAATAAATAAAATAAAATAAATAAATAAAATCTTAAAAAAAATTTTTAAATGAAATAATTCTAAATACTCACAAACAAAAATCAAATTTACTTTGTGGCCTGATCCACTCTGGACCCCAGGTTATTATTAGCAGTAATAATGCCACAAAATTTTTACTTATTTGTTCAGATTTATTTATTTATGAGAGAGAGTGCGTAAGAAGGAAGGGACAGAGAAACTTAGTAGGCTCCATGCCCAGTGTAGAGCCACACCCAGGTGCCCCATCAGAAAACTTATATATGGGGCATTCCTATACACCAACAACAAGACAGAAGAGAGACAAATCAAGGAGTCGATCCCATTTACAATTGCACCCAAAACCATAAGATACCTAGGAATAAATCTAACCAAAGAGGCAAAGGATCTGTACTCAGAAAACTATAAAATATTCATGAAAGAAATTGAAGAAGACACAAAGAAATGGAAAAATGTTCCATGCTCATGGATTGGAAGAATAAATATTGTGAAGATACCAATGCTACCTAGAGCAATCTACACATTCAATGCAATCCCCATCAAAATACCATCCACTTTTTTCAAAGAAATGGAACAAATAATCCTAAAATTTGTATGGAACCAGAAGAGACCCCAAATAGCCAGAGGAATATTGAAAAAGAAAAGCAAAGCTGGCAGCATCACAATTCTGTACTTCAAGCTCTATTACAAAGTTGTCATCATCAAGACAGTATGGTACTGGCACAAAAACAGACACATAGATCAATGGAACAGAATCGAGAGCCCAGAAATGGACCCTCAACTCTATGGTCAACTAATCTTTGACAAAGCAGGAAAGAATGTCCAATGGCAAAAAGACAGTCTCTTCAACAAATGGTGTTGGGAAAATTGGACAGCCACATGCAGAAGAATGAAACTGGACCATTTCCTTACACCACACACAAAAATAGACTCCAAGTGGTTGAAAGACCTAAACGTGAGACAGGAGTCCATCAAAATCCTAAAGGAGAACACAGGTAGCAACCTCTTCGACCTCAGCCACAGCAACTTCTTCCTAGAAACATCACCAAAGGCAAGGGAAGCAAGGGCAAACATGAACTATTGGGATTTCCTCAAGATAAAAAGCTTTTGCACAGCAAAAGAAACAGTCCACAAAACCAAAAGACAACTGACAGAATGGGAGAAAATATTTGCAAATGACCTATCAGATAAAGGGCTAGTATCCAAAATCTATAAAGAACTTATCAAACTCAACACCCAAAGAACAAAGAATCCAATCAAGAAATGGGCAGAAGACATGAAGAGACATTTTTCCAAAGAAGACATCCAAATGGCCAACAGACACATGAAAAAGTGCTCAACATCGCTCGGCATCAGGGAAATCCAAATCAAAACCTCAATGAGATACCACCTCACACCAGTCAGAATGGCTAAAATTAACAAGTCAGGAAACGACAGATGTTGGCGGGGATGTGGAGAAAGGGGAACCCTCCTACACTGTTGGTGGGAATGCAAGCTGGTGCAACCCCTCTGGAAAACAGTATGGAGGTTCCTCAAACAGTTGAAATTAGAGCTACCATATGATCCAGCAATTGCACTACTGGGTATTTACCCCAAAGATACAAATGTAGGGATCCGAAGGGGTACGTGCACCCCAACGTTTATAGCAGCAATGTCCACAATAGCCAAACTGTGGAAAGAGCCAAGATGTCCATCGATAGATGAATGAATAAAGAAGATGTGGTATATATACACAAAGGAATATTATGCAGCCATCAAAAGGAATGAGATCTTGCCATTTGCAATGACGTGGATGGAACTGGAGGGTGTTATGCTGAGTGAAATAAGTCAATCAGAGAAAGACATGTATCATATGACCTCACTGTTATGAGGAATTCTTAATCTCAGGAAACAAACTCAGTGTTGCTGGAGTGGTGGGGGATGGGAGGGATGGGGTGGCTGGGTGATAGACATTGGGTAGGGTACGTGCTATGGTGAGTACTGTGAATTGTGCAAGACTGTTGAATCACAGATCTGTACTTCTGAAACAAATAATGCAACATATGTTAAGAAAAAAGAAAAAGAAGAAGATAGCAGGAGGGGAAGAATGAAGGGGAGTAAGTCAGAGGGGGAGATGAACCATGAGAGACGATGGACTCTGAAAAACAAACTGAGGGTTCTAGAGGGGAGGGGGGTGGGGGGATGGGTTAGCCTGGTGATGGGTATTAAAGAGGGCACATTCTGCATGGAGCACTGGGTGTTATGCACAAACAATGAATCATGGAACACTACATCAAAAACTAATGATGTAATATATGGTGATTAACATAACAATAAAAAATAAAAAAACAACTTATATATGGCTCTTATGTATAACACAACACAATTTCAGATGTTCCTTGATTAAATCTTCATACTTGCTAAACTAGTATAACATACAGTACTGACTTTAATGAGAGTATAATACGTTCCTTCAAATAGCTCTTGAAGAATTCCTTCTACACTTGTGAAAAGCCTAACCACACTTCATTAAATCTGCACTTTGATCCCCCAGCAGAACTACTTAATTTATGGAAGCAAAGACTTAACTTTTCACTCAAATGAATTTTATAATAAATGATCATTTGTATGTTTCTAAATTCTTTACTGGATACATGGATCAATGGAACTAAAATAATAATGTTTCACATCAAGATATTTTATAAATGTCATTTTATAAAGGTTTCTCATGTATAGGAAAAGAAACAGGAAACAAAACTTCCTCGTTTCAAATATCTTTAACTTATTGTGCAATTTCTAATTTTCTTTAGAATCCCTTTTAAGATTCGGCAGAATCTGCTACCAGGGTTGCTTTTTAGATACTTCTAAATTAATCAAATGCTACAAATGAATTCCTTAATCTGGTTTTCCCAAGGAATCTCAGAGGAAAGGTCTAGAAAAGAAGGTAACCTATAACCTGTAATTCTTTCTTTTCCCTTCTCCCTCAACCTCTCATATAGCATTATACTTCTAAAACTGTAATTATTTAAGAAAAACTAATATGGATTAGTTCTCTGAGATTTATGTCCCTATTTGGGATAAAATCAGCAACCAATCACGAACAGAATTCTAAAATTTGAGATTTTAAAGTCCTATAAACTTGGAGAAGTTATGAATTACAGATCAATTCTCAAATTATTCTTCAGGCCATTAATTCAGCAGCCTTCTGAACAATCATCCATTAATACTTATCTTCCCTGCTTCAGAAATGACTTCACTAAAGCATAAAGATCAGAAGTGTTTGCCGTGTTGAACTTTATTAGGTAACCAGTACCACTGTGACAACTTTTCACCTGTGTTTCCCCAATCAAGATCAAGCTATTTCAAATATGGAATTGTTTTCAATTCCTCAGGAACAGGAATAGAGTAAGTAAGAGAGGCATCCAGGGCACAAAATTTAATGAAACACTCACTCACAAGCCCATATTTACATGACCCTGAAAGTGCCATTTAAATTCTGTGCCTAGATGTCTTGCTATTCATCCCCTGGCCCTAGCTCTGCTATAATTTCAGTACATTTGGAAAACCTACCTTTTATCTCTCTAATTTCGTAAGTAAAATAGTATTTTTAGGAGTGGTACATTTTATATTTTGATTTAAAAGGACTTAAGAAAGCTTTTAATTCTACATGCATAATACTTCATTAATCACAATCAGTAAGAACACCAAAATGACTATCCCGGTGTGTATACGTGGTGTTCGAGGACACGAGGGACGACACCAAATCTCATTTGCTGATTAACAGAGAAAGTAAACTGCTCAAATTAACTCTAAGCCTTACATGGAATTTTGTACATTTAAAGAACTTCAACTATTAAAACAACAATTGCATAAGCAAAAGAACCATTATTCCAAAATCTGGAAGGATAAAAAAACATTTCCTGGCTGAATTAATTTAAGTAAACAATCTCATCTGCCCAAAGGTTTTTCCCTCTTCTCCTTTTAAATCCTCAACCCAAAAGGAAAAACAAAACAGAATTCTAAATCAAACTTAAAACACTGATTTGAGGATGAGAATGCTTCTAAAATGCAAAGGTAAGTAAATAAAAATCTTAGAATTTTAACTTCTGAAGTAAAAGCACCAATTAAAACATCTCTTTCAATCTTGCTTATTGTTATTCTTACCAGATAAAGGAGGAAGGTGTGCAGCCCTGTTCCAAGCCCAACAGAAGACAAAATTCCTAAGCCTATCCAGTAGGCATACAAAAGAAATTGTTTCTCTATACGTTGCACATACTGAAAAACAAAAAGGATACAGTGAAAAAAAAAAAAACCCAACAGATTTGTTTAACAAAAATGTGTTATTTATCACCTACAATCAAAGTAAAACAAACCAACTAAAATAAGTTTCTAGTAGGAAGAAAGCATTAAGAGGAAAAACCCTTTCAAGAGACCTAATTCTTTTTGTATGTGATGGCAGAGAGGCAAAAAATTAATCTAATTGTAATAAAGCTTGTGTTTAGACCTTTAAAATCCTACTATTGCAAATGACATTTATAGGAAAAATGCAAATTACTAATAAGATAACTATGAGAATAAAAGTTTTAAAGATATCTGAAAGTTACAAAGACTCTAAGAAAGCATTGTAATAAATAGTGGTGAGAGTGGGGCAGTTATTTATATATTTGTGAATGGAATATATTCTTGTTTATTCAAGTAAAAAATGGAATAAAATTATTTTTGTATATTTAAGACCAAAATGATTTTTAAACAAGAGCAAGCTGAATGAAGTCCACTGAGGTATGGACTTGTTGGAGGCATTCCAGACACTAGATTCTATCTAGGCTCTCACACTGGCAAGTAAATTCATCAAGCCAGTTCCTTACAAACTCGATGACACGCACAGATTTCTTCAAAATATTTAAAAGAAATGCATTTAAAACTATAAAAACTCTGTGACTAGAGGTTAACTGCTTTAAAAAATAAAATACCACTTTTAGAACCATTTCCTATTAGAATACATTAATGTTTTACTATTTTAACAAAAGTTATTAACAAAATGTCCTATTTTCCTTTCAGTTATATTGTACTTACAGACTACAGACAAATGAACTTCTCCCTTTTTATACATATAAAACCTACCTTCAATCTAGGATGAATATATCTGTTTGGATGGATCACAGGAGAGTGTTATAGAAAATATGAAGACTTTGGTGCTGATTAAAGGATTCATGCTATTCTGACTAAACATCATCAGGAAAGTTACGTTTGAATCCTTGAAAATAAAAATGATATATGCCAACTATAAATGCTCAGCAGCCACGAACTGCCACAAGAATATTTTTAATATTTGGTCTTAAAAGAAAGACAGTAAGATATCAGTTATGAGATAAAGTTAAAAAACAAAACCAAGTCTAAAAATGTGGAGGGTAGAAATTTTATCAAACCCACAATAGCTCCATTTTGAAACTGTTTGGGGAGGTACAAGGTACAAGACCAGACAAGCTGCTGAACCTCTTACCTGTTGATGTGCTCCTTCAACATAATACGTAGCTATCAGTACAGCCAGCAGCAGTAAAAAAGACACCACAATGCTTTGACGATGCCATAATCTTAAAAACAATTTAAAAACAAAAATAAATGAAATATCTCACAGGATTTATCACTCCCAAAACAAGTTCTTGTTGAAGCATTTAGGTTATTTAGCACAGCTATAGGATCAGTTCTTTTGGGCTGAACTCTTCTGTTCTTAAACCCGATGGTCTCTTGGGGTACAGAAGGAGGTCAAGAGAAGATACATGGGAATAGAACATCCAATTTCTTATCATAAACCCTACTGTGTAGCCTTTGTCTTACCCAAAAGACTGATTGTGTTTACATCCCAACTTCTCACTGGGAGAGGCATTATAATATAATGAAAAAAGCACTGGCCTTCAAGTTAGAGGACCTGGGTCAGAGTCCCTAAGTATTGACTTAGAGTGAGACACTTAACCAATCTGATTCTGTTTCTTCTTCAAAATCATAATACAGTTGACCACAACATGGGTCAGAACTGCGCAGGACTAAATGTGGATTTTTTTACAGTATAGTACTGTAAATGTATTTTCTCTTCCTTATGATTTTCTTAATATTTTCTTCTCCCTAGCTTACTATAAGAATATAGTACATAATATATACACAAAGCTTCTGGTCAAAAGTAGGCTATTAGTAGTTACGTTTTTGAGGAGTCAAAAGTTATACACAGATTTTTCAATAGTGTGGGGGTTAGCACCCCCAATCCCCATGTTGTTCAAGGGTCAACTATAATCATATATTTGTTTTACTAGTTTCAAAGAGTTGCTTTAAGGATCAAATGAACTGAAAAATGTTACAAAATGTTTTATAAACTGTAAGTACAATAAAACGTATGCTATTATTAAAGATAATAACTTAGAAAGGCAAGCCCAAAATGATAAGGCATGCAAAAGTTCAACTTGCTCTTTATGATATCTGAAACAGGGCTTATAAGTACTAACTTAAAGATATAACACATTTCCATGGCAGAGTCCTTTTTCATTGGCTCAAATTATCAGTAAAAGTGCCACGTATTCTGAACCCTGTCCTAAAGAATCAGTATCTAATGTACACAGGCCCAATTTCCCCTAGAGGTAAAGCCAGGAAAAAAAAAATCTCATCTCCTATGTTCTCCTTTGCATAAAAGATTCAATGTGAGACAGGGGTCAACTGTAATAATACTGTAATAATCCAGTTAGCAAATAGCAATATGTTCCCCTAATCTACTTTTCTCCAAACTACAGAAAGGAAAATAAACATGTGAATTAATTCATTTTGAAAGAGCAGTTGGTAGAGTAGGAGAATGTTAAAGATTTCTAAAATTAGTAAATAATGTTTATATAAAAGGTAATGGAAGACTCTTTACTTTGAGGTCCATTCCTTCAAGATTACTAGGATTTCCAGAGAAAAATACTGCAAGGTAATGAGTGGCTGTCTCCATAGGACAATATTCTGCCTTTCTTCCCGATCCCTCCTCTTCTTTTCATTCATTGAAGAGGGGTCTGAAAAACATTAGTGCAGAAATTTAAACAGAATGTTCACTTTTTCCAATCACTTTCAAAACGTATCTACTTTTCCATCCCACATCTGAAGGATACTTGCATATTAACCTCAAAAAACAAGCAATGTGTTCACATGATAAGTCTTAGACAGGCTAGGTGATTCTGCTCTAATCTGAGAACTATTTTTGCAATTATTTTACTGTCAGGACACAAGTTTCCTTTCTTGTATGCTCCTGGGATACTAAGTTAGCCCACCTTCTATGAAGGGCAATTAGTATCATATCACAGAACAAAGTGGTTTACAGTTCAAAATAGGAAGGCAAACTATTTGGTTCCAAATCTTGGCTACAAGTTATGTGACCTTGGGCAAGTTAGTTAACCTTTCTGTCACAGTTCTCCCTTCTCTAAAATGAAGATGAAAATAGTACTTACTTTTTTAGGGTCACTGCAAAGATTAAATGAGTTAATTATGTAAAGCTTTCAGAAGAGTGACACTAAATAACTGTGTAAGTGTACATTTAAGGTCATTATCAAAATTACAAATGCATATACCCTATAACCCAATAATCCCATTTCTAAGAATGATTAGGTATGAGGTGAAATGTCTCTTGTACAAGTTTATTCAACACAATGTTACTTGTCTAAGCAAAAGATTATAAACAACTTAAATGTTAACAGCAGAAAACAGAGCAGTGATTAAAAGTATGGTATACTCAGACAATGGGATACTAAGCAGCCATAACGAAGAAGTTCTTCATGTACAATTAAAGCACAATCACTAGGAAATATTAAGCCAAAAAAAAAAAACCCCAAAAAAACCACAGTATAGGAGAGTAAATGTGTCATACTAACATTAATTTTAAATTCCAAGGGGGTGGGCAGCAGGGGAAGAATATATGAATGTACATGCTTTTTGAAAGAAAGGAAAGAAAAAAATAACATGCAAAAGCTGCTAAGATGAAGAGACTATATGACATATGCATGCCTATCTCTGAATCCTGAAACTCCTGGTGAAATGATATAAAATTTATCAATAATCAGAGTAACCAAAAGTCAGATAAGTGCTACAAAATGTGTTCTGCAAGGCAATGTAGTGATCAAGACAAAGAGAAACTACTATTTCAGATAGCTTGCACTTCTTCCAATATAAGAGAATGTCTACGATATCACCATGCTAGAGTATTATTTGCAATATGTTTGAGATGCCAAACAATTTAGAAGTCAAAAAGAAAGCCATTACAATTAACAGAAGTGGAAAATCTTTCATTGTCCTTTAAACACATTAAGGAAAGTTCCTACTTGAACCATCTATGTAAATAAAAGCTGTAATTTTCAGGGCTTTTTTTTTTGGTAAATATATGAATAAGAGTCAAATATACTGAAATTTACCACAAATTCCAAATTTGGTGAAAATATATATTTGTCACAAATGAAAAATTTTAAATAAACCCACAATGATCACATTCTTTTTTTGATATTTGTGTATTTAGGACTAGTGTAGTAAGTAACTTTATAATTTACCTCTAAAGTTACAAAATAGCATGATAAAACAGCACCAAACAATACCAAATAAATACTTACCACACCGTAAGATTAACAAATAATAATCTTGTACCTAGAACACTGCTGATGTGACTGTGACTAGGCTGCTTCTGCTATCACTATCAAAATTCACCATACAGGCGCTGGCCCATAATTTCATTTACTATGAGGAGTAAACAAAAGATAATTACAGTACTCGCCCCTTATCTGTAGGGGACATGTTCCAAGACCCCCAGTGGATGCCTGAAGCCATAGACAGTACTGAATCCTATATATAATATGTTTTTTCCTATATCTATATAGCTGTGATAAAGTTTAATTTATAAATGAGGCAGCAAGATTGACAGTGGTAATTAATAATAAAACAATTATAAAAATAGACTGTAAGTTAAGTGAATGTAACTCTCAAAGGGTCTTACTGTACTGTCCTTCTTGAGATTACGTGATATGATAAAATGCCTATGTAATGAGATGAAGTGAAGTGAACGATGTGGGCACTGTGACCTGGCATTAGGCTATTACTACCATTCTGAAAAATAGACCATTCTGTTCCTGGACTGCAGTTGGCCACAGGTAACTGAAACCATGGAAAAAGAAAATGCAGACAAAGGGCAGGGGGGACTTCTGTAATCTTATATAAGACATACAAGAATCTTATTTTCTTATTAACAAAAGACAGTAAATATTAGATATATTTCTATTTTACCCCAATGAAAAGGATATCATTTAAACCTGCACATCTTCTCCGTCCAAGCCACCATAATTTACCTGTGAAGTTTCCATTATATTGTTCCTTGTTCATTGCTACACGTCTCTGGTCACAATTTTTTCCATTCTCTGCCATTTCATAGATAGTAACTCTGGAGGAGCTAATAAAGCAAAATAAAATCCAAAGACATGTTACATATTCTGCTTTGCATTTATGACTGAATAAAACTGAGAAACAACATGGTAGTAATATTCTGCATGCTATTTGAATAATGTGTCTACACTTTCATCTTCTCTTTTATAATCAAGATATGAATAATTTGTATAGAAACTCTAATAGAAGTAGTAAAAATATAAAAGCCATGTAGTTGTAAACCTTTTTCAGTCATTCTAGTGATCTTCCAGATTAAAATTTGGAGGCAATTTGTCTACTGCAGAAGGATATAAAATACTAGCACCTTCAAATATTGATAAGCTATAATATCTTAAGTTTTTTGGGGGTGGGGGGAAGGGCAGAGGGAGAGAGAGAATCTATTTTTTTTTTAAAGACTTTTTTGTCAGAGAGAGAGAGAGAACACAAGCAGGGGGAGTGGCAGGCAGAGGGAGAAGGAGGCTCCCCACTGAGCAAGGAGCCAATGTGGGACTTAATCCCAGGACCCTAGGATCATGACCTGAGCTGAAGGCAGATGCTTAACCAACTGAGCCACCCAAGTGCCCCGAGAGAGAGAATCTTAAGCAGGCTCCACGCCCAGCATGGAGCCCAATATGGAACTCAATCTCACAACCCTGAGATCATGACCGGAGACAAATGTCGGATGCTTAACTGACTGAGCCACCCAGGTGCCCCTAAAGTTTTTCTGAGTCATAATCTAATATTATACACACTACTCAAATTTTACCAATCTTTCACCATTCTTTTAGCATTATTAGAAAAAAATGGATTATACTACCAAACATGTCAAAAATGTTGATACAGATCGAAGACCAATTTTATTTAGGAAAAAATTTTACTGAAAAAAAAAATCTGGGCCTAAAAAAATAAAAATTATAAATGTCTAAGATATGTAAATGTACTCTTAATATCATGCTTCATATTACATGTATAGGTATAAATTTTTACTTTAAATCCCTGTATTACAACATATAAACTGTGCTGACATAATTATTCTATACAAAAACACCAGATTGCCTATAACTGTTATCATTCTTTCAGGTGTTAGTAAAGCAAATTTCTACTCAAGAAGCACAGTACTTCAGGGAGCCTCGCTGGCTCCTGATTTCAGCTCAGGTCATGATCTCAGGGTGCTAGGACTGAGATGATTCTCTCTCTCCCTCTGCCCCTCCTCCCCATGCTCGCTCGATCTCTCCCTCTCTCTCAAATAAATTTTTTTTTTAAGATTTTATTTATTTATTTGACAAAGAGAGACACAGCGAAAGAGGGAACACAAGCAGGGGGAGTGGGAGAGGGAGAAGCAGGCTTCCCAAGGAGCAGGGAGCCCGATGTAGGGCTCGATCCCAGGACCCTGGGATCATGACCTGAGCCGAAGGCAGACGCTTACTGTCTGAGCCACCCAGGCGCCCCTCAAATAAATAAATCTTAAAAAAAAAAAAAAAAAAGGAAAGAAAAAGCACAGTACTTTGATCAAGTCTGCAATGCAGTCCTTAATACACTCTGAACATGCCAGGAATCCTGCTAGACCTATATTCAGCTGATTACAATATGATATGGTCATGGATTTAGTCTTCCTATAGTTCGTTAGTTGGAACTATTTTATTCCTTAACTAAAATTTTAACTATAATTACCACTTGCAAAATATATGCTTTGTAAAGGAAAATAAGTGAAAGACTATATATAAAAAGACTGAGCAAGGAGCATACATTCATCACTTCAACAGAAGGTGTCTTCTTTAGACACAATTCATTTGTGGACACCTTTGTTTTCTTGCCATCATTTCTCAATAAGCAAATAAACAGATCAAGAAATAAAGTATAGGTTTCTATTAGCACAGATGGATAGCCTGGAGTAGATGATTATTAAGATTTAAAGTCTGAAAATCTTGATTTGCATTCCAGATTTGTCACTAACTTGTGGTGTGATCTTAAGCAAATCTCATTTTTTTTTCTAGATCTTTTCTTTTGTTTACTTGTTGTTTTTGTTTTTTTTAGATTTTATTTTTAAGTAATCTCTACATCCAACATGGGGCTCATACTCACAACCCCAAGATCAAGAGTCACATGCTCTACCAACTGAGCCAGCCAGGCACCCACAGATCTTGATTTTCTGATCTACAAAGTGAGAACAAATTATCACTGTCACAGGATTGTAAGGATGAAAGAGTGAGTGTATGTGTGTGTGTTGGGGCATGCATGTGTATAACCACATCAAAAGGGTAGGAGGTATATGAAGCAGTAAACTGCCTACACTAGAGAAACTACTTCACTAGTATATGCCTCACTGCTACCATTTCAATGATGTTAGTGTCTTTCATTCAGTGCTTATTTAAAAAATTCTGGAGTCTTGTACCAGGCTCTGAAGACATAAATATGAGTAACACAAGGTCCTTGTCCTCCAAAGGGTTCTTTCCTCTGACAGGGAAGCCAGATGAGCACAGGACTCCACTTAAAATGAAATAGATATATAGTATCTAACTTAGTGGGAAGAAAACAGGTTTTGGAATCTAACAGAACTGGCTTCAAACTCAAACTTCTATGAGCTTGGACAAATTTCTAAATCTCTCTAAACATCAGTTTCTTTAACCTATAAAACAGAGATAACATGACACATATCAAAGGGTTGCTATGAAGATCAAACAAGGTAATGTATACAAAATACTAATAGAGGCGCCTGTGTGGTTCAGTCGGTTAAGCGTCTGCCTTCAGCTTGGGTCATGATCCCAGGGGTCTGGGATCGAGCCGCACATGGGGCTCCCTGCTCCCTCTCCCACTCCCCCTGCTTGTGTTCCCTCTCTTGCTGTCTCTCTCTGTCAAATAAATAAATAAATAAATCTTAAAAAATAAAATAAAATAAAATACTAACATATTATCTGACCTTTCATATGAACTCAATATATATACTAGCTGTAATGATGAGGAAGAAAATACAGGAGCAAGTGTGGGAGCTCAGAGTACAGTACATTCAGAAGAGTTCATAAAAGCTGGAAATTTGATTCTGCAAACTTAAGTCATACTTATGTGAAGATGTTTTCAAAAGATATAGTCCAAGCAATTACAAAAAAAGATAAATGAAGTTATTTTGTGAAAATCTCTAAAACCAGAGCATCACAATAGGTTCATAAAATGTAAATGTTCTCCACAAATCATGCTTTCTGGGCTTTATTAATAAAATTAACTGAGGATATTGAAGTGGACCATATAATAAAGGAGTGCAGGATTTCCTATCTTCTAATCATTTAACTAGAAGCCATATTTAAGTTCTGTAAAAACTTAAAACTGGTACATTCATATTAAGCCAAATTCTGTAGGCAATTTTTTTTCAGAGATGAACAGCCTATTTACCTATATCACAATAAATAAAATGTAATTAATTTGTGGCAAAAACATGAACAAGTCACAAAGGGGCATGTGTATTATGAAGAAAAAATTCTAAAACTTGTCCCTCTGCAAAACACTGTGATAACTGACCTAATTTCCCCAGGCTTACTCTTTTCCGTAGTATCATCTTTAAGAGAAAAAACTTTTGGGTGCCTGAGTGGCTCAGCCGGGTTGTCTGCCTTTGGCTCAGGTCATGATCCCAGGGTCCTGGGATCAAGTCCCGCATGAGGTTCCTTGCTCAGCAGGGAACCTGCTTCTCCCTCTCCCTCTGCCTGCGCCTCTCTCTGCTTGTACTCTGTCTCTGTCAAATAAATAAAATCTTAAAAAAAAAATTCATGTACTTAAAAAAAAAAAAGATAATAATTTTTATCCAAAACGACTTTAGTCCATTTGAGTCCTTACATATAACAATGGTATTATGAAATTGTTTGAAGATGTTTTTAAAGATATTGCAACAGGAATTTTCATCTGAGCAAACAATGTGTTCTTACACAATATGTTAAAAAAGAAAACAGCTTACTGACTTTTCCTACTCAAAAAATTCTCTGGAAAACAAAATAGTCTGGAATTTTGTTTTGTAAGAAATAACCAAGGGAACTAAGTTATTTTCTTTTAATCAGTCTACTTCTTACAAACAAAATAAGTTCACAGTTTTGAAAAACTTTTGCCATTCCCAAAAGAACTATAAATATAAAGCCAAACATGCAAAGAATCACTTGTGTTCTAAATAGTTAAGCTTATAAAAGCATCAAAACTTTTTTGCATTTCAACCATTTTTGAAAATATTTTACACTATTCCTTATCTTTTAAAACTCCCTTGAAAACACCCTCATTTCCTTCGTCCTCATCTTCCTCAATCACATATACACTTTGCAAAACTGGAATGTCCCTGGAACAACCTGCATCCTTATGGTCTGTCTGACCAGGTAAATGTAACTGGAGATAAACCACCCAACTGCACGGCTACTTTAAATTCATGCACTCTCTCCTCTCTGACAGTAAATAATGTGTTTAAAAAAATTTTTTTGGAAATTTGTTATGAAACAATGACAGTCAGATTCCTAGGCGTGGGGATAAATCCAAACTATTCCTAGCTTATTTAAAGGACTGAAATCTCCTCGAACAGGAATCTAGCACATATTCCTGACATCCAGTGGAACTTACTTGCAGTGAGAGTTGTAATATCAATTTTAATAGCATGCAACTAAGTTAAGTTTTATTTTTAAGAACGAAACTGTTGGGCGCCTGGGTGGCTCAGATGGTTAAGCGTCTGCCTTCGGCTCAGGTCATGGTCCCGGGGTCCTGGGATCGAGTCCCGCATCAGGCTCCCTGCTCCTTGGGAGTCTGCCTCTCCCTCTGCTTCTCTCTCTCTCTCTCTCTCTCTCCCCCTCTGTCTCTCATTCATGAATGAATGAATAAAATCTTTAAAAAAAAAAAGAATGAAACTGTTAAACTCCATAGGTCTGTGGATAGGATTAGAAGACAGAAATAGGAAAGAAGCATAACTCAAACATCAAATAATAATTTTCATTGTGAAAACATATCTAGATACAAGGAATGCTTTAAAAGGTTGCAACTAGCAGTTTTTAAACACAGCTGAAGCATTCAAAATGAAAGGCTGATATTAAGACGTGTGGGGTCTTTTGTTTCTGGCAGAAGTGCTGAGAAAATACTGCCAAAATCAGCTCACAAAGGTTCTTTGTAGGTTGTACATCCACTGCTAAGACTATAATATTTCATTCATTTTAAACATTAGCTACACTTGTAATGCAAAAACAATGTGAAACTAAATTACTTTGAGTTCCCTAAAATAACAGAGAAAACATTTATGGATGACATGAAAAAACAACTCCCAGAGTAATATCAATTAGTGGAGAATTTAACAAGATGAAAAGGAAAAGAGGAGTGATGAAGCCATTTGCTCTAATTTTCTTGGCCACTGTATTCCAAAGTAAAATGAACACACTTCCTTTAAAAAAAAAATCATTTATTCAAATGATTCTACTTTCTCATAAAAATATTAACTCAGCTTTCTCAATAATGCACACTGTTCTTCATACAAGTCATGCAGACAGCCAACTTGAATATTTCTTGCTTTCAGAAGTGTGTATACTTAGACTATTTAGTACATTCATTCACAGACTACTTCAAAATAGCTGTAGATTTTTCTAAAACTATTAAGATTAAGAAATTGCAATTTATTACTGGAAACTTAATAAATAATCTAAGCAAACAGTAATAAATATATTTTGACCAGTGAGGCTTTCATATAGTTTTCCACTTGTGCAGGGGTAAAAAGCCAAAGGTAATTCATACACCATGCACAGTATCAGTGACTATAGGATCATCTGACTGTAAGAGCCAGAGATTATCACGTGGTTGGGCGGTGTAAAAGTATGTTCTCTGAAAATTCATTATTTGAGTAAGAATATATGAAAAAAAAAAGTCCTTGAATCTTTTTGAATTTTTTAAAAAGATGTATTTACTTATTTTAGAGGGAGGGGGAGGGGGAGGTGCAGAGAGAGAGGGAAAGAATCCTCAAGCAGCCTTTCCACTGAACACAGAGCCCAACATGGGGCTCGATGTGGGGCTCAATCCCAGGACCCTGAGATTGTGACCTGAGCCAAAATCAAGAGCCAGACACTTCACCAACTGAGCCATCAGGTGCCCCTTTTTTTGAACTTTCTAAAGTCTTGGGGAATTAGACAAATTAAAACCTCAAGTTAGGATACAATTTAAACACATTCAAAATCACAATGTAGGGGCGCCTGGGTAGCTCAGTTGTTAAGCGTCTGCCTTCGGCTCAGGTCATGATCCCAGGGTCCTGGGATCAAGCCCCGCATCGGGCTCCCTGCTCAGCGGGAAGCCTGCTACTCCCTCTCCCACTCCCCCCTGCTTGTGTTCCCTCTCTCACTGTGTCTCTGGCTGTGTCTCTCTCTGTCAAATAAATAAATAAAATCTTAAAAAAAAAATCGCAATGTAACTCCCAATAATGGTTTAGTGGGTTATGAGGGTATATATTTCTGGCCTAAACTGTCCCTCAACTTAACTTAGTGAAGTATAAAATACATCACACAGTCTTCTAAAACTGTTGAAAAGGCCATTGCTCCAGATCTAATTTTTAATTAGATAAAATTTTAAGTAAAAATCCCTATTTTAAAAAGATACAACCTGGAGGACATTTTAGGGACCCCCCCTTTTCGAGAGTTTCACAGATTTGGGGGGAATGTTTATCTCTCATTTTATCTATATAAAATATGATTCTATGTTCTTTTGGGCAAAAACATGACTTTATTTTAATAGAGAAAATATGTAACTTGTAAAATTACAGCTTGAAAAATCTCATTTCTCCTTCTCTCTCAATCTACTAACCGTTCAATCAGTTTTTCATAACCAATGCAATCTCAGCAAAACATATTCACCAAAAAGATGGGGGAGTAATGTCAAGAATTGAAACAGTAAAAGGAGTAACATTCCAAAGTTGGGAGATTCAGCTGTGAGCCCTTGGGAATGTTACTCCACATTTCTGAATCTCTCTTTCTGCATCCAATTATCAGGCACATAAAGTAAATTATGGCCATAATTTTCTTTCTATTCTAATAGTCTAAGAATTCTAACTAGCCCAAGGTTAAGGTTTGGATTTATGCCACAATAACTACTCTGTATAGTGATTAATAGTTTACATACAGACTTGCTAAACTGATACTAACAACCCTTTGTAGGGAACAGTTATTTTAATCCTTACCTTCTACAAATGAGAAATTCAAGGGCTGGATGGGCCCTAAATTGCAATTCAGCAGCATATAAATGGCAAAGTGAGAGTTCCACCTCCCGTTTCCACATCCAAATTCAATGTTTTTTCTATTACACAAAACAGTCTAGTGAGAGTCCTTTCAATTCTCACCAGGGAATTCCGGAGTCACAGAAAAAATAAAATGATAATAAAATAGTTCCAAAAGTTTACCATGTTCTAGTATTTCTAAACATTTCCCATCAGTAGGATTAAGAGAACACTCCTCTTTGTTGATTCTCACGAACAGACAAATAATGGGACTGTCATTAAAATTGATGACTTCACCTTTGCTTCTTTCAGTCATTTCTTTGTGGGTTTTTACTGTTTGTGTATTTCTGACAAAATTTCAAATTCAGATTGCTTAACAGACTCCCTACTTTAACTGCCCCTAAATACCTGGGGAATATAAACTAGCCCATACAAGTCATTAATAAGAGAATAAGTTAAATCACAGAATATTTGCAAATGCCAAAGGTACACATTTCAGATTATTTAAATCAAAATAAAGGACTTCATACGGATAATTCTAAGCTTTATGATCTATGAAACAGATTTTTTTTTATTATCCACAGTTTGGAAAAATACTAGAACTTGCTATATGTTATCCATCCAGTGAAATGGTAGTAATGTTCCCACTACACCCATTAAGATGGGTAAATGGAAATAACTGTTGGTATTTTTTGGTCATTTAACATTAAAGAGACCAGAATGACCTACAGTATTTTCTACATTGAACTGTCATTCTTTGCCAACTTTAAAGGGTATTTTGGGTTTCATTTTCTCTTAAGTATTAAATAGCTTCCTGAAAATAATCATTTAGGGACCTCCACTTCTATCTTCAGAAAATTAGAACCTACTGAGTAGATAAAGTATGGTGTCATTATGTGTAACAATGAATTCTTAGCATCCAAATGGCTTCAAGATAGGGTTTTATAAAATAATAAACTAAAATACTGCACATGGAAAAATGCAAATTATACTTTTCAGTAACATATACTATGTGATGTCAGGTACATCTACTAGGAAGTTGGAGGGTTCCTTCCTCTCCATAAAAACTGGACCCTGGATTGGACATATTCTTTGAGAAATCACTGGTTTCACAACAGGAAGAGGCAGTCTCCATGGTCCCCTCTAACCCGCCAAAAAAATAAGTAAACTACACACCAGATCCAGAGAGACTGAATGGTCTAAGAGCTAGGTGGTTGTGAGGCATGGTGGGAAAAGAAGAAAACCTGAGCAGTAGGAAGGAAACTGATAGGAGCAACCGGCACCTGAGAGGGCTCAAGCTACCCTGAGAAAAGATTCTGAAAGCAACATCCCTGTAGGAAGACTGAATTGGAGGTGGAAAGCTGTATTAGTGACTTCTCCTTTGGGCAAAAACCCATGAAGAAAAACAGAATGTCACCTCAAAATATGCCACTTTGGCATACTGATTACTCTGAATTAAAGGCACTTTTAAGAAATGGCACTCTGTTTCTTAAAACGGACACTCTGACTCTCCTTTTTCTTCCTGAAAGCAAGAAATAAAACTCTCATGTAAAAGGTACCCTCCCTGTACCAGGAAGAAGGAAGACATTCTTATCACCAGAGATGGGAACTTGGGGCTGATAAATCTGTACAAACTTTGTTAAATTAACCCTTACCTTCCTAGTTATTTCTTCACCATTTACTACCTCTAGATCAAACTTCTTTGTCTCGTCAATTCTTTATGAATTTATTGTTTCTTGGTCTAAAAGGTATAAAAGCGTCCTGCTCTGGTCACTTCTTGGGGTCTTCATTCTCTTGAAGGTTCCCATTTACATGTGAAAAAAAATAATAAAGTTTGTATGCTTTTCTCCTATTAGTATGTCTTATCTTAATTAAACTGCCCTATCAGTTTAATTCCCAGGTCCAGCAGGAGATCCAAACAGGTAGAGAATATTTCCTCTGCTATAACCACAAGGGCCACTAATGTAGTCCCAAGTCAGAGCTGCCTTTCTAGCTCTCATCAGAAGTAGAAGTAAACCCTCTTTGTAAATTAGGTCTGCTGGACTCCAACAGAATAAGATCAATCAATAAACTCACAAAAATTCCAGCAAACAAGCCATTATCAATATAGACCCCTCCAATTGGCCCCACCAATCCCCTACCTCTTCAGGACAAGAACCACAGATATCAGAGATTCAAGTACAAATTAGGTATATTATAGAATAGCTATGTATAAAATGTTTACAGAACAAAGGATGCAATTACAAAGATGAACACACAATAAAAACTATCACACCTGAACAGATTTGAAGGAAAGAAAAACAAATGGAACTTCTAGAAGTAATAACTGTTGAAATTAAAAGCCAATGGATGGATTAAATGCATGGATCAAACACAGATGAAGTGAGCTGGATGAGCTATCCAGGGAATTTATTAAGAATGCAGCAGGGCGCCTGGGTGGCTCAGATGGTTAAGCGTCTGCCTTCAGCTCAGGTCATGATCCCGGGGTCCTGGGATCGAGTCCTGCATCGGGCTCCCTGCTCCTTGGGAGCCTGCTTCTCCCTCTGCCTCTCTCTCTCTTTCTCTGTCTCTCATGAATAAATAAATAAAATCTTAAAAAAAAAGAACGCAGCAGAGGTAAGATGGAAAATATAAGCAAACAGACACAGAGGACAGAATGAGAACGTCTATTATTTCTTTAATTGCAATCCCAGAAGAATATAAGGAATGGGAGAAATGTAAATTCAAAAAGATAAAGACCTAAAATTTCCAAAAATGAGTCCATCAATCTAGGAAGTAAAACATAACCCAAGTAGAACAAATAAAAATAAATCCTATCCAGAAATACTGCAATCAAATTGCAGAACACTAAAGTAAAGAGGTCTTGATCTTTTTTTTTTTTTAAAGATTTTATTTATTTGACAGAGACACAGCGACAGAGGGAACACAAGCGGGGGGGTGGGAGAGGGAGAAGCAGGCTTCCCGCTGAGCAGGGAGCCCAATGCGGGGCTCGATCCCAGGATCCTAGGATCATGACCTGAGCTGAAGGCAGACGCTTAACAAGTGAGCCACCCAGGCACCCCAAGAGGTCTTGACCTTGAAAGAAGCCGGAAAGAAAGGACACATCGCTAAAAATGGAAGAACAGTGGTGTGCCTGAGTGGCTCAGATGGCTAAGTGTCTGCCTTCAGCTCAGGTCATGATCTCTGGGTCCTGGGATTGAGCCCCGCAATGAGGCTTCCTTCTCAGCAGGGAGTCTGCTTCTCCCTCTGCCACTCCCCTGGCTTGTGCTCTCTCTGTCTCTCTTTCTCTCAAATGAATAAATAAAATCTTTAAAAATAAATAAAAAATAGGATGCCTGGATGGCTCAGTTGTTAAGCATCTGCCTTCGGCTCAGGTCATGATCCCAGGGTCCTGGAATCGAGCCCCACATAGGGCTCCCTGCTCAGCAGGAAGCCTGCTTCTCCCTCTCCCACTTCCCCTGCTTGTGTTCCCTCTCTCACTGTGCCTCTCTCTGTCAGATAAATAAAATCTTTAAAAAGAAAAAATCAATCAATAAATAAAAATAAATTTAAAAAAGGAAGAATAGTTAGAATAGAATGAAAGCAGAATTCTCAACAGCAACAATAAAAGCCAAAAAACAATGGAATAATATCAGAGTTTTGAGATAAAACAGCTAGTCTACAATTGTGTGCCCAATAAAATAGAGACAATAGTAAGCAATAAATAAGGGTATTTAACCAAGTATTGTAAAAAAAAATAAAAGTGTCTGTGACGATAATTTTAAAAAGAAATGAAATGTGGATAATGACATATAAATTTGGAAGAGAAAGATGAGAGCTAACATGTCCTAAAGCTGGGGAGCTTCAAAATAGTACTTGATAGAAAAAAGTCCAAATAGTCCAAATATGTCAATAATCAAATTAAACATAAACAGATTAAACTTATCACTTTGAAAAGGTTGCAAATTGTTATTTTTAAAAAAATCCATGCTTGAAAGGCTGAAAATAAGACAAAAGACAAAAGTCATTATTAGGGACAGAGAACATAATGATAAAAGGTTTCACTCAGCAGGAAGAAATAACAATTCTAAATCTGAAAGCACTAATACAATATAGCATCAAAATTTATAACGTAAAAATTGTTAAAAATACACAGAGTAATGGATAAATCCAACACTGTACTGGGAGATTTCAAAACAACTGTTACTGATATTTCAAGCAAACAAAAATGATATTAAGCAAAGATAAAAGATTTTAACAATACAATTAAGAAATAAAATGTAGGGGGCACTGGGTGGCTCAGCTGGTTAAACATCTGCCTTTGGCTCAGGTCATGATGCCAGGGTCCTGGGATAGGATCCTGGGATAGAGTCCCGCATCCGGCTCCCTGCTCAGAGGGGAGTCTGCTTCTCCCTCTGCCCCTCCCCCAAATTCGTGTGCAAGCACTCTCTCTCTCAAAAATAAATAAATAATATCTTTGAAAAAAAGAGAAAATTTCCTTAAAAAAAAGAAATAAAATGTAGGAATAGATTTAGCATCTGACATTTAGAGAATACAATTTTTTTCATAAGCCATTTATCATGATTAAGCCAAGAAACCAGTCTTAACATATTCCAAAGAATGGGCATCATAGACCACATTCCCTGATAACTCAGAAATTATGGCAAACAAGAGGCACCTGGGTGTCTCAGTCAGTTCAGTGGCTGCCTTTGGCTCAGGTCATGATCCCGGGGGTCCTGGGATTGAGCCCCATGTCCTCCCTATTCAGTGGGGAGCCTGCTTCTCCCTCAGAATCTGCCCCTCCCCCTGCTCACATGCTCTTGCACGCACTTGCTCTCTCTCTCAAATAAATAAAATCTTTAAAAAAAAATTATGTCAAGGGCGCCTGAGTGGCTCAGTCGTTAAGCGTCTGCCTTCGGCTAGGGTCATGATCCCAGGGTCCTGGGATGGAGTCCCACATCGGGCTCCCTGCTCAGCGGGAAGCCTGCTTCTCCCTCTCCCACTCCCCCTGCTTGTGTTCCTGCTCTCGCTTTCTCTGCCTCTGTCAAATAAATAAATAAATCTTTAAAAAAAATATTATGTCAAACTTTAGTAACAAAAATATAACATTTGCACATACTTAGAAGTTAATGCACACAGTTTTAAATAACTCGTGGGTCAAAATAAGAGGAAACTGAAAAATGCTCAGAACTACTAGAACTAATAAATGACTTTATCAAGGGCACAGGATAAAAGGTCAAACCAATACTCTATTAAATACCTGGAATAAACAATTAGAAAATTAAATTTTAGAAATTTCATTTACAACAGCATCTGAAAACATAAAATACTTGAGGTAGGTTTGACAACATACATAAAAGACCTATTCTAAAAAAATAAGGAAAGAAATTGCAGAGAGCCTAAATACATGGGGAAATATACCATGTTCATTATTTGAAAGACTTGATATCGTTATTATGACAATTTCCCTCAAACTGATATACAGGTTTAATACAATCTCAGTCAAAACTCATGCAAACTTTTTTTTAAAGATTTTATTTTAAAGAGACAGCGAGAGAGCGCTGCATGAGCAGGGGGAGGGGCAGAGGGAGAAGGAGAGGGAGAGGCAGACTCCCCACTGAGTGCAGAGCATGCTCACTGGATGATGCTCACTGGATCCCAGGACCCTGAGATCATGACCTCAGCAGAAGTCAGATGCTTAACCAACTGAGCCACCCAGGCGCCTCTTAAGCAAGCTTTTTAAATAATCAAAAGTGACAAGTGGATTCAAATTTATATGGAAATGCAAAGAACTTAGAATAGCTAAAACAATCTGGATAAAGAACAAAGTTGTAAGGCTTGCACACCTGATTTCAAGATTTATTATAAAGCTAGAGTAATGATAATCTGGTTCTGGCAAAAGGACAGATATAGATCAGTGGAACAGAATATAGAATACATAATTAGACCCACATATAGTGGGTCAATTAATTTTCAACAAAGGTAGAAAGCAATTCAATGGTGAAAGGAAAGTCTTTTCAACAAATAGTACTAGAATAACTGAATATTCATATGAAAAAGTGAACATCAACCCTTCTTTCTCAAATTCAACAACTGATTTGAAATGGATCATAGATCTAAATGTAAGAACTAATACTATAAAGCTTCTAGGAAAAAAAGGAGAAAATCTTTGCAATCTTGGAGTAGACAAAGTGTTTCTTAGGATTTAAAAAGCATGAGCCATAAAAGAGAAAATTGATAAACTGGACTTTACCAAGTTTAAAAACTTTTGCACTTTGAAACACTGTTAAGAAAACCAAAAAGGTAAGCTACAGGAGAGAAAATACTTGCAAGATACATGTATCTGACAGAGTTCTTGTGTCCAAAGTCTCTCTCTCTCTCTCTCCACACATATAGTAATAAAGAATGAAGGTGTTTTGTATAGGTATGGAAATAGAGAAAGCAACCAAGAAACAGAACAGAGGGCATTTCAAAAGATTCTTGTGTGTTTTGGAACTCTTTATGGCAAGATAGAGCAGCGGGGAAAGGAGAGATTATTCAAATTGGTTATCCATATAAGAAAAGAAAATTTGGATTACTACTTTGAACCATGCACAAAATTCCATTCCAAATGGATTAAAGATTTAAAAGTCAAAAAGCAGAACTTTTAGAAGAAAATATAAATACTTTTTGCCTTGGGATAGGGAATGATTTCTTAAGACACAGAAAAAAGAGCTGTCCATAAAGGAAAAGACTAATAAATAAAACACTGAAATTAAAACTTAAATTCATTACAAGATATCTTAAGTGAAAAGATAAACCAGAGAAACACATAACTGAAAAGGACTAAACAGGCAGCTTATATAAAGAATTTACAATACTAAGAAGAAGACAACCCTACAAAAGTAAAACAGGCAAAAGACAAAGAGGTATTACAGAGCAGAGGAAATATATATGGCCAATAATGAAGATACCTACTTGATCTCACTTACAATCAAAAAATATAGATCAAGATCACAATGAGATACCATTTTTAGCCAGTATGCTTTACTATATAACAATTTAGCTCCAAAATTTAGTGACTTAAAAAAAATCATTTAGTATTTCTCATGATTCTGTGAGTTAGGCCAGGCAATTCTGGTCGGGGCTAGGTTGGCTCTTGAGCCAGGCAAGTCTCAGATGGGATGCCTCATGTAAGGTCCCCTAACCCCAGGTTAGTCTGGCCTTTTTTCACACGATGGGCTCAGGGTTCTGAAGAGCCACAAGAGAAGACAGGCCCCAATGTGCAAGTTTTTCAAGTCTCTGCTTATGTCACACTTGCTAATGTCCTCTTGGTCAAAGCGAGTCACAGAGTCAAGGAGTGGAGTAACAATAAATCACATTACAAAGGGGTATGCATACAATGATGAGAATTTGTGACCATTTTGCAATTCAACACTCAATTTTATAATCCACCACACCATTCTTTACATGGATTCTTTCAGCAGAAATTAAGACAATAGCAAAGTTAGGAAGACAACTTGTAAAAAGCTGAATACTGGTATACTCTTGCTAGCAATTCTATGCCTAAACATATAGCCAAAAGAACCTCTTGCACATGTGAAGAGTTGATATGTACAATAATATTTTTAGCAACACCAGTCTTAATAGCAAAAGCTCTAACAACTCAAATGTCCATTGTCAGAAGAACAAATAAATAAAATGGCATACAATTATACAATGAAATTTTATATAGCAGTGAAAATGGATTTTCATTTACTCATTTAACAAGTATTTACTGCGTACATACTATCTGCTAGGCATACTCTGAGATGCATCACTTAACAATAGTTATTAAGGTACTGATAAATTCAATTATTTAAATTTCTTTTTTTAAGAAAGATTTTATTTATTTGAGAGAGAGAGAGAGAGAGAAACGAGTGATGGGGGGGAGAGAGAGAAAGAGTGAGAAGCAGACTCCCTGCTGAGCAGGGAAGCCTGTTTGGGGGGGGCGGGGGGGCCCACTCAATCCCAGGAACTGGAGATCAGGATCAGAGCCAAAGGCAGACACTTACCCCACTGAGCCGCTCAGGCGGCCGTCAAATATTTAAATTTCTAAAAATAAGACTTGCAGATACAGAGATCCTAGAGACATCCCTATGATTATTTAATAAAAAATTAAAGAAAAATCTTCCATCCCATTGAAGCAGTACTAAAATCTCCTATAAACAGATCTTAAAAACTAATAAGGGGCAGAAGAACCTTGTAATTCTCTTTGATTAAATGCTTTTTGCAATGTGGAGACTTGAAAGTTTCTGGAAGGAACCAGACTCAATAAGGAAGTGGTTAGTCAGATCATCGATTTTAACTTCACTGGACTTTGGTCTCATTTAGACCATGGAGCAAGATTTGACAGAGCTGGCCCTTTCTTTTATTTTCTGTTTTTATTTTTTTAAAAGATTTTATTTATTTGCCAGAGAGAGAGAGAAAGCACGCACAAGCAGGGGGAGCTGCAGGCAGAGGGAGAAGCAGGCTCTCTGCTGAGCAAGGGACTGGCTGAGCCTGATGAGGAACTCGATCCCAGGACCCTGGGATCATGACCTCAGCCAAAGGCAGACGCTTAACTGACTGAGCCACCCAGGCGTCCCAGAGCTGACCCTTTCTTAAAAGAATTCTGAATAAGTAAAAACTTTCACATGCTTTTTATATATATATATTATACACGTATACAAATATATATATATGAAAAAAAAAAGAAAAATCTCGTTCCCCTCTGTCCCTCATCTAGTACATTCCCTGCCGGATATAACCACTTTTATTACTTTAATATATCTGTTCATTCTTTTTTTTTAATGATTTTTTATTTATTTGTCAGAGAGAGAGACAAAGCACAAGCAGGGGGAGCAGTAGGTAGAGGGAGAAGCAGGGAGCCCAACGCCTCGATCCCAGGGACCTGGGATCATGACCTGAGCTGAAGGCAAGACACTTAAAGGACTGAGCCACCCAGGCGCCCCTCTGATAATTCTTTCTTCAAACACTCCTTGGCCCCCTTTTGCCAGTTCTCTTTTACCTGACCTGGGCCCTCTCCTTTTCTCTGTCTCTCCAAGTGATTTTTCTGGTTCTGTAGTTTAAAATCCTAGCCTGAACTTGTATTTCTGGTCCTGATCTCTAGATCTATGCACCTAAGAGCACATTTGGATGATTGCTAAGCATCTCAAATTTAACATGTTCTTTCTTCCTCATTCCCATCCCCCTTCTTGTAACAAACCTGGTCCTCCCCAAATCTTCCCTCTCCCAGTGCTTGGCACAACCATCCACCCAGTTACTAAATCCAGAAGCACAATCATCCCTGACTCCTCTCATTTCCTTACTCCTCACATCTAATCCAGGACCCAGTCCTATTCCAAATATATTTAGTATCCACCTACAGCTCTCCATTTTTTTGTCACCACTCTGGTCCAGGCCATCTTCATCTCTCACATAGACTACTGCCATGGACTCCTAACTTCTCTTTCCATTTTTATTCTTGTCCCCTTCAATTCATTCTTCACATATAAACAAGAGTGGACTTCTTATAAATCCTATGACTTCCCTACTTGAAACTATAGAAGGACTTCCTATTACACTCAAAATCAAATCCAAATTCATTTCCATGGCCTGCGAAGCTCTATATAACCTGGACCAGGAGTATATTTCCTACCTCATTTCATGCCACTATATTCCAGATATATTGTGCTAGTCTCAGACAGGCACATATCCACATTAACTCTCTCAGACCCTTGTTTACTTCATAATATTTATTACACTGTGTTTATTCTTTTATTTCTGTATTTACTTTTTTCTCTGTTAGGCTCCCACTGAAATACCTGTTTCTCTATCAGGCTCCCAACTAAAATATGTTTGTCTCTGCTTCCCACTGTTTTCCCCAAAACCTGGTAAAAGACCAAGATACAAGATTTTTGCTCACTGACTGGATGAATGAACAGATATGGCAATAGATGTCATTGCAGAATAATCTTCCCATGCAAAGAAAGTGCTAGAAGATACCACTGAACATCAAATTCTCAAATTTCAATCTCAAATTCTGTTATGACTTACACAAATAAACTATTTACAATAATACCAAAAGGCTGAGAGAAGAGCCTACAGAAATACATCATTTTTAAAAAGAATCTCACATATGTTGTAAAATATACACACAATGAAATGTATACATATTTATTTACTGAACCTTCATTAATACTGAGCAAACAACATGCACCCTAATGTTTATAGCAGCAACAATAGCCAAATTATGGAAACAGCCCAAATGTTCATCAACTGATGGATAAAGATGTGGTGTGTACACACACACACACACACACACACACACACACACACACACACACACGGAATATTACTCAGCCATCAAAAAGAATGAAATCTTGCCATTTGCAACGACATGGGTGGAGCTAGAGTGTATTATGCTAAGTGAAATAAGTCAGTCAGAGAAAGACAAATACCATATGATTTCACTCATATGTAGAGTTTAAGAAACAAAACAGATGAACAAAGGAAAGGGGAAAAAAGAGAGGGAAACAAAATATAAGAGACTCAACTCTAGAGAACAAACAGGGTTGATGGAGGGAGGTGGGCGGGGGATGGGCTAAATGGGTGATGGGCATTAAGGAGGGAACTTGTGATGAACACCAAATGTAAGTGATGAATCACTAAATTCTACTCCTGAAACCAATATTACCCTGTAGTTAACTAGAATTTAACTAAAAACTTGAAACAAAACAAAACAAAAATACCAAGCAAACAATGGTCAAGTAAGCAGTAATGAAAAGACATGCTTTCAAAGAGGACTGGGAAAGTTTTCTCTTAGCAACTGCTCTGCAGGCTACTGGATGGTAACAATGATAACAGTCATGGTTAACTATATGCCATTCTAAATGCTTTACTTAAATCTATTCATTTAACCCTAACAGTAAAGGTACTGACTTCATTGTCTACGAGGGAATTGAGATGGCAAGAGGTTAAGTAACTAGCCAAAGGGTTGCACAGTACTAAGAGCTGGAATTGGAAACAAGGCAATCTAGTTTATTAGCCCTGGCTCTTAACACTATCTACCTAGTCCTTCCAAAAAAATCTATAGACCAAGCTTATTATTAAAGAACTTCAAGAACAAGAGAAAACATCACAATGAACTACTGAAAAGACTCTGTATCTTTGAATACCGACAAACTCTTCAGCAATTACCATTAAGCTGGGATAGGATTACTCAGTGGGTTGCCCTTGCTTAATTTAAAAATGCCTTAAGCTTTAAATGCCTTAATCTTATCTGACACAGAAAAGTATCTCCTGTTCAAATTTCTAAAACCTTCAAGGAGCATAATATTTTTAAATGAGCTTTACAGAGGGTTTACATAATATATAATATCAGTTTAGCAAACCCTATACAAAGCTGCTTCCCAAACAGTTTCTTGAAGCAATAAACTCTTTAAAAGTTTACCCCTCAAAATGTTTGCAAGTCTGTGAAGGCAGATTATTAACTAATACAACAACAAACAAATTATCACTTAACTCATCCAATTTGTTTCCGAGGTTAGTAAAGATTCTCTAAGCTGGTGTTTATTTTTATACCAAAGAGAGAGAGAGAGAGACACCAAAAAAGAGCACTAGGCAAAAGAGCAGTGATAATAAGTATCTAGCCCTCTGATCTCCAAAAAAGGGGAGAGACTAAACAGGTTTTGTGAAATCAGTTGAAGCAAAAAGGTTCTCAACAAGACAAAGAGTTAACTATTCCTACAGTGGCTATTTACCCAGAATAAAATAGAGAAATGACTCTAGATTAATAGATAATATAACAGAATATTAAAATTATAAACAGTTTGGAGAAATTTTTTTAGCAAGAACAAAGAAATTAATAGTTTCCTCCTACTTATTACCAACAACATTCATTCAGTAGAGACATGTGTAACAAAGATACTCTTTTCCACTTGTCAGAAAGAAGACACCTTGATATCTGATAGTAATGAAGCCTTAATTCAGAATAGCTGTTCTGAAGAACAGAATTTTCTTTTATCTTTCCTTATTCCATTCCACTGCAAATCTTGCCAAGTACAGTGTTTTTGTTTTTCTAGAATTTACAATAAATCAGCTAAAAAGGGGGGAAAATATATACCTATAAATCCCTTTAATACATAAAAGACATATTTTCATGCAAACCAGGAAATATTACCAAACCATAAAAACATGCCTGGAGACAACCTTAGCAGAACAGAAAGAACACCTGGGACCTCATTTCCAGTTCAGGTTCTGGCACTACCTAAACCACATGACCTCAGGCAAGCCAATTACTGACTGTTTCTGAGGAAGACTATAACGATATGTTCACAGAGGTGGCTTTTAGTTCTAAATATTGCTTTCAGTGGGTTTCGGTAAAATGATAAAGTTTTTTTACTTAATAAAGTAAGGCTACTTTTAACCTTTAGTTAATCATATATAAGCACCAAAAACTTCACCTTCCTCTGCACTTGGAAATTCTTAAGTGACAATATATGATGACCAAGAAAGATCAGATTTAAACTCCCAAATGCAAAACTATACTCATTTTCCAGTCACCGACTTATTAACCACAGTGACTAATTCAGTGGGTTACAGTATCAAACTATTCCTAAGTAGCTTTTGTTGGGTTCAAAGGTAGGGCAAAGATCATCTCAGAAAAGTGTGTGATTATTTTCAGATAAATAACACACTTAATATAAAACATCAAATTGTGAAATGATACAAGCAACAGAATTCTGCACTGATATATTTCCAGCTTTCAGAGTAAACTGACATCACCGTATTTTCATTTCTAGAGTGATTTCCCGTTTACTAACTCACTTAATCATTGTGACAATCCTATGAAATAAGTAAGCAGTATTTTATCACCACAATCCAGACGAGCTCAAAGTTAGGTAACCTACCAATATTTATTCTGGAATGTGAGTCACAGAAATTAAACTGTATTAATCAAGTAGGATATATACCTCAAAGGGGAAAAAAAGCTTTAGTGTTTTAAAATAATATAGGCAAAGCAGTAAAATATAAAAGATTTCTACTACAGAGTCATTTCACACCCATACAAATTGGCCACATTTATCTAGGTACCACCATCCTTCTGCCAAAGGTCAATAAAACACATTCTAGAATTCATAAAATGTTGCCTAATAATTTCTATCATTTATGCTAAAAATACACAACTAAAATCACAGCTCATAACACAATTAATAGGAAACAGCTGTCAGAACACTAAATTCTATATCATTACAACAGCAGAAACACTTGTACACACTTCTCCAAAAAATCAGTGTAGTCTGTCTACAAAATTTCTGCCATCAGCCCCAAAGGAGAATTGAAAGACATTAAAGTTAGGAAAAGGAGCCGTCTTGCCATGATAGATAAACAGTGCCAGAACCTATATGAGATTTTTGCATGGATTTGCAGAAAAACAAAATAGTTTAAACCTACTGGAGATCATTAAGTAATCTTACTGTGACACAGGGCCACAGGCTTCTTGGAAGTTTAGAGGTTAAGCAGACCTCCAGGTTTTATTGCAAATACCTCCACTGCAATATAGCAACAAGCGGGGGCGGTCAGGGATTTGGAAGAGGTAGAGAACCCTACTCTTCATAAAGTAGTAGGAGATCCGTGAAGGGTCTTTGCAAAAGATCAACGGAGCGAAGGCCCCATTCCCTTGGCCACCAACGCTTTAGATGGCACTTACATGCCTGAATTTTGTTTAGCAGCGAATACGTTTAGTATCATGTATTACCATGTGTCAGTGGTTGGGGAGGTCAAATTGACAGGTCCTGAGAAACAGCTTGGTCATTAGCAGGGAGGATCTCCATTTACTCTGAGGTCCTAAGCACCCAGGCAGGAAAAGATGGGTACTGTACAGAGCTTAGAACAGCTTCCAAGTCCGCGACAATGAGAGCGAATGGTAGGAAACCCAGTGTATGGGTTCACTGTACTGGTAGCCAACCATGAGGAGGTGTCCCAGATAACCTGGCTACCGCCAGACTGAGACACTCAGAGTCAGCAGCGCCCTAAAACACTGCTTGAAATCGAAATCACGGTGCCCCAGATCTGCATGGTCTAAGTGGGAGAGCTCCGGAAGAAGCCAATCTCTGAGGATAGTCTTAGGCTTCCGTCCCCAATTCCACGCGCTGGCTTACCTACCCGCTCTGACCCCGGCTTCTCCGGATCTCAGGATCCTGCAAGCCGCTCGCGACCGACTCTCACACCCGCCGCTGCGGTCTGGTCAACCGGAACTTGCGCGCGTCACTTCCGGTCCGTTCCCCACCCCCCCCCCCAACCCCTCCGGGGACCGCCTCCAAAAGACAAAAGTTCCCCTCTCATTTCTGCAACCTCCGCGGATCGTCGCCGGATTTCAGCTCGGGTTTAGGTTCGGGACCTGTGGGCGGGGCGAGAGGAAGAATGACTGTTCTCTTCGCGGATCTTGATCCGGAACTTATCCAGGAGTCCCGGAAGAGATAACTCGCGTGATAGAAGCGTGTTCCCTACCCGAAAGAAAAACCGCAGAGGCGCCGAGTGAGGCGGTGGGGAGGTTCTCTGGGTAAGTCAGCCCTTCACAGGGCTAAGGAGAGGGATGTCATTCTCCATTCTCTCTCCACTTAGAATGTTTCGTCCCACTTCATTCCATACCTCCTCCCCCAGCCTTTCATCTTCCCCATAGACTGCTCCGCCCAAGTGGACGCTGGAGCCACTGTTCCTGTTCTGCCAGTCGTCCTTTGGAAGAAGGGACCAAGATCCTGGGAAGGAGAGGACCCAGAATTTCTGGTTCCCATCAACGCCTCCATTCAGGCAGCATCGATGCGCGCTCTCCGAATATGAGAAGATACCGCGCAGGCCTCACATTCTGTTGAGTACTTACTGAATACCCACAGCGTATGAAGTTGTTGAGTCCTGCGAGGAAAGAAAAGTTTCCACGAATATGACCGAAAAATGTGTCTCTGTGTAACACAGACAAAATGTTCAGAGAAATATTTAATCCTTTAACGTGATACCCCCGCCCCCGGCACTAGACGCTGAGAGTATGATGTGCAGTAGTTATGTGTAATTGCTACAGCAGTTCTGTAAATAATTAAGATTGATTGGGGGATGATAGAGACTTTAGAGAAAGGTGTCATTTGAATCACGCCTTCGTGGCTGATTCAAACTTGTGTTTGTGTATTTAAGTGGAGAAAAACAAGAAAACAATTTTGGGGGAGAAATTGCTTCTTGAAGGGACCTAGTAATTTGGTGTGGCTGGAGAGTACAGTATGTAGCAGGAGAGTATATTAGAAGGATAAAGTAGGTTGTAAACAAATTGTGTAGTGCTTTGAATTCGTGCTAAGGGATTTGTTTTATTCTTTAGGCGTTTATCTGGTGGTTTTTGAGCTGGGAAATTACAGGATCAAATTTGTGCTTTAGAAGTACAATTTTAATGCCAGAGGACTAGAGTGAACTAGGACATGCATGAAGCAAATGTGGAAAGATCAGTTGGAGAAGTGAATTTTGGAGGTTTGAGGCCAAGAGATCATTAGGGCACTGGTAGTAAAGGTAAGGAGATAGATTTAACACAGATAAATTCAACAAGGTTTGGTAACTATATGTGGTAGGACAGAGGGGAAAAAGTCCAGGGTTACTCAGAAATCAAGAATACAGAAGAAAGAAGTTTGAGAGGGAAAGGAAGATCCTGAGTTCAGTTTAGGACACAGAGTAGAATACTTCATAGTACTCTAGCAGAAGCTGGAAATTCAAGATTGGAGCCCAGGAGAGACTTTAGGAGTCCTCAGCATATGACAGTTTGAGAATAAATGAGATTGTCTCTCTCTCCTAGATGTTAGCTCTATTAAGAGTGGGACTTTGTTTTGTTCAGTGCTCCATCTTTAGGATCCAGAACAGTGCCTGGTACACAATAGGCCCTCCATAAATATCGATTGAATAGAAAGAGAGTATACAGACCATCACTGTCCAAAAGAACTTTGATGGAAGTGTTCTAGATCTTAATAGAGTGGCCGCTAGCCACTTTCAAGTTGTTGAGCTGTTGAGCACTTGAAATGTGGCTTAGTGCAACTGAAGAACTGAATTTTTATTTAGTTTTAATTAAGGTTAAATAACTGTTTGACTGATGGCTACTATATTGGACAATGTAGGTATAGACTGAAAGGGCATCCGAATGTTTAAGCAGGAGTAATTATGTACATCGGGGGTGAACAGGACGTAGAGCTAGAGGAGACTGGAAAAAACCTATCAGAAAGATAGGGTGACAGATTAAAAAATTTTAGGGAGGAAAGTGTAAAGAAAAATTATCAGTGAGTTGTGGGGAAAGCTCAAGATGAGGCCTAAAAGGAGGCAACTCTATTTGGCAATTAGCAAATGTCTAATTCCTTAGCAATTTCAGTTGAGTGGGGAAGGGAGGCAGGTAATTAAAGAAGTTTAGAGGTAAAGGGAAGAGGAAAAGTCAGGCAGTGGTTTAAGGGTCAAAGAGGATTTTGGAAAGTTTTTTTTTTTTTTTAGGTTGGAAAGGCCCAGGTGCAGCCGGTGGAGTGGGATTAATGGGTGGAGTGTGGTTCAGGAGGGGATGGGATCAAGGGCATTGGTGAAAGGGGCTTAGTCTGGTGGAGGAATTAGAATGCACCAGGAGGAGGGTTTTATAGGACATGTTTGTTTAGCAGTGCCATCATTTGTCAGGATTATCCATGAGTTTAAGAATAGTTAGGTTTACTGTAGTCACAAGCGCTGGGTTTATTGGTATGTTTGTAGTGGAAGTACGGGGGCAGGCTGAAACACCTTTTGGAGGAGTTAGATGATAATGTGATCAGGCTGATAGGAGATTAGAACATCCTAAAGAATAAAGATGTTAGGATTAACATGTTAGAGACGTCATGAGATGGTACAGAAGCAGTAAGCTTGTTAATTTCTGGAACTTTTTCTGCTTTTGGTTTTTGCTGACTCTTACTGGTATATATGTTTTTAGATAAAGTTAAGAAGATGATTAGTTTTCTGTCATGATCTCTAGATGAGTATCTTTTATACCACTTTTGCTAGTTATGTTACTGCAGATAAGCAGCTTCTCTGTTGGATCCTTATTTTTCTTTTTTTTTTTTTTAGATTTATTTATTTATTTGACAGAGAGAGACAGTGCGAGAGAGGGAACACAAGCAGGGGGAGTGGAAGAGGGAGAAGCAGGCTTCCCGCCGAGCAGGGAGCCCGATGCGGGGCTCGATCCCAGGACCCCGGGATCATGACCTGAGCCCAAGGCAGATGCTTGACTGAGACACCCAGGCGCCCCTGATCCTTATTTTTCTTGTCTTTAATATGAGGCTTATGTCTTTTTTCTTACTTCCGAACAGCCATAATGGAAGTAAAGGGTTTAGTAAGTTATGCAACACGTAATAGGTCCTCTATATGCAGTTCCCTTCTCGGGGATAATACCTGAATCTGGTATATAGGATATTTCGTTACTTTACAACCTAGGAGTTGGTGGAGAAAATCCTTCTGATTGTTGACATGGAGGTTATATATATATATAATTTTTATGTAATTGAATTTTTGTTCATTTTGGAGTTTAGTTAGATTATCAGAGAGAAGTCCTGCTGACATGTAAACCTCATGTAGTAAATGATAGATGCATTATGAGATAATGTAGGTTCTAGTAAGAATTTGATATATTTTTTTCTGAATGCAAAAGCATCTAGAGCCATAAAGTACTGTGTCAATACAGCCCTGTCACCAGATGTCACACCAGTGAAAGGAATGAAACTAGGTACTGACAACTTAACGTGTGTGACCCTTTTACCTTCTGGCCACTCTATGTCACTCTCTTTTGATCCCTCCATGTTCATTTCTTTAGGATTCTGTTTTAGCCCTTCCTTCACTCTGTATACTTGTCCCAGTGGCCTCACCACTTTCATCACTTCAGTAACTTCAGATATATGTTGTTTTCTTAAATTTGTATTTCTGGCCTAGGCTTATCATCTGACCTTTAAGGTGGTATATCCTTTTTTATTGTTGCTGGACATCTCTAACCAGGATGTCTTTTGGTCAAACCAAGTGAAATATATCCTAAAATGATTTCAGTATCTTTTACTTTCAAACCTGCTATTTCACAAAAATTCTCTTCATCAGTAAATAGTACCTCTGTTCTCCATTTGTTCAAATCCAGGTCATTCTAAACTTCTCCCTTTCTTTTATCACCAGACCTCCAGTGAGTCACCAAATCATACAGACGTGCCTTGGCCACTTGTTTCCTTTTTCATTGACACTTCTCTTGTCTAAGTGACTATCACCTCATCTAGACTATTGGGAAAGGCAAAATAGAGCAGCATTAAGAACATGGGAATGGAGTGTACTGATACATGCCTCTACATGGATGAACCTTGAAAATATGCTAAGTGATAGAAGCTTGAAACAAAAGGCTACATGTTGTATGGTTTGACTTCTGTGAATGTCCAGAATAGGCAAAATGTAGATTAGTGATTGCCAGGGGTGGAGAAAACGGGAAGCGGCTGCTAATGGGTATAGAGGTTTCTTTCTGAGGCACTGAATGTGTTCTGGGATTAGATAGTTGTGATGGTTGGCACAACCTTGTGGATATATTTTAAAAAATTGTACTAAATTATACACTTTAAATGGGTGGATTTTGTAGTATGTGGATCTATCTCAAAAAATTTAACATCTCCTATGCTATCCTCATTTATTTTTTAAAATTTTAAGTTTTTATTTTTAAATAATCGCTACACCCAGTGTGGAGCTTGAACCCACAACCCTGAGATCAAGAGGCACATGCTCCACCGACTGAGCCAGCCAGGCGCCCCCTCCTCATTTAAAATATTTGATAATACTGTACAATCTGCCTACCATATAATTTCAAAAACAATGTCCTAATTTTAACATAAATGAGAAAAGGAAATTTGACTGCCGTCTGTGGCATATAGATTATGCAATGCATAATCAAGGTTATTACTTGTCATCACTACAAATATGGTGGCCCCATGTATTTCAGTATATAAATGCTTACTCTTCCACTAGAAGAAGAAACTGATAGTTTGTGCCTATACATGGAAGCATTATGAGTCCAACAGCCTCAAATGTAGACTGATACAGGTGTTTTATTGGTGACCCAAACACCATCAAACAGCCTTGCTGAGGGAACAGGAATTTCTAAAATACAAAGGATAAAGGATGATCTTCCTTTGTTTTATGATAGTTATACTTCTGGTAAATTCAGTGTATATTAGAACTATGCAAAAAATACTTTGTGTCCATATGTATAATGAAGTTGGGTTCTAGTCTCAGATATTAATCATTTTTCACCTATAATTTGCAGTGGGGCAAATCTTCACTTCGTAAGACTTTTAGCATTCCGTGCTGAGGTCTAGTAAACGTCAGCAGTGCACCTCACTCCAGGCCCATTGTTGTGATAGCCAGAAACTTCTCTGTGCAGTTGGTACCATCCCCATTGAGAACCACTGGATTATGAAGACACAATTAAATGAGCACTATATTCCAGAGAAGGGATGAATTATTCTTGGTTTCCTTGGGTCCTTTAGACAACTTGGTGAAATGGAGTATTTCCTTCCTTTACAAGACTTAGGGAACACTGAGCAACAGAGCTTTATTGTATCCAAGAACAAGATAGATAATCCTTATGTTGAGATTCAAAATGACCTAAACTGCTTTACCTATATTCTTGAATCTTTTAGAATACACAGGGGAAAAAAAAAACAGTACATTAAGATCCAAGATATATTTTGCTTTTTTTCTGGATGACCTCATATAGTTTTAAAATGTTGCTGCTCATATATATTGTCAAGGTGTCTTGTCTGATAAGCCTGTATCTTTTCACTGCTATGTAGTGATAACTTTTTTCCTTTCCTTTAAGATGCTCTCCAAATCCTTGGTGATGGAATATTTGGCTCATCCTGGTGCACTTAGCTTGGCTGCTGGAGTTGCTTGTGGCATGTGCCTGGGCTGGGGCCTCCGTGTACGCTTTGGGATGATCCCCAAAAGCTCACTGAGCGAGACCGACACAGAGACCGGAAGTGAAGCAAGCATCTTAGGAGAGAGTGGGGAGTACAAAATGGTTCTTGTGGTTCGAAATGACTTAAAGATGGGAAAAGGGAAAGTGGCTGCCCAGTGCTCTCATGCTGCTGTTTCTGCCTACAAGCAAATTCAAAGGAGAAACCCTGAATTGCTCAAACAATGGGAATACTGTGGCCAGCCCAAAGTGGTGGTCAAAGCCCCTGATGAAGAAACTCTGGTTGAATTATTGACCCGTGCGAAAATGCTAGGACTGACTGTAAGTTTAATCCAAGATGCTGGGCGTACCCAGATTGCACCAGGTTCTAGAACTGTGCTGGGAATTGGGCCAGGACCAGCAGATCTAATTGACAAAGTCACTGGCCACCTAAAACTTTACTAGGTGGAATTTTGTATGATGGTCCCACCAAGATGTGCTTTGAAACTGTTAAATTCTAACAATAAAAGCTGAATTTCTCCCCCCATCCAGCTTAAGTATTTTTGAGATGAAAATCTGTTTCCACGTTCTTCTATAATGTACTTGGCTCAGTTACAGTTATCTTGGGCTTAAAAAAAAAAAAAAAAAAAGTTGGTTAAATGATCCTGATGGTTCAAGTGATAGCTGCTGAAACAAATGTTTATGATAAAGAAACTGGTCACAAGATTGGGTTACAAGGGCAGGGGGAGGGGGGAGCATTTCCTGTGCATGGTCAGGTCCCTATGTGTTAATAGCTCTTCTTCCCCAAGACAGTGTTGCTGTACCGCCTTGAAGGACCAGGGTTCAAGGGTATTCTCATTGGATGCAAACTATAGTTTTCCTGCCATCACTTTTCGGATGACTGATAGCTAACATTAACAGATCATGGTGTAACCCCACACAATGGGTTTACAATCTAACCTGGATTTTTTTTGTCTCAAAATTGAAGTTTTATAGCAGTTGATATAATCCACCTGTGCAGTACTTCATGTTCCCTGACCCACACTGGCCAAAGGTTCTCAGCAGTGCTTCTACATCATGGCCTGTAAGAATTCCTTTTACTTCCCCCAACTTTCCTAATAGCAAAGGCCTTGAAAAACTTGTAAAGTGACCTGTATGGACTTTGAAGGTATTACTGGGCCCACAGAAGAATTTACAGTAATTGTGGAATTAATGTAGTGTGTCATCCCAACATCCTACTGTTTCTTTACCTAGAAGTTAAGGAACCAATTATTGAAGGGCACCTTTATTTCCCTTTTGATCTTTATATGCCTATCATGACATAATTCCAGTAATTACTGTTAAACCAGCTGCCCAGAATATGAAGGAGGTCCCAGTTCCCAAAAGCTATAGCTTCGCGAAGGAAAGCCTTTTAGGGGGATCCTGACAGTACTTCTAAATTGAGTATATCCCTAAGAACTGATGATGCCAGAAGAGAATTTTGGTAACAGATGCACGTTAAGTAGCTCCAACTCTTCATGGTTAACTTCAACAGTTAGCATTAGTTAGCATTTAACTACAACATAAGCAGCACGGTAACACAACTTCAAGTTCTAAGGTCAGTGGAGTCTGGGCAGAACACTGAAGATTACTGCAGCCAGTCTTAGTTTCTAATATTTAGTCAATTTTATAGTTTATGCTGGCATGACAGCATAGGAGAAATTCCATCTGTGAATGATGCCACAGTAGCAACTGTTTCTAAATAGAATGTTTATTCAAAAGTGATGCAACAGCATGTAACTGAGATGAGGAGAACTCAATCGTAAATGCATGAATTCTGGCTCAGGTAATTTCTGAGGCTCGCCTCAGAGACGGATGGCTCCAAGTTCAAAGACAGTGCATTCCCAACAGGATGGCCTGCTGTGGTTGACTCAAGTAATTTTAAGAAATCATGGTACATCTACTAGGATGAATTGTACACAAATCCTAGTAAATCTGGAAATACGTTATGCTTATTTCCTAGTTCACCTGTACTTAGTATTTATTTTACAGGGTGCTTAATCTTACAGTTCTCAGGGTATATTCTGCAGAGCCCATAGTGTCCTTAAGATAGTTCCATGGGGTCAAAACTATTTTCATACTACTATTTTTTTTTGCTGTGTTGACATTTGCAAAGGTGGGTAAAGCTGTTGGCACCTTTCACAAATCAAGACAGGAGCACCCTACCTATACAAGTAGTACTTCACAGCCCTATACGCAGGGTTAAAAAAAAAAAAGATTCACTCAATGTCCTTGATAAAGCAGTAAAAATAAATATATTAAATTTGACCTTTGACTATTTCTATTTGTCTTAATATTCTCTGTAATATTAACACTTCTGGTACACACTGAAATATGAATGTTGTCTTGAAAAAAATGTGTGGCTGAATTGTGAGCTGAGGTGAACTAGCAGCTTTTGTCAGAGAAGATTTTTACTTGAAAGAACTGACAAGCTAGTTATCCATCCAGACCTGGGTGTTTGGCAGATATTTCCTCGTAAATTAAATGACCCAATCATTTTAAGGAAAACAACTGACAGTATTCTGGAAAACTTCTGCCTCTCCTCCCAAGTTTCCCAAAACTTTTTCCCAAGACTTTTCTGATGATACCAGTGTTCCTCAAATATTTTTTTTAAAGATATTTGTCAATATTTAGAAGACCTGTACAACTTAGTGAATCAGTATTTTCCATATAACCAATGCAATGATATAACCATAGCAATGATCCCGGGGAGTTCATTCTTTTCGTGCATAGGTAAAAGATCCATTCAAAGATACTAATGGATTTTAATAAAACATCACAAAAAGTTCAGTGTTACGGTTTCAGATTCCACATTTCAACTAACCACAAGTATCTCAAAAGGTACTCCTTTCCTTTCCTAATTACATATCTGCATGAGGCTAGACTTTCTTCACATACTTAAAAATGGAATATACTGATATAATATAGAAGCAAATATGAAAATCCAGCAGTCCTGTGAAGATGAACTTTGAAGAGACTTGCAAAAAACAGTGCAATACCACTCTTGTTTTGAGAAATATGGTTGATTCATAATTGTTTAACATGCAATGAGTTTAAGTTATATTTAATGAGTTTAAGATTTTATTTGACAGAGAGAGACACAGTGAGAGAGGGAACACAAGCAGGGGTAGTGGGAGAGGGAGAAGCAAGCTTCCCATGGAGCAGGGAGCCCAATGTGGGGCTCGATCCCAGGACCGTGGGATCATGACCTGACCTGAAGGCAGACGCTTAATGACTGAGCCATCCAGGCGCCCCTAAATGAATTTTTTAAAATGTTTTAAATACTAATACAGTAAATAGCAACACCTACAATTCCACTTAAACTAAAGCTCTTTGGGACCTTCAATAATTTAGGAGTGTAAAAGGATCTTAAAGTTTGAGAACCACTAGTGTGAGAATGTCCACATGACTAAATTTACAGAAAATTCAAGCAGCCCTACTTGGAGATCATGTCAGTGTGTTCCTATTGTACTAAGTTGTACAATGTCTATGTTGAATATCAACAAGTATCGGATTTTTTGGAACAGTGGTACAATGGTACAAAGATCACTGAAAACATGTTTACCTCCTGAGAGGTTTCCCATTATATTTCTCTCCCCCTTCTTCCCTATTTCAGTTAAGTTTAAAGAATTATAAAAACTCTTAATGCCCTGTTTTTAGTTCCTTCTCCCAGACCATCATCCTATTCAGAGTAATGTTTGGGAAGACACCTTAAAATAAATGATCAATTTGTTCTACCACTTACTGTATAATACTTTACTGCCAAGTCTTGAGGTAGGTAGGCATTGAGATTTAAACATACTCCTGAAAATAATTCTGGAAAGTACTCATCGTGTTAACATACACAAGAGGGAACATGTTCAGAGGTTCAGCTTGCTCAGGATTTGAACCTATGTCATACACCACAGTTTCTTTCTACGATAGCCCATTATGGATGGTTTATGTGGAAACTGTATCATTGGACATAGTATCACATTAAAACAGGGCTTTTTATTTCTTAAAGTTATAAGAAAACCTTTACTAAATATTTAACTTAAGGAAAATAAATGAATTATTCCATTGGAAAAACAAAAACAAAAACAAACCGACAGCTGATTCAAAGTACAGGAAAGGTCCAGAAGAACAAATCTTGACTCTGATATGAATGAACTCCCAGGGATCATTGCTATTCTCCCTCATGATTTTGATAATGATGAAGAAGGAGGGGGGGTGGGGGTGGGGGTGGGGGAGAGATCCAGCAGAAACTTAAGTACAGCCAGATGTTTGTAGTATGAAAAACCAAAAAAGATGTTTTCTGTATGAAAAACCAAAAAAGGAATTTTCCAGCTAATACTATAATTTTTGATAGGAAAATAAGGGATGGGATGATTAAAAGTGGGGAAGGGCAGGGGTTCTAAGTTTAAAAAAAGAAAAAAGCCTTCCATGCAGCTTATGGTCATTTGCCCTACGTAGAGAATTACAGGGCAATATAAGGCTAGGTAGGGGGCTAACTATTGAGGATTAACAATGAAATGAACTTGAAGTAATATTCTCAGCCATAAAAAGGGCTGAATTCAAACACTGGTTAAAAAAAAAATTACTTAAAGTACTCATAATGTGGGGGCCCTTACTATTCATGATAAGGGACAGTACGTTAACTACATGCTTATATACTTTTATTTCAAGTTAATATAACATCCATATCTGTACATTTAAGTGAAATGCTTAAAAACCTAAGGTACCACTTGGTTAAAATGATGGAGATAGCCAAAATGTAGCCCACTACAGTGCTGTTTCTTCAGACTACTGCATGTACCTTATTTTTTTTTTTTTAAAGATTTTATTTATTTATTAGAGAGAGAGAATGAGAGACAGAGAGCACGAGAGGGAAGAGGGTCAGAGGGAGAAGCAGACTCCCCGCTGAGCAGGGAGCCCGATGTGGGACTCGATCCCGGGACTCCAGGATCACGACCTGAGCCGAAGGCAGTCGTTCAACCAACTGAGCCACCCAGGCGCCCTGCATGTACCTTATTAACTACAGTAATGCACATGATGCAATGCTGTGTTTTCACATGTCCCAATCCTCATTCCGCTTCTCTGTTCCTGCCTCACTGTACTGCGCTTCAGTGTCCAATATGAAACTATCACAACCATAGTTCTTTTGGTTTAGATTTGAGAGATATTTAATTAAAACTTCCATTCTACATATTTCCACAGTCCAGTAATTTATTTTAAATTTGAGTAATTTCAAATTCCACAAACAAAACTGAAGAACAGCAATATTTTGTTTGAATTCTCTCTTCTGTACACTCAGTGATCTAAAACACCACAATATCCAACATACACAAACCTCAGGGAAGGGTTAGTAAATACACACAGATTGGAATCATGGTGCGCTTTGTTCCTGAATGGAATGGTCCCACAGAAAAAGCACAGGATACAGCACAACATAGGGGCACCTGTTACATATGAAGTGAGCAAAAACACACTAGCATTTTCTATATGCGTAAGGAGGAAACCTGCAGAGGTTAGAGGGCCTTTTATGCTCATTGAAAAGTCAGGCAAGTTGTCTGTAATGCATTTTTCAAATAATTTGGAGAGCACTGCAATCCAATGTAGGATATGCTGATTAGTGTTGTCTTTGTTGGCATTGACAGTCTTAACATGGTCACATACCAGTATTTTTGCTGTAGCTTTCAAGTCAAAGATTTAAATGCATTTAGACAATACATATCGAAAGCTGTTTACATACACTAAATTTAAGAGATTCAATATTAGAGTTTTTTTTTCTTTAAACACTACAGAGTGCAAATCAGGTTCTTCACAACAGATTAAGTATTAAGCAGTTCTTCAAAGAATGACGGGGAAGAAAAAAAAGCCCAAGTGAATAAAACATTGAAACTATTCCCCTTTGAAAATAAATTCTAAAATGATGCGGAATGTGAAATAAGCTTTTAACACAGGTGATCCGAGTTTATAGTTAGAAACAAAAAGTAGTCCTTCATGAAATAAAGATTATAAGAACATGTGCCTGTTTTCCTGTTATAAACTGAGAAGCGGGTAGAGACGACGTTTCAGTACGAAAATAGGCGACTACAGGATCAGCTTTCTGTCTCACATGCTGTACCCAAAGCCAGGCTGCGGCTGCCCATAGGGTGGTGCAGTATAACCATAGCCAAAAGGTGCCTGGGGAGGGACTGCAACACTGGGTCCTGCTGTCAGCATCAACTGGGGCTGACCTAGAAAAGAAAAACATGAAGGGACAGAGGGTGGGGGGGCAGGAGGTGGGAGAAATTGTTAGCATTGTAGGACTGTGACACTCTAATCTCACCCACTCGAACAACACAATCACAACTTAGAATGAGTTTGGTGGTGGCTCTTCTATCACAATTTTGGCATGACAATCACGCTAAGAAGGGTTCTGCCTAAAAAGCCAACAATTCAGGGCAGAGGACAGAACTATAACAGTAACTATGTTATTTCATTTCATTTAAAGCAATATTCACAGGCATGTCTGACATGACTGAGCAAGACAGCTGCCAATAAGCTCATCACTATATGGTATTCGCACATTAGTATCTGGTGACAATATAATAAGCACAGAAAAGCTTAATTTTTTAATGGACGTGTTTTTCCCACAGAGAAACTTTTAAAGTTAGATTTAAATTTCTGATTTAAAGGGGTGCCTGGGTGGCTCAATAGGTTAGCATCTAACTCTTGACTCTCAGGTCAAGATTGCAGGGTCATGCAATCAAGCCCCAAGGTGGGCTCTGTACTCAGTGGGGAGTCTGCTTAAGATTCCCTCTCCCCCTGCCCCTGCTCTCATGCATGCGAGATCTCTCCCTTTCTCTAAAATAAATAAATAATCTTAAAAAAACAAACCCACTGATTTAAACACACCTAAATAGTAATGAAATGAAATGGTAATCTAATGCATATCTAGCAAAGAATCTAGTCCTAATTAAGAGAAAACAAAAATAACAAGACATTTAAATATGCGTTAGATACGAATACATTAGAGTATACAACCTGTTTCAAATACTATGTTAACACTCTTACATACTTCATTTTAAAAAAAATTTTTAAGTAAACTCTAACCCCCAACAGTGGGGCTCGAACTCACAACCCTGAGATCAAGAGTCACAGGCTCTACTGAATAAGCCAGCCAGGTGCCCCAACACTCTTACGTATTTTAAATAGTGGTTGACCACATAAAGAAAACCACCTATAGAAAACCTGCCTTATTTAAAGGGAGAAAACGACAAAATACCTCTACCCACTCCCCCACAAAAGAAGTATTCTTAATCCCCTGAATGAATGTAAACCTAGGGCAAGGTTTCTCTCAGACAAGTGACCTCATGTCTTTCTTTTTTGTGAACCAAAATTGTTGTTTGTGAGCAAATTCTTTATGGAAAACAGTTTGTAAAAATAACTTTTAACCCCTGATACTGTAATTTTCAACTTCCTAGAAAGACTCTCCATTTAAACACTCTGAACACAAGCCAAATTCAGTAGATGCCCCCAAAGTATTATTGTTCTTACTGTGTTTCCTATCTCAAATATGTCAAACATCTTGCTCGAATCTTTTAACCTGCTTTAATCTAATCATCTTTAATCTACTTTTACATTTATCTTCTCCAACTTTATCAAAACTACAGTCCTCTAAATTCCCCAAATCCTTTTTATCTACAATAAAAAGGAGATAACTGTCATAATATATTTGTATATTACCATTTCCTTTAGCAAGCTGGTCACAATTTTAAGCTTTCCTCCAAAGAATACCTGGCTATAGTGCTATAATTTATATCCTTCTAATTCATTGTTCAAATGAGTCTGTTCACCAAAAGTGAAAGGGAAAAGGGAAGTAGTTCAGAGAAGAAATTAAATTGCCTTCAATATTCAGTGAGAGTCGCAAGATCCTCTCTCTCTGGAAAGTTCTCTAATGGAAATAACCCAGTTCTCTGCCCTGGTTAGAACTTAAAGAGAAAATGTACTCTTTATGAAAAGCACACTAAAGACAGCCTTGGCATGTTCTCTTACCTTCTGCACTTCTGAAAACTAAATTCATTAATATTTTTTCTTAGTAATTTACGAATCAATCAGTGAGCAGGCAATAGGAAAATTTAAGTTATGATCTTAAGTGACTGTTTTTTATGATGTCTTTGCATTTAAGATGACCTTAATGAATAATGTCAATGTCTGCTTTAAGACTGTTTTCAGAAAAAGATGGTAGAATTATTCCTAAATCAGTGAGCCTTTGGCACTTTAGAAACTTACTATATTTCTGTTTTGAGGTAGGATCCCTAAAGAATGAAAACGTCTGTCTACTACTTTTCTGTAGGGTTAAAAAGAGAGCAAGATTACCATAAACAATAGGTTGCGTCTCTGTAGCTTGTTCTTCCTCTTTTCTCAGTGATTCCGAAGCATCTAACTTATCCACCTGGAGAAAAACAGGTAATGTTACTTAGCACCTCAAAAGTATTACAAACCTAGGTTTATGGCAGAAAGTGGAAAAGCCTTAGTATGTTAAATTTTGTCAAAATAAAACAGACTAAAGAACATTCTCAGGCCCCCTCAAATTCATTGGCAATGTTCACAGTTCAGTCAAGGTGATTTTTAGCACTGTCATTATAAACCCTCAGGAAGGAGGGATTTATAAATGCCATAAAAGCTCACGCCAGGCTAAAACTGGGCATGCTAGGATGCAGCCAGCCTGAGGGAGGGAAATAACGAGAAGGAACCACTTTTTCAAAGGAAGTTTAAACCATATCATAGGTAATAATAATGAACTCATGACCAGGCAAGACTTCCCTCCCCAAAGGAAAAGATATTCAAAGAAGTAAATGAGTTAATGACTGGACAGATACTCATTTGGAATAAGCTATCTTTTGCCAACTGTGCACAGTTTCTGCTGATAATTGTTAGAGGTGCGGACTGAAGTTAAGACACAAAGTGGCTCCATATTCCATCTTTTTAGATAAAGACAGGCTGCATGTTTTAATGCTCTATTTTCTAAGAAGTAGAAATAGTAGTAGGAATGCCTAATTTTTGCCCCAATGTCCTTGAGGAAGAATTTTTTTTTGCTTTTATTTAAGCAAAGAAGTAAATGGCTATTACATGCTAACTACCCTAAATAAAAGTGGATAGTATCAGACAGAACTAATACTGTGGGAGTCCAAACGTTTAAAAAAATAAAGAAAAAATGAAAGAAAGGAGCTGGAATACACAGGTCCTTCCACAAGCTAGCTGAGTGACCCTGGCAAACCAGTACACTGATCCTCAAATTTCTGTATAATGATAGCTGAATAAGATATTCTGCAAAATTTATTCTAGAACATGATTTGGTTCTCTAATTCTGTGAAGAACTGGGGAGAAATATTAGGACAGTGGGCTTATGGGATGTCTACTATACAACTTCCACCTGCATTTTAAACTATATTTGTCTTTTAAACTATATTTAAAAGTCTATCATTATACTTGAGGTAAAACCAAAACTTCAAATTTTGATGTTATCTATTACTCGTGGTTTTCAAAGTCCTAAGTGCGCTGGGTGAGATGAGGGGCAGAGTGCAGGAAAAACTTTTAATGAATGTTCATGGCATATTCCTCAAAAAGGCAAATAGTGAAAACCACAAAAAAAGACATGCAGACTTCAGTGAAGAGCTATAAAGACTGGGTCCTAAAGAGGTTAAAGTAGCCCATAGTTTCTATTTGAAACTATTTAAAATAGTGTGTGTGGGGGCGCCTGGGTGGCTCAGTCATTGGCGTCTGCCTTCGGCTCTGGTCATGATCCCAGGGTCCTGGGATCGAGGCCCGCATCGGGCTCCCTGCTCTGCGGGAGACCTGCTTCTCCCTCTCCCACTCCCCCTGCCTGTGTTCCCTCTTTCACTGTCTCTCTCTCTGTCAAATAAATAAAATCTTTAAAAAAATAAAATAAAATAAAATAGTGTGTGTGGGTCTTCACAGGTTATTAAGGTCAGGACAGTATGTTGTATTTTGTCCCATATTAAATATTATAAATGTAAATCAAATGCATGCTAGTTTATCAGGGAATAATTTGAGAAAAGTAAGTTTGAGAAGAAAGTTGAGATGCCTTCAGATAAAATGTGGTTTTTCTACACTAGGAAAAGGGTTGGTCATGTTTTTGTATGCTATTTTCCTATTTTATAGCCTAAGTGTTCATGTGTTAAAAATTACCCCAATATCAAATTAAAAACAACCATGGAGAAGTACCATACAAAATACCCAATATTTGGCATTTAAAATTAAAAATTATTTCAGCTGTATACTTTAAAGCAAGTCTGTGCCATCAGGGTCAGATAGGGTTTTGCTAACTAAACAGTATCCAAGAGTAAGCTGAAGAGGTTATACAAAAAAGTACATGGATGAGTGTACATAACTTCCAAGTTATTAGAAGAAAAATCAAACACCAACCAAAAAAAAGTCACCACTGCATAATACATTTCCAGACTTTTCAAGGAAAAGAATCTGAAGTGAACACATGTTTAAACATTAAGGTCAGAGGTGAATCTGAGTCAGATGTTCAAGAAAGACGTCCTATTAAAGTAGTACACTGAAGATTTAGAAGAACTAGCAGTATCACAATGCCCAGGCATGGACACAGGCAGGTTGGGCATAGGGGAAAAAAAACAAAAAATAATAACTCTGAAGGAATAGCATCAAATTAAGCAAAAAATTTTTATTTTTCTATATAAGAGGACAGCCTCTGGCACAGCAACATCCAATTTTTATTTCCATGACCCAATTTAGATTGCTCAAACAAAAAAAAAGCAGGGAAGGCTTTTATGAACACAAGCTTTTGTTAAGAGCTGTAACAAAAGTTTCTGATCCTTGGATTTAAAAAGAAAAATTAGAGGTAAGCATGTCACTGAGTTCAGTTCCATCTGTACTATTAAAAATTCACTATAATGTAAAAGGCTTTTCCACAAAGACTGCAATATGCTGCAGAGGAAAAGTTAACATGCAGTCAGTTATTTTGGTGTATGTGTGCATGAAAAAAAGGCAAAAGTACTGAAGCAAGAAGTGAGATCTGAAGATGATTGTTGCTATACAGGCTCTCAAGAAACACACACAGCCCACAGCAATGCTTTAAGAGTTTCAAAAGTAGTATGATGTAATTGCAATGACTGTTGTACATGCTTGATTTAAAACAATGCATAACACTGCAGTTCAATTACCTGTTTTTCACACACACGCTTTCTAACTGCCTTGCTTACTAGCTGCTGAAGGGCCTCACACACAATGCATTTTACTCAGGTTTGCCCTAAGTTCCAATGGTGATTCCAGTTTGGTTCAACATAATTCCAAGGCATTGTCCCCCACCCAAATTCTTTCAAATTTGTTTCAACTTTCCTTTACCTTCCCACCCTTTTATTACAACAATCTGATACCAAACATAAGTTTGTTTCTTATACTGGGATGGAGACAAGCCAATGAAGGAAGCAGCAACCAAAAGGTGCCTAATTACAGGAAGAAGTTAATATTGCTTTGTTATATACAGAAATACTCCATGTTGCTTAGCAACAATTATAGCAAGCTACTCTCATGATCAAAAAAGTTTTGATTCTTCTTGAAAATGGACTAGCACCATAAGAACTGGACACCTGGAGAAACATGAGGAAAGTCTCTTCGGAAGCAGCTAGTATCTCTTGTACCTACTTTCAGCAAAAAATTAGTAAGAATCAAGAGATCAGAAACTGGATCACAGTCCTTCAATACCAAAAAAAAAAAACCCCAAAAAGCCTTTTAGGGCATATATATACATACATAAATTCAACAACTGTCAGGCAAGCTCACAAAATAAAACCAGAGGCTGCTTAAATTTCTTTAGAGTATTATGAAAATCCTATTATGGTCCAGATACCCTGACAGGGAAGAGAAATTTCCTGAAACTTTGGAATTAATATGGAAACTCACCATGCTCGGTTTTTAATAATATATTTAAGAGAGACTGTGAACCAACTACTGATTAGCCTCCTTCCCTTCCTAAAGCCTATTAGCAGATTAGTAGCAAACATCTACTAATGTCCTACAGCTCTATTATAGTTATGTTTCAAGGGACTTGCAGAGGCTTTAGTGAAAATTTATTGGGGGGGAAAAAGCAGCAGCAGCAGTGTAGAAAAGGAAGGGGAAAAAATCATGCAAATTCCTTAGACTTAGTCCTCCAGACTTAAAGATGGAAAAGAATCAACTTTCACCTTTTCCTTTATTGCATCAACCTGCAAAGGAATTCAGAAGGTGCAGCTTAGAAAAAAATCAAATTCCATATTGAGCATAAAAAGGTAGAATCAGCAACAAAGATTTAGGGGAGCAACATCTAACCACAAAAAAAGGCATGAGAGAAGTGAAAATAAAGGGCATACTGGAAGCAAAATTTAGAATTTTTTTTAAACTTCAGAGCTTATTGCAGAAGAATTTATGCTAGAGTCAGTGTGATAGAAAGCAGCTTATCGCTAGTAAAACTTACAGCATTTCGGTTAACAGCAGCTTAGAGCCAGGTCTCTTAAGTTGGCATTATGCATATGAAAAGAAGCTATTCTCATCTATGGCTAATATAAGGCAACCATTTTCTTACACCGGACTTCAAGCCGTTTTTATACCGAAAATGTTAATTCTTAAAAAGTTATAACTGAACACAATGGTATCTACTTAGATGGCAGCCTAAGGAAATATTCATACTGGGGGCTATTAGTAGTACCTTTTTTCCCCCCTTTACTCAGGCATGCTGAAGAGATCAGATGTGAAACTGATTTTAATAAGCATGTTTTGCTTTAACAAATGGATCCTTTAGGACCATTTTAAAAAAATGTTCTACAGTAAAAGAGCTAGTAACTGTTGAGGATCAAGGGAGTAAAAAAAATATTATGACACCAAAAAGGGACACTAAGATTAAGTGAATTTTGTAAGATGATTATACCCACAGCTTGTTTAATGCATTTTGAGGTAATATGTTGTTAATTATTAACCTGCTATGACATTTTTAAATTAGGGGTTAAGCTACCAAAATATTGAAAAGATAAATGGGATGTTATAAAGAATATAGATTTTGCTTCCCCAGAAGAAACAGGCAGACATATTAAAGTCAAGAAGCAACCAAATAAAAGGGAATCTATACTACTAAGTTATGGATATCTGAGTTATAAGAACTGATTTGAGGAAGATGTTATTTTGGGCAAAAAAAAATCTTTTTAGTAGAGGATTAAAAGAAACCCAAACATACAACATAGGCATAACACTATTTACCCTCAGAAGTACATGGGAGGGTAAACATTCTGACAAGTTATGTTTGAATTCCCTTTCCGTTCAATGTCCTCTGTCAGACACTACAAATTTCTGGAGAACAAAAATATTTTATGACAACCAAATGACTTACACTTCTACTAGAGAAAAAACATTTGGAAAAATAAATCTGCTGCATGTGGAATTTTATATATCCTAAAGATAAGTAGTTCTGAATACACCCAGAGGCACCATTACCTTTGTCAAGTATTCCTTCATGACCTGGATGAAATAGGGCATGGCAAAATCCATGATATTGTGCCTCCATGCAGTTTCCAGGACAACATCTGGCCTTAAAAGATCATAACAGGTAAAAAGACAAGCTCCAAAGCACTCTCTTTTTTCTTCCTGCAAAAACCACTGTAGGAGTTCTTCAGCCAACTCAGTATCTTTAGATTCAGAGGCATACTGCATTGCATCCTATTCAAAGGAAAGGATGAAGGTCAAACATTAAACTCAAATATACTAAACTGGCAAAACGAGTAATACAATGGGTGAGAAAAACATCACCGTCACATCATTTAAACTGAAATTTGCTGAAAGAAAAGATGACAGGGTAACTTTTTTTTTTAAACAGAAGTTTTGAAATAAACAGAAGATGACCCCTAGAATCAAGAAAGTGACTTAATTACCATCCCCCTCAAGTGGGAGCTTACAGGCAATTCTCATATACTAATACTTGTATAGACAATAATCACTTCAGATATACATTTTTAGGGTCAGACAGATCTAGTACTTGATTTAATAGGCCTGCCCCCACCAACTTTATCCACCTTGTACAGGCTATCTTTCTTGCACAGCTCTACACTCTGTTTCCAGCGATTGTTGCCTTTGAAGAGATAAGCAGCAATTCTTCTGAACTCAATGAGTTCATGTTTTTCCAAACGCTGAGCAAGTGAGATATTGTCAAAGTTGTCGTAAGCATCTATTGATGTTCGCAGAGCCTTAAAAAAAAAAATCCAATGCCAAATCAGTTTTAGTTTAAAATTTGTTCCATCATTTTTTATCAAAACGTCATTACTGTATATGACTTGACCGACATGCTATATGATGTGTATGTATAAAATACAACTTGATCAATGAGTCTTATAATACAATAGCCTAGATTCAAGCATCGAGCCAGAAAGTTGCAAGCTGAACAAGTATTGAGGTTCTTCAATTTGACTATATAACAATAAAGTCCTCAAAGGTACTATAAAATTTCTAAAGGTACAATTTTCTCCATGGTTTTCAGTATCAAGAACTAACTTGCATAGTTATGAAAATGGGAGGATTTTAATTTGGAGGATAAGATCTTATGCTTTAGAGAAACTCCTGATCCAAGTAAACATGCTATTTAGTAATAACAGATCAGCATGAGATCTGAACCCATCATGTTGATAGCAAGAGAAAGAAAAAAGGCAACTGGCTTAACCTTAACTCTAATTTTGTGTTTGCAAAATTCTTCACAAGGCAAAGTTTATTAAGAGACAGATACTAATATGCTATTGAGCCAGAAAAGCAGTGAATAAATACACTTAATACCAAGTAAGTTTTACAGACTAGTTAAAAGATCAAAGACTTTTGAACCTCACCTAAAATCTAGATGCTTAGAGACAAAGTATAACCATAATATTTTTCTAAAGCATTAACTAAGACATGATCTAAGCAAAATTCTGCAAACTTGGCAATTAAAATTCAGATTTATCAACCCTGAAAACATAACTAAATTCAGATCCTAGGCATCTAAGTACCTCCTGCTTACAACCTAAGGGATAATGGGCTTTTGTACCCCAAAATATATCAACTCAATGACTCAATCCTAACTTGAGTTTTGAGATGCAAAAACTAAAAGGTTTTACCTGATAATCTTCTTCTGTAATGAAGAGGTTGTTCAGTGATTCATTCACAGATTTGTTATTGTGGTTTTGAACTGAACGCAAATACGGTTTCACCAGTGGTAGCTGTTTAACCTTTAAAATAAAGAGTTTTGTTACAAACATAGCATATCCTTAAAGTTCAAAGAAAGTTACTGAAATCTGTCTTAGTTCCTTGCTATGAGATTCTGAAGGGTTTTTTTGTTGTTGTTGTTGTTTTTTAAGATTTATTTATTTGACAGAAAGAGAGAGTGCACAAGCAGGGGGAGCAGCAGAGGGAGAGGGAGAAGCAGGCTCCCCACTGAGCAGGGAGGCCGATGTGGAGCTCAATCCCAGGAACCTGGAATCACGATCAAAGCCGAAGGCAACCGTTTAACCAACTAAGCCACGGCCCCGAGGTTCTGAAGTTTTTAAAATTACCTTGCTGAAATAATTTACTGCACGAGTATGATCCAACCGTGGAGACAGCACCATCAGCAAATCATTTAACAACAGAGGCTTGAATTCTAAGTAGAACTGTATTGCTCTGTAGTATAGTTCTACATTGGCAACCTAAAATTGGGAAAAATCCATATGTAAGTTAAGAGTTATTTCCTAATGAGCTCTCTCCTTTCGAAGCTTCTATCTTCTGAAGCAGACCACACACCTTGGTGATGATATCTTTGAATTGCCCTTCTTTCCATGCATCAGTTGGATGATTCATCATAGTAATTATGGCATTGTCATATTCTTCATACTTGTCATATAAAAACACCAATTCTGCCCAAAGATGAGCTTGTTCTGCAGCTCTAAGCACCTATGTAAGAAAGACTGAATTGCTTTAGATAGGAGTCTGTAATTCTAGCAAAAAGCCTAAAAAAGGAAAGATATTTTAAAGTTTTAGTTACAGCTATAGAGCCACCTCACAATGTTAAAAGGTTGGGTTACCTTAGGAATATTCACTCTGGACCAGAACAGCTCCAGGTGCTCCCTCATTTTCTGTGGCTTAAATTTAGAATATAGAATAGCCAATTCGGTAAACATTCCCATATGAGCTCTCTCAAGTCCCAATGCTGCTTCCAACATGGTTATCAGTTCTTCAAAGTATCCTCGATCCTAAATAAGGGAAATACACAATTAAAGATAAGACTATCTGTGGCAATAGCTCTCAATTAATAAGAGAGTCCTGTTCATTACCTGATAGTAGTTGATAAGTTCCTCCAATTCATCTGCATGTACTACTATATGAAGCCCACACATCTGAGCAAGACGGAACTCCTTGCCATCTACACAGGCGAAGCAGACCTATCACAAAAATTTCAATTACGTAAACTCAAATATAAACATGGCTGGTTAATTCAATTAATCAGTTTAAAGAGATTTCTAAGAATCTTAATTCTTCACTCAAACTGGTGTTGAGATTACCTCTTTCCATGTTCGAGTACTGTTAGCTTTCCTAGCTCCATCAACAGCTGCCTGATATTCTCCCAGGTGAACCAGGGTAGATGCCAAGCGTCCAAAATTGGAAACATTATTGTACAATAATTTAGCAGCATCATACATCTTCTCATCGTAACAACGGTCACCAACCTGAAACAAACACAATCCATTTTCAGTAAGTGTAAACTCAATCCTCTTTCCAAAGTCACAACTCAATTTAATACTGAGAAACATTTTTTCTTGGAAATCATCAGTTGTGATAGGTTAGATACTATTTAAAAAGTTGCTTAACAGTTTATTTTTACACTCTGAAAAAAAATCCAAAGAGGAAACCCACTTGTTGGATATGAGCATTATTTGGCCCATTGATGAACTCTTCTAACTCTGCAAGGCGGTTTGTTTTAGCCAGGGCAAATATCAATTCTGTCTCCACATAGGACTCACGAGCCTTCTTACGGGCCATCTGCAAGTACTTCACTAGTTCTTCCCAGTTTCCTAGTTATAAAGAAGAAAATAAATCCAAACACTAACATCCTAACATTCACCTTTTCACTCAAGTAAATGAGAATTGTTAATTTCCTTTCTAAGGAAACAATATAGACAGTAACAAATGTAAATGAAGAAATGTATCTAAAATGGCAAAATTTCTATTACATTTCTGTACCATCACCGACCAAATGAATAGCTGAATTCCCCTTTCCCTTAAAGTTGTAAGATTAGAACTCGTTCAGAATTTTATGAGATTTCACGGGTGTATGGGTGGCTCAGTCAGTTAAGCATCTGCCTTTGGCTCAAGTCATGATCCCAGGGTTCTGGGATCAAGTTCTGCATTGGGCTCCCTGCTGAGCAGGGAGCCCGCTTCTCCTTCCCCCCACTCCCCGCTTGCGCTCCCTCTCGCTCTCTCTCTCAAATAAATAAAATCTTAAAAAGAATTTTACGAGATTTCAAAATAGAAAATTAATCTTCCCTATGGACCTTTGTAAGTTCACAAAATGCAGCCCCCCTATATGTGGACAGATGGAGTGCTAAATGTTTTCAACAAGTAACCACGTAGTTATTTCACTCCCACATAAATTCAGAATAGACCAGAATTTTAATGCTTAGTTTAATCATAGCTTAGGTACATTTTCTGAGGTCACAAACACATAAAAGTAAGAAGTCATACCACTAGTGTTGGCAGCCTGAACAACCTCCATGTAGGATGAAGGATCATCTGCTTTGATATAAGAATCAATGGCTTCTTTCACCATTCCTTTCTGCAACTGGGCTTTTGCAAGCTGACTCCAGACTGCAGGTTCATTGCAGCGTTCAGCAAACTCATATGCCCGATCCAAATTTCCAATATGTTCAATCAAGACCTAGACAACCAATTTTTGAATCTGGGTTATAGCAGAATGAATCGTGCCACATAGCAATTACATTTAAACAGTTAGGATTTTATTGCTTTTCTATTGCCAAAGCAATCAATTATGCTGGGCCTAACAGCACAATGCATATATTAAATCAACTCAGGCAATCTGAAGATCTACCTGAACTGCTGAAGTATTGACATCAAATTTTCGGAAAATGGCAAATGCTTCTTCAAACAACTCATTGCAGATGGCGATATTGGCAATATCTGGGGCATCATAATTATCCAGGCGATTAATATACTCCATAACACGTGTACGGTCAGCCTTGATTGCAGTGAGGATGAGGAGGTTTTGCAGATTCCTTTTAAGAAAAAAAAAATTTGCATTATTTCAAAAGTTTATTAGTCATAAAGATTAAACCCTGTGGCTATGAAGAGTTTTTTTGTCTCAAAGGCAAGGTGAGAAGAGGAGGGTATTAGAAGAGTCAGAATTCAAACAACATTTTCTAATCTTTGTCTCTGATTGTTCCTTCTCAAAACTGATAGGCCCTAATTTAAGACTGAATATAAATAGCCAATGGGCCCTTCTTATAACATACCTGTGTTCACTGAATACAGAATTATCAAGGACAATTTTCTCCAGCAGTTCAATGAGTTCATTAGGAAGGTCTGCAGTCATAAAAGCCTTGACAGTTACTGACACTTCTTCAGGGTCCTGAGTCTCAGACAAAGCTGTCTGTACAACCTGCAGAGTATATAGACAAATATATATATATAGGGAGTTAAGTACTGAAAATCAAGGTGATTATGAAGACATTATCTATTAAGAATAAGCTGGCATCTCAGTAGAAAACATGGAGGAGAAATACCTTTAAATTCACCACACAATGGTTTTTCTACACAAATCCACATATACCCACATGTGTACTTCCATCCTAATTATATAATTTCTTTTTTCTTGATTAAAATATTATGCATAATAACCACTCCTCATCATCACGTTCATGGGGTAAATATGAATTCAACTACATAGATGTGGCAATAGGGGACTCAGTAATTCCTCTATTTTCGGCTAATTGTATGGCTCTCAGGTGCTTCAATAAATATTTTTTCCAGGAAGATTTTTTTTTTTTTAAGATTTATTTACTTGACAGAGAGGGGGGGAGAGGGGGAGGGAAAGAGAGAGAGAGAGAGAGAGAGAGAGAGAGAGAGAGAGAGAGAGAGAGAGAGAGAGAGAGAGAGAGAGAGACACACAGCGAGAGAGGGAACACAAGCAGGGGGAGTGGGAGAGGGAGAAGCAGGTTTCTCGCTGAGCAGGGAGCCTGATGCGGGGCTTGATCCCAGAACCCTGGGATCAAGACCTGAGCCAAAGGTAGACGCTTGACGACTGAGCCACCCAGGCACCCCTCCAAGAAGCTTTGTATCTAAAATGAAAACTTTCCTTAGAAATGCTTCCTAGATATTATGCAGCCATCAAAAGGAATGAGATCTTCCCATTTGCAACGACGTGGATGGAACTGGAGGGTGTTATGCTGAGTGAAATAAGTCAATCAGAGAAAGACATGTATCATATGACCTCACTGATATGAGGAATTCTTAATCTCAGGAAACAAACTGAGGGTTGCTGGAGTGGGGGTGGGGTGGGAGGGATGGGGTGGCTGGGTGATAGACATTGGGGAGGGTATGTGCTATGGTGAGCGCTGTGAATTGTGCAAGACTGTTGAATCACAGACCTGTACCTCTGAAACAAATAATACATTATATGTTAAGAAAAAAAAAAGATGGCAGGAGGGGAAGGATGAAGGGGGGGGAGTAAGTCGGAGGGGGAGACGAACCATGAGACGATGGACTCTGAAAAACAAACTGAGGGTTCTAGAGGGGAGGGGGGTGGGGGATGGGTTAGCCTGGTGATGGGTATTAAAGAGGGCATGTTCTGCGTGGAGCACTGGGTGTTATGCACAAACAATGAATCACGGAACACCACATCAAAAACTAATGATGTAATGTATGATGATTAACATAATAAAAAAATTTAAAGAAAAAATGCTTCCTAGGAGAGGAACAAAAAATTAATAACCTTCAATGTATTCTTTTCCATATTTGTACTTCTACCAGGAGAATTTAAGAACCATTATAACAACCTTCAATTTTTAGGGTTTTAAAAAAATGTTTTCAATTTATGTGTGTGCAATATATTATGTATTTTAGTATAATTTTATTTTCTTCTACACTTTTTACTGCGTTCTCTCATAGTTAAATATGATATGGGTATGATGACGGGAAACGTTTTATTCATAGTTAAAAAGATGAGCCTTAACCACATTTGCCAATTTTACCTGGTCAATTAGGGGTCTCCTGTAAGGATTGCTTTCCAGCAGTACACTACCCCATAATTCTGGATCCTTTCGGCGTACCAAATAGCGGGAAAGACTTTTGAAGAGGGAATTCTCATTGCAAACCTAAATAAGATCGATTAGGTTAGTTTCAAGATAAAAAGTAAAGACTTTTTATAGACTAACTTTTTTAAAGGTTATTTCCTATGATATATACCCTGTTGTTTTTTTTTTTAAATCCATCACTTTTACATATAAACTTGAATAGGTCATAACCAAGTTTTTATTAAAATTCAGTATGTAATCCTAGACTAAAAGGAAAAAATGCTATAAAGGACATTACTGGGGCAATGACAAAATTAGAATAAGATTTTAAAATTATTCTGTCAGTGTCAAGATGACTGAAGTTGGTATCTACAGTGTGGTTATGAAAACAGAGTATCCTTAGTCTTAGGAAATACACACTGAAGAGGTATGCAACTTATTCTCATATGTACATATATACATATATATGTATGTATGGTGTATACGTGTGTTTATGTATGAGAGTGTATGAGAACAAAAGTGATAAAACTACTGGGGTTAAAATGTTAACAGGTGAATATAGACTTAATTTACTATTTTGGCCACTTTAAATTCAGTTAGTGGCAGATAAAAGTTTTTTTTTTTTTTAAAAGCACACATCTATAAGGAATGCTCTGTATTATGTAAAGCCACTGTGAAACTCAAAATTCACTAATCTAACATTATACAGCAGGATTTTAAAAATGCAGCCTTCTCTCTGTACACATTTAGCTAGTAGTACTCACATTAATAAGTTCCAGATCACACTGGCCACGTTCATAAGCAACACAGGCCAGATGTGGATCTCTCTTCTCACAATACTTTCCAACAACTCGACTGTCATAATAAGGATTTTCACGAAGAAATCTCTCTGGGTTGTTATTACTGTCTATGTAGATTTTGGCTAATGCGTTGTGAGTAGCAGGCTCCTCACAGCCCTCATGAATTCTGGCCTCTAGCCAAGGCAGAAGCAGTTTCAACCTAGTATTAAAAACAAAACACAAAAAACCACATATACACACAAAACAACACAAAGCCACACGATATATTATTAAAAAAAAACACACACAACTCATGACAATGCTAACTACAGAAGTACCTTAATGGTATATAATATGCTTTCCCATAAATAATTTTGAATTCTCAACAATTCTATTACAAATTGGGAAATTAAGATTCAGAGATGGCTAAATGATTTGCCTAAATGATTACACAAAAGGTATAGAAGACTCTCTTTAGAATCTCCCAGTCCTATGTGCTACGTTATTTAGATAGGAAACAGAGAAAAGAGATTATAGATTCATACTGTTCTTTTTTTATACTGGACAAAATATCCAGACTTCAGATAAAATTTTTTTGGAAGTAAGATGGGAATGTCATGAGAAAATAGGCCAGATTATCTAAGGTTCCTTACAATTTTAACACAATTAACAGACATTGCCTACAGCCAAAGGGGGCGATACCCTAAATACACAATGTGAACAAAATCCAGTGGCTTTAGAAGCTCTGGGCTTAGTAATTCTAGAAGTCATACGATCACTCCACCAAGGATCATGGTTTCACTAAGCTATAGCTTGTTTCAATGGTCCTTTTGACCACGGCTGAAGTGTTTAAAAGCACCTAGAGGGGGCTCCTGGCTGGCTCAGTTGGTGGAACATGCAACTCTGGATCTCAGGGTCATAAGTTCAAGCACCAAGGTGGGTAAGAAGATTACTTAAATAAACAAACGTTAAAATAAAAAACAAAAGCACCCAAAGGAAAAACAGTAGGTCATATTTTGGCTACAACACACTCCCACTAGGGTAAAGACACAAATTTGTATTAAGGCAAAAAAAAATCATGATCCTATAAACAAGTGCAACCCAAGCAGATGTGCCATGGCAAATGAAAAAAATAAACATTAGCTAAGGCACTTCTAGACTAGTGACTCAGATGTGAATCTAGTTTATCACAATATAATTTGTAACTTAAAGACCAAATTGTCTAACTACAACTATCTGGCTATTTGCCTGGAATATACAAACAAACAAGACTGTTTTCAGGTATTAGATTTAAGACTCAACTGAAACCTCTTCCTAATGTTAAATTGTTAGAACCTATAATTTCAAACTAGGCTCAAGCTTTTAAAAATCAGTATTATATTCTGTATCTCCACTGTCCTTGAATACAGAACTTTTGTTTGAAATATTCAAATACAAATTCTACAAATACCATTTCTAGAATACCTATGCCAACTCAGGTTAAAATTAAACCCCACAGGTTTTCTTGTTATCTCTTCATAGTCAGAGTAACTTCCCCACTGTCAGACCAATCTACCAACCTCATTTACTACATCAACACTTTCTAAACACACTAGTTCATCAATATGTCCCAGCTAAAAAAAAGACTTCATGGTATAATAAATATTAGAAACACTTATAATATATTCTCCTCTACTGGAAATTCAGAATTCATATTATCACATTAAGGTTCAAATTAAAAATCAGTTTAACCCACAGTTACACAGGGAATTCTTTTCTCTCATTATACTTGACATAAATTAGAGAAGAATTAGCTACTGAAACAGTGGTGTCGTACCTAACTAAAAACAGGTTTTTTACAGAGTTTACATTAAAAACATACAGTCAACCCACACAGCTGTAATTATAAACATGTAAATAATGTCTGACAAAATTGTAATGTTTTAGAAAACAGATTTTTTTTCAGCACTATAGCTAGCTTATCACTTCTAAATTAGGTGTCCCCAGGGAATTATGATCCATGTTTTATTGAATAGCTTTTAGGCAAATGACAGTCCATATTTTTTATCCATTAGCATGCTGAGAGACTACTAATTTCTCCCATTTGTGTAGGTTAAAATGGTACTACACCTGTTTCTTTTTTCAACCTCAGCAACAAGCTCATCAGTAGAGAATTGACCTCTTACAACAAGAATCAAGTTTTTAATGACATCTTCAGAGCAATCAACATCAAGCAATCCTCCAATAACCACAGGAAGTCGACTTGGATTCACCTATGGTTAAAAAAAAAATGCCATTATGTTATTAATAAGCAAAGTAAAAAGGAGTTTAAAAAATTAAACTCATTTCCCTCTTTTAAGCTCAATTTTAAAATTCAGTAATAAACCAAGAGTCTAAATTTACAAGTAGACAGAAAAAGTTAGGAGGAAGTCTGGGTTGGTTAATTACTTATCTCAGCATTGCTCTAAATTAAGTCAGTCCATCCAAAGAAGCTACAGTCACAGAATGTCTATGGAAGACTAAGCAAAAGGCCTCCATTACAGCAAAACTGCTTGTCTACATGGATATCTACATGGATCTACATGGTATCTCAGGGGTTGCGTTATCAAGTAAATAGCATGTAGGTCACCCAACTTCTTCAACTACAGCACTCCGTTCTGTTTTATGCTTAACATGAAGGTAAAATTCTAATCTAAATAAGGATTCAGGGGGTGGGGGCGGGTACACGTTGACAGGAACTGTAGCAGACCACTCCCATTTTGTAGTTTCAAAAGGATATGAAGATTACCAGAGTGTGAGAAGTAAAATTTACAATAAGGTATTTTTAAGTAGCACTTACCTTCTGTACATATATCTCTATATACTTTTGAAGATTATTTCTATATAAATAGAGCACCAAATCATGGACAAAGTCAAATCGATCACATACAATGATAAGTGGTAATTGATCTGTTAGCTTCGCTTCCTGAAAAAAGAACAAAATGAAGCCTTAGTTTTCTCCTTCTGTGAGCTAGCTAATCTATGTAAAATACGACAATCTGTTCTACACTGCTGGGAGAGGCCCACATAAACTTGGAAATGCCCCAGTAGCTGGTGTGTGCCTATCCCAGTCCCACTAAATTTTTACTAAGCAAAATACCAAGTCCTTTCCACATACACCCTTTACCAAAAAAAGTAACAAATTAAGATTTGTGAGCCACCAGTGGCATTTAGGATATAAAATCATCACAGTAGGACTTTCATTAATAGTAACATTGCAAGTGAGTTTGGAGTTGACTTAAGAACTACAGTCACATTTGAAAATTACGGCATAAATGGCTCCTAGTTGTTTCAAACTAATGATTTTTTTACCCCTCCCAAATTCCAATCTATATAGCCAGCCTCTAACACTATTACAATAAAGCCTACAAGGAGCAGCATGATGGTTTAAAAAAAAAAAAAAAAAAAGCACACAAGGAAAAGACATCTTTAAATTACCAATCGCTTTTACCATTACAAATACCAAGCTATAATCCTACTTATAGATTGACACAGATGTTACAGACAGGTAGGTAAGACCTGTACCTGGGCATTTACCTGATACATGTCCTGTTACATTCCACAGACATAAGGTACAGCACAAAAAACAACAGTTTCCATCAGGAATTCATTTATACACAGTGAAACATTTCTCAATAAGTGATTCCTCTATGTCAGTCTACTAAGGAAGTACAATTAAGCAGGATAGGACTTTCCCCAATGGCAGCCACTGAGAACATTATTTGCAATGTTAAAATAAAATGGTTCCTAATTTTAGTGCATATCACTCATCCAATTATTTATAAATTATGTATAATCTGAAGATTAGCCTATGAAAGGTTCAGAGAACACCAAACTAACTCTGGGAATCAGGAGAATTGCTAAATAAAAAATCAAAATGGCTGTAAATCTGAAGTGGAAGTCCAGCTGCAGATTTTTCCAATTAAGGAAAGTCTAAAGCATGTTAGCACCGTGGAAACTCTGTACTAACAGCTACAATCATTTCTAGAAAAAATGTTGGATCTACCTATCCAAAAGATTTCAGTTGGCCAAGTTTTTCCTACTAAATGAACATCAGAAAGTTAGTGCATCAATACACTAATCTTTATCCCCTTTAATATACACATAAAATATTATATACTTTATTTTGCCTCTTAGAAAATACACTTGGAAGTAATGTAAGATTACCTAGGTGTTCTATTCTCATGCATGGTGTTTAAGACTTCTGCTGGTAAAGACAACTATATTGTATTTCTAAAGAAAATTTAAGATTGGAAAAGTAGATAAAAATTGTATTTTCTTGACTGTCTAAATTTGCACATGATTTCACACATGGGAGTAATGCTATTAATATTTTAAATTATTTACTAAAAAGGTTAACCCTCTAGCTATTATGGTTAAACATTTTAAGAACAAAACTGAAACTATATAAACAGGTTCAGAGGTTTTCTTAAGCATTAAGTTATTCACTTAACTAGTATTTACTGAGTACCTATAAACTGGACACTGTCGTTATGCAATATAGATATAGCAGGGAACAAAGTATTCTCTCAAGGAACTTCTGTTCTAATGGGAAAAGCAGTCTCTCAAGGAACTTCTCTTCTAACGGGAAAAGGCAATGTCTTGTAACGTGAAGTGTTTAAAGAAAAATAAAGCAGGACGTGGGGGAGGTGAAGATGGAATAGGGATAGGTTTTATTCTAAACAGGGTAATATGAGACATCCTTTCTCATGACATTTCATCAGAAATCTGAACAAAGGTAAGGAATTCTAGTCATGAAGATTTAAGAAAAAAGCAGAAAAGGACACAAGCAAATGTCCTGGGGCAGGAGAGGGTTCAGGGAGTTCCAGGAATAATAAACAGGCCAGTCTGGTTTAAGTACAACCAGAAGAGAGAAATGGTAAAAGAAATAAGATCAAAGGTAGCAGCAGAAAGCAGACCATGGGTCTGAAGAACAGTTCCATGCTTTCTACAGAGAGCTACAGTTTCATAGGGTGAATGCATGAGCCAAATGATGCTAGTAAGACCATTTCATCCTGCTCACGGACTACTTCAAAGGAGAAGTCATAATCTACCAATCTTTGTATTTCTGGTGGCTAACATGTAATTGGCACTTGAATGTTCAAGATCAGAGTATTTTTCTTATCAGAGTTTACATATAACACCAGTCAATTTTCATACACCTAGTTATTTCCAAAATGAAGTTTAATGACAGTGATGATGAGATGTAGCATTATAGCTACATTCTACAGGCCAATAAGGAAAGTGAATAAAGGGCCCAGTATGTTCTTTCTTACTACTGGGGTGAAAGGTTGAATACAATAGTAGCATCTAAGTACTAGACTCTCATCTCAGGCAGAAGACAAGACACAAGGTTTACCTCTAACTTGGGCTAGAGTTAAAATTCCTTCATCAAGTCAGAAATAACTTAAAACCAAAGAGAAAACTTGCCTGATAGAAAGTGATCACATGTTGGCTGCCTCTACCTTATTTCTAAGGCCCACCAACACAGCTGATTAACAACGGTTATCACCTGAACACCTATGGCGTACCAGGTACTTGACTAGATCAACAAAGCTTCTGGCTGGAGAAACTGAGGCTGAGGCACATTAGTCAATTTTCCTGAGGTAACAGCTAAACAAATACCGAATGAACAAACAATAGCTAATGACAGAAATAGAATTTAAACCAGGGCTGACTGGTTTAAAAGCCCAAAATCCACATTCATTTCCCTACTCTATCAGACTTGCACCTAATTCACAGTGTGATATGTGGAAGGGGAGTCCTCTTCTCATTAGATCTCAGGGGCTAAGCAACTTAAGGTTACACAATGCTAAAATCCAGAGGATTTTTTTTTGAAGCTCAAAATCATAATTAAGTGAAAACAGTTAAATTTAGCCCCATTTTACATATAAATGACTCAAAAATACAAACCCAATTCTAAAGAAATGACAACTGAAGCCCAACAGTCGAGAGCTTAGTAACACCGAAAAGGAATCAGTTTAAGAATCTAGTAGTATTTTTAAAAACAGCAAACAGTACCGATACTCAAAGGAGGAACTGAATTGTTGTCATGGGTACTCTAGTCAAGCACAGAGCATCAAATCTTTCTCATTTGGAGGGCTTTTTGACACCAGAAAGACTTGGGTTCCAATATATTGTACTAGCCAGGCTACTGAGAATATTCATGATGGCCAAGACATTATATAAAGCTATACATATTATGAGGGAAGGTTTATCTTTTAATCTAAAATATAAGGCAACTTCTATACTTTAAGTACCTCATTGTATTAAAACCTCTAAGAGTTTACCGTTTAATCTAGAGCCCAGTAGTAATTCTTCAAAAGAGCAAACAGCTAATAAAACTATAGATTTAGATAATCTATGTTATTTTAGATACAGCATAGGAGCAGGAAAAGCCCATTTTTTCTATTGAATTACAAAATAATCATTTTGGTTTTAGTTTCAAGGTAAAATTCTTCCAAAAGACAAAAAATACTTAAGAACTTTATATATAGTCTCCAGAATCATTTCATATATATATATTCATATATATAATTTAAATGCAAAATACAAATACATATATTTTTAAGGGGTAATCTAAGTGTTCTATAGTTTACCTGATTTTTATCGACAACTGCCAATTTTAAAGCTTTAATTTTTTCTCATAGTGAAACTGCCAGATATGAGAATAAGGCTTAAGTTAAGTAAACATCCCTTAGGTATGTTCTGATGAGCTAAAATTCTTTAAACCATTACTCTTCACTGCAATACAGGCAGTTCTCTATAACTAGTATCGCAAAGCTGAGGGGGGTTTTTTGTTAGATCTTACATTCAGTTTAGTGAATTATACACGATTAATATTTAGTTTCTAGAGAAAAGCTAATTTGATGAGAGAGAAACCTGCCCTTTAGATAACAAAACCTTTGTATATAAATAGAGACTCCTGAAAAGGACACTGAGGGCAAACTGATCTTAATCTTTAATAGGAGCATTCCTGAAATTCTAAAGTGACATTGAGAATCTCCAACCACTTTTCAAAATTTTTCTTCCAAATTTCAAGTGGAAGGAAATTCTTTTGACATAGTGCTATTTTTTTCTTCTTTTAAAGAGATGTTTGTTCTTAAGTATCACTTACCAATTCCCTTCCTTATTTCAAAGGAAACCAGAGTATTAAGTTTCGAAGAAATAATTCAGCACATAATTTGAGAATGATAAGAATTTCCCATTTAGGAAAAACAGTATTTTTTTTAATTTATTCATTTGAGACAGAGAGAGAGCACACGCATGAGTAGGGGAGAGAGGCAGAGGGAGAGGGAGAAGCAGACTTCCCACTGAGCAGGGAGCCCGACGCAGGGCTCGATCCCAAGACCCGGAGATCATGACCTGAGCCGAAGGCAGACGCTTAACCATCCGAGCCACACAGGCACCCCAGGGAAAACAAATATTTTAAAACTATGATGAAACCTGTGTAAAACTGCTGATCTTCAACCCAGCCAGAAAGTGCATTACTCAAAACCACTTACCTTGAGAAAATTCTTGACTCGCTCAGGATCATAGCAGTTGCTTTCTCTGCAGATTCTTTCTACTTCTTTGATCTGCCCAGTCTTGCAAGCTGCCTGAATATACTTAAAGTGCACATCTGGGTCCTGACTAAAGTTAACAATGGATCCCAAAAAATAAAAGAGACCTTAAAGAGACAAGTAATTGAAATTAAGCATAGGTGCACCTTTGAAAATGAAAGAACTGAAAAATATGTAAGCAATTAAAAGAAACAGGTCAATTATACTAATTTAAAAACTGTTAATACTGAATAGCCCCAAATAAAAACTGGGTTGCTCAAAAACTCAATAAGAATACTAACTGATCCAGTAATCAGTTCAATAAATGAATATTCATTTTAATCCCTACAGAACAGACAAGTCAATGTTTTCTAGTAGCTGAGAAGTAGTGAGGAGGTAGCTACCTAATACTAAAGCTAATCACACCATGTTCCATATGAGAAATTTTAAATGAAATCATACCATGTTCCATATGAGAAATTTTAAATGAAGTCCCTTAGAGGTTTTCCTATATGTAGTTAATAGGAAAAATACAAAAGTGGTTTGAAAAGAATTTAGTGCAATGCTGTCCAACAGAACGTTCCGTGACGATAAAAATGTTCTGTATCTGCACTGTCCAATACGGTAGCCACTAACCATACGCACCTGAACTGTGGCTACAGAACTAAAATTTTAATTGTATTCAATTTTAATTACTTTAAATTTATATATAGCTACATGTCATTAGTGGCTACTATACTTGAATGAACAGAATCAATTTAGTACATAGTTAATAGACAGGAACTGAGAAAATTATTCTTATTCTTTCTGTCTAGAGGACAATAGGACAAAAAAAGGAAAAAAGACGACTGGGGACCATAAGTTTAGCTAATAAACCTAAGCATCATCCAACACTGATTACACTGATACTCAGTGTAGCAGTAATTCTCACATGGGGTGATTTTCTTCCCAGGAGACAGACATTTGGCAATGCCTGGAGACACTTTTGGTGATCACAACTGTTTTAGCTGCTACGGGCATCTAGAGGGAGAAGCCAGGGATGCTGCTAAATATCCTGCATGCACATGACAACCCACCCCCAAACCAAATTATTCAGCCCAAATTATCTATAGTGTAAAAAACCCCAAATTACCTAAAGTGAAAAGGTAGAGAAAAGCTACTGTATAGTGACAAGTCACAAAATGTCCTTGGCTAGAAACATTTGCCATTTTAAGAGTCAGACAACAGAAGTGTGAAATCTTATTATACCCAACTGTTAGTATTTTCATTTTATTCAATTATGACAAAGCTACAACATATGTTTGTGTCTTAAAATTCTGCCTTTAATTCATCTATAAAACATCCACGCTGACAGTCTCATTCACTACACATCTCTAGAACCCGACATAAGAGTTGACATTTATTAAATAAAACTCAAATTGTGCCATAAAATTAGCTTGTAGAAAGACAGAATTTCCAACAGGACAAGATCATAATACCCCTCTTGGCTCTCTTAATTAAAAAAATTCAAACTCTTAATTACCTTCAAAACTCTTAAAAGATTCAAAAAGTTCAATCAGAGATTGAGTTGACAGTTGTTCATGATACTTCGAAGCCACCTGAACACAGATCTGCAGATTCTGACGAATATTGGCAGACAGCATGGCCCTGAGGCATTCTAGAGAGTCTTCTACTGATAAGGACCCAAAGTAATTCACTAACCACTAGAAGACAAAATAAACAGGTAAATAAATACATAAATGAAATAATATTGAACCGAATGATGGAATGAAATTACTATTATCAGTACTACACACACATTTTCAGTATACCAATCAATCATATCGTCATCTGTTAGGTAAGAGACTACAATACCTCAGGGTTAAGAAGATGGGTGTGAACAACTGCACGCTTTATGTCATATAAATCAGTGAAGTGTTCTAAAGCACGCTGCAGCAGACCAGCCTTTTCACACAGCTGAGCGATATGAGCCCGGTCATAATGCGTGAACATCTGATTCCCTAGAATAGCATCTGCAACCTATAAGACCACAAATAGGACAGATTTATTTTATATCCCATTTATATAATTCTATATCCAAATTACATACTAAAATTCAATAGTGAATAAAGGAGAAAGTAAAGGCCATCATAGTAGCTTCAAACAGCTTAATCTAAGAAGCTCTCAATAACTACTAGAACAGTGGAAACATGCCTAAAAAGCAAGAAAAACGTACTTGAGGCGCATGCATGAGGTTCATCTCAAGCAACCGTGTCTGTAAAGGACCTTCAGATGGGCGATTATTCTTCAGGGCATCAAGCAAGAATGCTGTACACTGTTGAATTAGATTGTATTCCATAAAGACATCTACAATCTGGAAAAAAAGGATTTAAAGAGAATTGTTTTAAGATGTTTAAAACTTGCTTTACAATACTGTTGACAATTTGTAAATGAGATGGAAATTAAATATCAGTTTACATATAAAAAAACTGCCAGACCTAATCCCAGATTTAAATATCATCTGTACAATTTAACTTCATAATTTAAGAATAAATTTTTGTCTTCTGCAGTTCTTTTTAGTTCTGGTAAAAAAAAATATTTTAAGGTACTATATATAATAGAATACAATTAAAACAATAGTTTTAAAATTCTGATGAACTATTTAAAATATACAAAATATGAAGGAGTCTGTGGTCCCACTTCCTATATGCATCTCTTCCTTCACCCAATGGCAGCAACCATCCTTTCTATTATTCCCATATTTTTCATGTATATATATCTCTAAACAAGATGGTTATTTGTTTTACATGTTTTAAAACTGTATGTAGGTGGTATTTTCCTGTCCATTCTTCTGCAACTTGGGTTTTTTTTTTTTAATATACTTGAGGTTTATCCATGTAGACAGACACAGCTCTAATTTCTAAAAATTGAAAGGTTAACCCATTCTTCTCCAAAGCTGTTTAAACCCAGATCCACCCCATTCACTTTTTAAATCAACCTCTACAGAAAGAATACATTTTAATGCCTTTACCTGTGTGATATCAGCAAGAGGTTCTTCATCCTGAACTAACATTTGGGCAAACTGCTGTCCCTGATCTGGACTGATACGCATGACATTTCTCAGCAGAAATATCCAGTCTGGAGTATATCCAACCTAAAATAGACAAAAATTTGCAACTTTACTGCAAAGTTTCATTTTTATATCATTTAAAGGATTTTTCTACAACAGATTTTTGCTAATATAGAACTACTGCAAGTACAAATTCAGTTTTAACATGCTCAATTTGACCTTGGTTTATATTGGCAAACAGACACCTTGGTGATAACATATTTGAATGGAAAGCTATAAATTTTTATAACTGACTTACACATTTTCAATGAATATTTCAAAGTTTCTTCTAAAAGGTAAATAGGCCCCTGACATCTTAAATTCTGAGAAGCTAAGCAAGAGTGCCTCGAGTTTTTTTTTTTTTTTTTTTTTTTTAAGAAATCTCTCTACCCAATGTGGGGCTCAAACTTGACCCCAAGATTAAGAGTCTCATGTCTAGGGGCGCCTGGGTGGCTCAGTTGTTAAGCGTCTGCCTTCGGCTCAGGTCATGGTCCCAGAGTCCTGGGATCAAGCCCCACATCGGGATCCCTGCTCAGTGGGAAGCCTGCTTCTCCTTCTTCCACTCCTGTTTGTGTTCCCTCTCTCACTGTCTCACTCTGTCAAATAAATAAATAAAATAAATAAATAAAATAAATAAATAGTATCTTTAAATAAATAAGAGTCTCATGTCTACCAAATGAGTCAGCCAGGTGCTCCCACATGTCATTTTGGAATAAGTGTAATTCTGTATGTGAGAGATAAAATAGGGTTTTTATACTTTTTCAAGTAAATCAAAATTTAAAGAAATTCACTATTAAACTTACTGACCATTCCTATAGGTGAGTTTCTCAATGTTTTAATGAACGTATATTGAGAACCTGTTTCACTGAACTCACTTTTTTAGCATATAAAACAATCTTCTGGACTTGACCTGTTTCTGCAAAGCACTGAATGACTTTATTTGGGACATTAGCCCGCAGGTACACACTAAGTGCCAATGTAGGGTCCACAGATTTCACAAGGTCACCCAGTTCTTCTGAACATTCCAGCTGTCCAAGGGAAAAAGAGATTGTTTAGTAATCCATGAGCTATTTTATAAATGAGCAGTTGGTATTACTTCCACTATAAATAATATGACAGGCACTTACTCAATTGTCCCAGAATATATTATAAATATGCAAGAGTTGTGGTTAGTAAAGACTCTTGATCTTGTATTCACAGCATTGTCTCAGTAGAATTCTCCACACATCCTACTTAAGGATAAAAAGCCCACCAAGACTTTGTATTTATAGATACAACCAACTACTTTGTTAGGAAAGGAGGTACTTAAAAAGCAGAATCCTGTACTTCTATCTATTATGAATATTCAGATCATCAGATCCACATGGCCCCAATTTTTCAAAAAAGAATTCAATTTTTAATGTAATGTTATCAAATGAAAATTTTTTATTTAAGGAGCCAGATGAGGCTTACCCTAAGGACCCTTCTTAAAATTAAGGTATGATTTGTCTAAAGGATCTAAGCTCCATTATCATTTTGACTTTTAGATCTAAGGTCACAAAGCAGAACATACTAATTTTCAAAGGTCAGAGATTAAAACTTTAGAATTTTTAGGTGGTATACAAGCAGATACCCTCCTTTGCACTATTCAACCTGAGTTAGTCAGCTGCCCAAACTGGAAAACAGCTTCCTTAAGAGTTTTGATTTATATACTAGAGTTGATTTTCTACTTTTAATGGTTGTCAGAAAACAGCATTTATAACTGAAGGGTTAAAAGTTCTACCAGAGTCTATACCTCTCAACTGAACATGCTAACTAGTATAGAGTTGACCAGTGTGTCCCTTTTACCATAAATCAATCCCATATGAACATTCACAAAAAAAGGTAATGATATCCAAAAAGCTTTCACACAGCTATACAGGTCAACTCAGTTACTTTGGCTATTCCCATCCTCCCTTAACTTAAACAATTAGGACGGACCTCAAATACTCGCTAGTGTGGCTAGTAACTATTCTTCATCAGAGATTCCTGTCCAAGCATCCCAACTCTGAAGCACTATTCTCCAGTATCCTATAAGACTGCCAGAAGCTGGGTCAAGAAACAAGGACTTAGAATTAGTAATGTAAAAATATTATCAATATACACTAAAACTGAAAGGTATAATACTAAAAGTTATTCACTACTCAAGAGTATTTTAAACAGTACCACCTCAGTTCTTGACAGTGGCATACACTAGGGTAATTCACTATTACTACTTTGTCAAAAAAGGCTTTTTATGGTGGTATGAAAGGAATAATGCCACCAAGGAACTGTTTAAACTTGTTAGTTGCCTTACAAATAAGCAAAATTTTCCATAATGTGCTCTAAGAAACACAGTACTATTAGCTGCTCTGTATAAAAAGCATAAGAAAACCCTACAGTAAAGAAAGCTGGTTAAGAACAGATTTTACTGTGAATTGTGCAAGACTGCTGAATCACAGATCTGTACTTCTGAAACAAATAACGCAACATATTTTAAGAAAAAAGAAAAAGAAGAAGATAACAGGAGAGGAAGAAAAGGGGAGTATGTCAGAGGGGGAGACGAACCATGAGAGATGATGGACTCTGAAAAACAAACTGAGGGTTCTAGAGGGGAGGGGGGTAGGGGGATGGGTTAGCCTGGTGATGGGTATTGAGGAGGGCACGTTCTGCATGGAGCACTGGGTGTTATGAACAAACAATGAATCATGGAACACTGCACCAAAAACTAATGATGTAATATATGGTGATTAACATAACAATAAAAAAATTAAATAAAAAAAAAGAACAGATTTTAAAGACGCACATTAAAAAAATTTCAAGAAACTAGTTAAATATTTTTCCATGTAATGCCAATTAACATTCTGTGAAATCACTTTGGGAATCCCTACAACTGCTAATTAGACAGCCCTGATGTCTTGTATCCTATCAATGACCCAACATTTTATGTTTCCCTTGCACATCCTAACACTTGTTACTAGTAGCAAATACAACAATTCTGATAATACCTGGGAATTTCTAAAAGATGTGGTATCAAGTGTGGGATGTGAGATACAGGAATATACCCTATGTCCAAATGAGTGTTACATATGTTGACAAATATGAATGTATACTCAAGTAAGCGTCTCACACCAAACTTTTCCTAAAGCAAAAGGATAGCAATTTGCTTCCATGTTAGTAGTTTTAAGCACCAAGCAAGAATCCTGGATTCCATTCAAAAAACTGAACAAAGATACCCCATCTCAACAGGCCATAAAAAATAAATACATTCTCAAAAGGTAGTAAGTTACTGCATCTCATACAATCTGTCCTTGTTCTATTCCTACAAGCAGTAAATAATGGACATTTTGGTGCAGCCCAAATGTTTCTAACTTACTACCACGGTATTTAAATACAATCAAAGCAAAAGTATGTTAACATAAGTCAATATACCTTATCTTCTTTTAACCATTTCTCCAAAAGCTGTTTCCGCCCTTGCTGAAGTACAGGCCTACACAGTTCTAGGGATTCATATTTGTTTAGCTGACCCTGGTCCAAAAGGATTCCAAAGTACTGAAGTAGAGGAGAAGTTTGACCTGGCTGGGCTGGGACACTCTGGAACCGACGGATGGTGTCTGGGGTACGAAGGATTCCCTTTAAGAAAAGGAAATGTGAAAGACTCCTTTTAAAGGTGATCCAACATCACACTAATAACTCCAAGGATCTCTTGGGTCAATCTTAAAAGCATGATTTCATCTACCAATATAACAAATTTCAAATCTTGCATACACTAACTAGCAAAGATTCAATGTTACATGTCTGGTTCAAGGTTATGAGATTATTCAGAATCAGAAATATACCAATCCAATTACAATGCCAGTGTGTAAGAGAATAGCATAATCGTAAAGTAATTATGGCGAGCTTTTGTTCCAGGTTCACATTAAGTGCAAACTTCAAAATAACGGGTCAGGGTGTAGGGTGTTAATTCAGTCCAACGTAATACTAAGGTGATGAGAATAAATTCTGCTAAATTTCAGACAAATCTTCTTACCATAAACTAAACAGAATCTATTTAATTTTCAAGTTTAGAAATAAAATCAGTAGTTATCATTGATGAGGGTAAACAGTGTTGTAACTAAGTAACTGAACATTATTACATATATGTAAATCATAACTTGCTAGATTCTAGATTCTACATAATCTTCTGACACTGAGTTTTAAAAAGCTAACCAAGTCTAGAGGCACTGTCAAGTAACTTATACTACAGGAAAATGCAACCTAAAAAGGGTTAGTTTCTCTGTGAAGAGTTGGTTCCACTTCTAACATTATTAGAAATAGAACATATTAACATTAATCCAATCATGGCAACTTCATTTCCATAACTATTTACCTTTGGTGCATTAGCAGCTACCTTTGCTGCCTCTGAGTAATTTCCCTGGGCAAAAAGAGCATTAAATTTCCGGGCAAAGAGTTCTTCAGCACCAGCTAAGTTGTTACGTACAGCCATTCTCAGAGCCAAATCAGGATTTTGTAGGACGTTGGTGATATAAGGAATTATGTTTTCTTCTTCCACACATACTGACAGAACCTGAAATTTAAAGATTAATGAATAGCTGCAATGTATTCATTTGGATATCAATGATACCAAATTTGTTTAGAGCTGTTTACTACTGAATCATAAAGGTAATGAAATTGTGACAATTGCATTCTTTTTGCCGTAAAATAATTTTAAAAAATTTAGGGGCACTTGGGTGGCTCAGTCAGTTAAGCATCTGACTCTTGATTTCAGCTCAGGTCATGATCTCAGGGTCGTGGGATCGAGCCCCGCATTGGACTCCGTGCTGAAGTGTAGAGGCTGCTTTCAGAGTCATTCTCTCTCTCTCCCTCCCCCTCCACTCCTGCACACACATGCTCGCTCGCTCTCAGAAGGGGGGGGAAAAAAAAACACCCCAGGAGCAAGAAGACTAAGGGCTGCTAAGCCATTTTGGGATTCTTAAAATATGGCCATATTTATAATATACCACCTACTTCATACTATCTTCATACTGTCCAAACTAATTGCTTTGCTATCATCCATTCATTCTTATCATGGTTAATATCAAAGATTAAGGCTCTCCCATTTAGTTGAGCTCTGAAAGGCAGCTCTCCATATGGTTTATTGATTCTTAGGAGATAGTCTGGACAATCTACAGGACTATGAAAAAGATCTGCAATCTAAATGAAATCTAGGGCTCACCTGGAAGAAGTTTAAGGTATACGCCTTTTAACTCTAGGATTTTTTTTTTAACAAGGATTTTCAGTAATTTTAATTACATTTATACTCCTACAGGCCAGATTATATATTCAATGAGGGGAGGGATCACGGAATCCTCATGCACCTAAAATACTGCAATGTATGCAGTAGGAGCTTAATAAATGTAGCCATCAGTAAAGAAAACTTTCTAACTGCTTTTTATTTGGAGAACAGTTACTTACCCTTTCTCCTCCTAAAAAAAAAAAAAAAAAAAAAAAAATCACTGTCACAGAATGATGCCCTACTTGCCTAACATCTAAACTACTATCAATGGACGTGAGGCAAGGGAGCCATCACTTCACCATCTACATATCCATTCCTCTCCCCAGCACCAGAGCTGGTTATACACCACAGCTTACAAACTACTTATACTATCCCAACAGCACTTCTCATATAATTTCTCATCTGTTTCTCAGGCACTATTCCACTAAGGACAGGGACGTATCTTTCCTTAGTTGCATTATTAGCACCAGCGTTTTGCCTGAAATAAATGCTTGATATTTGTTAAGTAAATGAAAATGGGAAATTTCTGTCCCAGTACTAACAAGAATCAATACAATCTGAGAACTCAATAATCAAAGAGATAGGTAACAGTGTACCCTGCCTATTCTATTTTTCCTTTTGAGAAAAATGAAGAAATTTTAACTTCCAAATGCTTTAACTTTTACAGGCCAGACCCCCTCTGGCATCCCCAAAGCTTAGGCTATCCTGTTGCCTCATGTCATTCTACTACAAATTAAGACATTAAAAGGAAGAAAAGTAATTATTTGTTCTTTACAGTCATTTAAAGCATTCCAGACCCTCACCCTTAATTTAGTGCTTAGTTCCCAGGAAAAATAAAGAAGATGAACAAATCCAGTTCCAATTACACTGCCTTAAGCTTCCTAATGATTGCTACACCTTTGTCTTCCCTAAACACCAAATCCACAGATTCATCTTTATCCTATTTTAGACTGTTCTAGCAGATTTCTAGCAACCAGTACTCAAAATCTATAAGGGACAGAGAAGGTTCCTCTACCTCTGAAGTACTCACTCAGTTCTACCAAGTTCAGAATTTAAGTTAGATATTGGCAATAATGTTCTCTTGATAGCTTTTGATTTTTAAACCAATAGAAACCACAAACTCATTCCTTCAGGGCATATGTCCAGCTGCAATTGACTTTGATCAAAGACCAAAGGAAATGCCTTGAGGCCTAAGGTCACTATAAACACCCATCTCCCTACTCAAAGCAACTGGCACAGAAAATTTCTTGGGAAGGAGAATAATCAATAAATTCTCAGAATCAGAGTTATGAACGGCAAATATATATGGTGAAATTTTCCCAGATACTTTACCACCTTAAAAATATCAGCACAGTAGCAGAAATGAGGAAGTCTTTAACAACTTCATAATTATCACTAACCTAGTTCACCTAAGGCCAATTCATTCCTGATTTTTCCGAGACAGACCCATACAACTGAAAGCTACTTAATTTTTAAAGTTGCTTTAGTGCCAAAACATTGACTGGTACAGAAATACAATTAAAAGGAAAAGCCCCTTTCCTAATGAAGAATAGTGACTGAAGCAGTTAGACAAGCAACTGTAATTCATTGTGATAGATGTAAATGAGGGCTACCTATATTCTAAGGGTATAAAGCAGAAGCACCTAACCAGGTGTGGAGATGAGACAGGGAATGGATAGACAGGGAAAGACCCTTTCTCTATAGTATTAGTCTCTTTATATACATACCATTTTCCAGAAATTAACAGAACAAAGGGGGGGAAAAAACCCCTATCTACTTCCTCTGCTTACTATTGCGGAAAAATACTAATTCGAAGAAAAACTCGCAAAAGGTAAGACCAGTAACAGTACTGCTTGAAATTTTAAACCATTTTTTAGAAAATAAGATAACCTCCGGGTGGAATATTTCTGATCATGCTAAAATACTAAGAAAACAGAAAAAGGATCACTTCCGACAATTTCAGAATAGCTAATATTTTCCCTATCTAATTGGATAACTTTCCAGGTACCCCGCAATAGCTATTATAAAATATCACTTTCCAACATTAAATATTTAATAATAATTAAAGAGTTAGGAAAAGAGATGTAGGAAGAATTCTCTAGTAGTTAACTGTCTTAGCAAGAAAAAAAAAAGAAAAAGCATACCACCTGTCAAATGTGACCCTAATAGTTTCTTTGCATGTAGAGTCATTTTTTTTTTCAAGATTTATTTATTTATTTGAGAGGGGGAAAGGGGTGGAGGAAAAGACTCTTCAAGGAGACTCCCTGCTGAGTGCAGAGCCCAACTCGATCCCTGGATCCCACAACACATGAGATGGACCTGAGCTGAAATCATGAGCTGGACACTTAACAGACTGAGCCACCCAGGCACCCCAAGAGTCATTTCTTTTGACAATGAAGACAAATAAACACAATCCTAAGTGGCTATATGTTAAACAGCTTCTTCTCTGAGGCAGGATCAAAAAGAGACTTTTTTTTATCATATGCTTCTGTATTTTTATGTATATTATTATTTCTGACAACCAAACCATTTCCTTTTTGGGAAGAAAAAGAAAAGTTAACAGTAGTGTTATTTCACTGCTTAATTTGTTTCGAGATTTCCTTACCTGTCCCTTTCTGTTTACTCCAATTATTCCAGCTGTGGCTTCATGAGGTGCAGTAACAAAGATTGTTTCTCCACTGATTCTGTTCATGTAGATACAGGTACCAGTCTCAAGATCATAGAGGTGGATATAACCATACTTAGTAATCAAGAACACTACATCATGCTTTTCACTGATCTGTATAAAGAAAATCAACATTTCAGTAAAATCATGAATCTACAAAGAGAAAATTCAATTCCATTTGAGAGGTGCTAAATTCTAGAACTTTGACAAGAGTTTTATGTGAAAAAATTAATACATATGGTGTCCTCATTTTTATAGCCATTTACTATCCCAAGCTCTCAGAGCAAACAAAGAATATGGATAAAATGTATAAAAGGGAAAATATAATTTTGAACTTAGGATAACCCAGTTTATGCATTACATGAAAACTAAGAATATTTCTTTACGAAGTTTCACTAATAAACTTTACTACTGAATAAAGGGTATTTTTCTAAGCACTACTAAATTATATTGACTGTGAATAGTAGTTTTGGTATTAATTTTGTTATCAGGAGAGATTTTAAAAGTCCATTTGTTTTGCTTAAAATACCTGCATTGCAACAGGAAAGTCATTTTGTGCTTCTGGAGGGAAGAAAACATCCACTGCCTTCTTTGGAAAGGGCTGGTTTCCTGTAGGTGGTGTGCCAACTTCAATGATATGTAACTGTTCATAAGAAAATAAAATTGATACAAATCTCTCTCATTTAGCAGTTGATCACAGCAGCTTTATTTGTAGCCCCAGACTGGAAACAACCCAAATGTTCTAAAATAGGTGAATATTAAACTACAATACAACTATACCATGGAATACTCCTCAGTAATAATAATAAAAAAAAAATTCTCGTGGACATTATGCCAAGTGAAAAAAAATGCCAATCTCAAAGGGTCACAAGCTATACAGTTCTATTTATATAGAATTCTTGAAGTGACAATATTATACAAATGGAGAGTATTAGTAGTAGTTAGGAGTTAAGAGACATTGGGGAAGAGGGGAGGACATTGGGGAAGAGGGGAGCAATTGGGTGTGACTTATATAAAGGAACAGCTGGGGGGAATCTGTGGTTATAGAACAGTATATATCACGAATCTACTCCTGTTAAATGATACAGAATGATACAAATGTACCAATGTCAGTTTCTGGTTTTTCTACTGTACTATAGCTATGTAAGATGGTATTACTCAAATTGTGGTCCACATCTGTCTAGTCACCTAGGGCATTTAAAATATAGGTTATGGGCTCCACTTACTGAGTCAGACTCTCTAGATATAAGGCAAACAAATGTACATTGTAGCAAAGTTGAAAAACATCAAATTAAAGCCTTTGGTAAAGACAAGCAAAATAAAGTGTCACTATAAACAGCCGATATAAAAAGTTGTTAAAGAACATTATTCATTTTAGACAAGGATAAGAAAATTTTATTTTAGATAAATATCACTAGAAACAGAATTTAAACAAACTAAGTCACCTCAAATCTGAATATTAAAAACAAATTAATGAAGGGAGAAGACTTTTTGAAATTAGAGGACTAATTAAATTAAAAGAGAGACAAAGACAAGTTCTCAATAATTTCCAAAACGAAAACTTACCTTCCCTCCAGCTTGACCCCGTACTGCAAAACAAAATAACGTTGATTCTTCTGCGTTTCCTTCCATCTTAAATTGCGCGAAACTAGCCGCATGTCCTTCAATGGGCTGAGACACTTTCCTATCTACAGAATATAACTGCATAGCTCCCACCACACGATTTTGCTACAAAGGATCAAAGAGAACGAAGTTTGGGGACCCAATGAATCTATAACTCCCAGATTCATCAACCAGTAAAATAATTAAAATGCTTTATATCACCTTTAGCAGGATTTGTAATTCTTTATAAATTTAGTCTCTCAATGTAGATTTGATACCTCTTAATTTAAAATCTGGCTCCAACATTATCTTATTAAAGCTTAACATGAATATTTAAAATGTGCCTCAAAAACAACCACCTCTTTACAATTATCTTGAAAAAAAAAATCAATTGGTAAAAGAGTATTCTGAAAATGTACATCAGTATAAAGCCATTAAGCTAGCAACCTTTATTTCTTAAAAAAGACTTTCAAAATTAAGTCTGATTCGGGGCTCCTGGGTGGCTCCATTGTTAAGCGTCTGCCTTCAGCTCAGGTCATGATCCCAGGGTCCTGGGATGGAGCCCCGCATCAGGCTCCCTGCTCGGTGGGAGGTCTGCTTCTCCCTCTCTCCCTCTCCCTCTCCCCCTGCTTGTGTTCCCTCTCTCGATGTCTCTGTCAAATAAATAAATAAAATCTTTAAAAATAAATAAATAAGTCTGATTCACCAGGATTAAACAGAGAAGACATAATTTCAAAATAAATTGCATTCTCTATACCTTTTATTAAACATATAGAAAAATGTTACCTGTGCAGATATGCCAGTCAGAAGTAACCACTTTTGCTTTGCATCTGTACGATAATTGATAATCTGGCACCCTGCAAGGCTAGAATGGCGATCAAACATTTTCACTGGCTGAGACTCTCCTTCCATACTCCAATGATAAACTGCATTATCCGTAACAAGAGCAACCGTATTCAAAGAGATCCATTTCCAGAAGGTGACATCATCAGTCATGGTATGGGCCTTCATTTTACTTTTCATTTCAATGTTAAATATCTGAAGAGTTTTCCCAGCTAAAAACAAAATTAAGAATTATGAATCATTAGGAAAGCAAAATTCAGGATAAATTATTATCTAGCTAGACTCTCTCTGTAACAAGATCTGTAACTTCAAAACAAAATGGTTCTATCAGGAGACTAAAAACCAACTACAGAAGTCACACCGATAGGGCAGCAACCTTTGAAGAGATAGCTGAGACTAAGCCAACAATCTGTATCTACAGCTGAAGCGAAACTATATTACCTCTACTAAAGACATTTTAAATAAATACTATGACTTCTATAGAATTCTAAATCCCAACTGAAAATGAGTCTGAAGACTTGAACAGTGATGGAAAACAAGGTTGTAGCCCTCATGCTGATAATTAAGAATGTTTATGCATAAACTAAGTTAGTTGGTAAGTACACAGAACAAAGCAAATCTGATACAAACACATGGGGAAAATGTCTACTTTTTAAAAGGCAGTCATCCCCCATCCAACCAAGTCTTATGGAAACTGCCTTTTTGGAGGAGGGTCTACTTCAACTCTGCCTTGTACCAAGCACATAAGAGAAGTGCCTGCTACATCCCACTGGTTTAAGATACAAAGGGAAGGGCAGAGGTGCTGGGGAAAAAAGGAGACAAAGGACAGTGTCAGGTGCTGTTAATATGCTGGAGATGCGAACAGAGTTCAAGCTTCATTCAATGAAGACAACAAACAGTAAAGGGAGGATGAAATTTGCGTTGAGTGTTAAGAGGTCACGGAGTCAGATGCAAAGGCTTGTACTTATAATTTGAAATCCATCAGAATGAAAAGTGATTTGGTCTAAATTAACAGAAGTCAAAGCCCAAAGCGATCTCGAGGCTAGCTAATCCACATTAGTCCTTAGAGACTAAAGAAAACTCCATTCCTGAGCCACTGAGAATCTGGCTCTTGAAAAACAAAAACTGTAAGGGGTGGGGGGTTGGCAGAATGGGACACAAAACACACAGCTTTGTACCATGACCCTTCTTACCACATGTATAAAAACTTCTTCCCTAAAACAAAGAATGCTATTCCCATCCCACACAATATGTAACCACAACCGGACTTGAACAATTGTTAGTTACAGTCCTGTCTATAAAAAGAATCGAAGGGTTTAAAATTGGCTTCAGAGGGAAGCAGTATTTGGGAATGACTTACTTCCCTTTGCTGCCTTTCCCAGCCCCTCGTTAACAGACTTTTATTTATTTCTACACAAAAGGGGTTGGAGTATATGTATGTAGGGTGATTTGGACAGGAGGGCAAGATGACAGCTTAACTCCATAATATAGACATATAGGCACAAATCTATAATGCTATTATTACAATACTCTGAAAATCTTTGCAATTTATTCTTTTTATGTAACAGGACAATAACTAATACAATCTAATTTAAAATAACTCACCATCTGCACACATAAGAAAGCATTAAGAAATGTGATAAGATAACAGTAACATTAAAAACAGAAAAGAATTATGAGAAAATTAAAACGATGGCCTTTTAATAGAGAGGTGTGAGAGCTGCTAAGCAGTTCAATCTAAATTCTTTAAGGAGGCTGGAGGAAGCTTAATACCTTAAAGTATAATACATGTATTGTTTAACAGAAGCAAGAAGCTTGCTACCGTAAAACATGTGGTCCTAGGTGAAAGCTGGACCATCTTTCCTTAAGATGAGATCAACAACTCCTATCTTGGATATGTAATGGTAACATAGTTATCTGACTATGCTTGCCTCCAACCCTGCATTTAATCTCCAACCAGTATCACTACTAAATACAAAGTTTAAATTATGTGAAGAAAAATCTGTTTAAAAACCTCAGCACCTTTAACAACTCACCCACACATTTATCAAGAAATTACTAGGAACCTGAACTCCTCCTACTACTACCAAGAAGAAAAACAAAGCAAAATACAGACAATTAAATGCTTTTTAGAGTCAGCCAGCTTGTCACCTAGTCCTCTCACAAACTTCTGTTTTAAAGGGTCAGTTACATTCTCACTCTATAGTTCAAAGGAAAAAAATTAATACAGGCTCCAGACAGTATGAGTTTCTTTGAACTTAGATTGATAGGTTGTACAGTTCCCTACTGTGAGAACCAAAAAGTTAATGTGAATAAACTCTAACACCCTTGATCCCAAAGCTTTAATATCCACCTACATATATACACACTTCTAACAATCAGGGTAAATTTAAGACTTTTTTTTTTTAAAGTAGGCTCCACACGCAACGTGGTGGGGCTTGAACTCATGACCCTGAGATCAAGAGTTGTATGTTCTACCCACTGAGCCAGCCAGTCACCCAATTCAAGACATTTTTAGAACTTGATAATCTAAATGAAACACACACCTGAAGTATAAAAAAGGCAAAGCATAAATATAAGTTTATCTTCATAACAAAATCCTGCCATGTTTAAGTACTAATATTAAAGTATATTTTATTCCAAATATGAATCACTAATTTCTTGTCTTCTCTATATGGAGTTATATTTTTAGCACAGTCTTGTCACACAGCAGATATAAAATTTAAATTCATTTAATCTAAAACTTAAAATTTTTCTAAATAGTCTATGGTGAGGAGAAAGGAAGACATTTCATAGATATATGCCAAGTCGTGAAAGCAGTTAAAATCAAATTTAGTAATAACTTTGCAGATTTAACCAAATTTAATCTACATGCTGAAAAGGTAAATCCTAATTACTGTATTTGAATAAATTATACATAGGGGGGAAAAAAGAAAGAAATCCCCACAATCTTTTATACCTTTCAACGCAATTACTTTGCTAGCTGGATTCATGATGGCGCTGTCTGCTGAAATTGGTCTTCGAATTGGATTACTTGGGTCATTCATATCAATGATTACCACCTGGGCCTGCTCTCCTACTTTCTCTCTAATGCAGATGAATTTGTCTGACTCCATAGTTAGGGTACTGAAGCCAATGTTTGCTGGGTTTATACCCAGGTTCTGGAGCTGGGGGAAAAAACAAAAACATAGTAAGTCATGTTACAAAGTGAATCAGAAAGACTTGACATTCATGTACTGTCATCATTACAAATCCTCATTTAACAATTAATGCTTTAAGGTCAACAGTGACAACTCCATCACATTCATTCAAATGAGGCAATTGACAGCCAAATGATGGACCTTCTGTTCTTCCAACAAAGATGGCATTCAATTATTTTCTTATAACCTTGTAGTTTTAACTAGAGATGTGTAACTCTGGGGTTAAAACTAGGAGGCAGAACAAGTACATAAAAGGGTAAAGGACTGAGCTACACCTAAGAGCTAGTGGGTCATTAATATTCTGAGTGACTAAATGTAGTATTACAGATTAAGTCCCACTAAAAAGTTACCAGCAGGTTTTATTAGCCTTGGCCAGACTAATTTTTTTTTCCTCCAAAGAATAGTTAAGTTCACATGGAACAAAATACAAACAAATATGAAAAAGCACAGGGAGAAAAAAAACAAAACAAAACACACAAGTCTTCCTTCTGCCCAAGTGTCCCAGATACCAATTTCCCTCCTCCTCAGAGACCACCACTTTCTTATGGACTGGCTGAGCCAAGTTAATTGTATTTTATCTAAATTCTTCTGTCAAATTCTGCTAATAGGACTTAATTATAACCAGGACAGGATCTGAATAAAATACAACATAAGATTAAGACACTGGGGGCACTTGGGTGGCTCAGTCGTTAAGCGTCTGCCTTATGCGTCAGATCATGATCCTAGGGGTGTGGGGATCGAGCCCCACATCAGGCTCCCTGCTCACATCGGGCTCTCTGCTCGCTGGGAAGCCTGCTTCTCCTTCTCCCACTCCTCCTGCTTGTGTTCCCCTCTCCCTCTGTCTCTCTCTCTGCCAAATAAATAAAATCTTTAAAAAAAAATAAAAAGATTAAGAGACTGCACTTAACTTTCACTTTCCTCTTATACCTCAATGACTGCAAAGCACACCAGTTATAATGTGTAGTTACAATAACACTGAATACCAGGGCAAGGACTCAAGCAATTGTTTAACTATTTAATACAAACATGGTAATGAAATAGAAGATTAACTGGCTTTACAAACTCAGGTATACACAGCAAAGCAAGTATACAAGCTATGAGGTAAGTAATTTATAACAAATTTGGTTACAATAAAACTTTATAAATTATTAATTTTCATTTCTTCCTGAATTTAACTTTATAGTAACTTTTAGGTCCAGAACTAATGAAGGACGATAAATAAAAGAGGTCTCCAACCACTTATAACGGGACTGTGGGTGGCCTTCCAGAGGCCAAATTGTCCATCTAGTTTCAGAGGTATACACATCTATTTTTCTGAGTGGACGGTTCTCAAACTCTTGTAAATTTAATCCAGTTACCTTTCTAATAGTTTGGAGAAAAAATTCCAAAGGCTCCCAGATCACCTAGAACTCTACGTGTAAAAGCAACACATTATCTTCTTAACTATTCTGTAAAATAAGAATTCTGTGTTTCTAAGTCACTACACCAAATATTCACATAAGACAAATTTTGAGGCTCAATTGTCACAGCTTAAGTCCTACAATGTTAAGAAGAGTAAAAATTAATAGTGTTAGTCAAATAGTAACTAATTGAATCCCAAATTATTCCTCAGAGGCAAGTGCAAGACAACCATAAAAAAAGAAAACTTAGGAAAGACGGCAGAGGAAGAAAAAAAAGAAAATCAAGAAAACTTTGTTTCTTATTCCCGAGTAGGTCTCCAAATAAATGCAGTCAAAAAAGCATGCTGTCAACAGTTAGCACTGACCTTCAGCCTCAGGGCAGTTTTATTTGCAGAAAAAGCAGATTTGGTTACAAACGGGTGGGGTTCTTGCACTCCTTGCAATCTACATAATCTTACATTCTTTTCTCATTCTTCATTTACACATTCTACCAAGAAAGCTATGCATATATATTTTTGATCTTCTCTACCAAGAATGTACTAGTGCTATTCAAAATATTCCATGTGAAATAGACATACACGCTGTATTTAAAAAACAAGAGGCAAGTGTCAAGCTCTCACCAATTCCACATGTTTAAACATTTTAAAAAGCATACTTAAGTAATTCCCATTTACACTACTACACAGGAAATTGCTCCTTCCTAAAAAGCTTCTCCCAGTTGTTAGGATAAGTGACAGAACTTCTTCCTATCAGTTAACAGAAAGTTGTATTTGATTTCACGTCTTCAAATAACGTCGGTGAGTTTTTCCTTACTAGTGATACTTTTCAGTGAAAGTGCTCAGAACACTCACCAATTCTTCCCATATTTTCCTACAATATATTCAAAAGGGAAACATCCCAAAACACACAGTAATAGGACAAGACACCATCACTGAAAGCAATTTTGGCTTAGGTACATCCTTAAAATAGATCATATGGGGCGCCTGGGTGGCTCAGATGGTTAAGCGTCTGCCTTTGGCCCAGGTCATGATCCCAACGTCCTGGGATGGAGCCCCACATCGGGCTCCTGGCTCAGCAGGGAGCCTGCTTCTCTCCCTCCTTCTGCCTCTCTCTCCGCTCATGCTCTCTCTCTCTCTGTCTCAAATGAATAAATAAAATCTTTAAAAAAAAAACAGATCATATGAAAGGGTTATACTAGGTAACTATGTCTACTAATATCTGCACAAATAAAGACGTTTAAAATGCAACGTTTTTAAAAAGGTTTTATTTTCAAAACAGCACAAACTAACCAGAAAAAATTCTTAGTCAACTATAAAAGTCTGATGGTATAGGAACTATCTACCACAGAAGCTGTGCAATAAACCACTAATAAACTCAGAGGAAATGTAAGAGTCTCCAAACTTGCAGCTATTTTCAGAGAATACACAATAATATCCAAATTCTGGCTACATTTTTTATAGTCTCAATTGGCAAGATATTGTTACCACTGAAGCTGGGGATATTCTGTTCTGCTATATGCTTGGAAATTCCTAGTAAAAAAATTTTTTTAACTTCAAAAAGTTTCTACTTTTTGATTATAAATTAAAAAGAATATGGAGTCAATAAACTCAGGTCCAAGAAAAGGGGTTACTTATTTTTTTGAATAGTTATTACATACATATGGCAAGTATTCAAACAGTACAAAAGGGTATACTATGAAAAGTCACCCACCTATGTTTCCAGTAATACCTCTCTCCCCCCAGCAATTAGAGATGCTTTTCCATCTTAGAGACAGCCTATGTATATGAAAGTATAGATTTCCATCCTCCCTTTAAAAAAAAAAAAAACACACTAATAGCACATGCACAAAACCATACAAATTATCAACTGCTCCCTTTTGAAAGAAAACCAACTCGAATGTTGCAATTCATTTGATTTCCACACTACATTTTGGGCCCTAGTCCTACTGTAGGACTTGACACTTAAGCCTAGTTTAGTTTCCAAAAAGTTTAAATAAACAAATTTACTTTTAATCAGCCAACCCAAAACTCTGTGGAGAGGCCTGGAACTGCATGTTAGAAATGATACAAAAATGGGGTGCCTCGGTGGCTCAGTTGATTAAGCGTCTGCCTTCGGCTTGGGTCGTGATCTCAGGGTCCTGGGATGGAGCCCTGCGTCAGGCTCCCTGCTCAGTGGGGAGTCTGCTTCTCCCTCTCCCTCTGCCCCCCACTTGTGTTCTCTCTCTCAAATAAAAAAGTAAAATCTTAAAAAAAAAATACAAAAATGTTTCTTTTTCCTTCTCCTCCCCTTCTCACCCCAATTTGGATTAACATGCCTGGGGGGGGGGGGAACACTACATTTTTAGTTTTTGTAGTGAGACACAGTATTTCAGATTCCCCATTATCTAGAGAACACAGAAGGTTCTTCATTCAAGTAGACAATTGCTATAAAAATATATAACTTTGATTATAAAGTACAAATGCCATCCAAAATTAGTTGGTTCTGTGGATTCTTAAGAAAAAAATGTCTGAGTTTAATCCCAGTTTTGCCTCATAAATGATCATAGGGAAATCAGTTATCTGTGTATCTGTTTCCTCTTCTGAAACATCTAAGATCCCAGAATTATGAGGATTTAATGTAGAGCACTTAGAACAATGTCTGATGCATAGTAAAGGCTCAACAGATACTATTAGAACACACATCAGTATTTAGGCCAGTTCAAATTTAGCTTTTTTTGTATTTGCATTTTACTATCTGCTTAATTCAGCTGTCCTACAGGTTGCTTGAAACCCTGGGTGTGAATATCTTTTGACTACTGATAATAGATTAGTGGTCTCTGGGTGCTTAACTTAGACACTGTGAAATGCCTTTTTTTCCTTCTTTTTTTCAATAGAAAATTACACTTAAAAACTTTCAATTCTGTTCTTTAATTTGACTAAGTGAAGTTAGGTAGAGACCAGAATCTCCAAAACCACCTAACGTTTTCATGCTAAGTAACCTTATTTTAATTCCTATTTTTAGGTGCACCATGGAACATTGCTAAGGCTTTCTAACAAACTTGGCAAATATGCCTCTAACACCTTTGCTGAGGAAGCAAGCTGGGAAAGCTAATGCAAACAGATGGCATAAGGTCAGTATCATCAAAAATTCTCTTTGCCCTAAAGAACTCAGGACTAAAAAAACAGAAGGTAAAATGTAAAGCAAACGTAGAATTTCTCTCCTCAACGTGCAGAAAAGTTTGAGGCACCTGGTACAAAGACACACACAAACCGATACCTTTCCAAAACCAGAGTTTCCCAATCAGCCAATACCACACAATTCCAGGTCAATTTATCCAACTAAAGTTCTTCAAATAAAAGAACTTTCTTAAAGAGTGAAACCCTCTTCCATCTTTGCCCTGCAATATGTCTAATTAATGTTACAGAGGCAAGGTTCATCTTACACAGAAAGATAGCATTTCTTTTGCTATACTTTTTAGGACAATTACATATTAAAAGAGGTTTATGAAATTAGGAGTCAACACTAATACAAATAAAAGACATAAATAACAAAAAGTGAAAAGCTGTTCCTTAAAGAAAGCCAACTTAAAAATGGTGAAAGACCAATGGAATTTTTAAAGTCACTCTTTTTGCAAGTATTACAATAATTAATTCAGGGAAGGGCGCCTGGGTGGCTCAGATGGTTAAGCGTCTGCCTTCGGCTCAGGTATTAATCCCGGGGTCCTGGGATCGAGTCCCGCATCGGGCTCCCTGCTCCTTGGGAGCCTGCTTCTCCCTCTGCTTCTCTCTCTCTCTCTCTCTCTCTCTCTCTCCCCCTCTCTCATGAATAAATAAAATCTTTAAAAAAATAATTAATTCAGGGAAGAATCAATGGATACTAAAATTAATGGATGAAATTTCCTCCCTTTGGTAAACTGTAGTATGGTTATATAAGAAAGCTATTTACATAGTCTCACACTATTTCCCAAGATACTTATTACGAAAGGGAAGAGAGGGGCGCCTGGGTGGCTCAGTTAAAAGCCTGACTTCAGCTCTGGTCATGATCTCAGGGCCCTGGGACTGAGCCCCATGTTGGGCTCCCTGCCCAGTGAGGAGTCTATGTCTTCTTCTCCCTCTGCTACTCCCCACTGCTTGTGCTGTCAAATAAAATCTTAAAAAAAAAAAAAAAAGTGAAATGGCATGATAGCTTGAATTTCTTTAAAATGTTTAAAACAGAAAAAGTAAATACTGCAAAATACCAAAAATCTAGATGACTGGGATATAGCTCTTCCCAGTCTTATATGAAAGCTTGCAAATTTATTCAAGTTTTTAAAAAAGATTAAATTCTACTCATAATAAGGTTACAGAAACTGAAAATTAAATTGTAAGGAATAGATTTTTATTAGGTAATTTACCTGTAGGGCAAGAAGGAAGGATACAACTTTCAAAAGGTAAAGATGATAAACCAAAGAGTGATATAATTCAAGTGTAAGAGTTATGCTCTGTAAAGGAGTTGTGCACTGGATGTCTGCCCAATCAGAACTAAGAGGTTTGCTGCACTTAATACTATCCAAAATAGTGGCCACTGGTCACATGCAGCTATTCAATTTTAAGTAAATAAAATTTAATATTCAGTTCCTCAGTCACACTAGTCATAGTTCAAGTACTCAACAGTCACATGTGACTACTGTATTGGAAAGCATAAAACATACAACATTTCCATCATTGCAGTCTAACCAAGAGCATTGTTTTCAGACGTTTTCTTGGGAGTTTAACAAAGAGAAAAGGAAAACTTCTTTAACATTAAATTCTGGCAAAATATGAAAGACAGTTGGTAAAGTTACACAAGAATTTCAAACAAGACAAGGAGAAGCAGGAAAAAGTAGAACTTTCAAGTTTCAGAGTCCAGATAGCTACAGGAGGCTTGGGGGTGAAAAATCTGCAAAGTTCAATACTAGCAGAAGTGAGAACCCAAGAAAAACTCCTCAATCTGGGTGCCTCTTTCCCCTCAAGAAATCACTAGACTTTCAAATAGGGAAAGCCCAGGGTTATAAAAGACTGAGAATATGCAGATGTAGCAAGATGCCATCTCTTCAAAGAACTTGAAAAAGGAGAGGCCTGTCTCTATGCTGGGTAAACTACCACTGCCTCAATTTCTCAATATCATGAAGCTTTTGGAGAAAGAGTACACATCTGTATGATGAATCCCTAATTTAAAAAACTATAAGTGTGAAAGAGATTGTATTAAAATCAAAATATGGTAAAAAAATTTTTAACTTCAGCAATTTTAGATTCAGAAATCTAAGTTAAGGATTCATAAGTTTTTAATGCTTTAAAAGCTTTGTTTTTTGGGTCCTGGTTTTAAAAACTATACTTGATTTGATTATATGTGTGGCAAACAGAAAAGAGGAAGTGTCCATCCTTGCTTGAGGGCGAGCAAAGCATGGGTAAGTGCTACATGAAAGGTTAACATGAGTTAGCACATATCAAGCACTGTGGGGCCACATAAGCACTCTGTTTTTTGGATTTCTATCATTTTACAGTTATCTACCTCAGGGACTATGACATCATAACATATACTATTCCAAAAGAGATTGACTCTGATTTCATGCTACTAACATTACATAACCTAGGGTGGGCCAATTTGCTTTGTTCAAAACACATGTTATGGGCGCCTGGGTGGCTCAGGTCATGATCCCTGGGATCGAGCCCCGCACTGGGCTCCCTACTCCATGGGAAGCCTGCTTCTCCCTCTCCCACTCCCCCTGCTGTGTTCCCTCTCTGTCTCGCTCTCTGTCAAATAAATAAATAAAATCTTTAAAACAAAACACATTACTAAAGACAGCTTAGGAATACATCCATGTAACAAGGAATCAGGAACACAGTAATGGTGAGTCAGCACCTTGTTAGAATACATTAGTGATCAACCTATGAAAATATTGTTAAAGGGACCAAATGGACTATTGATATATGTAACCCAAGAGTATACATTAAAAAAGGAAAATAGTAGCAGAAGACAATACAACCAAGTAAAACTATGCTATTTTTCAATGCCCAATTCTTGGACTAAAGAGGAGACTCTGTGAGCTCAGTCTCTGTCTCCGCAATCAATCACAATTGTTTGTGCCTACAAACATCTTATAATTAAAGGAATATTAGTCTTGCTTTAAGCCAGCAATTGTCACATTTGATCAAATAGGAACATTCACTGCAAACAGCCTTCTTTACAATCATACTCAGGGAGATTGCTTCCTATTGAATGACTAGTAAACTCAGAACAGAACTCATTTACCAGCTGTATCAGCTGAAAATCAAAATACCTTAAAACTTGTGTTTATGACAGCATTACTAAGAACTTATGTTTCACAATTAGTGCTTGGCTTTACACTTTCCAGATCCTTCCTCCTTGTTTCATCTGAAGAGTTAGAATGGAAAGGAAGTATGTATGAGCTACTACATTTCAGACAGGACTATTCTGTAAGTGGTCTATGTATATAGCCGTATTTCATTTACCTTTTCTGTAAATGAATCTTGTATCTTGATACAGACTTAATAGGTGTTACCACTAGAGTTAGAAAGTCAACAATTTGAGAGAGACCTGCTGATACCTGGATATTACTCAATGCAGTTACTCTGAAGTTAAGTGCCTAAAGATTTGGTTAACTTCCTATCCCAAGTATTTCACTCAGCATAATTTCCTTTAAAAGTCCCTCAACATCCTCTACCTTCACCTAGTATCAATCACAGTGACAAAAAAATGCTGACAGCAGTCACTTCATCAAGCCCTTGAAACTAGCTATGAAACCAGCAGAATGTCAAATAAAAGCTGCAGTTGCTGTCTTCTACAGGAAATGAAGAAAAATGCTGAGAATGCAGGATTCCTTTAGTTCTTCCATCAACAGGATACTGGCCATCGTTTTGTGTGCTCCACACATTTCAAGCAAGTAAAAATGCCTTTAACTCTTGCTGACCCTTTGCTTCTACAGCACATTAGCTTTTGAGGTAATCACTGTCTCTTAGGAGAATTAGACTCTGGTCACTCACTCCAAAATTAAGTACTACATTCAAGAAGGAACCACAGTTGGACTGTAAGACTATCAGCTTTGGCAAATTACCAGGAAACTCAAAGAGCATTTTTCCTCCTTATAGTCAACTACTGACTGGAAGATTAAAAAACTTTAAATTTGACTCATTCTTAAAAAAATATTCCAATGATTAGATGAAATGTCACACACTGATTTTGTTCAGGCTGCAGGGGAATATAAAGAAATGTTTACGCCCCAAATCATGCACTCTCCAAAGTTATGCCCTTTACTGCGTAAGTGCCATTCGGCTGGCACAAAACAAGTGGACGCTACCAAAGTCATGCCTGACTAATTACAGGTGTGTACGTATGTGTGTTAGAGGTAGGGATGTGGGCGAAGGGTCAGTTTGGATGTCCAAATATTCTTTTCAAAGAACTAGAAATGAGTGTTACTTTGAGGGTTCAAGATTATAATAAATACTTAGTGCTGACTTAACATAAAAAATTTCAAACGATGATCTGAATGTCCCTAGGCAGACACCAAAGACTTGGTTTCCTGGTATAAGTAACTACAACATCTTGTCAGTTTCCTTACTATTAAAACTGTAAAGGTTACAAAGAAACTTCATTCTATGACACAACTTCCCAAAATGTATTTTTAAGTGGGAGCCCAGTGATTACTACTGCTACTGTTGCACATATTCAGGTCTTTTTCCACCCTATACTGACAGACCTGCTAGGAAATCAGACATTATGCCGTTACTGCTCATTTTTCTAGTTGGAGCAATCATTTAAAGCATGATCAGCATGTAGGTGCTACAAGTTACAAGACCAGTATCACTTTTTTTACATTTGAGTCACTGAAATATTTCCTTGTGAACCTAAATACCAAAAATTCCAAGTTCAACAGAGTGAATGAATTAACACTCAGCAATAAGAGTTACAAGCTTTCTGAAAATCATTTAATATTAACAAATTCAGGGAGTCTGAAACATTAAAATGACTAAATGACCAGGATTTATTTTCTAATATCTACTGAGCATCTATTATTTGGCAACTTAACATCAACTCAATATTTTATAACCCACTATTTAAGTTTTGTGTGAAACTGCCTTTCTTTACTTACTTTGTGTTAAGCTACAAATCTGTCATTACTACTAAGGTAACAACCTATAGGGAAAATAACGGGTTTTAGGCTCAGAGGGTTTTGAGTGTACAATTTGTTCCTCATGTCCTTTTTTTTTTTTTTTAAGATTTTATTTATTTATTTGACAGAGAGAGACATAGCAAGAGAGGGAATACAAGCAGGGGGAGTGGGAGGGAGGCTCAGCTGACTTCCCGCTGAGCAGGGAAGCCGATGCGGAGCTCGATCCCAGGACCCTGGGATCATGACCTGAAGGCAGACACTTAACAACAGCCACCCAGGCGCCCCCTGTACCTCATGTCTTATAAAAAGTGGAAAAAACTTACCATCTCCAAACTCTATAGATACTGCTTCACTGTCTGACATTCAGGGTTAAAAATGTAAGACTACCTTGATTTTTGATCAGGGAGAGGGTATGCTCTGGATGCTTGCAGATTTTTTGTTTTTAAATTCATGGTACTAAAACTTCCCCAGGCCTGTCTCAAACACTGAACACTTTCAATCTTGCTTCTTCCTTCGTATCAGTTACATTTTCTTCCATTGTCTGAAAAAAGTTTCCATTCTAATTATTTTTGTTTCTATAGTTTAGATTTGTAACCTATTCTGTCACGCCTCTTCTTTCAATTCTGTGATTTCTTTCTAAGTTCAAAATCTTCAAAAAATTCAAGTTAATCTTCCACATTGCTGATTTCTACAGGGGCAATTCTGCTGTGTCCGGGATCAACTGTTTCTGTATATGTTCTATTACTGCAGCCTTTTACCTCCATGGGTCTTTCTATTCATATTAGATCAAGTTTTTTTTATATGCCATAGATGATGCCAACAGTTTTAAGTTTTCTTCCAGTTCCAGTAGAAAAAAAACTCTTATTTCCTCAGATCTCTTCCTAGTTTTATGGTATTTTTTCCCAATAATCACACATTTAAACAATTAATGAGCAGCTACTGTAGCCAGACACTACACTAATACAGAGAATTCTACAGTGAATATGCTATGGCCTCCTCTATTCAGCGTGTAACAAGCACATAGCAATTACAAGGGTGCCTTGAGGTTACAAGGATGCATGCTTAGCCCAGATATATGTGGGAGTATACACAATGTCTCAGAAGAAATGGAAATACAATCTGAAGCAGACACACAATTTAAGGGAGGACAAAGCTACAAACGGGAGAGAACAGAACTAAAAATACCCTATGTGCCCAAATAGGGTATTCATTTTAGCAAGTAAACTATTCCCTGGACACCCAAAAAAACTTTTGACTAGTATCAGAATGTGGAAAAACTGGAACTCTCATACATTGCTGGTGGGGATATAAAATGGTGCAGCTGCTATGAAAAACAGTTGGACAATCCCTCAAATAATTAGAACAGTTCTAAACCATAGGACCTGGCAATTCCACTCCTATGTATATATCCAAAAGAACTGAAAACAGGTATTCAAAAAAAACCTTTAATGTTCATAGCAGTACCATTCATTTATAATAGCCAATGGGTGGAAAGAACCCAAATGTCCATCAACTAATGAAAGGACAAATAAAATGTAGTGTATTTATTCAGCCATTAAGGAATGAAGTATGCAGACATACTGCAACATGGACAAACTTCAAACATTACGCTTAGTAAAAGACAAAAAAGGTCACTTACTATATGATTCCACTGATTGGTAAATCCATAAGGAGAGAGCCTGTTAGAGGCTGCAGGGGATAGGAGGGGGGTGGGAATGAGATACTGCTTAATGAATTTGGGGTTTCCTTTTGGAGCAATGAAAATGTTTTGGAACTAGATACAGGTGATGGTTGCACAACACTGTGAATGTATTAAATACCATTAAACTGTTCACTTTAAAATGGTTAATTTTGGGGCACCTGGGTGGCTCAGTTGTTAAGCGTCTGCCTTAGGCTCAGGTCATGATCCCAGGGTCCTGGGATCGAGCCCTGCATCAGGCTCCCTGCTCAGCGGGAAGCCTGCTTCTCCCTCTCCTACTCCCCTTGCTTGTATTCCCTCTCTCACCGTCTCTATCAAATAAATAAATCTTAAAGAAAATAAAATTCTTTAAAAATAAAATAAAATGGTTAATTTTAAGTTATATGAACTTTATCTCAATTTTAAAAGAACTTTGGCCCTGTTAATATAAATTCTTAGGGATTAGATATGCTTAATACATAGTTCAAGTAGTCATTTGACTTAGTTTATAAAGACATTTAAAATTATAAAATAATTTACAGGGGCACTTGGCAGTTAGTAGAGCAGATGACTCTTGATCTTAGGGTCATGAGTTCAAGCCCCACATTGGGCATGGAGCCTACTTATAAAAATAAATAAAATTATAAAATAATTTACCTGAAAATGTTTTTCTACTCTTTACATTTCAGAAATCATCTTAACTCTTCATATGCACTTTTTTTACATCAGTGTTTTCATTAGCACTGGAAAGTCATCTCCATTCCATTGAAGTGCTTTTTAAAAAAAAATCCATTATGGAACAGTCATGGAAATTTTACAACCTGCCTAAAATTTCCATTTGCATATTAGAAGAGCTGTTTTTTTCACTTGTTTTTGGATTATGATCTCCAGAAATATACCCCTAACAGATCGGGTTTTTGAGGGATGTTTAAAATGTTTCCTTACCACATCCAACAGTTATAATTGTGAGGCCAGAGAACAATAATTATTAGATATGCTACATTTACCTCTTATCAATCCAGATTTCAAGCCTATGAAAGCCTTCAATGAACAGTGTTGTAGTATTCAAAACAGAATGGTGAGGGGCGCCTGGGTGGCTCAGTCGTTAAGCGTCTGCCTTCGGCTCGGGTCATGGTCCCAGGGTCCTGGGATCGAGCCCTGCATCGGGCGGGAGGCCTGCTTCTCCCTCTCCCACTCCCCCTGCTTGTGTTCCCTCTCTCGTTGTGTCTCTGTCAAATAAATAAATAAATTCTTTAAAAAAAAAAAAAAAAGAATTGTGAGAGGGCTCAATAAATGTGCAGACTTGGTAAGGCTTTTAACATAAGGAAACGCTTGGGGTGCCTGGGTGGCTCAGTTAAGCGTCCGCCTTCGGCTCAGGTCACGATCTCAGGGTCCTGGGATAGAGTCTGGAGTCGGGCTTCCCACTCAGCAGGGAATCTGCTTGTCCCCCTCCCTCTGCCCCTCCCTACTCGTTCTCTAATAAATAAATAAAATCTTAAAAAAAGAAAAAGAGGAACCCATTTAAAAGAATATATATAAAAAGGAAACTTTCTTGGAGAATATTTTATGGTAAAAAAGCAAATTACCTTGGATTTCCAAGGTTCAAAGGGAGGAATATACAGTATTGCAGAGTGGGGAAAGACATGAAAATGAAATTTGCAAACCATGTTCTCCCTATGGGTTTTTTTTTTCCCCCTAATTATTCATCCTCAAATTAAGGAGAGTGATCTAAAGTCAGTTGTTTGCTAAACTGAGCATACATGGATAGTTCTGGCCTCACTGTGTCCACAATGGTGGTTTTTAAGTCCTCTTTCTCAGCTATTCAGAAACAGATGAAGGCAACTCTCAACCCAATTCCCATTTTCATCTACTCTGATTCTCACATTCTAGTAGATGGGAGTCATCAAATGGCTTCTGCTCCAGAGCCTCCAGGAAGAATACAACCCCGCCAAAACCCTGTTTTCTCCTATGGGATTCATTTCAGCCTCTGTCCTCCAAAACTTTAATAAATCTGTGTTGTTTAAAACAAACAAAATTACCTATATAGATATAGACACAGATCAAGGTCATCGGAAACTGCAATCCCTAGGACCCCAGTGTACATCACTATTAGAGTTCTTCCTTTTCCTACTCCAGAAATGGACTGGATGTAGACAATAAAAGGAAAGAATCTGGTGTAACTCCAAGAGCTTGGCTTCAATAACTGGATAGATGGTAGTTTTCTCCTTTAGCTTGGCATGTATGTTCTACTCTACTGGATAAAGGGAGACTCCCCTCTAGCATAGGGCTAAGAACTAACATTTGAGCGTCTCTATAAGCTAAGTCTTACACTATAAACACACATACCGCAGTCTAACTTCACAATTGCCAAAAATTAGTATTTTAACTTCATAAATGAGGAAGTTGAAAAAAGATAAAAAAGATAGAGTTCAGATTAAACATCTGAGACATCTTCTACAATCACACACAGAATTTAAATTTTTTAATGTGGCAAAATGGTTTCAATGTACTCAATCCCTACTCTTTCAGAAATAAGGTTTAAAACCGGCTTTAGTTCAGAACTTAAAGTCCTTATTTACCCAATGATTCAGAACAGGAAGCACAACCCTACAAGTTTGTAACCATTTTTCCCCTCTATGGTTATGCTATTCACACTGAGCAAACCTGTTCAACTCCCACTTTCCTTCTCCCCCACCTCAAGCACCATTGTTTTCCTAGAGTTCAAGTTTTATATTAGTATAAACACAAAAACATAAATAATACAGTAAAATAGAGATTTCCTGCTTTCGTAGGTGGCTTCAGACTGGAACACATTCACTCTCGTCATTAAGAAAAACTACAGGGGCGCCTGGGTGGCTCAGTTGGTTAAGCAACTGCCTTCGGCTCAGGTCATGATCCTGGAGTCCTGGGATCGAGTCCCACATCGGGCTCCCTTCTCGGCAGGGAGTCCGCTTCTCTCTCTGACCCTCCCGCCTCTCGTGTGCTCTCTCTCTCAAATAAATAAATAAAATCTTTAAAAAAAAAAAAAAAAGAAAAGAAAAACTCCAGACATGTTTGAGAAGCTCAGCTTTATGAGAGCGATAAAGATAATACTCATTACAAGTTAACCTGATCCCAATCATTCTGCACAATTTTCTAGTGGGAACTTGAATAAAGCCCTTTAAAAACATCATCCAACCATTTAAAGCATAGAAAATCAAATGTTGGTTCACTGGCCCCTACTTTTCCCCTAATATAAAAATATAAAAACTATTGAGGAGTGCCTGGGTGGCTCACTCAGTTAAGCACCTGCCTTTGGCTCAGGTCATGATCTCAGGGTCCTGGGATCAAGCCCCGTGTCTGGCTCCTCTGCCTGACACTCCCCACCCCCATTCTATCTCTAATAAATAAATAAAATCTTTAAAAAAAAAAAAACCAAAAAACTATTGACCTAGAAACAAACCACTGGTAGAATGTGTACAAAGAACACCACAACACGGATGGCAAAGTGCTATATTTTGCAGTTCAAATTATATAGATCACTCACCAAATGAGGCAATGTGCCACAATGCAGAAAGACTAAGCATTAAAGTCTGACCACCCACTCACTAGCTATGTGACTCTAGAAGTTAACTTCAGTTTCCTCATGTGCAAAATAAGGCTAACCCTACCTACCTGACAGGATTTTCTTGCTAATTATAGATCATGAACACAGAATATTTAGCAGTGTTCTTGACACAACAGTAGGTACTCAAAAAGCTATAATGATCAATTAATTTTGATATTATAGATGTCAGGACAATTAAGATTTGATGAATAGTTATTCCCTTTAAGGACAAAATAAATTATGTCTCTCATAACACACACACAAAAAGGAGACACAAAATCCAAGTCTGACTGATGGGTTTTGTATAATGCATTCAGATCCAACCCTCCTGCCATCCCTTCAGGTTAAGAGCATTAGCCACAGGCACTTGGCCAAGGGGGGAAAAACATCTAGAGCTATAAACTTTGCTATGGTTTACAAGTTGATTTGTGAAGTAGCTTTAGCATGGTTTATATGTAAATAAATTTAGAGAAATAACCTCATTCTAATATAAAGGATGGAAATATTAGTTATGAACTCATTTCCCATCTAAGTGAGAATATTCACTTTAACACTACCATCTTATACGAGGACATATATAACACCAGCAAAGGTCTGACTAGCATTCCAGGTGGGTATTTTATTGGGATATAATAAAAAAGTAATTTAAAGATTTCTTTCTCGGGGCGCCTGGGTGGCTCAGTCAGTTAAGCGTCTGCCTTTGACTCGGATCATGATCCCGGGGTCCTGGGATCGAGCCCCACATCGGGCTCCTTGCTCAGCAGGAAACCCGCTTTTCCCTCTCCCTCTGCTGCTCCCCCTGCTTGTGCTCTAATAAATAAATGAAATCTTTAAAAAAAATTTCTTTTGGGCACAGTTCCAGAGGGGGATCAGTTTTGTATCATATGAATATTTGTATTAAGTCCTGCACAGCATCAAACACTGAATATCATCCATGGTTGCAATTATAAGTGGACAGCCTTTGCCAACTAATCAATGCAAGCTATAGTCCGTATTGTTCACCACTTTGTCCCTAGTCTAACACAGTTGCTGATAAGTACTCAAATCTTAGGTATCAAATATTTATAAACCATAAAAATCTAGGTCTACAAATAAAATACTGTGTCACTGGTTGTGAGATACATGAATAAAATGTACTAGACAAAAATTATATAGCTAAACAATTAATGTTCCTAAAGTGCTACACCAGGTACTTCGGAATACATGATCTCAGACCTTTACAGTAACTTTGTGAGGCGGTAAGCCTATATTACTGAGAAAAAGAGTCTTAACCTTGTGTTCTTCAATACTGGAGCCACATTTCACAAACCACATGTGATACTGAGCACTTGAAATATGGTTACTGTGACTGATTTTAAAATTTAAAATAATTAAAACTAAATAGTAACTGATAATTGATTCAATTATGGAAAACTTATGTGTCTGGAATAACCTAGATATGCAAATGTGCTTTTTCAACTGTAAATATTATAAAAGTTAAACACAGATCAAATATTTCCAATGAAAATAGGATCTGAACTGAGATGTGCTCTAAGTGTAAAATACACATCAGATTTTGAAAAACCAGTACCCCAAAAAAGGAATGTAAAATATCTCATTTGAAAATTTTATACTCCTTTCATATTGAAATTATAACATTCTGGGTCAAATTGTAACATTCTCGGAGCAAAGTCCAACAGAAAACAGCACAATAGGATACTGTATAACTTCTCCTCTTAAGGCCATTCTATTTCCTTGAAATATTCTGTGTCTGAAGACCCAGGATCAAATCCTATTCTGACAGTGTTCCCTTGGGTGGAGTTTCACTTTAACTATTTAATAAGGATGTCTGGTGGGATTAAGTGAACACCTGAAAACACGAAGCCACAGTCATAGGGAAAAACAGGCTCTCACTAGAAGTCGGCTGTTCCCTTCATTCACTAGTCATTGTTCTTCACCACCATGTCCCAAAAGAGACAGCAGGATTCAACACCTTTTTTCAACTAACACTTTCAAATAATGTTTTAATTTTAGTTAATAAAATGTAAATATGGATGGTCAGATAAAATCTTCACTCTTACAAAATCCATCAGTGTGGCCTGTAGTCGTGCAGTCCAATGTCATAGACAATAGCCTCATGGGGCCATTTACATTTAAACTAATTTTAAAAGTTCCTCAGTCACACAAGCCACATTTCAATATCCCTAAGTAGCTAGTATAAATATTCACCATGGAATTTTTTTTTTTAAGGGAAGAATCTTAAGTAGGCTCCATGCCATGTGTGAAGCCCAAAGTGGAGCTCCATCTCACGACCCTGAGATCATGACCTGAGCCAAAATCAAAAGTCGGATGCTTCACTGACTAAGCCACTCAGGCGCCCCAGAAGAAAGTTCTATTGGACAGTAACTCTCAAAAGGAAAAAAACATATGAGTAACAGTGACAGGAAAAACATATTATTAAATATAATTCAAATATCATACGGTATGGTTTCTAAAATCATGTACTGCACATACTAAAATGAAAATGACGGTGGTTCTATACACACACACACACACACACACACACACACACACACACACACACACACACAGTTCCAGGTCTTAAATTATTTCCTAAACAGAGTGAAAGCATATTCACTAGAATTAGCCACACCTCTTTAAGCTGAGTATCAACTGACATTAGGAAAATTCTGAAAAACATGATACATCTTAACCTTGGAAGCCATTCCCAGGTTAGACTGTGGCAGAATTCCAGGCAGTATGCCTCTCCAGGCAGTACAGTTACACATACAGCATATCACAGTAATACTGAGCACTGCTTTCTCTTTGCAAGTCAAAATAGCCATAGCAAGAACCCCTACCATTCAATTCACAACATATTCCATGCCTGCATTTATGGATCAAAGGTAAAAGAAAAGGGTGGGGAGAACCCAAGAACCTGGGAATACAGCAGAATGTGCCAATCAGCATAAAGAAACTTAATGTGCCAAGAATTGAGAACTGCAACATTTTATGTGTAGTCCAGGAATTTTTTTAGAATCTGCAACTCTAGTAATCTCTTGCTCAAATAGGCACTCATCTGTTGACTATCAGCCTAAACATCCAAAAAAAACCAAAAAACAAAAAGCAAAAAACTTCCTAACTTAAAATATTAACATTCATTTGAGGTAGTTCCAAGCCTTGATGACAGGTACTTCAGTTGGCCATAATAGTTAAAAACAAATTTACAGTTCACCTTTAGAAAACTTTCACAAAAGCTAACTCTACACTCAAGTTCCTCATTCTTGTTCCCAATTTTTATCCTAAGTGTTTCAGAAAGTTTTCTGCTACTTAGCAAACTGGCAGGACTCAGATAAAGACCTGAGATACCAATTAAAATAATCCCTATTGACTTTTAAAAAAGGGATAAAAATGAGAAGTGAGGGGATATTCTGGAAGAGGTTAATGACTGGGGCTCTTTGCACAATTAATCATTATCAGCTGGAGTATACAGTCACACTAGCAATCTTAACTTTAGGCGTGGCATATTACTACCAAAAAATGACTGAATTCTTCAAATACACTTGCAAAGCTGCTTTATACTCAAATCTTCAAATTATTTCAGAAGGAAATGGTTTCACTTGAGTATTTGCAGAAACTCAGAAATCAGACCCGTATTAAATCTGTCTTCAATTAGTGACAAGGCTGGATTCCAATCTTTGGGAACATTTAACAATTCTTGTCTCCTCTTTAATAGAAATGAAAAGTTACTGCCCAAACCACCACTAGTCAAGAAAGTAAGTTTACTAACGGGAGATACCTCTGCCTTGTAACTAGCAACTATACCTGCTTCTGTTTATAATTTACAAACATTTCTCTGCAGAAAGATTATATTTCAGAAACACTCTAAGTGAGGAGCTTTTTCCCCCTCACACTCAAAAATATTATTTTCCTAAACCTCTATATTCATTTACATCTCACTCTAGCAGAAATAACCACAGCATTTTGAATTGAGCAAAAACAGTAACTTCTGTGTCCACTCTGTCACTTAAGATTTTTTTTAACCTTTAAGTGTTCCATTACTTCAGGTGAGTTATCTGAAAACCACAGATGACCATTTTACTTATTTTTTTAGATTTATTATTCAATAAATTTTAAGACATAAAGGAAAAAAATTTCTTGCTCGTGCAAAGATTAATACCTGTAAAGAAACATAAGGTTATGTTACTGATAGCCTAAATATTCATATTCAACCTTTTTATTAAAAAGAATCTTTTGTTTATCAACTGGAGAAAGTCAATAAAACAGCCTTCAATGGTGTCCAGTAGGTCACTAACAATGTCATGTCAAACCGCAACATCTTTTACCATTATGAATTTAGGCCTTCAGAAGATTGAGATGAGGCAGGGCTCTTTAAGGAAGTATTTGGGAAGAAAGCAAATTAAGATGCAACCAAAGTAAAACCAGCTTGGTGAACTACGAAAATCAGAAGCTCGGAAGAGGCTTAATTCAGTCAAGCCCTCCAAAGATCATCTGCCTCGGCCCGCCACGGGCACACTGCCAGATAAGACAGTATGTTGCCTACAGGAAAATGCACCATGGGAAAGAACTCTAGAACCTACTAAAAGGAAGCCAATTACAGACCAAATAACTTTGCATATCTCAAAAGCAGGTGTGCTCTATCTCCGGGGCTAGGTTCAATTCCAAGCAATCCTGAGGGAGGTACTTACACCAAGCCCATGACTACCTGCTACACTCCAGCAAACCCCAAGATAACCTCTGGATAACTCTTCCCTACCACTTAAAACAAAAGAGGGGATAAAAGCTGCACCGTCCCCAGAGAAATGAGGAAAAAAAGACGAGTACCCCGAGGGACCTTGACCCCGCTCACTGAGACTGACACCGCCCTGACAAATATGTTCCCCCATTCTATTCTCCTTCTGTTCCTTCAGTGACCTTCTGTTCCAACTGCCTCGGGGAAGGCAAGAGGCAAGTCGCCGCCGTTCCCCCCACCCCCAGGGGAAGGTGCCTTTCCCAGCTGAGAGCCGCAGAGGGAGGAAGAAAAAAGGTTGCTCCTCCCCAGCCCACCCGCCCCACAACTGCTGGGTGCAGACACGATGGGGGAAAGGGAAGAGAAGAGCAATGGGAGGTGACAGCTCTGCACTGGCCTAGGGGATGAAAATCTCTGGTCTGGAAGAAACGCGGGAGAATTGCCCCCCCCCACCTCCCCGCCCAATCTACCCAAATGAATGAACTGAATAAAACGGCCAAAGGGGAGGGAGTTAGAATGCGCAGTTCTTACCACCCAGGAAGTGAAAATAGAGGCCCTCGAACCCAGGCCTGGCTTCGCTGCCCTTCGCACCCCGACTCTCGTCCTTTCTATCCAAGCCCCACATCGTTAACTCTTAAGCTTTCCAAGATAGCGCCCCCCTCCTCCATCTACCCCAAACACCAGTACCCACCCCCCTCCGATCCTGCTTTTTCTACTTGGGCCCAGACTCCAGCTTCTCCTTTCCTATCACCCTCTCCACAGCCCTCACCCGCCCGGGCCCGGCCGCACCTGGAGATGCTCCTGAAAACGAATTGGCAGAATCTGGGCCATGGCGCTGTCGGGGTGTATGGTCTCCTCCTGTCACTGGGGCTGCGGGGCAGTGGCTGCCCGGGCTCTCCAAGGGAGAGGAGGAGAAGGGGGAGGGGGGGAGGTTGGGCTCAGCAAGATACTCTCCGGGGACGCAGGAAACTGGCAGGCAGACGAAAGAGCTCGGGTCGGGGGCGGAGGCTCCAGGGTCCGGGAGAGCCGCAATGGCGGAACCGGGCGCAGCGCAGACTCCGGAAACGGCTGAGCCCTGCGGAGGGATCCCGACGACAGAACTCCGCCCAAGTCACCTCACTCCCTCCGCCTTATGTACCCCTCCACGGAGAGCCGCGGTGCAGTGGGGCGCAGGAATTCGGGGCGCACTGCGCCGAGGGCCTCGCTTACTGCTGCGCCACGAGGGTAAATTAGGGATTCGAAGGGACTACTTTTTTGGACTCATCACTTTCTCCAGCCTCCTGCCTTTCCTCCCCCCGGCTCCTTTTTTTTGCATTTTGCCACATCATGCGACTAGCAGTGACCTACGTCATTTCCGTGGGCGCTTAGGTCCCACCCACCTACTTCCGGGTGCACGTGATACTGGTCGGGAATGGTCGGCACTTGCAGCCAGAATGCAGAGCGAATTCTAGGGAAGTGCAGAGTCTCCTGGGAATGGGGTGGCTGTTGGGCCGAGTTGAGGAACGGCGATGCTAGTCCCTTTCCCTTTGGACCCTGCCTATTTAAACTGAGTCCCTTACGAAGAGAACGTGGCGTGGGCAGATGGGCCCAGCCTCCCGCCCTCTCCGTGACTCAGGGAAACGGCCTCCTTGCAGAGAGCTTTCTTGGCAGTCGGCTGCGGCACTCCTCCCCCGCCTACTTTCATACCGTGGGTGGTTTCTTACGTCTCAGGGAGGGGGAATGAAATGGGGTTTAAGATCCTCCCCGCCCTTATGCACATCCTCCTGACGCTTGGAGAAGCGGACGCTTGGATTCTGACTAGAACTAGCAATTTCTTTGTATGTAACCTAAATAATTGGCTCAAAGGAGAGTGAAGGCCATTTATGAGGTGTCTCAGCTGGCCTTGCGATAGCTTTTCTTACTCTGCGGACATTTTGGCGGACATGTATGTGATACGGGTCTAGCTTCGTAGAGTTAAGAGACTTTGAATATCGTATATGTGCTACAGAATTGGACCAAAATTGTGGCAGGATTTTTTTAGCCACATCAAATAAGGAGTCTTAAAGATTTCGCTAATGAGTTTAAGGGGGAGGTTTGAAACCCTTAAGGTTCTTCTAAGGTGTGGCTAATACACATTCTTATAAAAGGGGATTAACTACTAGCTGTATATTTCAGTAGGACCACTTTAACATTGCCAGTTAATTAGCAGTATTTGGGAATATAAGCGCTTCAAAAATGGAGCATCTTGTTTTCCAACAGCATTAAGATAACTACAATATTCATTCGATTAATAATCTTCCCAATACTTTATTGCTAAGGTATAAGCTGTAACATTTCATTAATAGCACAAATGCATTAAAGGTTTAAGAATTTAGCTATGTGCCTTTCATCTTTATGAGAGATGTGGCTATTTTTCCAGAACGATCTTGAGGAAAAACAAGTACACAGTAATTCTTTTTAGTGCCCTTTTCAGTTAAACATAAAACCCTATTAGGTATACAATAATTTTGTGTGTTAAGCAGATTTGCTTAGATAAGTTTGCTTAATCATTTAAATTGCTTTTAATGTTTTTCCCAAAATACATCTCACATACTTAGGGTGAGAGAAGAATCTTTGGCAGGTAAGAGAGGAGACAGAAGGCTATTATGCAAGAATAAGAGTGAATATTTATGGTAGACAAAATTGTGTTTTATTAGGCCAGATGCTTGAAGATGTTCTGTATTCTGCAACATTTGAAATAACCTTTCTAATTCCAGTTTAATAGTAGCTGCTTTCAATCCTTTTGGGAAGTAGACAAATTCTAAATTAAAAATCTAAAGGAGTTGTTTTATTATAGTAAAAGCAGTAGCTTAATCAGGTTACATGTCTAATCTCAGAATCTGGGACACAAGAGCTATATCACGATTGGGCCACCAATATTTTCTTTAATTTGTTAATAACTGTCTTGCATTTTCATACAGACTATAATTTTAAGTACATTTAGAATTCCCAAAGCAATTGATTTTAGCTTGGATGTCTGAATGTGTGGAATATCTAACCAAAAGTGCACTGAGGTTCTGTTAATGACTGCTGTGTCATCACACATAGAAATGTAATAAATGCATTATTTTCAGAAGTCATTTAGACAAGAAAAATAGATTACAATTTACCAGTTCATTTTGAACACTGTATCCTTCAAACCAATAAATCCAAAATTTTTCAAGAGGAAAGCTGATCCAGAGGATAAACATTAAAACCCAAATCTGTGCATTTTAAAGATCAATAATTTTGGCTGAGGTAATAAGGAGAGCTTTTCATGGTAGTAAGCTGTTCCTGCTAATGGTGTAAAGGCAGGAAAGGTTATCCTTGGTTTAGAAGTCCCGAAGGCTGAGTCACTGTTCCCAGTTACCTGAGCAGTAATCAAATGGCTTTGTTTTCAGGCGCTACCTTAAGTTAGAGAAAATAGATAACCTTATAAATCAGAAAACAAATGCTGGGTTTTTGGGGGTCTTTTTCTAACTATGACAAAGTCTTCTAAGACATCTGCAAATTTTTTAAGATTTTATTTATTTGGCAGAGAGCGAGGGAGCACAAGCATGGGGAGCAGCAGAGGAAGAGGAGGAAGGAGGCTCCCCACTGAGAAGAGAGGCCAACGTGGGATTGATCCCAGGGCCCCCCTCTCCCCGCACCGGGATCATGACCTGAACTAAAGGCAGATGCTTAACCATCTGAGCCACCCAGGTGCCCCTATCTCGACTGCGATTAATGTATTATCATCCTGGCTTTTAGTTCCAGAAAATATTTTAGTAAGTAGCCATATTAATATAAGTGGTCAAATTCTTCCAATTTGAAGCTATTTTTTATCAGAATATTCAATAGTAGCTCCTCCCTCTGAGTCACAGCAAGCACCATTAGAAAAACTGCATTGCTCATATGCTATTTTGAGGAGTGTCAGTTTCTCAAAACCTATACAAAAAAAATCTTTATTGTATCTGTAATTTTTATGCCAGGAAATAATATGTATATATAATGTAAAATATAACAATATGATGTTTTATATAAAATATATACAACACATACAGTGAGAATGACACCTCAGAAGAACATTCACTAGATTCCTCTATAGTTGTTTATCTTCAAGCAGCCCCCAAATTAAGGTGCCTGCCTTTTAACTTGACCTTTTAAAAACATCGGGAGCTGGCTACATTGCAAAAGCCACAAAGTAAAGGCATTTCTCAAACATTAAGAGATTAATTTTAGGGGCGCCTGGGTGGCTCAGTCATTAAGCGTCTGCCTTCAGCTCAGGTCATGATCCCAGGATGGAGCCCCACATCAAGCCCCGCATCGTGCTCCCTGCTCCGCGGGGAGCCTGCTTCTCCCTCTCCCACTTCCCCTGCTTATGTTCCCTCTCTCACTGTCTCTCTCTGTCAAATAAATAAATAAAATCTTTAAAAAATATATATTAATTTTAAAGCAGAATTTTAAGCCTAACCCACCATACCAATTATTTAAAATTCAGATTTTAATGAAACCAAGAGGGATATACTTTAACATTACCCAGTAAATGGTTTTGCCATTTAAACAGCAGCTTTGAAACATTTCAGCCCCCTAGGGCCACAGATATGAATCCCTCAGGATTAGGTAAAAAGCAGCATATCAAATGCAGTGACTCAGGTATCAGTCAACCTACAGTGCCCACTTTATTTTGGCCCTGTACAAGGCACTGATTACAGGCAAAGCTCACCTGAAAAGAAACATTTACAAAGCCAGAAAAAAATTTTCATGGCCTTTTTTGTATGAGATGGACCTGAATTTATACTTAATATCATTCACTTACTCAGGCTTGTCTTAAATCTAATTTATACAGACAAGTTTTGTAATGTATCATGGATGGCAAATAAGATCTATAATGAATCTTTATTCTGTGTCAGGACTGAGCATGTTCCAAGTGAATCCCCAAGTGAAGCCCTGTGGGAATACAAACTGGAATCTAGTCATATTATATAGGCCCCTCCCATGTTGTCTAAAGGTCAAATCGGATTCCAGCAGAGGAATGAAGTGGCTCATAACATTACCTTAAAAAGTCATCTCAGGAAAGTTGGTTCAAATAGAGTGATACAACAGAGCATTATGGACAGAAAAACTCAGAAGAGTTATAACGCTGCTGATCGATAGGGAGTCAGACGCCGTGTCACTATATCCCCTTCATATCCAAGAATAAAAGTCACAAGAGCTGGAGAACTTCTATACAATGAAGGGACGATGAGGATCAAGATGTTGGAATGATTGTTATGGTCTGTTTTTGTTTTTTTTTTCCTTCCTTTCTAAATACGTAGAACTCTCTATTCATCCTAGAGTTATGACCATCTACAAAGCAAGGCATGACCCACAAACATGTTTTCTCGGCAATCTTAAAATTCTGTCACACTCCAGGGATAGTTCTACTAGTAGCAACACATATACGCAGCCTTCTTACGGTCGTAAACTCTCAGAACAGAATGGTTAAAAACAGATCTGGTAAACAAAGGTTTTGATTAATACAATAATCAAGTTTCAAGGAAGTATAATCTAATTTACTTGGTCAACAAATACCTTTCAGTACATACAATGAAAAATTAAATAATGTTAAAATCTTTTGATTAAACAATTTTTTATATGGGGAAAGCAATTCTGAATTTTAAAGTCCTTGAATTCATCACTGTGAAGTTTCTGTAAGTACACCTACATATGTAGCCTGATCTGAATATGTACCACATTTAGGACACACTACAAATTACTTTTTTAAAAATGACTTACCTTAACATGTCATGACTGATAAAAGTAGATTATGTAAAACTAACCAAAAACTTGGTTATTTCCTTTTCCTGGTTGCTTTTATTCCAAATAACTGTGAGTTTATAATGTTGTACAGTATACAACTACACAACTATTCATTCCATAATATTCCAGTAAAGAAAAATATGTAGCATTCATATAAGCCTACCTCATTTATTGATTTAAGTTTCTTTTTCTTTTTGGAGCCAGCCCTGTTAGCACCAAGAGACATGAAAAGTTCTCTTTAGGGTGAAAATAAAAACCTACCTGATAAAAACAGCCCTTTACCATCTCTATATTTTTGGGCTATCTAGCTAAACCACCAAATCAGATGTAGAGATGAGATTATATTCCTCATTACTGAGGAGGACTTAAAAATTCCATTTCTTGAAAGGTAACTAAATAGAGTAGCAGACAGGCACACAATGGCAGTCTCTTAAGTGCTATATGCTGTAAAAGGATAACCCGAGTCCAAGCCAGCTTTCACATTTTTCTGTCTGCAAGAATGAGTGGCACTCAAATTATTCATTTGACCTAGTGTTAGCCCACATTACAAACTGGAAACTGAAAAATACTTCAAAAAAGCCCCTCTCAAGGTGACACTAATATTCTTTCCATGCTTAATTCTGGTTCCTATCCCAATCACACAAACTCTGTCTCCTTTCTTAATCTAGTCCAAGTCCCACTCTGCCTTAAAAACTCAGCTTAAAATCTATTTATCCTACTTCTTAAGCTATTACAACATTTATTGACTATATCACCTATTTAATTCAAAGCCTGGGCCAACTTATGTTTTCAATAATCATACCTGGAGCTAGTACAACAATTATTTATAAACATCTATCATATGCAAAAGGCACCAAACTGGGTGCTATGCTGTATTTTGGATTAACCCATCTCATTTCCTATGTATTAGCTGAGCACCAAGTAATATTAGGTTAAGAAACATGTAGATTTTATCTGGACAAGTAATGTGATTCTTTTCTTTGAAAATCTTTAATAGTTGGGGTGCCTGGCTGGCTCATCAGTAAAGCATGCAACTCTTGATCTCAAGGTTGAGTTCAAGCCCCACATTGGGTGTGGAACCTACTTAAAAATAAATAAATAAATAAATAAATAAATACGTACCTAGGTGGCTCATTCAGTTAAGCGTCTGATGCTTTTTTTGGCTCAGGTGGGGATCTCAAGGGTCATGAGATCAAGCCTTGTGTTAGGCTTGTCACTCAGTGGGGAATCTGCTTGAAGATTCTCTTCCTCTGCCCCTCCCGCCACTTGTACTCTCTCTAAAATAAATAAATCTTTAAAAAAAGTTGAAAATTTTTAATAGTTTCACAAGAGAATTTTCTATTATTCATATTTTAAGGTTAAAGAAACAGCTAGCAAGTGGTAATATAGATTACTTTGAAAACTCTGAGATAATTTAAATTCATTAATGCCTAACATTATGCTCAATCCTATCAACTCTGCTATAAAGAAAAATAAAAGCCAGAAAAATCTCAGATATTTCATGAAATTAAGATCTTTTCTTACAAATGAAATCATCTGAATTAGAATGGGTATGTGAAAAGTAGCTTTCCTGGATTAAAGTCCAAGTGGTAAAGAAGTGAAGTCAAAAGAACGTTTCCTGATAGGAAAATTACATGAAATTTAAATTACCATCCATAAGTAAAGTTTTATTGGAATACAGCCATACCCATTTGTTTATGTACTGTCTATGGCTGCTTTTTATACTACAACAGCAGAGTAGTTTCAAGAGAGACTGTATGGCCTGAAAGCCTAAAATATTTACTATCTGGCCTTATCAAATTCAAATCAGTTATTTCTTATAGACAGTTTGAACATAAGGAAAAAGCTGAATATCTAAATATGTAAATTAACATAATAATGAGGCACTTTTGTCTATAATTAGAAGAATTTTGGGGCGCCTGGGTGGCTCAGATGGTTAAGCATCTATCTGCCTTCAGCTCAGGTCATGATTCCAGGATCCTGGGATCGAGCCCCACATCGGGCTCCCTGCTCAGCGGGGAGTCTGCTTCTCCCTTTCCCTCTGCTGTTCCCCCTGCTTGTGCTCTCTGTCAAAAATAAATAAGATCTTTTAAAAAAAAAGGAATTTTTTTGAGGGACTACAGACTACAGTAAGACAGGCACTTTATGACATTGCTGTTGGGAATGCAAACTGGTTCACCTGTTCTGCATAAGCAGTTTAAGAGTAGGCATCAGGAGTCTCAAAACTCACTTTCACTGCTGTATAGAATTTGACCATAAGAACATAGAACAATTATTCAATCATTTCTCTACTGATACGTATATATCGTTCTCATTTTTGCTATTAGAAACAATGGAGTATAACAATTTTATGAATGCTGTATTTAGCATATTTTTAAGTATTGAACATCAATCATCAAATGATGCTAAATCTACATGAGTCAAACTTTATGAGGAACAGAGTATTTTATATAATCCCAAAGAGTTCTTAGGATATGAATCTAAAGGTGGGCTTGCTGGGTCATAGGTTATGCACATCTTCAACTTTACTAGATATTGCCAAAATGTTCTCTAAAATAAGAGCAATTTATTCTACGCCAACACTTTTCAGGCATATTGATTGTTGCCAATCTGATGAAAAAGAATGGCATCTCACTGTTTTACACTGGATTTCCCTAATTACTAGTAAGATTCAGTACCTTGTCTTACTGACCATTCGTGTTTCCTCTTTTGTGAGAAAACATGTCCTTTGGCCATTTTTCTATGTTAACATTTATCATTTGTTTTTATTTTGTTTCATTTAGTAATTTGAAGGTGAATCCTCATTCTTTAAAGAATAAATTTGTCCATTACCACTACTGTTCCTCCAAGGCTTCTTCCACCTTCTTAACTAGATCTAGTATTCTTCTCATCCTATGGACAGCCTCTCTCAGGGGAAGTCACCTATTTTTATAGGAACTGTTGTCACAATTACCTTAAAGCTTTAATGATGTCATTCTCCTTTAATACATTTGTATAGTACAAAATAAGTCCAAATTCCATAGCTTGGCTTTCAAAGCCTTGTATAATCTGTTTTGAACCAATATTTTTAGCCTATTACTATCCTACATGTACTCTATGTACCAAATAAACTGGTTTGCCACCCTTCTCAAATAGCCCCTGGCTTTCTAATTCTCTGTCTTGATCTATGCTACTCGTAGCATCCATCTGTTTACTGGAAATTCTTCTTCAAAGAAAGCTCTTTCTCATAATGCCAACAAATAAATATGTGAAAGAATGAGGAGGAAAAAAATCACCATTTTGCAACCATAAAAATAACACTGATTTGGCAAGAATCATCAGGTTATGGTAAATCCAGAGGGTGGTAATTTATGCGGAATAGGCTATTTAACATAATCTCAACATATCTCTCCCCAAAATTACTTAATAAAAGAGTAACTAACACTGAAAAAATCAAAATACCCTAACCAAGTAATCAAAATTAATGTCACCAAAAAGGGGCAAATACCATGTACCTCCAGATTTGATGCCTTAGGAAAGACATTGGCATTACATATGCAATTTTCCAGTCATGGAATTCCTACCATGTGTTAAACATCAGAGAAATCCAAACTGAGGACATTCTATAAAATAACAGCCTGGGGGCACCTGGGTGGCTCAGTCAGTTAAGCGTCTGACTTGATTTTTGGCTCAGGTCATGATCTCAGGGTTATGAGATCAAGCTCTGTGCTGCTTGAGATTCTGTCTCCCTCTCCCTCTCAAAAAAAAAAAAAAAAAAAGAATAATAACTTAGCCTGTATTACTAAAAACTGTCAGAAATGTTATTCAAAAATGTTAAGTGTGAAAGTTCAAGAAAGACTGAGGACATTTTGCAGACTAAAAGATTAAATACAGTATACGATTCTTGACTGGATCCTGAACTGGGGCAAAATGCTATAAAGAACATTACTGGGAAACGTGATTACGTACTATAGATTTAGAATGTGTGGCTAATATTTACTGAAATGAAAGAGCATTTATTCTAAGAGTCCACATACAGCCCTACCACATCTAAGGAAGTACACTGATACATATACCTGAGAAGAGAACCTGGTAAGACTAATGTGCTGAAATAGTGTCAAAAGCATTGAAGATTACAATGAGCAAAGCAACAATGCTGGGAATGTTAGAGGAACCATCATCACTCACCTTACTTTAAGAACAAACCCACAGATTTGGGTCCTCATGGGATTTTTCAATAAAGGCTCAAGTTTCTAATATTGAACAGAAAACTGTTTAGACACCAAAGGAAATAACTGCAAAAGAATTAGTTACCTATGAAAAATTTAGATCCTTAATTTTTACAAAAAATATCTAAAAACAACACATTATACTACCTTTTGAATTTTAATGACACTAAAAGCTTTATTTAACAAACATTGAGTGACTACTATGTGCAAAGCACTGTGCTAGGTGCCATGAAAGATACAAAGATGAGAAAGACATAGTCCCTGCCCACAAGGAGCGTATAATCTAGTGGGGTAGACAGACAAATACACAAATAACTAGAATACAAGGCAGTAAACAACAGAGTGGGCAAGTGCTGAGTGTGGCCTGAGTGTGATTTTAACTAGCCTCAAGGTTCCAATTTGAAACACTGATGATGTGGTGTTGGCTGCTTTGAAAAACTCCCATCTCAAGATCAGCATAACAGATGTTTAAATGGTCCTACCCAAGCAGCTGGAGGCAAGAGAGTAGGCCAGGTGGAAGGGCTGTTTGAAACACTGTCACACCTACATACATGGTGCTGATACAAGTATGTAGGGACAGCTAAAAAAAAAAACATATATATATCATCTGTCCTTTGGTTAATGGCTATAGCTACTGTTTTAAACAATATATTTTTATATAAAAAGGAATTTGTATAATCCCAGAAAAATCAATTTAAGGATTAATATTAATTCAACAAAGAAACTTGCCATAGGCAATTTTCTTATTTACTAATTGATTAAGTCTTTTCTCTAAATATCTATAAAGCTCTGTAGCAATTAAACGGTTAGACATCTAAGTATTGCTGAGTAAAAACCTCTTATATTCAGCCTTCTGAAGGAAATGGTCACATACCTGATAACCTGATATAATACTATTCTAACAGCAACAAGAAGGCCTTAAAGAGATTTAAGGAAAATAATTTTTAATGCTTCAAATGCAAATGGAATACACGCTGATTAAATACAATTCAATGTTCTTTGAAAATATCTCAATGACAGCATTTGATACCAGTTAAGGCCAGCAAAAGTGAAGTGAGGAAAATATCACATGTATTGTCTTTCATTGGTTTCATATATCATTGCCTATGACAATGGCAACTCAATCTTTTCTTTGAAAATTTCATTAATTGGTATTGATGAACTTGGATTTGCTTTTAGCTTGTATGCTAAAAACAGCTGCTGACCACTTCCTCTTGGTAGTGCTGTCTGATATAAATGGCAAAGTAGAAGCACATTTCCTGGCTGCTTTTCCTACTTCCTGAACTGGCGGGTTCACTGCTTAGCCTGTTTCCTTCCGTGTGTCACTGTGATCCTGGGACCTCTGCTGCTTTCGCTCAAGGAAACGAGCACGTGCATCTGATATGGATTTATCATCATTTCTTCTCTGCATTTTCTTTAGGACTTCTTTTGAGATTCCATCTGAAAACATTACAAATTAATCCAGTAAAACTTTAGTCGTGAAACTCAGTACAAGAAGTGTTAAAAGAAGGAGATGCTCTGATTTTTCAATGTCAAGGGGGGAAAAAAGGAAATTAAATTTTGTTCTTTCAAAAGAAACAAATAGTCTATGGTTAGAAAATAAGAAGAAAGAAAGAGGGAAAGGGAAGAAAAGGAAGAGAGAAAGAAATGCAAGCATGAAGGCCTAAATGTTAGGATAACCGACCCTAATTCAAACATGTAGTACAGTTATACACTGCAACAAAACACTACATTTCTAAACACTCTTCCAGATCTTGGGCAAATTTCCTTACCATTCTATTTCTCATGATGTTAAAAAAGGATAATATAATTTGCTCCATCAATCAGCCTCGGAAGAGGAAGACAGAATCCCAAACAGGCTCCAGGCGCATTGTGGAGTCAATGCGGGGCTCGATCTTACAACCCTAAGATAATCACTGAGCCGAAATCAAGAGTCTGACGCTTTAACTGACTGAGCCACCGGGGTACCCCACTGCCTTAGACTCCTAGGTTCTTGCATTGGTATGAGAATTAACATGGGTTCTTGGAATTAGACATAATTCTAGCTGAGGGCATGAATAAATGTTACTAAATGCAGAGGACATGACCCTCATTTCTTCTGGCCAGTTGTATATTGTTAGGTCTTCATGACAATATATATACATTGTGGCGGTAATGGTAATGCTGGTGAAAAATCCATCAGCAGATATCTATATTTACATTTCTCTATCTTTTATATATCTTAATTTTTTGTATGAGGCTGTATAGTTTATGTATTTCTTTTTTTCATTTAAAAAATTAAGGTATAATTTATCTACAATAAAATATACCCTTTTTAGTAAACAGTTCTATGAATTTTCACAAGTACATTACAGTCTGTGACCAAACTCAAGAGACAGAACCCTCAACCCCCCAAATTCCCTCCTATCCCTTTGTGGTCAGCCCCTCCTCTCACCCCCAGCTCCTGACAACCACTGATTTCAACAGATCTATTTTTTAAAAGGCATTGGTCTTTCCACCCCAAGTTGACCTTTATTATAAAATCATAGGGGTGCCTAGGTGGCTTAGTGTGTTAAGTGCCCGACTCTTGATTTCGACACAGGTCATGATCTCAGGGTTGAGACATCAAGCCCTAGCTTAGCACAGAGCCTGCTTGAGATTCTCTCTCTCCTTCTGCCCCTTCCCACCCTGTGCCCTCTCTCATAAATAAATAAATAAATAAATAAATATCTTATTAAAAAAATCAGCCCCAGAAAGCTTTACTGAAAAGCTTTTTGTATATGTGAGCTGAAAATTAAACTTTGTCTCCTAGTTCAGTATAACTGTTTATGCCTCCTAACTAGAGACCTAATGTTTTACAGAAAAATCCTGTAGGAAAAAAAAGATGTTCTGAAGTAATAGTTCACAAAATTTTATAAACAAAATAAAAATAGCAAAGGACTACTGAGAAGCAGTATGCTATTATGATTAAGAGTATAAGCCATCAAGGGGTGCCTGCATGGCTCAGTTGGTTGAGCATCTGCCTTTGGCTCAGGTCATGACCCTGGGGTCCTGGGATTGAGTCCTGCATTGGGCTCCCTGTTCCATGAGGAGGCTACTTCTCCCTCTACCTCTGCTGCTCCCCCTGCTTGTGTTCTCTCAAATAATCTTTAAAAAAAAAAAAAAAAGGTATAGACCATCAAGTCAGTTTCCTTGGATTCAAAATCCAGACTCATGAATTATTAGCTATGGGATTTTCAGCAAATTATTGTTAACTGCTAAGTATTTCCTCATCTATAACATGGAGATATGTACTTACCTCATGGGGTTATTGTGAAAACTCAATGGGGTAATGCCAGTTGTTAGCACATGGCAAAAGCTCAACAGATACTGTTATTAATAATGTTGGACAGAGGAGTTAAGGAAAACATGATTAACTGGAAGGAAAGAAGGAAGTCAAAGTAACGAAGTCTGAGACTTACGACAACTCCTTGCTTTCTGAGGAGACTGAACCAGAATCTACACTCTGTAACAGTATTTCTGTAATTATATGATAATGTGGATATATATGCTCCTTGGACTTACATCACTAGAACAAGCGACTGACTCACCCTTTAGATGTTTTACGTTTTCCTTATTTGTCCATCTCCTTCTTGCATCTTCTCTCACTTCACGTCGGGCCACACTGCTCAAATCATGTGCATTAAATTCATGCAACTTGGGTAACAAGTCTCTCACCCATTCGTAACGGATTGGACACACAATTCTTGCGTAGACCTTGGTGGTAACTAATACCTCATGAAAAATGATCCATTCGAGTTTGGTTTCTTGTTCATGAAGCTATACAAAAGATTTCATTTAAGGATGATAACTCAGTAACTTGCCTCATTCCACATTTAACAAGCCACATACTAACAGCCCAAACTCTTCTGAATTAATTCCTATATTCTTCAATCAAACAGAGGGCATGGGCCAACCAGTACCTTTACAGCTTTATGTAATAAAGATATATGCCTCAAAGTGAAAAGCAGAAGACATTTATGCATGACTTAGTCCTACACCTTTACAAATTTCTTTCCTTTATTAAAAATAGGACACTTTAATAATAATAAGGCACTTACTGCTGAAGAAGGATGAATGTGAACTGGGCTTCCACGCCCATCCATTGTGCAAAACGTTCTCCCAACAGATCTAAAAAACAAAACAAAACAAAAATCAAAGGATAAAGACAAGAACAGTAAAATAATGAAATAAGTAGAGCACCAAGTCTAACAATAAACAATTATAATATGTTCTACCACAAAAAGTGTTATAAGCATAAGTTTAAACTTTTTCAAGTGTCACTATAACTTCTCTACCAACTCCTCTTAAATAATGATACAACTTCTCATTACATACAACCTAAACAGTCATTTAAGTACAAAGATTTTTTGGCTAATAAGTAGTAATATCAACAATAATATTGTATTTGTGCTTTAAAGTTTCCAAAATGATTTTATAATAAAGCCTCAAAACAACCTGTGAGTTTTGAGAGCAAGTCATTTTTATTAAGAAGTCAAAACTGAGATTCAAATAAGTCAACTAGCCTTCTAAAGATCACAGAGTTAATATATGGTGAAAGCAAGTCCCAAACATAGGTCTTCTGACTTAAATACAGTGTTCTTTATAGTATGCTACATCTCTTTTTAAAGAGATAATTTTCACTATTCTAAAATCTGATAATTAGAACACTGTACCTATCATTTCTCTAATTCATGTTTTAACTTCAAATTCCTATCCTCTTCTGGGGCGCCTGAGTGGCTCAGTTGGTTAAGCGTCTGCCTTTGGCTCAGGTCATGATCCCAGGGTCCTGAGATTGAACCCCACATTGGGCTCCCTGCTCAGCATGGAGCCTGCTTCTACCTCTCCCACTCCCTCTTCCCCCCACCCCACTCATGCTCTCTCTCTTTCTCAAATAAATAAAATCTTTTTAAAAAATTTCTATCCTCTTCTATACTTCCCTATATAAATGTTATTCCAAAAACTTGTCAAAATATTAGCCCTAGTTCAATCATCACCACAGATGATTTCCTATAATACTTTATAATTATTCCCATTATAACTCAGATCAGACTGCATTATAATTGTTTATATACTGTATGGTACAAAAATCTTTTTTACTTGAACCATTTGAGTTAGTTGCCAACCTTATGCCCCATCATCCACAAATATCTGAGTGTGTATTTCCTATAATCAAGGACATTCTCCTACATGACCATAATACATAATACAACCATCAAAACCAGGGAATTAACACTGAACATGACTAACATCTAATCCTCAGACCCCAATAAAGTTTTATCCAAATGTCCTAATAATATCCTTTATAGCAAAAGAATCCAATTCAGAATCAAGTATTAATTTTACTTTTCATGTCCCCTTAGTCTCCTTCATTCTGGCATACCCCCCCAGTCTTTCTTTGATCTTCATGATCTTGACAGCTTTTTGAATAATAATTTTGTAGTATGCCCCTCAATTTGAGTTTGTTTGTTTCAGGATGACTAGATTTAGGTTATACATCTCTGGCAAGAACATCACAGAAGTGAAGCTGTATTTTTCATTATATCCTATCAGGAAGAACATGATTTCAATTTGTTTCATTACTGATGGTGTTCACTTTGATGGTTTCATTTGGGTAAAATCTGCCAGGTTTCTCCACTAAAAGTTACTTTTCCCCTTCCCCGTTGTAATTAATAAGACTTTTGTGGAGGGCGCCTGGGTGGCTCAGTTGATTAAGCGGCTGCCTTTAGCTCAGGTCATGATCCCAGGGTCCTGGGATCAAGTCCCGCATCGGGCTCCCTGCTCAGCAGAGCGCCTGCTTCTCCCTCTCCTTCTGCCTGCCTCTCTGCCTACTTGTGCTCTCTCTATCTCTGTCAAATAAATAAATAAAATCTTAAAAAAAAAAAAGACTTTTGTGGAGAGGTGCTCAACTAATTCCATTTGTCATTAAACTTTTAATTTACTCATTTACTAATTTATATGACTATAGACCCATGATTTCACATTTTATTTAATGGGCTATATAATCCATTACTATCAATATTTATTTTGATGCTTAGAATGTCCTATATTGGATCAGTTGGGGCCTATTCAAGCTAGCTCCAGTGTACTTCTAACATGGCCTCAAACCTCATAGATCACTTCTTGCTTGCTGGCAAAATAAGATGTTCTGGGCTGATCTTGTACTTTCCCACCCCTATTTCTCCAAACAGTTCTGAGTCCTTTATGCAGCAGATGGTTGTTTCAAGTCAAGATCTGGGCACTAAGTATATTCATTGCTATTATGGTGTTATTGCTCCCAGTCCATCTCAGAGCTAGGGTGAATTTGTATATAAATATTTACACATATACAAATACATATTATAAATATACACAGTAACATCTATTTTTATTCCCATATCTATCTATTCATCCATCTAACTATATAGAAAACTGTAAGTTCACAATGATACCCTGAAATTCCAATCCAACACCACAGGGTTCATTCTCATTTTCTCCCTTTTAGTATTTCTAATACTCCCTTCACCATTCTTTAATATATTTAATTATGTGATCAATTCCTTTGTATATAATGAGTCTCCTATGATCACCATTGTTACCCCTTTCCCTAAGAAGATGCCCTCCCCCTCACTACACTCAGACTCAAACTCAGACTCTAAACTCAACACCAAACACCTCCTGTATGAGTGCCTTCCCCCTCCTGTTCAATCGCTGACACTCCACACCAAGTTGTTCTTCCTGAGATGCCATGCTCAACATGTTTGTCTTTCATATTCCCCAGAGCCACCCCTCTGGAAGAAAACCCTTGTCACTCAACTTAGGTGCTGATCCCCCATGCTAGACAGCTATCCTACAAACTCCCTCTTATTGAATATCCCACTCTGAGCCACTGCAGCTCCCCCTACACAAGTGACAATTACAGAGTCATTGTAATTGATGTCCTGATAATCACAGAGCTTAGATAAATCATCGATCTTTAATATTAAATAGTTCAACATTATAGCCAAATACAGTAGTATTTCTTATCCATTTCTCAAGCTCATATTGCTTACCTTCGAGCTACATTTTTGAAATAGCCTGCACAAAGACATCTTCGTAGTACTTCATGTTTAGGGCCTTCAAAGGTCTCTCTTGGGAAATCACTTTGCTATAGAAATAATAATATATATACAGTGGTAATATCACAGAATAATATGAAATAATCTTTTATTTTGAAAACTACACATTTCTAGAGACTTCTGTTTCTGGCCAATATGAAGTAAGAGGGATCAGATTTGGGGCACCTGGGTGGCTCAGTTGTTTAAGCGTCTGACTCATGATTTCAGCTCAGGTCATGATCTCAAGGGTCGTGGGATCGAGCCCCATGACAGGCTCCACGCACAGCACAGAGTCTGCTTCTCCCTCTCCCTTTGCTCCTCCCCTCGATCGCACTCTCTCTCTCTCTCTCAAATAAATAATAAAATCTTAAAAAAAAAAAGAACTCAGATTTACTCTTCTCCTTAGAAACAACCAAAAATGTACAAAAATATGAAATAATGATTTCCAAAATACTGAATATCAAGCAATAAAGGATAGTGATCTCTGAGAAATAAATGAAGTATGGGAAATAAATGAAGTAAGCCCAATGACTGGCCCAGCTTACAGTCAACCTGGAGAGAGATTCTGGATGAAGACTCAAGGAAGGAAAAACCCAAGTGGAACCTGGAGAACTCCCTGAGCTAAAGAGACAGAGCTGGGGCACCAGGGTGGCTCAATCAGTTAAGCGTCTGCCTCCGGCTCAGGTCATGATCTCAGGGTTCTGGGATCGAGCCCCGCATCGGGCTCCCTGCTCAGCGGGGCGTCTGCTTCTCCCTCTCCCTCTGCTGCTCCCCCTGCTTGTGCTCTCTCTCTCTGTGTCAAATAAATAAATAAAATCTTTAAAAAAATTTAAATTTAAAAAACATAAAGAGAAAGAGCTGAGAGTCCAGGAAGATTAAGACGACTAGAGTTCACAGGCCAAGAGTTCAGGAGAGAAGAGAACTTGATAGAGACAAAACTCCAGAGATTTGCAGAAGGGCCTCCACAAGTGTTTAGCTGAGCACTGGTTAGCATATAAATGTGAGGCAACTACCCAAGACCAGGAAAAGAACCTCCCCAAAGGATAAGAGGTAACAGTGCTTGTACTCACACAGTTAGGAATGGGGCCTATTTCTACAAATCAGAGATCAGAACACCTCATAATTTCCATAGCTGGGGGATAGTACTCAGAGAATCTTGCCAAAATGCTACTCAAGAAAAGATCGTTATAATAATTACCTGCTTAAGCTTCCTGATTAGTTCTCGAAGTTGAGCTTCAACACGAAATGCAGAAAATAAGCATCTCCAATGAATCCAATGTTTTTGGCACCATGAAGCTGGAGCTCCACTGCAAAACAAAAATACTGGTATCTTGAAAATAACTTCTATAAGAGAAAGACAGTCTAACAGAGGCACCTGGCTGGCTCACTCAGTAGAGCATGTGACTCCTGATATCCGGGTTATGAGATCAAGTCCCATGTTGGGCACTGAGTTTACTTAAAAAAAAACAAAAACAAAAAACAAAAAGTCTAACATTTTCATTTCTATTACAAAACTAGAAACAAATAAGCAACAGTCAGTTCTTTTATGAGACTTGTCCAATTACTGAGAAAGCACTTTAAGGAATTTGAAAAAACTAATGTAGGTGCCTCTGAGTGAATTAAAAAACAAGTTATAAATGAATTTCTTCTTATACACAGATGCTTTAACAAATATATACAATCATTTTCTCATCTAAGCTACTTCTACAGAACCAAAATTCTATAAGGTCATCTTCAGGAAAGGTTTAGGGAGAGAAAAAAAGAAGAGAACTAATACTATATAATAAACGCCTACTTAGTAACAGTAGGCTGGCATAGATAAATCTCACTAATGTTCACAAAAATACCTTGAGGTCAGTAGTACCCCCACTGAATCTTACTGTCTAAAGTCACATGGTAAATACATATTGGAGCTATATTTCAAACTGACAACTTTCTAGTACATAGAACTATTCCACATACCTTGATTTGCACTGTTCAAAGATGACAGCTAAAGTTGCAAAGTCATTAAATCCTCCAGCTTTAGCTGCCAATTCTCTGTGTCTTTGTTCTGCTTCCTTCTGGTACTCTGGATCAACTAAAATGACAATCAGAGAGGCAATTTAGTTATACTTTACATCAAATGCCTACATTCACTTTGTTTACTCAAGGTCATTAAAATCTGCCTCATCATCTACAGTGGAATAAGGTGAACTATATTAACCCTTCTGGGGGGTGGGGGAGCTCTAATTACTCCCACAAGTCCTTTTCTACTTTGGATATTTAACCAGAATAGTAATAATAATTCTCCCAATACATCTGCCTTTAAAATGGTATTTAGAATTTATTTTGTTTTGATTATAAGAGTAACCCATGTTCACAGTAAAAAAAATTATGTAAAAGTTCAACATTTACCACTTTGTCACATTACCCACAAATTAATCCTCAAGGCTAACCACTGTTAATTACTGAATGTGCATCCTTCAAGATATTTTCCTTTTTTTTGTTTTTTAAATTTTTTTTTAAAGTTATTATTATTAATATATATATTATTTGTTTCAGGGGTACAGGTCTGTGATTCATCAGTCTCACAGCGCTCACCACAACACATACCCTCCCCAATGTCCATCACCCAGCCACCCCATCCCTCCACCCTCCTCCCCTCCAGCAACCCTCTGTTTGTTTCCTGAGATTAAGAGTCTCTTATGGTTTGTCTCCCTCTCTGGTTTCGTTTTGTTTCATTTTTTCCTCTCTTCCCCTATGATCCTCTGCCTTGTTTCTTAAATTCCACACATCAGTGAGATCATATGATAATTGTCTTTCTCTGGCTGACTTATTTTGCTTAGCATAATACCCACTGCAAATGGTAAGATTTCATTTTTTGATGGCTGCATAATATTCCATCTCTCGCACACATACCCCACATCTTCTTTATCCGTTCATCTGTCGATGGACATCTGGGCTCTTTCCATGGTTTGGCTATTGTGTACATTATTGCTATAAACATGGGGGTGCACGTGCCCCTTCGGATCACTACATTTGTATCTTTGGGGTAAATACCGAGTAGCGCAATTGATGGGTCGCAGGGTAGCTCTATTTTCAACTTTTTGAGGAACCTCCATGCTGTTTTCCAGAGTGGCTGCACCAGCTTGCATTCCCACCAACAGTGTAGGAGGGTTCCCCTTCCTCCACATCCTCTCCAACATCTGTTGTTTCCTGACTCGTTAATTTTAGCCATTCTGACTGGTGTGAGGTGGTATCTCATTGTGATTTTGATTTGTATTTCCCTGATGCCTTCAAGATATTTTCTATGTATATACCAGCGTATGTATATGATGGTTTATTTTTACATAAATGGGTTATATGTTTTGAAACTTCCTTTATTTAATAATGGCTTCCTTGGACCCCTGGGCTAATGTAGAATTATTCATTCTCAAAATAGCTACATTGTATCCCCAGGGGTATAAGGAACATAACACAATTTAACCAGTCCCTATTTATCCAGTTCCTAATTAAGGGCAATTAGATAGGACTACCATGTAAGCAGAACTGAACTACTACAAGCTTTTCTTTCCTTTTTTTAACTTTATATTGAAGTAAAACATGCATGCAGAAAACTACCAGGTCATAACTGCATAGCTCAATGTTAACAAACACAACATACCAATATACCCAACACCCAGATCAACAAATAGAATATTACTAGCATCCAGAAGCCCTCTTTTTGCTCTCCTTCCAATAACTATCTATTCCCCTCCACAAGGGTAACCAGATCCTGACTTCTAACCCCACAGAAAGGTTTTGCCTACTTCTAAATTTTGTATAAATGTACTTCATGTGTCTGATTTCTTTTGCTCAACATTATGTTTTTGAGATTTATCTGTTACTGACATGGACCCAATCCCACTCAGCACTGATATGCTCTCTGATTGCCCAAGTTCCCCACACAGTACTTTACCCAAGCTAAATTTCTTTCAGAGTCCCACTTTTTTTTTTTCAAAATTTCCTAGGGTTCCTTCATTCATTCTACCACATCATACCACAATTTCTATTCCTTCAGTATACCCATCACAACTAGATTTAGCATAGGCACCACGATGCCTGATACTAGAAAGCAGCACTTATATAGACTACGATGTGAATCTGCAAAGCAGCAGTTCTGGTATTAGGAGGAAAGCAATCTGATTAAAGCAAACACTTATGAAGATAAAAAGTCTTTCATCCCAGGCTTTAAGTAGCTTCCACCTTTGTTACCCAGGTAACAACTGAAGGAAGCAGCTAGAGACAAAAGGAGAGAGAATATGATTAACTACAGACCATACAAACAGCACTGTCAAGGTGAAAATACAATTCCCATCTCTTGAACCACTCAGGGAAACTGATTTTTAAGCCAAAACATTTAATTTCAAGTACTGAATCACCACTGCCCAAAAGGTATTATGCCAAAAGTCAAATTGCACTAGACTTGAGCATCACCCTGTTCTGGCTCCCAACACTAGGAGACAAGCCTATCTATCAGGCTGGGGCCCCTGGATCCCTCAATTGTGTTTCCTGCTATAGAAATGTAGAGCACCAGCTGCCTTGGACCCCTGGGCTATAAAGCCTCAGAGAAGCTTCCTACCTTGGCTCAGTTCTTATTTTCTCTGCCTCTAGCCAACCATTCAATTTGGCTATAATACCTCCTAGCATAATTTATACAGGTGGCTTACCATCTCTTATTAAAAGGTCAGTAGAACGGCAACAACTTTCAGCACAGATTACAATTTTAAGCTCAGCTCATGTTTTCTGAAGATTAACTCTGCATGGTTAGTGTTGGATCCCTGTTGTTTAGAGTGGCTACCTGCTCACGTTTTTAAAAATGTAGAGAGCATATTGCTTCCCTGGATGTCCATCCCACATTGCTACCTTCTCTTTGTCTCTTCCTCCATTATTCTCAAAGTCAAGAGAACAGATAACATTTTTTTGTTCCTTTTCCCTGACTCTCCCCCCGCAAAAATCTAATTAACTAAAATTAAAACAGGCAGAAGTCCCATAGTAAATTCAAGATATGTATGGGAAAGTCAAAACCCGTATCACACACGGTTCCTAAAATTTCAGCAAGTTTATCTGCTAAACAACAGTCTGACTATCCATCTTTAATTACTTTCCAGTAGACTTGTCACTTTATTATCTTTCCCCAGATGAAATTCTTTTTTTTTTTTAAGATTTTATTTATTTATTTGACAGAGAGAGACACAGCAAGAGAGGGAACACAAGCAGGGGGAGTGGGAGAGGGAGAAGCAGGCTTCCCGCCAAGTGGGGAGCCCAATGCGGGGCTGGATCCCAGTACCCTGGGACCATGACCTGAGCCGAAGGCAGACACTTAACGACTGCGCCACCCAGGCGCCCCGTCCCCAGATGAAATTCTGTTATCAGTTTTATGTCTTGCAAATAGGTAGATCTACTGAAGCAAGAACTGTAAGTAACAAGATGAAGCAGTAAAACAAGGTTGCATGAGCTGAACTTCTCCATTTGGAAAATTAATTCAATACTTTTCTATATAGCAATCAAACAGAAAACAAAACAGGATTTCAATAATAATAAGTCCTCAGAGCTGAAACAGAGGAATAAAACCACAAGTGTCACATGCACATAAAATGCCCTTTATGTCTAAAAAGTCACAATTAACATAATTAAAGACTACAGAACCAACCCAGTGTTATTTTAAATTTGTTCCATTTTAAGGCAATGATTTTTACCACCTAAAAAGTATTTAACAGCTCTCACTCTATTGTCTGACTTCTAAAACAACATCTATACTAGCAGATATTGGATACGGTTTACTACAGCAAAAGACAGATCATTAAAAATGTTGACAGTGTGATCATCTTGATATTTATAATCTTAATTTAATGTTAGAAGTGAGAATACTATCCAGTTTTACCAGTAAGTATATGATAAACTAAATTAGGTGATCTCCAAGACCCAAGCCAGAAAGGACTGCTTAACCTATAAAGACTACAAATGCTTATAGAAGCAGCTGGAAAGCCAATACACATTTTGGGTGTAACAAGATCCTAGCAAGTCACATGCTCAAAACCTGAAGCTGCATTCTGCAGCAGCTAAAGTTCTTCATGATCCAGATTTAAAAATTAATTAATTATATATATGCGCATATATATATATATATATATATATATATATGCGCTAAAGTATCTCTCTAAGTTATGAAGAAAAAACTGGTAGCAATTGTTGCCTCTAGGAATCAGACCTAAGGACATCTTTAAGAGAGGAAGACTTACTTTTCACTTAATTCTTTGTGCAGTGTTTGAATATTTAACTATGTACATATATTGGAAATGGTGATGTGAGGAGTTAGGTGAAACCTCTGTCCCAGACAGACATCTGTTAAGCCAGTCAAAATTACCAAAGACAATCATTTAAAGTCTCTGGAGATTGACTGAATCTATGGACTTCAGTAAGAACAGAAGGAAGGATCACATTCGAGTAGGAACTACACTCAACCCCCCATAGCTCTGTGTGTGGAAGAACTATTCCAGAGCGTTTAGCAACCAGAAAGTGGCAGCCTTTCCCTCATCTCCAGCTCCTACTCTGTAAGGAGGATCAAGGCCCAACAGCTCATGACTGTGAATTACTGCTTTCCCTTCCCTTACAGCTCTGGATTGCAGAAAAGCTATTCTAGTGAGTTCAGCAGCTGAGTGGTAGCTCCCACTACTCCCAGTTTCCTAGAGTTATACCAGGTTTTTGTTTTTGTTTTTTTGTTTTTCTTTTTGCAGTCACAGATGCCATCTCACCAAGCTTTATGCTAAGGAAGATGTATACTGGGCAGTGGTGGTAACCAAAGCACCAGTTCCCACCACCTCCCACTTCAAGCTTCTGCTCTATTGGGAGGATCTTGGTGGGGCAGCCAGTGAAGAACCCATCCATTCCCAATCAACTCCCAGCTCCTGCTCCACAGCACAGAGGTTCTTCCCAGAAGAGGACAGAGACAAGCACTATTAAAAACCAGCAATACTTTGCCCCTGCCAAGGTGCCCAACTTTATTTGGATCAGACTATAGAGTAATTTATGCCCCAAAGGCACTGTCAAAAACAAGAGAGCAATCACCTAGCAATCAGTGGAGACTAACAGCTTAATCTGTTACCATTAGAGGCAGACCAGCAAGAAATTAAGGCAGGCCAAAAACTTCACAGAAAGATCAGAGAAACCAGCTAAACCCATAGTTGTCCTGATGTTCTGAAAGACTATGCAGATCTCCAAGGCTGTACTTTCTGAGGAGGTACAAAAGGAAAGGGAACATCCGAGCCTCTGGTCTATGGCTGAACATAGGACTAACTCATAAACTCTGAACTGTGAAAGCAGTCTCCAAACCACATAACACAGATTCAACAGGAAAGGATGCAAACATCACTAGCTTAAAGGTATTAAGTACAACCTGCAACCAACCAGGAGCTGACTGCTGGAACTGAAATGTACAATAAGAAATAGAAAAACTTCACTGAGTGGGGCTCAATAGTAGATTTGGGCTGGAAGAAGAAAGAATCAGCAAAATATAGATCAAGAGAGATTATGCAATCCAAAGAACAGAGAAAAAAAAAAGAATGATGAAAAATGAGCAGTCTCAGAGCAATGTGGGACACCATTAAGCACATGAACACTTGTATAATGGGACTGCCAGAAGGAAAGAAGAGGAAGAGGTAGAAAAAATTTTAAGGAAATAATGGCTGAAAAATTCCAAAATTTGATGAAAAACATTAATCTACACATTGAGGAAGCTTAATGAACCCCAAGTAGGATAAAAGCAAAAAGACCCACAGACTCATAATAGCCAAAATACTGAAAGCAGCAAAAGGAAAATGACTTATTATGCACAAGAGAATGCCAATAAAATTAACAAATGATTTCTCATTAGACGTGATGGATGCTGGAAGACTATGGGATGATATATTTATTCAGTGTTGAAAGAAACTGTCACCTAAGAATCCTATATCCAGTAAAATGATCTTTCAAAATGAAGGCAAAAATAAAGACATTCCCAGATAACAAAACCTGAAAGAATTCATTGCTGGCATACCTGACTTACAGGAAATAATAAAGGAAGTTATTCAGGCTGAAAGGAAGTGACATCAGATAGTAATTTGACACTGAAAAAGAGCACTGGTAAAAGTAAGTATGTAGGTAAATAAAAAAGAGAATATAATTATTTCTTCTATTATGTCCCCTTATGTGACTTAAAAAGAAATTACATGAAACATCATCTATAAAATTGTGTTGTTGGGCCTATTAACATAGAAATATATTTGATAATAACACCTCATGGATTACCTATTTTTATTTTTAAAGATTTTATTTATTTATTTGAGAGACAGAGAGAGTGAGCAATGAGCGGGGGGAAGGGCAAAGGGAGAAGGAGAAAGACTCCCCACTGAGCACGGAGCCTGACATGGCACTCGATCTCAGGACCCCGGAATCATGAACTGAACTGAAGGCAGACACTTAACGGACTGAGCCACCCAGGCACCTATGTACTACCTATTTTAAAAAAAAAGAGGCCTAGGTCAGTATTTAAGGGGAAAAAAACCCTCAATCCTGTATCTGACATAACAATAGAAAAGGCCACTGCTATTTTATAGTTGCATTGTCATTCTGTGGAATTTAGAAATGCTGAATCTCTGAGTTACCTTAGAGCTTTGGGGGTAATGCATGTTTCATATCCATTAAACGACTGACATCAAGTGCTTCACAAACATAAGACTTAATCAAAAATATCTCACCAGGGGCGCCTGGGTGGCTGCGGGTAGGAAGGTTAAGCGTCTACCTTCAGCTCAGGTCATGATTTCAGAGTCCTGAGATAAAGCCCTGCATCGGGCTCTCTGCTCAGTAGGGAATCAGCTTCTCCCTCTCACTCTCCTTCTAGGCTCTCCCTCTCTCTCAAATAAATAAAATCTTAAAAAAAAAAACCTCACCAAATCAAAGCACAGAATATAAGACATATTCCTACTGGCTATATTATCTGAATATTCTAAAGAGTTAGATCTACGAATATTCTAAACAGTTAGATCTATGTCCACAGATATCTAAGGCCAAGTATTAGGCTAACAAAGGGAAGTCTCCCTTTTCCTTGAGTGCCTACAAATATAGCTCATTTTCAAATATCGTTTTCCTAAAGTGTAGGTCCCAAATAAAGGCCTTCAAGATACCAAAAACCAACCCAAGGACTTGATAAAAACAAACAAAAAAACAAAGAACACATAATTAAAACCTAAGACCTGAGCACCTGGGTGGCTCAGTTGGTTAAGTGTCTGCCTTTAGCTCAAGTCATGATCCCTGGGGTCCTGGCACAGAGCCCTATATTGGGCTCCCTGCTCAGCAGGGAATCTGTTTCTCCATCTCCTTATGCTCCTCCCCATTGCTCGTGCTCTCTCTTTCTCTAATAAACAAATAAAATCTTAAAAACAAACAAATAACCCAAGACCTGAACAACCTAAAAAGCTAAAAAGTTGAGTCAACAATCCATCCACAGACAGAAGATTCTAAACAAAAGTTTTAAAACCTGGGTGGCTTGGTCGGTTGAGCGACCAACTCTTGGTTTCGGCTCAGGTCATGATCTCAAGGTGGTGGGATCGAGCCCCGCAGTGGCCTCAGCCTCCACGCTCAGAGTAGAGTCTGCTTGAGATTCTCTCTCTTTCTTTCCCTCTGCCCCCCTCTCTGCTCACGCAGGCAGGCACACACGCATGTCCACTATCTCTCCCTAAAATAAACAAATAAGATCTTTAAAAGAAAAAAAAAATTTTAAACCAATACCTGAACTTCTACTTCCAGGACTGGAATGGACTTAATTTTTCATTTCTTCTCAACTTCTTTCAAAGACATATGAGGGTTTAAAGGAAATATTATATACTGTATTTGAAGTTTATAACATATGTAAATGTAATTTATATGACAACAATAGCACATATGATGGAGGAGTGAATGGAACTAAATTGTTGCAAGGTTTCCTGTATTTTACAAGAGGCAATAAAAAAAAAACAAGAGGCAATAAAATATTCATTGAGTAAACTGTGATTAAAGATGTATATTATGGGGCAGAGCAAGATGGCGGAGGAGGAGGAGCCCTGCATTTCCTCTGGTCTCAGGAATTCAGCTGGATAGAGATCAAACCATTCTGAACACCTACGAACTCAACAGGAGATCGAAGAAAAGAATAGCAACAACGCTGAACAGAAAAGCGACCACTTTCCCGAAGGTAGGACGTGCGGAGAAGTGAATCCCAGGGGATATTCGGGAGGATAGACAGCAGGGGAGGGGGCCTCCATGGGCCGCTTTTGGCAAGTGATAGAGCCGCGGAGCACAAAATCGGAACTTTTAAGAAGTCAGCTCCGCTGAGGGACGTCGCTCCAGTGGCTAAGCAAGGGGTGGAACCCTCGCTGGGACGGTGTGGTCTCAGGACCCTCAGGGTCACAGAAACACCGGGAGTGCCTGAGTGCGGCAGAGCTCCTGGGTATCAGAGCAGGGAAGCCGGCTGCAGAGACGGAGCCGAAGCGCGGACTCTCAGCTCGGGGTTGCCATAAACCGTGACCCACGGCACAGTCGGGCCACTGCTCCTCCAGCAGGGACCCAACAAGCGGCAGATCCGGGGAGACTCCCCTTCCTCCCCTGGGAGGAGCGGCGCGGGAACGCACCGCAGGGATCTGCTGGGTTTGGAGACTCCACACCTAGTCAGGGGCCAAAGACAGAAACGCTCCATCACAGGCCGGGTGGGCATGGAGTGCAGCGGAGACGGGGGAGACAGGGGAGACAGGGGAGACAGGAGTGATTGACTGCTTTTCTCTGGGGGCGCACTGAGGAGCGGGCCGAGTTCTCAGCTCCTCTGGGGCGGAGATTGGGAGGCCACCATTTTCACTCTCGTCCTCCAAAGCTGTACCAAACGCTTGCAGGGAACAAAAGCTCCCGAGAGCAAACCGGAGCAGATTACTTAGCCCAGACCGACAAGGGCAGGCAATTCCACCTCCGGAAACAGACCCCTCCCCCAGAAGATCAGCAAGAACAGCCAGCCAAGACCAAGTTTACCAATCAATGAGAACGGCAGAACTCCAGTGCTAGGGGAATACTGCACATAGAATTCATGGTTTTTTTACCATGATTCTTTAGTCTTTCAAAGTTAATTTTTTTTAACTTTTTTTTTTTAATTTTTCTTTTTCCCTTTTTCAGCCAACATCCTCTCAATCTCTTTTTTAAAAAACAGTTTTATTTTTCATTTTTAGAGTCATATTCTATCTCTTCATAGTAGTTACCCTTATTTTTGGCATATATATATAAGTTGTTCTCTCTTTAAAATTTTGAGATACAGTTTCTTCTAACAGACCAAAATATACCCTAAATCTCTAGTGTATGGCTTTGTTCTAGTCTCCTGCCTGATCACATTCTCTCCCCTTTTTTTCTCTCTTTTTTTTTTAATCCTCTTCTTTCTTTTTTCAAACAACTTATCAATTCCTTTTATAAAATTTTTTGTAATTTTCTTCTTTACAGTCATATTCCATCCCTTCATCATATCAACCCTTATTTTGTACATATATAAGTCTTTCTTTAAAATTTTGGGAGGCACTTTCTTCTAACAGACCAAATATACCCAAAATCTAGTGTGCGGCACTGATCTATGCACCAGCCTGATCATATTTGATCATATTCTGTTTTTTTTGTTTTGTTCTGTTTTTCTTTGTTCTTATCTTTTTCTTTTCTTTTATTTCTCTCTTTTCCTTTCTTTTCCCCTGGTTTCAGGTCTTTTCTGATTTGTATAGAGTGTATTTGCTGGGGACGTTGTTACCCTGTTAGCATTTTGTTCTCTCATTCATCTATTCTCCTCCGGACAAAATGACAAGACGGAAAAAATTACCTCAACAAAAAGAACAAGAGGTAGTACCATCTGCCAGGGACCTACTCAATATGGATCTTAGTATGATGTCGGACCTAGAGTTCAGAATCATGATTTTAAAGATACTAGCTGGGCTTTAAAAAAGCATGGAGGTTATTAGAGAAACCCTTTATGGAGAAATAAAAGAACTAAAATCTAACCAAGTCAAAATCAAAAAGGCTATTAATGAGGTGCAATAAAAAATGGGGGCACTAACTGCTAGGATAAATGAGGCAGAAGAGAGAATCAGCGATATAGAAGACAAAATGATAAAAATAAAGAAGCTGAGAAAAAGAGAGATAAACTACAGGATCAAGAGGGCAGAATTCAAGAGATAAGCGATACCATAAGACAAAACAACATTAGAATAATTGGGATCCCAGAAGAAGAAGAGAGGGAGAGAGGGGCAGAAGGTATATTGGAGCAAATTATAGCAGAGAACTTAATTAATGTGGGGAAGGAAACAGGCATCAAACTCCAGGAAGCACAGAGAACCCCTCTCAAAATCAATAAAAATAGGTCAACACCCCGACATCTAATAGTAAAACTTGTGAGTCTCAGAGACCAAGAGAAAATCCTGAAAGCAGCTCGGGAGAAGAGATATGTAACCTACAATGGCAGAAACATTAGATTGGCAACAGACCTATCCACAGAGACCTGGCAGGCCAGAAAGGACTGGCATGATATATTCAGAGCACTAAACGAGAAAAATATGCAGCCAAGAATACTATATCCAGCTAGGCTGTCATTGAAAATAGAAGGAGAGATAAAAAGCTTCCAGGACAAACAAAAACTAAAGGAATTTGCAAACACGAAACCAGCCCTCCAAGAAATATTGAAAGGGGTCCTCTAAGCAAAGAGAGAGCCTAAAAGCAGCATAGACCAGAAAGGAACACAGACAATATACAGTAACAGTCACCTTACAGGCAATACAATGGCACTAAATTCATATCTTTCGATAGTTACCCTCAATGTAAATGGGCTAAATGCCTCAATCAAAAGACACAGGCTATCAGATTGGATTAAAAAACAAGACCCATCGATATGCTGTCTGCAAGAGACTCACTTTAGACCCAAAGACACCCACAGATTGAAAGTGAAGGGGTGGAAAACCATTTACCATGCTAATGGACACCAAAAGAAAGCTGGGGTGGCAATCCTTAGATCAGACAAATTAGATTTTAAACCAAAGACTGTAATAAGAGATGAGGAAGCATGCTATATCCTACTTAAAGGGTCTATCCAACAAGAAGATCTAACAATTGTAAATATCTATGCCCCGAACATGGGAGCAGCCAATTATATCAGGCAATTAATAACAAAAGCTAAGAAACACATTGACAACAATACTATAATAGTGGGGGACTTTAACACCCCCCTGACTGAAATGGACAGATCATCTAAGCAAAAGATCAACAAAGAAATAAAGACTTTAAATGACACACTGGACCAAATGGACTTCACAGACATATTCAGAACATTCCATCCCAAGGCAACAGAATACACATTCTTCTCTAGTGCCCATGGAACATTCTCCAGAATTGATCACATCCTAGGTCACAAATCAGGTCTCAACCGGTACCAAAAGAGTGGGATTATTCCCTGCATATTTTCAGACCACAGTCTTTGAAACTAGAACTCAATCACATGAGAAAAGTCGGAAAGAACTCAAAAACATGGAGGCTAAAGAGCATCCTACTAAAGAATGGGTCAACCAGGAAATTAAAGAAGAATTAAAAAAATTCATGGAAACCACTGAAAATGAAAACACAACTGTTCAAAATCTTTGGGATGCAGCAAAGGCAGTCCTGAGAGGAAAGTATATAGCAATACAAGCCTTTCTCAAGAAACAAGAAAGGTCTCAAATATCTAATCCTACAATCGCTTCTCAGCCTTTTGGCTAAGATCAAGTGTAGTATCAAATACCTAACCCTACACCTAAAGGAGCTAGAGAAAAAAACAGCAAAAAAAAGCCTAAATCCAACAGGAGAAGAGAAATAATAAAGATCAGAGCAGAAATCAATGAGATAGAAACCAAAAGAACAGTAGAACAGATCAACAAAACTAGGAGCTGGTTCTTTGAAAGAATTAACAAGATTGATAAACCCCTGGCCAGACTTATCAATAAGAAAAATGACCCAAATCAACAAAATCATGAATGAAAGAGGAGAGATCACAACCAACACCAAAGAAATACAAACAATTATAAGAACATATTATGAGCAACTATATGCCAGCAAATAAGATAATCTGGAAGAAATGGATGCATTCCTAGAGATGTATCAACTACCAAAATTGAACCAGGAAGAAATAGAAAACCTGAACAGACCTATAATCACTAAGGAAATTGAAGCAGTCAACAAAAATCTCCCAATAAACAAAAGCCCAGGGCCAGATGGCTTCCCAGGGGAATTCTACCAAACATTTAAAGAAGAATTAATACCTATTCTCCTGAAACTGTTCCAAAAAATAGAAATGGAAGGAAAACTTCCAATCTTGTTTTATGAGGCCACCATTACCTTGATCCCCAAACCAAAGACCCCATCAAAAAGGAGAATTACAGACCAATATCCTTGATGAACATGGATGCAAGAATTCTCACCAAAATACTAGCCAATATGATCCAAAAGTACATTAAAAGGATTATTCACCACGACCAAGTGGGATTTATCCCTGGGCTGCAGGTTGGTTCAACATCCGCAAATCAATCATCGTGATACAATACATTAACAAAAGAAAGAACAAGAATCATATGATCCTCTCAATAGATGCAGAAAAAGCATTTGACAAAGTACAGCATCCTTTCTTGATCAAAACTCTTCAGAGCATAGGGATAGAGGGTTCATACCTCAATATCATAAAAGCCATCTATGAAAAACCCACAGCAAATATCATTCTCAATGGGGAAAAACTGAGAGCTCTCTCCCTAAGGTCAGGAACACGGCAGGGATGTCCACTATCACCACTGCTATTCAACATAGTATTAGAAGTCCTAGCCACAGCAATCAGAGAACAAAAAAAAATCAAAGGCATCCGAATCGGCAAAGAAAAAGTCAAACTCTCACTGTTTGCAGATGATATGATACTGTATGTGGAAAACCCAAAAGATTCCACCCCAAAACTGCTAGAACTCATACAGGAATTCAGTAAAGTGGCAGGTATAAAATCAATGCACAGAAACCAGTGGCATTCCTATACACCAACAAAAAGACAGAAGAGAGACAAATTAAGGAGTCAATCCCATTTACAACTGCACCCAAAACCACAAGATACCTAGGAATAAATCCAACCAAAGAGGCAAAGGATCTGTACTCAGAAAACTATAAAATACTCATGAAAGAAATTGAGGAAGACACAAAGAAATGGAAAAACGTTCCATGCTCATGGATTGGAAGAACAAACATTGTGAAGATGTCAATGCTACCTAGAGCACTCTACACATTCAATGCAATACCCATCAAAATACCATCCACTTTTTTCAAAGAAATGGAACAAATAATCCTAAAATTTGTATGGAACCAGAAAAGACCCTGAATAGCCAGAGGAATATTGAAAAAGAAAAGCAAAGCTGGCGGCATCACAATTCTGGACTTCCAGCTCTATTACAAAGCTGTCATCATCGAGACAGTATGGTACTGGCACAAAGACAGACACATAGATCAATGGAACAGAATCGAGAGCCCAGAAATGGACCCTCAACTCTACGGTCAACTAATCTTTGACAAAGCAGGAAAGAATGTCCAATGGCAAAAAGACAGTCTCTTCAACAAATGGCGTTGGGAAAATTGGACAGCCACATGCAGAAGAATGAAACTGGACCATTTCCTTACACCACACACAAAAATAGACTCCAAATGGTTTAAAGACCTAAATGTGAGACAGGAGTCCATCAACATCCTAAAGGAGAACACAGGCAGCAACCTCTTCCACCTCAGCCACAGCAACTTCTTCCTAGAAACATCGCCAAAGGCAAGGGAAGCAAGGGCAAAAATGAACTATTGGGACCTCAAGATAAAAAGCTTTTGCACAGCAAAAGGAAACAGTCAACAAAACCAAAAGACAACCAACAGAATGGGAGAAGATATTTGCAAATGACATATCAGATAAAGGGCTAGTATCCAAAATCTATAAAGAACTTATCAAACTCAACACCCAAAGAACAAATAATCCAATCAAGAAATGGGCAGAAGACATGAACATTTTTCCAAAGAAGACGTCCAAATGGCCAACAGACACATGAAAAAGTGCTCCTCATTACTCAGCATCAGGGAAATCCAAATCAAAACCTCAATGAGATACCACCTCACACCAGTCAGAATGGCTAAAATTAACAAGTCAGGAAATGACAGATGTTGGTGGGGATGCGGAGAAAGGGGAAGCCTCCTACAGTGTTGGTGGGTATGCAAGCTGGTGCAACCACTCTGGAAAACAGTATGGAGGTTCCTCAAAAAGTTGAAAATAGAGCTACCATACGATCCAGCAATTGCACTACTGGGTATTTACCCCAAAGATACAAATGTAGGGATCCGAAGGGGTACGTGCACCCCGATGTTTATAGCAGCAATGTCCACAATAGCCATACTGTGGAAAGAGCCAAGATGTCCATCGACAGATGAATGGATAAAGAAGATGTGGTATAAAAATGATTTTATTTATAACGTATTACTTAAAGGTTAATTTAAGGTGGTCTGAAATACTTTGTATCCAACCCATATCATCCTGCATGAGGGGCCAAAGATGCCATCAGGAATTAAATGGCTCCTACAACTTCGAGCCCTGGGAGTGTGTAGAGTCAGAGAGAAACTTGGTGAAAGATACTAAGCCAGGGGCACATGGCTAGCTCAGCTGGCAGAGCATTTGGCTCTTGATCTTAGTTGGGGTAATGAGTTCCATCCCCACATGTGGCATAGAATTTACTTAAAAAAAAAAAAAAAAGTACTGAGACAGGAGCTAGTCTGTAAAAAGTCCTCCCAATCTTAAAGCTCATACATGACAGAAACCTGACAGATGTTTTCCCAAATTAGATGATGAGTCTAAAGATCTATGTAATATTGACAAAACTGGTTTATAAGTCTAAAACATTTCTAAACTATCAATAAAAAATTCAATTTAAAAAGAAGATGTGGTATATATATATACAATGGAATATTATGCAGCCATCAAAAGGAATGAGATCTTGCCATTTCCAATGATGTGGATGGAATTGGAGGGTGTTATGCTGAGTGAAATAAGTCAACCAGAGAAAGACATGTATCATATGACCTCACTGATATGAGGGATTCTTAATCTCAGGAAACAAACTGAGGGTTGCTGGAGTGGGGGTGGGGTGGGAGGGATGGGGTGGCTGGGTGATAGACATTGGGGAGGGTATGTGCTATGGTGAGCGCAGTGAATTGTGCAAGACTGTTGAATCACAGATCTGTACCTCTGAAATAATGCAATATATGTTAAAAAAAAAAAAAAAGAAGATAGCAGGAGGGGAAGAATGAAGTGGGGGAAATGGGAGGGGGAGACGACCCATGAGAGACGATGGACTCTGAAAAACAAACTGAGGGTTCTAGAGGGGAGGGGTGTGGGGGGATGGGTTAGCCTGGTGATGGCTATTAAAGAAGGCACGTTCTGCGTGGAGCACTGGGTGTTATGCACAAACAATGAATCATGGAACACTACATCAAAAACTAATGATGTAATGTATGGTGATTAACATAACAATAAAAAATTTAAGGAAAAAAATAAAATAAAATAAAAAGATGTATATTATCAGCCCTACAACAAGGACATGTTAACCAACAGCAATAAGAATAAAGGGTTCAACACAATCCATATCAAAATTCTAGCAGGCTTTTTCTTGAAAAAACTGATGCTGATTCTAAAATTTACACAGAAATGCAAGGAATATGGAATAACCACAAGGGTATCAAAAACGAACACAATGTTGATTTCAAAATTTTTCATAAAGCTATGTAATCAACACAAAGTGGCACTGACATAAGGATAAACAAACAGATCAATGGAATAAAATAAAGTCCAGAAAGAGAGTCACACATATATAGTCCACAGATTTTTCTAAAAAGTTGCCAATACAATTCAGTGGGGAAAGAAATCTTTTCCATAAATGTGCTGGAATAAGTGGATATTCACAGAGGGGAAAAAAGTAACCTAGGCCTCTACCTCATACCATATACAAAACTTAATTCCAGATGGATCACTGTACTAAACTTTATTAAAAGCTCAATACTGTAAAGCTTCTAGGTAAATATCAATAGAAATAAGTATATTTTCATGATCCTAAGGCAGGAAAAAATCTTTTAGCATTCAGATAGTAACCACAAAAATAGCAACTGATGTATGAAACTTATCAAAATTCAAAAGCTCCCCTCATCTAAAGCCACGGGTCAGAAAGTAAACAGAAAAGCCCAGAGTGGGAACAACTACATGCAACTCATATCTACCAAATAAACTGTGTCCAGAATAAATTAAAAACTCAGACATTCCATCATTTTTTAATAAATTTAAAATCTGAGTAAGAGATTTTAACAGATAATTCACAAAGGAAGATAGATAAATGGCCAATAATCACATGAATGCACAAAAATATTAGTCAGCAGGAAAATGCAAATTAAACCATAAGGAGGGATCACCAATACGTAATAGAATGAATAAAATAACATGACAGGCAACACCAAATGTTGAGGAAGACATGTGGTACAAACACTGCTGATGGAATTTTAAAATGGCATAGCCATTTTGGGAAAAGGGTTGGCAATTTCTTTCTTTCTTTTTTTTAAGATTTATTTGAGAGAGAGCAAGAGAGAATGTGAGCAGGGGGAGGGGCAGAGGGAGAGAGAATCCCAATCCCAAGCAGACTCACCATTGAGTGTGGAGCCTGATATAGGGCTGCATGGGGGGTGGGGGGAGGGGACTTGATCCCAGGACAAGCCAAAATGGGATGCTCAACCTACTGAGCCACCCAGGCACCCCAAAGGGTTGGCAATTTCTTAAACACATGCCTACTCAATAATGCAGCAATTTGTTCCTAGGTAGTTATCTAAGAGATATGAAAATACACATCCACAAAAGACCTACACAGGAATGTTCAAAACAGCCATTTTTTGGGTTTTTTTTTAAGATTTACTTATTTGAGAGAGAGAGAAAGTGCATACGTGTAAGAAGGTGGGGTGGGAGGAGCAAAGGGGCAGGGAGAGGGACAAGCAGACTCTATGCTGAGCCTGGAGCCCAACCTGGGCTCAATCTCAGGACCCTGAGATCACAACCTGAGCTGAAACCAAGAGTCCAATGTTTAATGGATGGTGCCACCCAAGCGCCCCCTAACAGCTGTATTTATAAATAGCAACAAACACGAAACAATTCAAATGTCTATCAATAGGATAATGGGAAAAAAACTAATTGTAGTATGTTCACACCTCAAATTACTACTCAATAAAAAGAACAAAAGCACTGATAATCACAACATGGATGAATCTCACCACATTATGTTGACCAAAAGAAGCCAAACACAAAAAGGTACATGTAAGTCTATTTATGTGAAGTTTCAGAAAAGTGAAACCTAAAAAAAAAAATAATAATAATAGAGAAATAGCTGACGGGGGAGAGGTAGGATAGTTAGATTCTGACTGCGAAGGGGTACTGAGGAAATTTTCCAGAGTGGTAAAACTGTTCCATATCTTGACAGGAGTATTGGTTATATGGGTGTGTGCACTTCGCAAAATTAATTGAATTATACACCTAAGATTTATACATTTCACTACATGTACATTTTAGCACAAAAATAAAAACTGTAGGGGCACCTGGGTGGCTCAGTTGGTTGAGCATCTGCCTTCGGCTTAGGTTATGATCTCAAGGGTCCTGGTCTCAAACCCCACATCAGGCTTCCTGCTCAGTGGGCAGTCTGCTTCTCCCTCTCCCTCTGCCTCCCCCACCTCCACTGGTGCTCTCGCTCGCTCTGTCTCTCTCTCTCAAATAAATAAAATGAAATCTTTAAAAAATAATAATAATATAAATAAATAAATAAATAAATAAATAAAAACTGTAAGCAGACACTGGTGTATCTTAGGAATTCTAAAACTACTTTTGTATATTCTAGGGACAATGGACAATTTGTTGGGCTAGATAATAGTATTGTGTCAATATTAAATTTCCTAATTTTGATAAATGTACTATGGTTAAATAAGAGATTGCCCTTATTCTTAGTAAATATACATTATCAATACTTTGTGGTATGTGGTAAGAGAGTGTAACATTCCTAAATGATTCTTAAAAAGACATAAAATGCATACATATATACAGAGAGAGACAGAGAAAGAGAAAAAGAATAGTAGAGCAAATACAGCAAAATGTTAAAAACTGCTGAAACTAGGTAAAAGGTATAAAGGAATTCCTTTACTATTCTTTCAACATTTCTGTAAGTTTGAAATTGTATTCCAATAAAAAGGTAATAAAAAAAAAAAGAGCTAATACCAGAGTGGCTTCATCTATTTAAAAATTCCAATGAGGAAAACCAGTTCCTTTTTCTGGCCTTACAAGATTATTAGCTTGGATCACCCTAATCTAATCTAACTCTCTGATTTTACAAATGAAAAATGAAGTCCAGAAAAACTAGGCCAGTAGTCAGATAATTAGGTTGCAGTGGAGTCAGGTTAGAACCCTGATCTCTTGACTCTCACTTCAATACTCTTTAATAGTTTTTACAATATTTTTAGCTTTGAAACCCAGCCAAACTTATTTACTTATTTACTTAAAGATTATTATTAAAGGATAGCTGACATACAATGCTACATTAGGTTCAGGTGTACAACACAGTGATTCAACAATTCTATACATTACTCAATGCTCACCACAGTAAGCGTATTTACTATAAAACATTATTACAATACTATTGACTGCATTCTCTATACTGTACTTTCATCTCGACTTATTTATTTTATAATTGGAAGTTTGTTTCTCTTAATTCCCTTCATCCATTTCACCCATCCCCCACCCACCACCCAGCCAACCTTATTTACTGAATATAGTCTTTTTTTTTTTAGATTTTTTTTACTTATTTGAGAGAGAGAGGAGAGGGGGGAGGGCCAGAGGAAGAAGCAGGCTCCCTGCTGAGGAGCCAGACGCAGGGATCGATCCTGGGACTCGGGATCATGACCTGAGCCCAAGGCCCCCAAGAGCCCTTGCATATTAATGTCTTTAGTAGAAAAAAACAATTGTAATTAGGGGTTTTACTAGAACCAAAATTCTGACACTTAAGACCACAATCTAGGGGGGAGGGAAAAAGAAAGACTATAGTCTTTTTGGGATAGGCAGCACACTGATTTAACCAGAGTATTTTTATAGAAAAATGTATCCTCCATCATAGTCTTGGCAATAAATAAACCAATCTGGACACACACTCACAGCCTATAAAGGGATATGGCCAATATGATAGCACACACTATTGTTAGTCTTGGCTACAGGCAAGATACACTACTCAGAAGGTCTTTTATTTATTTTTCATGCATTCATTCATTCATTCACTCATTCAAGGGGGAAGGGGGAGAGGGAGAGAGAAAACCTTAAGCAGGCTCCATGCCCATCATGGGGGCTTGATCTCACAATCCTGAGATCATGACCTGAGCCAAAATCAAGAGTCAGAAGCTTAACTGACTGAGCCACCCAGGCTCTCCCAGAAGCCCTTTAAAAAAGAAATTGTGACCCCCCCCCCACCTCCATTAGAAGAAAGTAAAGCTGCTATAAGACTAAGTTGTGTCACATACTGACACACCAAGAAAGGAAAGCAGAAGTTTAAAGACATGGGAACCTCAAAACAATTCTCTTAGAACTTCCATTTCTTTTGAGTCTAGGGAAGAAAAGTTAATATATTACTAATGTACTGTAACAGGATAAAGGTCTACCATACTATCTCCCTTTACCAGTGGAAGGAAATTAACTCTCAGCCAGGAACATTATAAACTCTCTATTTCAAACAATTAAGTTAAAGAGTAACAAAATGTAAAATCCGTTTATACTCAGTTTCATGTCTCATAGGGCTAGATATATGGTAATAAAAAATGCCCAGTGAATTACTGGAGAATCTAAATAAATGGAGAGATAGTTCATGTACATGGAAAGGAAGGATCAATACTGCCAAGATATCAGTTCTTTCCAGCCTGATCTACAGATTCAACATAATCCCAAATAAAGTCCCAGCTACTTATTTTATGGATATCAACAAACCAGTTGAAAAGTTTATATAGAAAGGGAAAAGACCTAAAATAGCCAAAACAGTGTTGAAGGGGAAGGGCAAAGTCAGAGAACTAACCCTATCCAACTTCAAGAGTTACTATAAAGCTCCAATATTCAAGACAGTGTGGAATTGACAGAATAGGAAAAAAGGTCAACGGAACAGAATACAGGGCCCAGAAATAGACCCACACAAATATAGTTTAATGATCTTTAACAAGGGGGAAAGGGATTTCAACGGAAAAAGGATAGCCTTTTGAACAAATGGGGGTGGAACAAATGGACATCCAATTCCTAGAAAATAACAGGAGAAAACCTAGAGGATGTTGGGTATGGTGATGACTTTCCAAATATAACATCAAAGGCATGACCCATGAAAGAAGTAACTGAAAACTGGACCTCATTAAAATTAAAAACTTCTGCTCTATGAAAGACAATATCAAAAGAATGAGAGGGCAAACCACAGACTTGGAGAAAATATTTGCAAAAGACATACCTGATAAAGGACTGTTACCCAAAATATACAAAGAACTCTTAAAACTCAACAATAAGAAAACTACCCAATTTAAAAAGATCCAGGGGCGCCTGGCTGGCTTAGTTGGTAGAGCATGAGATTCAATCTCAGGGTTATAAGTTTGAGCCCCACACTGGGTATAGGGATTACTTAAAAATGAAATCTTTAAATAACATAATAAATTAAAAGACCTGAATGGACACCTCACCAAAAACAAACAAACAAACTACAGATGGCAAATAAGCATATAAAAAGATGGTTAACATCATTTGTCATCAGGGATCTGCATGTTAAAACAACAAGATACCACTACCACACTTATTAGAATGGTCAAAATCTAAAACAATGACAATACCAAATGCTGGTAAGGATGTGGAGCAACAGGAATTCTCAGACTCATTGCTGGTGAGAATGCAAAATGGTGCAGACACTTTGGAAGACAGTTTAGCAGTTTCTTTTTTTGTTGTTGTTCTTTTTTTTTTTTTTTCCAAGATTCCATTTATTTATTTGAGAAAGCGAGAGCAAGGGAGAGAGCGTGAGTGGGGGCGACTCGGGGCTCGATCCCGGGACCCTGGGATCACAACCCGAGTCAAAGGCGGACACTGGGCGCCTGGGTGGCTCAGTCCGTTAAGCGACTGCCTTCCGCTCAGGTCATGATCCTGGAGTCCCGGGATCGAGTCCCGCATCGGGCTCCCTGCTTGGCGGGGAGTCTGCTTTTCCCTCTGACCCTCCCCCCTCTCATGTGCTTTCTCCCTCTCTCTCATTCTCAGTCTCTCAAAATAAATAAATAAATCTTTAAAAAAAAAAAAGGCGGACGCTTAACCAACCGAGCCAATAGTTTAGCAGTTTCTTACAAATATTATTATACTACAACTCAGCAGTGAGTTGAAATCCTATGTCCACACAAAAACCTGTGCATGGATTACAGCAGCTTTATTCATAATTGCCAAAACTTGAAAGCAACCAAGATGTCCTTCAATAGGAGAAAAGATAAATAAATCCCATACAATGGAATATTGTTCAGCAATAAAAAGAAATGAACTATTATGCCACAAAAAGACAACAAGGAGACTTAAATGCACATTGCTAAGCTACAGAAGCCAGTCTGAAAAGGCTATGTACTATATGATTCCAATCATGTGGCATTCTGGAAAAGGGAAAACTATGGAGACAGTAAAAAGACCAGTGATTTCAAGGACTTGGGAGAAGGGATATAGGGATGAACAGGTGGACCACAGGGGATATTTAGGGCAGTGAAATTACTTAGTATATTACTGTAATGGTGGAAATGTGTCATTACAGATTTGTCAAAACCCAAATATACAATAAAGTGACCCTTTTAGTTAATCATAATGTATCGATACTGGCTCATCAATAATAATAAATGTACCACACTAACGAAAGATGTTAATCATGAGGAAATTGTGTGCGTCTGTACTTATCCTCAATTTTTCTTTAAACCTAAAACTGCTCTAAAAAATAAAGTCTACTAATTTTTAAAAAACTCATCAATAAGTTTATTGATTATTTATCTTACCTGGTCTAATGAAGACATTTTCCACAGATAACATTGCTGCTATTGGAAGTAGTAGATCTTCACAATCCAGAGAAGCAGCCTTTATTACTGCACATGTCAGATGTGGAGGGAGAGGAAATTCCACCATAGACAAACCCAATCTGGTCACATGGCCACTCCTTAATAGAAAGAAAAGGTTCTTAAGTCTTTCTACCTTGGGAGAGTACAAATGAAATGTTCATCATCCAAAATAACTCAGATATAGTTTATATTACCTTAAATCAACTCCAGAAATTCATTTCAATATAAGAAACATGACACATTGATCACTGATAAAAGAAAACATAAAGCTGATATATTCCCTGCTTTCAAGGGCCAATACATCCAAAAAAATTAAACAATGAGGCAGAATAAAGTACTATAATAAAAGACACAAAATGCTACAGAAGCATAGAGGATGTCCTTGAAGAAATAAGAGAATGATAATTACCAAATCTTTCCCCATCACACAATCATGAGAACAAGGACTCTGGCTCTTTTATTTTCATATACCCAGCTTAAAGCCTAGTACTGAAATGGTACTCAAAAATTACTTGTTAAATAATACCAAATATAAACACAGTTTTATCATATAATTTTAAAATTCAGAATTGCGGCAAAGAAAAACTGAGGATAAATTCTAATTTCAGATAAAACAATCCATTAAATTTAAACAAATCATTTTTTACTGATAAAGGAAACTATTAAGAACCCTATCTGAAAAATAGATTGAGGGGGCGCCTGGGTGGCTCAGTCAGGTAAGCATCCAACTCTTGATTCTGGCTCAGGTGATGATCTCAGGGTCATGGGATCAAACACTGTGTCAGGCTCTGTACTCAGCGTGGAGTCTGCTTGTTCCTCTCCCTCTGTTCCTCCCCCGGCACACTCTCTCTCCCCCCCCCCCCAAATATATAAATAAATAATAACTAAATAAAATAAAATAAAATATAATAAAATAGAGAGTGGGGTGCCTGATTGGCTCAGTTGGTAGAGCATGTGACTCTTGATCTTGGGGTCATAAGTTTGAGCCCCATATGTGACACAGAGTTTACTTAAAAATAAAAAATTTTTAAAATAATAAAATGAAACAGAAAGAGATTAACATCTGTTGTGGTTGGCTTGTTGTTGTTGTTGTTTTACCTGTCAATAGCATCACACTGGTAAAGTTGTTTAAGAGCTTCCAAAATGAGTCTCTCATTAGGTGGATCCAAATAGGGAAACCTGTATGTTTAAATCAGATATGAATAAGATTCCATTCCTTGACCATTGTAAGATTTTATACAGACTTGGAAATTTCTTTAAAGGGTTTTACTTCTCTTTTTCAAGCCCCCCTCTCTCCTTTTTTTTTTCCCTAAGCATTCTATGATCATGATCAGCCTTCAGCAAAGGAGGAAATTATTTTTTCTGAATCACGCTCTTTTTTCTTTTTAAATTTTTATTTAAATTCTAGTTAGTTAACATACAGTGCAATGTTGGTTTCAGGAGTAGAACTTGGTGCTGAATCACACTCTTGTATTTAATTCAAAAAACACTTCTTTTTGATCCCCCTTAGCTGGAACACTCATCATTCTTCTCTATCTTATTCCTGCCCCATTCTTCATAGCCAATGCCAAATCTACTCTGTTCTGTAGCCCACAATTTTTATTACAATTTTATAAACCAGTGGAGAAAAACTGCAAACATTACAAGTTAACAGTACTTCAATATGGCTTTTAATAAAATGGTAAGTATATTTGATTAATTTTACCATATTTGCTTTATGCATATTCTTATTTTCTCCTGAACTATCTGAAAACAAGGTACAAATACATGCCAATTCACCCACAAAATACTTCAGCATGCATCCTCTGAAAATAAAGACAATTTAGGGGTGCCTAGGTGTCTTAGTCAGTTGAGTGTCCCATTCTTGGTTTTAGCTCAGGTCATGATCTCAGAGTCCTAAGATGGGGCCCACATCGGGCTCCACAATCAGCGCAGAGTCCACCTGGGATTCTTTCCCTCTTCCTCTCCCACCCTTCTGCCTTCCCCCTGCTCACGTGCACACTAGCTCTAAAATAAATAAATGAAAAATAAATAAAATCTTTGAAAATAAAAACATTCTCTTACATAATCACAATACTATTAATGAACATAAGACAATAATAGTCACAAAGGGTGGCATATAACCAAACCTGAATATATATACATATTATCTTAATAACAATAATTACTTAATACTATCTGCACTGGATTGCTTTTTCCACCGTAAGTCTTGAGATGGTTAAGTCATCTACTCCAATTTCTCACCTTGAAAAAGTCCAACAAAGGACAAAAGGTCCAATACCTTACATAAAAGTCCATTCCAGGATTCACAGCTCTATTTAAAAACAAATAAACAAAAATCTCGCAGACTGTTCTATAGTCAGTTTTCCTACAACTTGTACCAACAAGTCCTGGTATCTTCTAGAGCAAGAGTCGGCAAACATTTTCTGTAAAAGGCCAGATAGTAAATATTTTAGGTTTTGTAGGCCATATGGTCTCTGTCACAATTATTCAACTCTGCTGTTGTAGCAAAAGCAACCATACATGAATGAATATGCATGGCTGTGTTCCAATAAAATTTTATTTACAAAAACAGCCAGTGAGCCTGGACCATAGTTTTCGACCCCTGTCCTAGAGCAATACCAAACGAGTCAGCTTCCTCTTCTACATGGGTGCCCTTTCAGATTTGTAAAAACTACCTTTCTCCCTTGATTATACCAATTACCAAATTTGCAAGCATTCCTTGTATTATTTGCTTTCTAAAAGACCCATCGTACCTAATGGTAAACACTCTAGCTTGTCAAGGGGCGCCTGGGTGGCTCAGTTGGTTAAGCGACTGCCTTCGGCTCAGGTCATGATCCTGGAGTCCCGGGATCGAGTCCCACATCGGGCTTCCTGCTCGGCAGGGAGTCTGCTTCTCCCTCTGACCCTCTTCCCTCTCGTGCTTTCTATCTCTCGTTCTCTGTCTCTCAAATAAATAAATAAAATCTTTAAAAAAAAAAAAAAACACTCTAGCTTGTCAAAATCCTCAAAAAATGTGATGATACCCATAAATGAACTCCAAATGTAGAGTGACCAACACAGAACAGGAATGCTATAATTCCAGTCATTTGAACACTGCAGCCTATTAACATAACTAAAGTCTATGCCACTAGGAATTTTTTATTTTCTAAACAGAATAAAAATTGCAAGCTCATACTAAGTTGTGGTGATCTGATAATTTCAGATCTTTTCCATGTGTATTTCCTTAATGTATAACCAAAACAAAGGATATAAGATGTAATCTTTCAGACTTTTGCCTTGTTGATTTCTGCCTTTAAGATCATTCTAAATCTTCCAGTTTTAATCATCTACTGATTAGACATCAAGACATTTTCCAGCAATCTATAACCATGACTTCAATATCTTTAGTATTTTCATTGAAAATGCTCATGAGGAAAGAGCAAAGTTCAGCATACAATCAGCAAAACCTCCATCTGGGCTATGCTAAGCAATTAATCAATACATTCTGGATTTGGCTACTTGGCAACTATATTCAGCAGTACTGTCACCTTATTCACAAAGATGAGTAAGATAGATATAAAAGATACATAATAGGTAGATATAAACTTATCATATACTGTGTAGAAAACAAGAGACAATAGGTTATCATTCAATAAATTCTTATGGTACACCCGTTATGTGGACAGTCCTGTCTTCAAACTAAAAAGGAAATGGTTTATTATGATATATTCTTTGTGAACCATTTTGATTCATATGGATTACCATAAATCACCATTAAATTCTCTAAAACCATTTTTCTAATAAACTCTGCTGGAATTTGCTGAAGATCAATTTGAAGCACACTGGGCAGTTGTTTCCAGATTCTACCCTTTTCCTAAATGAAGAAGTCAAAACATTTGTATTTCTCACAATTTTCTGGCAACCTGTTCTGCATAATTTCTCTTAGATGACCCAAAATCTGCAAGTTAATACTGGCTCTATTCCCCCTTATTCTACACACATATTAAAAAGAGAGAGGGAGGGCGCCTGGGTGGCTCAGATGGTTAAGCGTCTGCCTTCGGCTCAGGTCATGATCCCAGGGTCCTGGGATCGGGTCCCGCATCGGGCTCCCTGCTCCTTGGGAGCCTGCTTCTCCCTCTGCCTCTCTCTCTGTCTGTCTGTCTCTCATGAATAAATAAATCAAATCTTTAAAAAAAAAAAAAAAAGAGAGAGGGAAAAAAAAAGAGAGAGAGAGTAAAGGGACACCCAGCTGGTTCAGTTGGTGGAGCATGTGACTCTTGATTTCGGGGTTTGAGTTTGAGCCCCATAATGGGTATACAGATTACTTAAAAATAAAATCCTAAAGAGAGAGAGAGAGAGAGAGAGGAGAAATCTTTTTTTTTTATCTCTAGCATTTTGGGAACTTTTAGTACATTCTAAGTCTTAAAACTTAAGATGGAAAAATAACTCAGTGCAGATGATATTAAGTAATTATTATTCCTACTTTTCTAATATATATTCTTAATTATATGCCACTCTTAATATTATTCCTATTTTTCTAATACATAAATTATTGATTATATGTTGCTTTGTAATTATATATTATTCACAAAAATCATATTATGAATATTATTTTAAAATCTGGGTTCATCTGAAAGCTTTCTGTCTAGCTATTTAGATTTCTTTAAATGATTTTTCTTTCTCATTCGTATCATTCATAATTATACGCTTTCCTCTTTCTAAGATCTATATTCTCATTTAGAAAATCTCTAGTTTTAAACTATCCAAAAAATATTTTAATTGGCTTTCCAAGAGTATACAAGACATATTTGGATATAACTAGTAATTATTTCCCTTCTTATGAATTTAAAGAATGCATGGTCATCTTCTCCCAAGGTTCCTGACCCTTTCACATTTGCAGACAATTTAGACTAAAATTAAGACCAAGAACAGTATTTTCCTAGATTACTTCCTCTAACATGTATAATATGAAATTTCAAGCCCCCTACAATATTCTATCCTATGCCAATTAATTATATAGTTTAACATTTGAGTAACTTAACAGTTATCCCATTCTTTCCTTCATCTGTCTGAAAATTGTTTCTCTAATATAACTTAAGTTTAGTGAAAGCAAAATACTACCACAGAGTATTACTCTATCTCTCACAGTACTTGCTACAATGTTAGTCATACAAAAGATGCTACCAGAAAACCACTTTCTGATTAGAATAAGGGTCATTATATACCTTTCATTACAGATAAGCAGTGGCCACTGAATGATCCAAATAAACATCAGCATGAAGCACCCCATTATGCCAAGGTTAAAATAGGAGCAAGGAATCAAATCACAGGAAAGCACTGCAGAGAAGCCTTTTATTTGGGTTTAGCTAAACCTTAAAATGAGGGGGATGTAGGAGTCAAATACTTCAAAAGAATTCTGAGGAATAACCTGGCTCCATCCTAACAAATTTTTCTTTTTTCAAATTGTCTACGTACCTTATAACATCGTGTATGGCAAGGCACTTTAAGGTCAGAACTACAGATGTCAAACTAGTTCTCTTAATCTCAGGGATCACATGGTCAGGCATACACTGGTTCCAAAACTCTTTACTATAGATCCGAAAGCATTTTCCTGAGGAAGTCCTGCCAGCTCGGCCACTTCGCTGTAACGCCTCACTCCTTTGGAAGAAAAAAAACCAGAAGGCCCCAAAATGTACTGGAAGTTTTCTAAATAGCTAACATCAGACCCCCAAACCAGTTAAAAATGACCTAACAAACTGTTCTTTGAACAAAAAAGCGTGGCATAGAGACTTACTTTGAAATTGGAACCACCTCCAGGATGTCCAACCCTAATCTTGGATTGTGATTTAACTGCTTCACAAAGCCACCATCTACCACATATCTAAGAAGAATGAAAACCAGTTAAGCTTCTAGAAAATAAGACTTGTTGATTTTTAACCACTTTGAATTCTCCTTTTCTACCAAACTAACAAATACATGATGACTTTTATACTAAACGTAAAACTTGAAAGTCAAGAAATGAGAACCCCTGTACATCACTAATGGAAATGTAACATGGTTAAGCCAACGTGCAAAATGGTTTGAAGGTTCTAAACGTTAAACACAGAATTATCACATGATCCAGAAATTGCATTCTTAAGTGTATACCACAAAAGAACTGAAACAAGTACTCAGCCAATACCTGTAGACATATTTTTACAGAAGCACTATTCATAAGAGCCAAAAGGTAGAAATAACCTAAATGTCCATTAACCATTAAGGGATAAATGGATAAACAAATAATGGCATATACATATAATAGAATATTATTCAGCCATAAAAATGAATGATGTGTTGACACATGCTGCAATGTGGATGAACCTTGAAAGCATGGTAAGTGAGAGAAGCCAGACACAAAAGTTTACACATTGTTTGACCATTTATATGAAATATCCAGAATAGGATCTCCATAAAAACAGAAAACAGGCTGGTGGTTGACAAAGGCTGGAATGGAAGGGGACCTGGGGAGTAACTGCTAAAAGGGTATAGGGTTTTATTTTGGGGTAATAAAAATGTTTTAGAAGTAGACAGAGGTAGTGTTAGTGTTTGCACAACACTGTAAATGTACTAAATACTAATTGTTCACTTTTTAAATGTTAATTTTATATTATGTGAATTTCTTCCCAAAAAAAACAAACTTGAAAGTCACCTCTAGACCACTCTAATAGGTTTAGTTTAAGTCAACTAAACAGAGAACAAGTCAGGTAAAAAACTAAGTTAGGAATAGTAATAAGTCTACCATTCACTAAGGGAACATTCCAAAACACAGTATTTAATGATTTTAGCTTTGCTGGAAACAGAAAATTACAGAGGTAAACTTACTCCAAAGAAGTGAAAATCCTTAGTGAAATAATTATTTTTAAAGTAAAGGAGAAAAGCAAAGGAAATTAAACTTCCTCTTAGATCTGGGTGATCATTTTACCCAAAAGAAAGATATAGGATCTTTGAGATTCAGGTACAGCCTTCCTGTGGCAAACAGATAAACTTTTATAGTTAAGGACATAAAATATATTGGATAAAAGATAAATATCCAAAAGGGCTGTGGTTCAATAGACTAAAAGAACTTCACATTAACCATCAGTCTAGACTTAAAACTTCCCAGTGTTTCTCCACTACATTTACCCAAAAATTGATGGCATCATTGATTACATCAAAAAAATAAAAGACTCACATAATAGTTCATTTCACAAAAAGTGAGAAACAGTACCTTCAGCTAAACACTGGGACATACAACCCCACCAAGTGGAGGTGCCAGATGAGAAGGGAATTATCATATCATCTTATATAGGTATATGGTGATAATGAGTACCGAAAAACAGCTTTGGCTTTCTATTCAATGAATAATGAATAATGAAACCCACGAAGCATTACACATAATCTTAAGTTTGGGAAGAGAAAGCTACAAATTGTCAAATACAAGTAGTTAAAAAGTATGATCAGGAATACTATATGTACCTCCTACTCCATTTCCTAATCATGGCAAACAATAATTATAAAACATAGTAAGTGATTACAAGTAGGTGAGAAGGAAATTAGTGGAGGGCACAGAGGAGCAAACTCAAACCTAAGTGGCTTCCTTGGCTTTAAAAGAAACTTTAAAAATTGTACCTGATTCCATCTATTGTCAAAGATGTTGCAGAAATATTGGTGGATATGACACATTTTCTAATTCCAGGTGGAGGTGGCAAAAATATTCTCCTCTGTTGATCTAAAATACACGTAAAGAGAAAATGTTAATTTACAACACACATTTGCCAAACTCCACTTTTGAAAGACGTACTTCTTTTCATTAAAAGTTATGTTTCCTTCACCTCTTTAATTATCTTGAATTCAAAATAGCAAAACTTATCTTTGCCTCATCTTTTACTGCTAACATTTCTAGATCCATTAAATCACAGATTATTATTGCTAAAATAAACCCTAGAGCAGAGTCCTTCATGTAGGTCATAGCTCCCTTTGAAAGTACTTAAAAGCTGTGGCCCTCTTCTCCATTAAAAGGCACATACGTATACACACACGTATACACACGTGCACACACACACACACACACACACACACTTTAAACAATTTCAGGGTTTTCTGGGACTCACTGCAGTCCAACCATGGACTACACATTAATGACCTCTCTCTACCTTAAAGATCAACTAGCTAACTGGTTTTCACCCTTTGAGGTATATTTCTGATGGCTACCTCTCTAAGCAAGTAACACCACACTTATTTCCCCTACCCACACATTCTGAAGAGTGAACCCCAGCAACAAGGCTTGTACTATAGTGCCTTGTTCCTCCCACCATAGTTTATGGGACCAAAGATAAACATCTCCCCCAAGCTGGGGCAATCTGGAATTTGGAATAAGGTCCAAGAGATACTCTATTTGATTAGGCTAGTCTCTTGCAAAGAAGAAAAATGAACTTGTGAACCATAGGGAAGTGGTTAATGTACATGAAAGAAAGTCTAAAAAGAAAATAATGAATTAGCCATGAAAGTTAGTAAGAGAGTATTTCTGGGTTCCTGGCTCTTCCCAGGCCTGGGTGTAAAATAAGTAGTAAGATAGATTTGGCCAGACTTGCTCTCCTGCCAGGTTAAGCACAAAATAAGACAAGAGAGTTAAGAATGTTTGCAGGGGCGCCTGGGTGGCTTAGTTAAGTGTCTGCCTTCGGCTCAGGTCATGATCCCAGGATCCTGGGATGGAGCCCCGCATCGGGCTCCCTCCTCACCAGGAAGCCTGCTCCTCCCTCTCCTACTCCCCCTGCTTGTGTTCCCTCTCTCACTGTCTCTCTGTCAAATAAATAAATAAAATCTTAAAAAAAAAAAATGTTTGCAAGGAAATTACTATGGTATGGGTGAAAGAATGTAAGTGAAGGCTGATAAAGGACAAGTGTCAGTACGTTCTGGAAACTGTTGAATTATGAACAGTAGAGTATCTGGCAAAAACAAAGATGTTTAAAACTGAGATCAGAAATGATGGTAATGACAAAGTCTAGGATGGAAGCATCTGAATGGGTGGCTTAAGTGGGATGAAGGAAAAGATCACTTAGAGATTGTATAAGTGTACAGAGATCAAGGAACTTCAAAGCAAAGGATTGTTTGGGTGGATCACTCTACTTCAATAATCCCTAAAATTTAGGAGTGATCATTCCAGTGAGTACACAAGTCAATCTACTGGGGATATGAAAAGAAATTATTACCATTTTTATTTGTATGTTTCGTAACATCTTTTTAAGCTGTTACATATATTTACTATTGTACATTATACAATAGAACAATAAGTACATATATACCTTAAGAAGAAAAAAAATTAAATGCCTGGCTGTATTTGTTTTCCATAAGATATGCCCATATTTGTTTAGAAAATTCATCTTTTCTAATTGAGCAATCTCAAATTGTTTTCTTTTCAGTAGTTGAGAAAATCTTAACAAAACCTATTTTGAAATAATAAAGTACAAAACCTGTTCTTAAATAAAATCTTACAAAGATCCATGTATTCCCAGTATATATAACAGACCAAAGCTGGACCATTATAAGGGAGAAAAGGAGTGGCACAGATGAGCAGTTTTAAAATCATGGAACTAAGCCAACCATCTCATTTTATAAATGAGAAAACTAAATCCCAGAGAGGTCAAGTGACTGGCTAAGATTTACAGACAGACAAATTTGAAACGAAGTTGAGTAATGTTGCTATTCTTCCACATTATTCAGAAATTAATCTCACAAGTAAAGTGCTAGAAAGGCAGCTTATAAAAGATATCTGTGGAGAAGCTCTGAGGTAAATACAAAAATAATTCCAAAAAGACCTATTTCTCTTAGATTTATAGTTAACTTTGGTTAAGAATGATTTTTTAGGTATTAGACTTAGGTAGCTCATTTCTTCCAGATGGTTCAAAGGAGTTTTATACTACTTTGTAGTTCAAATTATGCTTATACATTATTTATGATCTGCTTGTTCTACTACAATGTAGCTCCATGAAACAAGGATTTTCTTTTATCCACGACATATCCCCACTACCTAGAACAATGTCTGGACCACAGAAAGTGTTCAATAGAGTTCAATGAATTGATAAATAAAAAATGCATTATATAAATATAAGTTAACATCCTTTCTACCGCACTACCCTAAAAATTTACATAAATTAAAAATGTCCCTTCTGAACATTTTTATCTATAATTAGGTCTATTTTTCAATCAACCCATTTCTAAAAATACCTAATTTTTTAAGTGTTCAGTTCAAGCAAAATTTCAGTTTAATTTACCATTTTGTTCACTATAATCAATTAAAAAGTCTTGAAACTGTTTTGACAAGACTCACGTTTATTTCATTTCCATTTCACCCACACACTTTAATACCATATTCCCCAAGTATAAACACACACCAGTTTAATTTTATATATATATATTTTTTTTTTTAGTAATCTCTAAACCCAGTGTGAGGCTCAAACTCACGACCCTGAGATCAAGAGTCGCATGCTCTTCTGAATGAGCCAGCTAGGCGCTCCAACACATACCAGTTTTATGTTTGTTTATAAAGGTTTGAAAAAAAAGTTAAATATATCCTAAAGCACAGTCTCACTCTCCAGGAAGGAAAGGGGAAATGGAATACTTTCATTAATATGTAGTTAGGACCTAGGATGTTATTAATAGGGAGGGCAGGGGATTGGTAAAGAGGCAAAAAAGATGTCCAAAGTCTACCAAGAAATAAGGATATTGAGAGACCACTCAACACTCATAATGAAGTAACGCTCCTATATTTATGCATATGACATATTATATGTTAAGGCCAATGAAACGTCCTCATAGAATATCTTGTCCCAAAGTCCCCCAAAAAGATTCCAAAGCAGAACTATTTCTAAGAGAGAGAGAGAGAGAGAAGAAAAAGAACATAACTTAAAGTAATAAAAACTGTCAATCAAAGGGGGAAAAAGATGACAGTTCTGGAGGAAAAGAAATAAGTACAACACTGCTTGGCTCAAACTGTACCCCTCTGGACCCAAGAAGTTATTTCTGGGTGAGTTAAAAATATCTTGAGAATTCTCAGTAACACAGCTGAAAATCAACTTCCTAACACAGAGAAAAGGCTTGAATAATGAGTAAATGCAACTGAAAAAGTAACTAGAAGGAAGCTAAAAAATATGGAAGACAGGCAATCCAACACAAGAGTAATCGGTATCCCTGAAGTAGAGAAACCAATAAATATATAAAAATTATATTCAAAGATATAACACAAAAGAGTTTCCCTGAAATAAGAACTGAATTTGCAGATCAAAAGTACACATCATAAAAGTTCATCTTGTTTGTGGTGGTCATTACACGGGTATGTACATTTGTCAAAATTCACTGAACTATACACTTAAAACAAGCATAGTTTATTGTATGTAAATTATACCCCAATAAAGTTGATTTTTTAAAAAAGCACATCAAATTCCAGGAAATTTTAATATAAAACACTCAACACCAAAAAAAATCCTAATTAAAACTACTGAACTTTCAAAATCAAAGAAATTTTTTAAAAAAAGAGAAATTTTCAGGCAGACAGAAAAAGCAAATCACTTACAAGGAAGGGAAAAAAAAAAATCAGGCTGGCCTCAGACTTCTCCACAGCAACATTCAGTGCCAGAAGACAAGTGGGCAACTTCTACCAAGTTCTAAAGAAAAGAAAGTGTGACCCAAGAACATAAAACCCAGCCACAACATAGTTCAAGTATAAAGGCAGAAGCAAGACATTCTCAAACATAAAAGAGTAATAACAAAAAGTATCAAGAGCCCTTCTATTAGGAATAAAAAAGTTAACAAAACCCAGGCAATCGAAAATTAACGAAAAGTAACTTAAGAATGGAAAAACCATTGTAAAAGGATTGATGATAAACATCTAAACAATGTAAAAATAACTAACAAAAATCAGAAGGGAAAGATACAGAAGAGTCGAAGTATTTAAGTTCTTATCTTTCAAATCAGAGAATCAGCAGATAAGATTTCCAATCACACATGGTCTAAAAAGAAGCGATTAACTTCAACTTCTTAAAAATGTTCATCTTTTTAGACTTGACAGCAACCTTTTATATCATATTCTCATGTGGTAAAGAAAGTTACTTGACGTTTAACAATTCCTTCAAGTAAATTCACATAAAATTAAATACTTTTTAAAAAAGCAACTAATAGTATAATCTCACTTTAAAAAGTATTTCTATCAACCCACCTGTTTACTTCCTTATCCTTCTATATGTACACACACACACACACACACACACACACACACAGAGCTGGTTATTTTTGTATGGAGGAACTTGAGGTAATTACTTTTACCTTTTTAACTTTGGACACTGCTTGAATTCTTTATAATGAAACTATATCATTTTTCCTTAATTGAATAGTTTCTCTTAAAGGAAAACTGGAGCAAAAATGTGGAGACACTAAGAGTGTGTTAATTCTGCACAGTGGGAAATGGATTGTTTTTGTACTTTTCTACACTTTAAAAATTTCTACAGAAGTCTAAAGGAAAAAACATTAAAGAAGATATATAACAAAATGCAATTTTTTGTTAGAAAAACCTAAACAAAAATATATTTATGTTAAAAATATATTTAAATATATTTAAAAAGTTTAGAACAATACACCTCAGAATATTAATAGTGATTATCACTTAACCATGTTGGTGATATCTAAGTTTAATTATCTTTCTTACTTTTCTGATTATATTTTACAACTACATACTCTACAACTATGTACTCTTTACAACTATGTCTGCTTTGTAAGACAAAAGAAATATTTTCCCATTTGGAGAGAGTAGAGTAAAAGTTTTTATGTGAAGCTCATTAGCCTTATTCCCCCCTCATCTTTAATCTTAACATTTAAGGAAATTATCACCGACAAAGCCAAATTCTAGGTACTTGCCAAAGTGAGATAATGTCTTTGTTTTGCAGGAAAAAGAAAGAAATAAAACTACTTTTAGATTAATGCAATATTTCCTCTTTTAAAATATTGGAAATAAAAAAGGAAATGTAATAAAAAATACTGCCTACTTTGAGCTTGAGAGAAACTTGCACTAATCCAAGGTAAAGCTCCTTTCCTTTTCTTCAGGTTTTCTGAAAACACATGTACTATTTTTTCACCCCCTACTGAATGGATAACCAGTTATCAAATGCAGGTTTACCATGTGACCTCAGGAACATCAGTCTCTATCTGTTCAATAATGAAGTCTGATTATGCAAGAAAAACATTTATGGGTATATGTGCATTTTTCTAGAGAAAGAAACCATGGTTTTCATTATCTTTTAAAAAGAATCTCAGATTCCACCCTCTAAAAAGGCTAAGAAGCACCGAATTTCGATAATTACTTATAGTGCTAAAATAGTCAAATTCCATGCAAATATTTATTGCTTATGAAGTAACAGGTATATTTCAGTAAACCTGAAGAATTGCAAAATCTTGAACAAAAGAGGGAAGTAAGAAGAGCCAAAAGGTTCAAGGGAAACAAGAATAAGGTTCTAGACACAGCTAGCGTTTTGGTTTTTTTTTTTTTAAGATTTATTTGAGAGAGAGAGAACAAGAGATAGAGAGCACGAGAGGGAAGAGGGTCAGAGGGAGAAGCAGACTCCCCGCTGAGCAGGGAGCCCGATGTGGGACTCGATCCCGGGACTCCAGGATCATGACCTGAGCCGAAGGCAGTCGCTTAACCAACTGAGCCACCCAGGCGCCCCACAGTTAGCGTTTTGATACAAGGTATAACAGAATGTCTAGCAGAAAGTGAAAAATCTGGAACTCATTTTAACAAACATCTAACCAGGACTTTTTCAACACAGAATACTCAAGTAGTTCACAATTTCAGAAAGGAGATGAGGCAACCATAACACAAGGGAAAATGTGTTAAGTGCCACAAGAGGTGCAGCAAAGCACAATGAGGTATAAACGAAGAAGAGACCAAAGTCAGTTGTGAGGTGGGAAATCAGGGAAGGTTTTAATCAAGGTGGTTGCACTCGTGAAACAAAACAGCAGGATTTCAGCCAGTAAGAGGAATAGAATAAAAGGGAAAAGGAGGAGTTCAAGTTAAGGGAAATATCAAATGCTGTCACAAAAAAGATGTAGAAGGAAATGGAATAAAAAATACCGCCTACACTTTGAGCTTGAGAAAAACACCTCAAAGGGTGGGGGTTAGAGTTCAACCCAGGGAGTGGGATCATATAATCTTGGCAATAGAAGGGATACCACAGCACCTCTTCACATCTGACAGTTGAGAATTTTTTGTCAATTAGGGAGATTTCTTAAGATGTCCCTTTAAAACAATCAGCTACCCTCATGGCTAGCCCAGAAATAAAAGCAAATACAACATATCCACCTCATAATCTTCACTTATTCACTAAACCTAGATCTGAGTCATTTTTGAAACCTCTTCACAACAGGCTACAAGCAGGAAACCCTTCTTCCCTCTCCTCACTCCCAAGCACAAGCTTTATGTTCCTAAGACATAATAGGAAATAAAGGAAATAACATTTTAATAGTGTTTCTCCCCACCACCCGAAGTAGCAATAATAAAGAAAATAAGTGCCATATTGTCTTAGTCAGACTTAAAAAAAAAAAAAGCCTAAGATCCCAGGAACCTGCCACTCGCAACTTCACCTCACCCATTACTCAGTACCTCATCACCTCCATTTGAATGCCTCTTTGCATTGTAAGAAACTGCTCCCATAAATATTATTAGGCTCATGATGGATCACCAGTAGCTCGCCCTTATAGTGCCCTTGGAACCAGAAGGGAAACTAAAATAAACAAAACCCTTCAGTAATGGCTCTACTGACAGGCAGCTCTACATCTTTACCATTCACACATATACGCCAACACAGAAAATCTCATACACTGGCAATTAAGGCTGAAAGCAGGCTGAAATCACACTGGAAGGATAATGAATGCCAAGTTATTAAGTTAGCATTTTAATTTAGCTGGTAATAGGGAATGGCTGAGATACCCAACAGGAAAATGATACAATCAGAGCTGTGCTTTTGAAAGATGATGCTTACCACTGCAGGTAGGATGGTAAATTACATCAGGGAAAACAGGTTAGCAGGTTATGTTAACAACTCAGGAAAGCAAATTGAGGATCCCAACTCTAATGATGACAATGAAAAACGAAAAAGAATGAATGAATGATCTGGACAAGACAAAAAAAAAAACCCAACCTGTAGGAGTTGTCACTTATTTGGACTGAATGATCTAGGATGACATGATACACAGACTGGAAAGCCTTGTGAGAAGATCCAGGAGTTCTAGAATGCAGGAGTGAGACTTAACTAGAGATAGTCAATCTCTCCAAAACAGAGAACTCTAAGAAAACAGCAAGCTAAGGATAAAACCTTAAAAAATAGTCACATTTAGAGAGGAACAAAGGCTGGGAAGGATGGGAGGGCAGCACACTTAGAGAAAGAGTGGTCAGGAGAACCAGGTAATTAAGTACTATCCCAGATGACAGCATTTCAAGGACTTATTATTATCACAAAATCAAAATACAAACTAATGAAAAAAAAGCCACGAGATTTGAGAAATAGGAGGTCATTCACAACCTTTAATAGTATAAAAACTGGATTTCAGGCCATTAAACAAGATGCAATAGCAGACTCAGAATGCTATTTTCAATGTGAAAGTAACAAAAGAAAGAATGAAATTACTTATGTAGAAAAAAATATTTATATTGTTAATGGTTAATGACAAAGCAACTGTAATGAGTTTTGAATTACCTCAGCAGTAAACAAAATAAATTTAAAGGAGCCACTGGATCAAATCTCCAGAAAACAATGAAAACCTTAAATATCTAATAAAGACCCTAAGAATTCCCTTAAAGATACAAAAACCTAAAAATAGATTTCCATATGGAGGGCAAGGGCCTAATATCATCCCAAAAGAGATTTCTAAAATAGCACATGGTCTATGGTTATTTACCAAAACACATATTCCTAAATTTTTTTTGTTAATGTAAGATTAAGAACCACCTACTGAACAAAAACAAAAATACATATAAAATATAAAAAATATATATATAAAAACATTCAAATGCTTTTTACACATTTAATGCTAATCACAATCAAACTCTAAATAACTTCCCTTTTGTTTTACATATCAAATGCCATAATAAAGTAGTTTCACTAAATAAATTCTAAACCTAATTCAACACTATTTATTATGAACAAATATCAGAATAAGAGTTTGCATTTGCTCTTTGAAATTACAAAAGAACAGCATCATTCTTGAAAAGCAGACTGTATGCTACTTCAAAAGAAAACAATCCACTATGTTTAGTCTCAGATGTAGCTGGATGTATATGATTTCTAGAAATGCTTTGGCAATACTAAATTAGGTTTGACTTATTGTGCAAGACTGTTGAATCACAGATCTGTATCTCTGAAACAAATAATGCAATATATGTTAAGAGAAAAAAAAAGAAGATAGCAGGAGGGGAAGAATGAAGGGGAGTAAATCGGAGGGGGAGACGAACCATGAGAGATGATGGACTCTGACAAACAAACTGAGGGTTCTAGAGGGGAGGGGGGTGGGGGGATGGGTTAGCCTGGTGATGGGTATTAAAGAGGGCACATTCTGCGTGGAGCACTGGGTGTTATGCACAAACAATGAATCATGGAACACTACATCAAAAACTAATGATGTAATGTATGGTGATTAACATAACAATAAAAAACTTAAAGTAAAAATTAGGTTTGACTTATGGTACTACTATCAAGAAATTGTAGTCCTAATTTCAAAAAATTACCAAAAATATTTTTGTTCTGCTGGGAGAGGACACAGCCTACTCTTAAACAATATCAAGGTGCGGGGGGGGGGTGGTCCAAGGCTCCTGAAAAAGTGAATATGAAAAGACTGAGAAAAAAAATCACTTCTCTCAAGGAATGCTGGTTCCCTTAAAGTTCTATTTCATGATCTGGGTGTTGGTTATAAAAATGAGTTGTTCATAAAATTAATTGACCTAAACGCTTAGGATCTGTACACTACTCTGTATGTATGTGATTATTCAATAATTTTTTTAAAAAATTAGTCAAATTTTCTATTCTAGTGAGGAATTACCTGTTGTCATAGATCCATAACATGGCAATATTAACAAACCATCCAGAGTTGTATCTTGAACATCATAATCATAATCAACAGACTCTGCCATCTGAAAAAGTAACTCACAACTTTTTTCAATTTCAAACTGACCTGAAATGAGGAAGGGAAAATAATGTCAGCAACTGAATAGCAAAATTAATTTAAGAATGAAAAAAAAAGAAGTCTTCTAGATTATTTTTGCATAATAGCTATTTTCAATCTCATTTGATCTGAAGAAGATGAACACATAAATTGTACCAAATCTCAACAATAGATTTAAAAACAGAACACGAGTTTCCAAGGAATTTAAACCTCTACAGGAATAAAAATGTTTATAATCTTCAAGCCTATCATCTTGTTAACACAGTATTTGAGGAAGACTCAGTAAAGTTAATCATTAATATAGAAGAATCTAGTCTAGGAGATACAGCATCTAGGTGTATCTCAAAATACTTAAGTAACCTGAAAAAGGCAGAGACCATTACAATGTCTCACTTCTGACATAAGTACAAGGCAGAGTAGGAGGTGAGCGATGAAATGACTCATTTCTGTTAGTAGGATGCTGCTAACTGAAGAATCACACTAGCTTAGGATTTAATCTATTTTTGACTTCCAAAAAAGGCCTGTCTATGAGACATGGATTCAACACCTTATGTACTGCTATCACACAGTACCATCCCACCACTCAAAGAAGAAATGAATTAGTAAGATGTCTTTTGAAATAATGGAATTAATCATTCAGATCCAGGACTGATCTGACCACTTTGGTGTGGTAACAGCTCTATCTAAGATAGACTAATAAAATATTAATACTTTACCATTTAATATCTTTTTACTAAAAGGTCAGTGTGTTTACATATGTTTACTCATGAGACTGGCAGTTTTTATGGCAGTATAGAATTATCTTATATATCTTAAATAAGACAGAATATCTAAAGCTTTCAGATAATCATACAAAGCTAAGGTAATGAGTTAAAGCCCAGATTTTCCAACAAAAGTAACACTATTGTGGTGCCACATTCTGCTCTTATATAAATAATAAAATTTTTAAACCTGATACTGAATGCTCACCAGTCAGAAAAACCAAGATGTCTCCAGCCATTTCATTCAAATGGATATCCATGGTCACTTTAACAATCTAAAGAAAGAAACACAAGCATAATATGCTGATGGAAATACAGTCCCCCACTCCCAACCACTTCCCCTTATTCCACAGAAAAATTAAATTTGGTTCTCGAAACTTCTAGGACCTATAAGGGCTGCTATTAAAATAAAAGGGAATAAACGAATTACTGAACTACTCAATCAACTAGAATCATAAATATAAAAAAAAGACACAAAAAGGATGCCAAGTAATACCGCTTGAATATATGCAGTATTTTCTCTGTCTCGTGGGCCAATCAAATTGCAGAATTTTTCTCTCACTGGATAAAGCCTTCCAGGTATATCAAATATTGGACAATTTCCAAAGAATGTAGAGAGCTTGGCTAATTCCATAGTTGCTGACATCACCACAACTTTCAAATGTTCCTTCCTATTAGGAGACTTCTCCTGAAATAACTTCTTCAATAAACCAAATAAGATGTCCTGAAAAAAAGTAAATTTCTAGTAAGTCACGAGTACGCCTACCAACCAACTTATTTTAAATATTTTGCTTTCCTAACCAAAGAATTCCTATTTCAATAGATTAAAATGTAAGCAAGACCAAGCAATTCTCTACAGGGTAAAAGCTACCCCAAATAAGTAAACTAATAAACAACCAGCATATTAAAATACTCACTGTAGTTAGAGTTCTCTCATGGGCTTCATCTAAAATGATGACACTGAACTTGGTAAGATTTGGATCTCCCAAAATATGTTTCAGTAAACATCCATCAGTCATATATTTGATTGCAGTTTCCTAATGTTCAAACAGCAGAGTGTATCAACTTATATATATAGTGTTAGAGAAATTCACCCCTATTTGCATAATAAATTCCCCCCCAAATGTGCAGCCATTAAGTGATCCACCTAATCTGACTAAATAAAAAAGTATATAAATTAGTCTAATAACAAGGATGGTAAATTGTAAAACTTGTGATCTATACAGGGACATAGAAAAGGAACTAAGGTGGATGTTCTGGGATAAAGCAACAAAAGGGGCCAATAAGGAGATATAAAGTAGTCTGGTGAAAGTGGTAAGATAATGCAATGGCTTCCCATGAGCAAGTTGTGGGAAACAACAATGAAATGGGATGCATTTCCCTGTCTCAGCCACTATTTTTTTCTTTTAAAGATTTTTTTATTTATTTTTTGACAGAGAGGGAGACAGCGAGAGGGAACACAAGCAGGGGGAGTGGGAAAGGGAGAGAAGCAGGCTTCCCGCTGAGCAGGGAGCCCGATGCTGGGCTTGATCCCAGGACCCCGGGATCATGACCCTAGCCAAAGGCAGATGCTTAACAACTCAGCCACCCAGGCATGCCTTAGCCACTATTTTAGAGGACTCAGAAGAAAAGGCAGAGGAAAGAGGTACACAATTTCCTCTCACTCTCTTTCTTCCCTATTTGCTTATTTTAAAAATTGTGTCTGTCAAGGATGCCTGGGTGGCTCAGCTGGTTAAGTGTCTGCCTTCAGCTCAGGTCATGATCTCAGGGTCCTGGGATCGAGCCCCACATCGGGCTCCTTGCTCAGCAGGGAGCCTGCTTCTCCCTCTGCCTGCCATCCCCCCTGCTTGTGTGCTCTTTTTCTGACAAATAAATAATAAATAAAATTTTTAAAAAATTGTGTCTGTCACCTAGCATTAAAACAAGGTGAGAATAAGGTCCAAAAGCTAGAAGTTAACAACAGTATACACATAAAACAAGAGAAGAAAAAAGAAAGAAAACTCCCCAGCAGTAACCACTAGGAAGGCAAAGATAGTATTCTGGGGAGTCACTGTGTGTCATAATTGATGGCCATTCCTATTAGGGACCATATTTAATTAGGCATTGTTTTGTATTTGGTACAGGATTAAAAAATCCTGAAGGAATGTAAATTATAACCATTAACTACTAAAAAGAACACAATTTTAAACTTGTTGGTGCCGTGAATACAGAAGATATGCTTACTGACTTTGCTAAGTTGACTTCAGGAATACAAATATACACTACGGATGAATCTTGAAAACATTATGCTAAATGAAACAATCCAGACACAAAGGACCAAATATTGTATGATTCAACTTATATGAGGTACTTAGAAAAGGCAAATTTGTAAAGACAGAAAGTAGAATAGAAGTTACCACAGGCTGAATGGAGGAGGGAATAGGAGAGTTAATGTTTAGTAGATATAGTTTCTGTTTGAGATGATGAAAACATTCTGAAAATAGAGTGGTGATGGATACACAACATTGTAAATGTATTTCATACCAATGAAATGTAACACTTAAAAACGGTTGAAATGGCAAATTTTACGTTATATATATTTTAGTACAATAAAAAATTGTTTCAAAGATTACAAATGTAAGTTACAGGTCCAGGATTCTTACAGCTAAAAAACCATAAAATAAAAGAATCCTTAAAAAAATAAACATAACTGTCACTTATAAACTAATTGAGAAGGGAGAAAATAATAAAACTACTGGGCACTTCAGAGCTAAATCATTTAACAAAGGACAACAAAAATTAATTCTAATCTTGGGCTTTGTTTAAAATATAAATGCAAATTTGAAGTTAAAATCTTTCATAACTTTCTCCAATCCTTCTATAAGTCTATAGGACTTAAACCGCAATAAAACTTTTGTACCTTAGAGCTGCAATCATCGAAACGAACTTGGTACCCTACTTTGGATCCCAAAGTGCATTTCATTTCTTCAGCAACCCTCTGAGCAACTGATATAGCAGCTACTTTTCGTGGTTGAGTCACACCAATCATACCATGTTGTGAAAACCCTATCAAAACCAGAGGTAAAAAAAAAAAAAAAAAAAAACACACAAAATTGTTAACAATTGTTTCCAATTAGGGCTAAATTGTTTCAGACCAATCAACACAAACTGTTCCAAGTGTTTCCAAAAGAAAACTGCAAATTAACAACATACTGTTTTACAAATGCACCATGGAAATTTAAGTAGTAATAAAAAATAAGAATACATATTTTCCATTAAAATACATATTTTATTAGGTTCCCCCCCTAATTTCAGTCTAAAGATTTACTCTAAAGAGTAAGCCAAAAATGTTTAAGTCCTAGGAATCCATAAAATTTCACAGACTTCCTAAAGATTTACTTTTGCCACAAAAGTTTAAATATATACCACCTTTCATAGATTCATTTTTTTACCATTTTATTATCTCTGAAAGAAAGATGTGTCTTACAGTTGATGGTATTTTTTTCTTTATTAATAGTATGTAAAATAGTGGTAAATGTCTCAATAAATGGCGCATTAGATTTGATGGATTAGAATAAGTTAATATCAGCTAAGAAATGTTTATTTTTTATATGAATAACATCCAGTATAATTTTGCTCTATACCAACCTTATGATAGTAAGTTCTACCATATTGAAGGCAAAGGCACTTTAAGGGTAATTTGTTAGCTGGCTTGGGTTATGGAGTCAGGGAATAAATACTTACCTGATAATACTATGGAAAAAGAACCAAGAAATACTAATGTAAGCAACAGATATCACTATATTCCTGTAAATTATTTCAATACCCAATGGTTAACAGTATACTGCAAATCAACCTCATTCTATAACAGAGAATCAGTATCTACCTATAATTGAGATTATTACAGTAATTAAAAATGGAAAAATCATCATCTGAATTCCTGAATATGAAATAAGACCATAAAAAAGCAGGGAAGATGTAGGGAGGATGTGCCAAGAGAAGAATTGGGGCTGTAGAACAAATGGTGGGCATTTGTGCAATACAGAAGTCCTATTAGCTTTTAAGAGGATATATTTTTAAATACTCCCAATATTATCCTAGAATAAAATTACCTGCTTCATACAGATATTTTGGTAGTTGAGTTGTTTTACCACTTCCTGTATTTCCAGTAACAATAAGGAATGAATTGTCCCTCACAGCTTGAATAAGCTTTTTTCTTTGTTTTTGAATAGGAAAAGTTGGAGTAGTTCCTCCCTCCTGTGATGTGCATCCTTTCTCTTCTGTAATAACAGAAAAACAATTGTGCAATTAAAAGGACTGTCAAGATATCTTTGACTCAATTTCCCAGAACTGAATAGAGAAAGACAATAGAATTTTAGGGTGGAAAGGATCAATCCATGACTTCTCAGGTAAATCATCTATGTCCAATTTGTAGGTGAGGGTTTACAAGCCCAGAACAACTTTTTAGTAAAATCTAATAACATGAGCATTTGCTAATGCATGACTCAGAGTACTTGACAATGTAAGCCTAGCACAAGGCAATGTATATGCAAGCATACCTATATAGAAGCGCAAAACCCAATTTTATTAAACAATAGACCAAAAGCTAGAACACAGCAGGAAACTCTCAGCTGAATTTAAAAAAAAAAAAAAAAGCCACCTGTGTTTGCTTCTGATTCATGGTTCAAGTTAGGTCCCTGTTCAGAGTGACTGATATCCCAGAAGGCCAAGTGGTGGGTAACCATGGAAACTGGCTCCTGGAAACTGGCTCCCTTCATGCCATACCCAAAGGCAGGCTGGCGGCCCGACGAGTTGGGGGGGCGGGGGGGAATGGATGGGTAGAGAACAAAGGCTTTATGAGCCTCTTTAAGAGGAGAACGCGTCTAGGTGTTGGGGTTCACTTTTTTATCCCCCAGCAAGGTTTTCACCCAACTTGGATCTGGGACCGCCCCCCTCTAGACCAAAGTGCTCATTGGACGCAAAGTTCGCCTCCGGCTTGGAGGCGAGGAGAACGCTGCGGTCTCCGCTCCACTTTTCTCTGCCCGCCAAAAGCGGACTTTTATCCCCCCAAAACCCCCATGCCGAAACTCCCGCTGGCCTCCGCAGCGTCCCGCGGACCGCACCTCTATCAGCGATGGAAACAGCCGAAGGCCGCTCTTCCTGAAGGTCTATTGACCGCTCACCCTCCTCCTGCCGCCTTGGCGCCCTGCCCGCGACGGCGGGAAACCGGGACATAGACCTGGCCCGGAGCGGAGGTGAGCACGTCCACCGATCTGCGGAGATGGGAGGGGAAAGGCGAAGACGCGCCCTGATGACGTCGAGGTGTTTACTTCCGCGCGTGCGACTTGGAACGAGGGGAGGGGGAGCTGTTAGGTGACGTGGCGCGCGGCTGCCGGAAAGCTCTCCCCACCGGCGCGACCCGGCGGGGCTACCAGCCGAGGGACCAGCCCCGAGGGTTTCCTGCCTTTGCAGGTGTGCGCTGAGCCTAGGGTGCTGATGCCATCCCCAAGGTCCGGAAGGACCTCTTCCTACTTCTCTTGTGCGCAGAAGAGCCAGGTGACACCCCTCTTCTAAGCTGCTGTGGTCACTGTAACCCTGTTCTGCCTTCACACACCTAAGTGATGTGACCCTTTGCCAGGAGCTGGAACCTTGCCAGAGTGCATCGTTCCACAACACATTCTCACCTTGCTCATTCTGAAATGACCTGTTCACTTCAGAACTACTGAGTTGCAGAGCTGAACTTCTAGTTCTGTAGTGTCCAAAGCTTCCGTCCCACACGCTGTTCATTTCCTCCATAGGGCCCTGCATTTCAATTTATTTTATTCCCCTTTCCCCCAACTAGAGCGGGAACTTTTAGAAAACCACGGTACACTCAGCCCAACAAAGTGATTCAGAATGGGCCTTCAATACTTGAATTTTCTGGATGGTGAGTGAATTATTGATCGTCAGAGGAATTAAACTCACTTGATGGATATGGATTTCTTGGAAACCACAATAGCAGAAAAGTTAAGCAAATATGCAACAATCAGGTGGGGTGACTTTTTCAGAAAAGGTAATTTGGAGGGCAGATCTTATTGTAGAACCTTCCAACTTTGTAAATAGTGTCAATTATAACAAAATCAATGCTAGAAGATTGTTTATTGGGCTTTTCAACCATCCCTACTATTAGAATTAACCAACACTTAGTGCCAAAGAATACAACTCAAAGTTGTCCCTTCACCATTAACTAAAGGCCGGTATGCCCCTATCTGATCAGGCTTCAAAAGATGTCACTGGACTCCAAGATTTTTCTGTGCTCATTAAAAATGTACCAACTTTTGGGGCGCCTGGGTGGCTCAGTGATTAGGCATCTGCCTTTGGCTCAAGTCATGGTCCCAGGGTCCTGGGATAGAGCCCCACATCCTCGGGAAGCCTGCTTCTCTCTCCCACACTCCCCCTGCTTGTGTTCCCTCTCTCGCTGTGTCTCTCTCTGTCAAATAAATAAATAAAATCTTTAAAAAAAAAGTGTGAGAAATAGAAATTGCACTCTGCTATTTCATAGATAGTCTTTCAAAATGTTCTTGAATCCAAGCAATTTGTTTCTGAGCATTCAAAATAAAGGAAGGAGGCTCAATATTAGAGATTTACAAAATGGAATAAAATTTTTTAAATCATCTTCAGGAAAGAAAGGAGACTATAGAATCAATGTTACAACTTAAAAGAAAGTAATGGAGCATAAGAAAAAGTATCAAAGTATTAATACAATAAAATCCAGAAAGTTACAAACACCAGACAAATGGTGCTATGTAGAAAGCTAATCACAACAGGAAGTCGCAGGAAGAGAGTGAGCAGTAGTGTCAAAGTACATGCATTTTTTTCCAGTTCATGAATTTGACCAAAACAATAGTTGTCTTGGTAAAGAGAGGCAGAGAGAAGCCAGATTGTAAGTGGGTGAGAAGAGAATTAGCAAATTAAAAATATGCATGATGCATCTGGAGATGTTTGGTTAGAATCAACTGAGCTAAATGAAAGGGAAAGAAAAGAATAGCCAGAACAAGATGCCACTGCTACAGTGTATAAATGGTGATTTTTAAAGAGACGTGGTCAATGAAATCATTGAGGTACAATTAGAAGGTGTGTTTGGGAGAGTTGAAACACAGAGGTACTGATGAGGAGAAAAAGTGAGTTCACATTTTGAGAAAGGATGCAGGGTTGGAAGAGACAGAACAAACTTTTAGTTAAGGCAGTATTATAAATCTGCATTTGTGGCAAATTTGTATCCCAAAATATAAATCTGATTGTTCCTCTGTATTTTCCTTCCCTATTTCTAACTTACTTGTAAACCAAAGGCCTTTCTTCCTCTCCAGCCCCCACCAGAGCAGAAACAAAGATCCAAGGACACTGCCGACCTAAGGGCCAAGACCAGAGCCTCCTGTGCATGAAGAACTATTTTCTCTCAAGACTGTTGGGACTGGACCTAGGGAGAGGGAAGAGGGAAGGAAGAATGTAATGAGAAAGGAGGAACAAGAGAAGGAACAGAGCCCTCAAAGTGGTCAAAAGAAAAAGGTTTGAAAGTTCTAATGAAAGAAATTCAGGAAGATGAACCATCCTCAAAGGTGGAACCCTCCTCCTTTAAAAATAAATCAAGGTGAGGGGGCGCCTAGGTGGCTCAGTCAGTTAAGCAGTTAAGTGTCTGCCTTCAGCTCAGGTCATGATCTTGGGGTCCTGGGATCTGGGATCTAGCTCCGCTTCAGGAACCCTGCTCAGCAGTCTGCTTGTCCCTCTCCCTCTACCCCTCCCCCGACATTTGTGTGCACACACACTCTCTCTCTCTCAAATAAATAAATGATCTTTATGGTAAATAAATAAATCAAGGTGACCTTTCCAGGTTGTTGGCCATGTGGGTCATAGCCACGGGTCCTGTGCTGAGATGCTCCAAAACCTTGTGAAAAATGTTTGGGTCCCCATGAGCCCTGCTATACCCAGGTTTACCAGGAGATTTGGGTAGGAGTGGAGTTGATGGGCTTCATTGTTTAGAAAATCAGGATTGCTGATAAAAGAAGTAAAGCTTTTAAAGCTTCGAGTCCTGCACCTGCTCCAGGTCATTTACTAGCTTTACTTGGAATGCACATCAGATGACATGTCAGTCTGGCTGTAAATCTCAGCAAGCTCTGTTAGATGGGAAGACTTGTACGCTTGTAGACGTGTTGTTTCCTTTGTGGCATGAATCAATGTAACTGAGGGTAAAAGAAATCATCAGTCCAAGGTAAAAGAAATCATCACACTTCTCCCCTGCTCATCCAGGAGTTAGCTTCTCCCTCTGCCCCTCCCCCTGCTCATGCACAGTTTCTCTCTCTCTCTCTCTCTCTCTCTCTCTCTCTCTCTCTCCCTCCCTCTCTCTCTCGTAAATAAACAAAATATTTTAAGGGGGGCATGCACCTGGGTGGCTCAGTCGGTTAAGCGTCTGCCTTCAGCTCAGGTCATGGTCTCCAGGTCCTGGGATCGAGCCCCACATCAGGCTCCCTGCTCAATGGGGAGTCCGCTTGTCCCCCTACCCCTCCCCAACCCCCCAACTCATGCTTACTCTCTCTCTCTCTCTCTCAAGTAAATAAATTTTTTAAAAATCTTTAAAAAAAGGAATCAGAGGTCTTAATCAATCTCATAAAAAAATAAAAAGAGAAATCATCATACTTTCTTCTCTTTTTAATCTCATGTTTCTGATGTCCAGATATTAAGATCTGAGTTAGTATCACAGAGCCCCTCACCAAGCAGTCATTAAATCATTCATCAGTGACTCAATTTAATTAAGAGATTGATAAGGATTGAGACACTTCTAATCATTGCCAATAAAAATTGATGATTTACAGGTATGCATATAATCTTGAATAAAAGTGTAGAATTCCATTATTCTATTAGTAAAATAATGCCTCTTTCAAAAGAAGGCTCAATGATTACTCTTCCTATTCATTCATTCATGTATTCATTCAGCAAATATCAGAATACACAACTCTTACATGTATCCTTTTTTTATAAAGATTTTATTTATTTATTTATTTAACAGAGAGATAATGAGAGAAGGAGCACAGCAGGGGGAGTGGGAGAGGGAGAAGCAGGCTTCCCGCCGAGCAGGGAGCCCGATGCGGGGCTTGATCCCAGGACCCTGGGATCATGACCTGAGCCGAAGACAGACACCTAATGACTGAGCCACCCAGGCGACCACATGTATCCTTTTTAATAGTCATACAGAGGCATAAAAATATGTGTAAGACATGATCCCTACCTTCAATGAGGTTACATGTATTCAAGGAGATGAAATATTTAGAAGAGGAAAAACTAGCTAGAGTGATCAGGGAAGGCTTCTCGGAGTTAGTGGCATTTGAACTGAGATTTGAAAATTGGGAATATTCCAGTAAGTGCCAGGGAAAGATCCTGGATAGAGGAAATCTCACAAAGGCACTAATAATGGAGTGATCAAGATATGATTAAGGATTATTGAGAAATCTACAAAATCAATGTTCTATCTCCAGTCATAGTCTCTGTAAATCTTTCACTTGCCTGAAGGTGGCAAGCTGGGTTTATTTGAAACTTTAGAATCACTATTATTTGAAAGAAAAATGAAACAGTATTATTTCTCTGAAAAACAATTTTTTCATTGACATTTAACTCATAAAATCAAAAAGTGGAAAAAGATAAAAAATTACTAACCTTAACATTACTTACTAACATTATATTATTATATTAAAATCTGTATATATTTAGATTTTTTTTAAAGATTCTATTTTTAACTACTCTCTACACCCATCATGGGGCTCGAACTCACAACCCTGATTTTAGTATATGTGCTGCCGAAGCGAGCACTCGAACCCACAACCCCGAGATCAAGAGTCATATGCTCCTCCAACTGAGCCAGCCAGGCACCCCTAGTATTACTTATTTTAAGGCCATAGATTTTAGATATTTTAATTTTTAATTTAGATACTTAGATATTTTAAATTTTAATATTTTATTTTCCTTACTAATTTCTCAGTTATGATACAATTTTTTTATTTGAAAAAATAAGAGAGAAAAGGAGATTATACTTATTTTAAGTTTATTTATTTATTTTAAGTAATCTCTTACCCAAAGTGGGGCTCCAACACATGACCCCGAGATCAAATTCACACAGTCCTCCAACTGAGCCAGCGAGGTGCCCCTAAAAGGAGGTTATACTTTTAAGTATTAACGTTAAAATCTGTGATCAGCCTTGTTTATAAATCTTTTGAGAGTAGTCAGGTTTATTGAGACATAATTTCCAAATGGTAAAATGCATCCTTTTTTTTTTTTAGTGTATAGTAGTGAGTTTTATGTTTTGACAAGTGCATATGGTTTGTAACCACTGCTGTCATAAAGATATAAAACACTTCATCATTTTAACAAATTACCTTGTGCTCCTTTGTGGTCAACCGCCTTCTTCACCTCTAGGCCCTGGAAATGACTGATTTGTTTTCTGTCTCTATAGTTTTGTTTCTTCCAAAATGTGATATGAATGGACTCATATAGTATGTATTCTTTTTAAGTCTTGCTTTTTCTTTCATTCAGCATAATTACCTTGAGTTTCATCTAGAATTGCATATAGTTGTAATGTATATCAGTAGTTCAATCCTTTTTGTCTGAGTAGTATTCCACAATTTGTTTATCAATTCATTAGCTAAGGGACATATATGTGTTTTCCAGGTTTTGGTGATCATGCATAAAGTCACTACAAACATTGACATACAGGTTTTTGAGTGACTGTACATTTTCATTTCTCTTGGGTATATACCTAGAAGTGGAATTGCTGGGTTAAATGATAAATGTATGTTTATAAGAAACTGCAAAACTGTTTTTCCAAAGGGACTGGAGCATTTTGCACTTTTACCAGCCATGTATGAGAATTCCAGTTGCCCAGCACCTTTCCTAGTACTTGGTATTATCAGGTTTTTTGTTTTGTTTTACCCATTCAAATAAGTAGTAGTGGCATGTCATTATGGTTTTAATCTGCATATCTCTGTGGCAATGATGTCGAACATTGTTTTATGTATTTACTTGTAGTCCTTGTATCTTTGATGAAGTGTCTATTCAAGTCTTTTGTCAACTTGCATGAGAGAGGGAAGGGTTGCTTATTTTCTCAGTATTTAGTTTTGGGAGTAACTTATAGATTCTGGATTCAAGTCCTGTATCACTTATGTGCTTTGCAAATATTTTGGCCTAGTCTATGGCTTGTCTTTTAATTTTCTTAATTCTGTCATCCAAAGTGAAGTTCTTTTTTTTTTAAGATTTTATTTATTTATTTATTGATTTGAGAGAGAGAGATAAAGAGCCAGAGCACAGGCAGGAGGAGAGGCAGGGGGAGAGGGTGAAGCAGGCTCTCTGCTGAGCTGGGAACCCAATGCAGGGCTTGATCCCAGGCCTCTGAGATCATGACCTGAGCCAAAGGCCGACACTCAACTGACTGAGCCACCCAGGCACCCCCTTTTTTCACCTTATTTCCCAAATATTACACTCTATTTTAAAAAGAACAATTTGTATCAGGGTTTCTCTACCTTTTATTTTATTTTATTTTATTTTATTTTATTTGGGAGTGGTAGGATTTCAAGGTATTTTCAGATGACACTATCTATCTCTGCACTGTCTAGAATTATGGAATTTTAAACTCCAGCCCCCCTTTTTTAGAGATGAGGAAACTGAGACTCAAAGATCTTCAGTGAGTTGCCCAAGGTCATACAACTAGAAGAAGGCAGAGCAAAGCCCAGGGTACAGCTTTCCAAATCTCCAGGCCATTGCTCTTTCTGCCAACTGTGTGTGGCCCCCTTATGAAATGTGTCATAGCTTTATTCCTACTTATTAAATGTGGATATTTGTTGCAACAGTAGGCTTTTATCTAAAATTTCATTTTCAGTGCTTTTCCATCTAGTACATGAAATTTGACTAAGCAAAATTAAACCCAGTTCTTATAAAATATTGCCAAGCTTTATCCAGTGCCACTGGGTTTACAAATCTCATCACAAAGTAAATACACACACACAAAGGAAACATAATCTAGACAAAGGAAACAAATCTAATTTAGTAATCTAAAGATTACTAAAATGCTGGCATTTTAGTTGATAATTCTAAGACTTTACACTTATACATAATTTTTACTTTACATTAAATTAGCTATGTTTCTCATTCAATTTTAAATTAGACAGAAAATTCATCTTTTTCACTATATGGGACTTTCAGCAAGCTGGTGAATTAAATCTGAGTGGTCCAGTCTAGCCTCATGCAACAAAAACATATATATGCTGGATAAAACATAAGAAAAGGAAATCCCTAGATACCAGAAACAGGAAATGCAAATCTATTAAAAATTAAAAACTGTTATGTGGGGACAGTCTCCTGTGAGGATACTTTCAGAGTACAATATAATTTCCATAGAGTAAGCATGCCCTACTGAAGGTGAGTTCACAACAACAAAAAGTGCACATCACATGAAGAAATAAACCATCATTAGAGAGATCAGGAACCCAGCAAATAGGAAAACTGTACCCCAAGAACGAGAAATAATAGGAAAATCCTAAGGAGACTATAAAATAAGAGTTTTAAAATATTAAAAAGATAAAAGAATAGAAATCATAATGAAACAAGAGAACATTATAAAAATAAACAGAAAGATTGAAAAAATAATAAAATTAAATATTCAAAATTAAAAAATAATCATTGAAATTAAAAACTCAGTGGAGTTTAAAGAAATGAAGAGAAAGGAATGAAGTAGAAGACAAAGCTGAGGAAATCACCTCAAATGTACCACTTACATATGAAGAGATGGAAAATATGAAAAAGAAAATAAGAGATATGGAGAATAGAATAGAAAGGTCCACTATATGTTTAAATGGAGTTCCAGAGTGATGGAATAGACAGAGTAGGAAAAAAAAGTAATATTTGAATAGAGAATCTTTGAGCCCTATAGAGGAAAAAATAAAAATCATATACACCTAAACAAAGCGAAACACAGAACACAATAGAAAGAAAACCTTAAATGCAACAAGATAAAAAAGATTTCCTACAAAGGAACAATAATACAATATCAGATATCAACAAAAATTGAGGACAAAAGACAGTAGAATAGTAGGCATCACCACATTGTTAATGGAAAATAATCAAGAAGTCTATACTCAAAATGTCATTCAAGAGTGAGACTGAAATCAAGATATTTTCAGACATATACTAAAATAGTTTACTAGTAATAAATCATTGCCTAAAATATACTCAAGTGTGTTCTTCAAGATGAGGGAAATTTAACCCAGGAAAAAGGATTTTCTATAAGTACGAATTGTGAACAACTTAGTAAAAATACTGGTAAATCTAAATTAATGTTGAGTATCAAAAAGCAATAATGATAAATACTTCTAAGATGAGAGGATTTTTGAAAAGGTGAAACCAAAATATTGTAAGAACAAAAATAATGGGAGTGTGAATCTTCTAATATTGTGTATTGTTCAAAAGAGGCTGACAATATTTTAGGCCCAGTTGAATGTGCATGTTATAAATTTAAAGGTAAACATTGAATAAATAAAATGAAAGTGTATATTGTTTTCATAAATGTAAAACAGAAGCAAAGTAAGTTGTTGATTTTACCACTATGAAGAAAATATACTAGGGGCGCCTGGGTGCCTCAGTCGGTTAAATGTCTGCCTTCTGCTTAGGTCATGATCTCAGGGTCCTGGGATCAAGCTGGGACCCTGCTTCTACCCCTCACCCCCCTCATTTTTTTTTCTTCTCTCTCTCTCTCTCTCAAATAAATAAATTGAATCTTAAAAAAAGAAAGAAAGAAAGAAAGAAAATACACTTGACAACCATGAACTTCTCAACAAAGAGAAAGTATCCAAGGAAAATGGATAAAACCAACCAACCAAAAAAAAATGTTTAAAGGATATATATAATTATAATGAAGAAAAGACCAATTTTAAAATTGTATAAACATATAAGAAAATAGCAAGTTTTTTTTCCTGATACTTTTTCTATGTCACATAAAGCTTTCTGTAAATAAACCTGAAACTGCAACTCTTTACCAGAGAAACTCCTTTTAATCCCATAATAAATAAAGGTTAATATTTTTAAATATTAATACATATTAATATAACATCCAAGGCAGTAGAGATGAGAGATAAACAACTCAATAACTCAATAGAAAGAAGGAAAGTATAGAAAAGGAAGCAAAGAAAAAGCATGGTAAATGGAAAACACAAAATAGGATAGTAGAAATAAATTCTACTATATTAGTAAAGTTGCAAAAGTATACTTAACAGCATATCATTTAAATAAAATTTTAAACACAAAAATAATAGCATTGCTATAGGCACATACCTATGTAGTAAAATTTTAGAAACATGGGATACATACTAACTTTTGGATACAGGTTACCTATGGTAAGTAGGAAGGAAATGAAGGAGGGTTGTTTCAAATACATTTGTAATTTGTGTGGTTTTTTTTAAAGATTTTATTTATTTATTTTACAGGGAGAGACACAGCGAGAGAGGGAACACAAGCAGGGGAGTGGGAGAGGGAGAAGCAGGCTCCCCACTGAGCAGGGAGCCCCATGTGGGGCTCCATCCCAGGACCCTGGAATCATGACCTGAGCCAAAGGCAGACGCTTAACAACTGAGCCACCCAGGAATTTGTGTTTCTTCCAAAAGAATCTGAAACAATATGGCAACATGTTAAGATTTGCTGTTGCATACATAGATGGTTACCATGTTATTTTCTATACTTTTCTATATATCTGAAATACTGACTCTAGATTAAAAACTCCCAAGACATTGTCTCACAGAGAAATCTAGGTAATTAAGCCTTTTTGTGCAAATAAATAATTACATATTTTCACTGGTCATGAGGACACTGAAGGAGACTACAAAATTGTCTTTCTACATCAATTGTAAACACAGCTTACAGGAAAGGCACTGTACCATACTACATGTCTCTCTAGTTATCTCTACGACTCTCTAGCCGCTTGTAGAAAAGTTGAAAATAGAAGATCCTTGAGATCCAAGACTGTATTTCTGTCCATATTGCCAATATTTGGTATTTTTTAAAGGAAGGAAAGAAATAGAGGCATATATAAGGTACCCATCTCTTGTGGGAGCTTTGTTGTTTCCATCTTTTGGGTTTTCTCACTATCCATAGGTTCAAGGCAAAGTGTGTCTTTTGTCACTGGGATTATGAGATTAATCTTTCTCTGATGCTTGAGAAGACAGAGAAGAAAGCACAAGGCCAAATAAAAAAGAAATGGAATCAAAGTCCTCCAAATAAGAATTGGAATGTACTCTTCCTCAACATAACCCATCTCAACCTCAGCTAGGCTTTTATTTGAAAGTCATTTTGAAATTCTGTTTTCATAAAAAGCCTAAATAATGAGCAGCCTAAAATATGAAATCACAAATTTCATTTTTCTCTCCTTGATGGTCACAATTTTTGAGCACCATGGCAATATATAATTAGGGAGCATTTAATGTTCCCTCAAGAGGAACTAGAACAGTATTTTGTAAACCCCAGTTCCCAGCTGTCTTGCAGACAAAGACAACTTACCCTATCCTATCAGGATCCACTCCTAACGGTGTCTTTCATAGATGCCATAGAAAGATACCCTGTCTGCCATTAAGATGGAGCCATATAGTGCCCACCTCCTTCTAGTGAAGCAAAGGATATGCAGAAAGCCTCTTTAGAAAGAAAGAAGAAGTAGAGGGTAGAGGGTGATCCTGAAAGGGGAAAGAAGGGTTAGATCCCTGTGACTTAAGTGTTCTTCCCTAGAGCAACTTTCTAGAGAAGGGAAATAAGTGAAATAGCATAAGGAGAAAGCTGAAGAGAAGATGGATCATGCCCTGCTTCTATTTGACTTGGTGCAACATCTACTACAGTGACTGTTCAGCAGTGACAGAGAGACGTGCATGGATGGATTGGCCGGAAGCAGTGGTCCTGGCTCCCGTGTGGCCTCCCAGGAACATGCTGGTCAGAAAGCACAGAAATGCGTAAGCATCTGGTGGAAACTAAGAAGCTGCAGTGTTTAGAGAGGATGCCTAAACCACAGACCAAGGGATGACACCAGCGCACTACCTGAAGGCCAGGTAAGACCTGCCACATCTCAAAGTGGCCCTCATCAGCCGCCAGTCCAGAGATGCCATTCTTGTCACAAGGACAAATTTGCATCCTGAGACCCCACGGGGATCTGAGGCCTCTTCTCTTCCTGACACCATGAGATCACAAATCCTTCAATACAGCCAGACACTATTTTGAAGAGAAGCAAGGGTAAGGAGGAAGAAATGTGGAAAATTTTGCACCTACCCAAAAGAAAATGTGTTATTCTATAGTAACTATTGAAACTGAAAAAGGTTATAACCTTGAATTGACAAGCTTAAAGTTTGGGGGGTTTTGTTTGTTTGTTTGTTTGCTCCCACTATGGAAATTTGCAAGGGAAATTATGTTCATTGAAGAAAATAAAGAGCAATCTATTCTTTGCATATTGGAATTATAATATGGGTAGATTTTTGACCCCACTATATGAATGTAGGAATATTTTTCCAGATTGTTTTTTCTCCTGATGTTATTACCCTTCCTCAATTCGCATATATTACCCCCTTTGAAATTAACTGTAGTCCCCATTGTATTGACCAAGGAAGTTCCAAATGCAAATACCAGCTTTGTCTATTCTGAAATTGGCAAGAGTAAAGCATGAAGCAAGAAGCGGTAAGGTTAAGAATAGATTCAGTCCTTTGTAACCACAAGAAAATGCCCACCCAGCCATTCTGCCCTTCTTTTTAATTTGTTCCTTTCCTTTGGTATAAATACAATCAGAACCATAGAAAGCCACGTGCACCGAGACCACCATTTCTCACCAGTGACCATTCCCCTGGGTAACACAAAACATTTAATAGGCTTGTCCCGGCATCCAATAACAAAGGAAAAACACATGGCAGATCACGATAATGATTTTGTGTCTTTCTGTAATGATGAAAGAAAAACCTGATCCTGCATAATAATCGCTTTGTTATTCATGGAACTTAAATGGCATCTCCTCATGAATTTTAATGTGTCATCCATTTTCTCACTGCTTATCCTCACAATTCTATGTGAGCCTTCACAGGGCATCATTTTCTTATCTCTTTCTTTCTTCCCAAGATATAATTATTCTTTCTAAACCAAAAGTCTTTAGAATGTTGTCTTTTTACTGTATTGGTCAGAAAACTGGTCTAAGGTGACATTAAATAACCTGGAAAGATCAAGCTGTGCACTCAGGATTTCTGCACTTTTTTCCTGTATGTATGTATATTACTTGATTTTAAAAATAGTTTACTTTTCAATAATTATCTGGGACATCGTGCAATCATAAATTTGTGCCTTTTAAAAGAAATCAAAGCTAGTGACATTCATGAAGGTACATTATTTTGCTTGGTGTTCTAAAAGTTAGGGAATCATTTGCAATACTTTTTCTTCTTATTCCTCGTTAGTAGGCATAATTCATTTTGAAATTCAGTCCCATATTATTTGTAGGCAAGTAATCTCAAAATTTTATAAAACTAGGCTAGATTTTAAGCTATTTAAGGACACAAACTGTGTCTTATTTATCTTTGTATTCTACGAAGTATCTAACTCAAGGACTTCCAAATAGAAGGCCTCCATAAATATTCGCTTAATAAATAAAAAGTATCTTTGCAGAAAACAAATCAGTGGTTTCTAGGTCTGGGGGTGGAAGAATGGAACTGGCTGCAAAGGGAACATAGGAAACTTTTTACAGTGATGTTAATATCTTCATATTGATGTGGAGTTGATTATATAACCGTATGCATTCATCAACGATTATAGACTGATAATTGATTAATTTTGTTGCATGTAAATTACCTCAATAAAACTGATTAAAGAAAGAATCTTGTGATAATATCATGGTTTCTTCATAGGAAATAAGTAATGACACATGCTGTTAACAAATAACTAGCACATTCTTTGATCAAATAACCAGGTTTTACATCAACCTTGAAAATTCCTAATTTCTTTTTTTTTAGATTTTATTTATTTATTTGACAGAGAGACAACACAGGGGGAGTGGGAGAGGGAGAAGCAGGCCTCCCACCGAGCAGGGATCCCAATGCTAGGCTGGATCCCAGAACCCTTGGATCATGACCCGAGCAGAAGGCAGACGCTTAACGACTGAGCCACCCAGGCACCACAAAAATTCCTAACTTATTGATTGAATGACCAAAAAATACTACCAGGTGTCAGGCCCTATACTATGTCTTTTTTAAAATTCTCCCACCAAGTACTATCAAATAAGAATTGTTATTCCTTCTTGCTCTACACTAAGGCTCAGAGAGGTTAGGTAAATTTTTCCAAGACAAGATATTTTATTTTTTAAAAATCAGTGCATGCAGGGGCACCTGGGTGGTTCAGTTGGTTAAGGGTCCAACTCTTGATTCTGGCTCAGGCCATGATCTCAGTTGAGAGATCAAGCCCCGTAGGCTCTGTGCTGGGTGTAGAGCCTGCTTAAGATTCTCTCTCTCTCCCTCTGTCCCCTGCGCCCCTTCCTCTGTCCATGCACGCACATGCACTCACTCCCTCTCTCTAAAAAAAAAAAAAAAAATCAGTACATGAATAAATAATAGTTTCAAAGAGACTAAACTAAACACTTATTTGTAATTTAGGAAATTTGAGGAGTCAGATGATTTTGTCCAAAAATTACCTGTAGTATTAAAAATAAAAATTTTAATTCAGCAAGTAATTATTTGCTTACTCTGTGTCAGACACTGTGCTAGATATTTCAGAAATGTAATGCTGAAAATATATAGACTTTGTTTTCAAAGTACATACCATATTACATGGAAAGAGGTGCATGTATAAAGAGCAATAATACTAGGTGAAGTGTGGGGCTAACATAAGATTAGAAATAACCTTGCAGGGCGCCTGGGTGGCTCAGTTGGTTAAGCGACTGCCTTCGGCTCAGATCATGATCCTGGAGTCCCGGGATCAAGTCCCACATAAGGGCTCCCTGCTCAGCAGGGAGTCTGCTTCTCCCTCTGACCCTCTTCCCTCTCGTGCTCTCTATCTCTCATTCTCTCTCTCTCAAATAAATAAATAAAATCTTAAAAAAAAAAAAGAAATAACCTTGCACTGGAGAAGGAAGAAGTATCTTCAATTTCTGCTAAGTTGATTAATTTTAAAAAATACAACCAGCCACCAAGAGGAATTTAGGAGAGCTTCAAGCTTAGATGATTTTGAGATAAAAGAAGAAAGGCAAAACCTTTTCTCCTTTCCTTGTTCTATTTATTTATTCTCAGTTCAAAGCTAATCTAACAATTTATGTGCGTGCTTAGTTGGGTGCTAGTCCTTGGACTTTTCCTTGAATACCTCTCTGACTTCGCTCAGGTATCTGCTTAGGTTTTCCTCACAGAGGCCTTTCCTGACCACGTTACCTACAAAGTATTCCATCACTCTCTATCCCCTCCTCTTTGTTTTTCTTCCTATCATTCATTGCCATCTGACATTATGTTAAATATTTCTTATTTGTTTATCATTTGTCTCCTCCCGTAGTATTTAAGCTCCTTGGGGAGGGGCCTGTGTGTCTTGTTCACTGTTATGTCTCCAGCACCTAGATTAGTGCTTCTTACTCTTTGTTGAATGAATGAATGAATGAATGAACAAATGAAAATGAATTCTAGACAGGTCTTTCTGACTACAATATCTCATCTCCATGTCTTTTCATCTTCACTTGAAATTCTACCAGGTTTTCACCTTATGGTTATTTGACTTTTCCTAGATATTAATATTTTAATTATTTTGAAGTAGAAGCATACGTTTTTTGCAGTAAGGCACACAGGAGAAGAATTTGAGCTCAAAAGTATGGCTATGTTTTGCGCATTTTTTCCAAAACTGAATTGTGACAACGCCTCTTCTCTGTGTCTTAGCCCAGGTTTTCTGGAAAACAAAACCTAAGACAAAGTTTAGACAGCTAATTTTTATTGTGTATTAGGAGTGTGTGAAGAGGGATGATGAGTATACTTTCAGGGAAGGAAGAATAAGGTTCCTGAGGAGGCTGGTTTCTTGGTCATATGAGTCATCTCTGGAGAGGCTGTGTGGGTCGCAGAACAATCTGTTGAGGGCAGGAAAGAAGGGCAAAAAATTCCTCTCCCATACCTTTCTCAGTTGTGCTAACTGGCTTCTCCAAGAAGCCTCTGGGAAAGCCAGAGCCTGCATAGGTCCCGTCAGGTGGACCAGGTTCCTGAAACTGCTGTGGAAACCCAATCCTTAACCCCAGTAATTTGCTTCACCTCATTCCTATGGCTATAAAGCCCTTGACTCTGCTATCATCTCCCTTTTTTTTTTTAAAGATTTTATTTATTTGTTTATTTATTTATTTGAGAGAGAGACAGAAAATGAGCAGGGGAAGAGGGGCAGAGGGAGAAGCAGACTTTCCACTGAGCAGGGAGCCTGATGTGGGACTTGATCCCAGGACCCTGGGATCATGACCTGAGCTGAAGGCAGATGCTTAACCAACTGAGGTGACCCTCTGCTATCATCTCTTAATACCTGTCTGGCAAGGAAGCAAGCCAAGTGGCCAAGACCTAGGGGCAGGTGGAGCCAAGCAGAGCAGTGATGACATAAACTCCCAGAAATTATTCAGGGCAGTTATTTCTAGCAACCAAGACTCCAGCCGCATGTGTGATATATTGCTATATCTAGCCTGTCTCCAAGTGCTCACTCTTTGGCATTATTTCCAGTCTAAATTTCCTAATTCTGCACCTCATTTCTTCCACATGCTACATTTTCTTCCAAAGTAGTTGGTTGTGTTTTTTTTTTTAATTTGAGAATTTTGCTCAGCAATTGAAATGAAGAATTACTTTAAACCCTATGCAAGATATAGTTAATCTTGAATGTTCTTTATTCTGTAGATTAGACATCATTAATTCCATCAGCAGATATTTATTAAGAACCTACTATGTGTTAGGCACTGTTCTAAGCACTAGGACCATCAATGAATAAAACAGTAAAAAATTCCTGCATGATGCAGCATACATTTTAGTGAGGGGAAGGGAAACAGACAGTAAATCATGGGAACAAATAAAATATTTATTATGTTGGATGATGATAAATATTATGGAAAAATAAAGAAGGGAGGTTTTCTTTTTAATTCAGTGATCTTTTGAAAGGACAACTATGAACCTTTAGGTTCATAGGGAAAAAGAGAGAGAAGATGTAAATGGAGCATTTAGGGAATGAAGAGTTCTGTGGGCTTGGAACTCTGGGTTAGGCCTGTAGACAGAGAGTAAGGAAGTAGCCTAGGGGATGTAGAGCATCATGGCTTCTCTGTGCAAGACACACCTTTTTCTTTTCCTTTAACATTTTGATGCATCATTTTAATTTAATTTAATTTTTTTAAGGGTAAAGTGGGTATTTTATTTATTTGTACTTAAACCTATAAACCAATCAGCCAAACAGGTACTATTATCATGATACATTAAAATACAAAACATCTTTCTACAAATCCTAGAATAATGAACAAATTAACAGTGCTAGTAAAACATCACAAGGGACAGAGGAAATCAATGAAGCACATGATAGCTTAACCCCTCACCGGTGGTAATTGAGGTTATTAACAAGAAAAGCCACACAATCTCAGAAAATACAAATTATCCTTCATCACACGTCTTTGTATCTTTGTATTCTTGAGGTTAGATTCTAGAGCCTAAAGAGATCCACATTAGGATTGTATCTAGTCATCTATAGCCAGAAATACCTTTTCTCATGTTGTCCAGAGCAGCCACCGCTCCTGAAACCTCTTTGACTCCAATCATACCCCCTCAGTGGACACAATAAGAATAATGGGAAACAGAATATCGAGGCAGAGATCTATAGGACCCTAAAAGAAAAAGCCTAGGAGAAGTAATACAGCCACCACCCAAATTGAGATCAAATAACATACTCATCGTCACACATCTTCAGGCTCTATGTTCACAGATTAATTTGGGAACAAATGCATTATTTGCTGGGTACTAAAATACTTAGCGGATTGTTGTATTACACTATGGCTTTCCCCAGAAGTTGCTAAGATGGACTCCAAATCGCTGATGGAATTTTGCTGGAACTGGATCTGGGGCTGCAGTGATTCCTCTCCACAGTTCTGGAGCTGATTGTTCCAGGCTTGGGGGCACCAGGTCTGACTGGCCCAGGAATGGTTGCTCCAAGACTGGCCGTTCCAGGAGTGGTTGCTCCAACACTGGCTGTTCCAGGTCTGGTTGCTCCAATTCGGGTTATTCCAGGTCTGGTTGCTCCATAGTGGAGGTTTCCAGAAGTGTTCCTCAGGTATCCCTGGTGGTAGGAATAGAAGCCTGGGTATTCTGCGGTTGCTGTGCTGTTCTGAGTCACACTCTTGCTCTTCTTTGGCCAATGGTTTTTCTGCCACCTCTTACATTTCATTCTCTGGTTCTGGAACCAGATCTTCACCTGCTTATAGCTAAGGTTCAGAATGTTGGAAAGTTCTTGCATCTATCTGCTGGAGATTGGGGTATTTCTGTCTCTGAAATCGATCATTGAGGACATAGAGTTGGGCCTGAGAGAACACGGTCCTGATCTTCTGTTTCTTGCCCTGGGCCGTATCTTCCTTCCTCACTGTTCTCTCCTCCCCAGAATTGGGTGGTAGTTTTACCCTGGGACTGGTGGAGGAGTTGGGGCTGTCCTGAACACGCAGATCCATGGATGCAGGAAGAGGAGAGACGATCTCCGCGGGGGATGTCTCAGCAGCATTGGGGCAGAGCTGGATCTTCAGGTCCCTGTTCGGGAGCCACTTGCCGGAGTCCAGCTCCAGCAGGGAAAGGGTCCTAGAAGGAAAGGACGGCGTCGGCGAGTGAGGAGACACAGACACAGCTTTAATTTAATTTAATTTTTAATTGAAGTATAATTGACATACAATGTTATGTTAGTTTCCGGTGTATAACATAATGATTTGACAAATTCTATATATTATGCAATGCTCTGCCATGGTAAGTATAGTTACATCTGTCACCATGCAAAGAGATCACAATATTATTGATTATATTCCCTATGCTGTACTTTTCATCCCTGTGACTTATTTATTTTATACCTGGAAGTTTTTTTTTTAAGATTTTATTTATTTATTTGACAGAGAGAGACACAGTGAGAGAGGGAACACAAGCAGGGAGAGTGGGAGAGGGAGAAGCAGGCTCCCCGCTGAGCAGGGAGCCCGATGCGGGGCTCGATCCCAGGACCCTGGGATCATGACCCGAGCTGAAGGCAGACGCTCAACCGACTGAGCCACCCAGGCACCCCTCATACCTGGAAGTTTGTACCTCTTAATCCCCTTCACCTATTTCATCCACTCCTCCCCCTCTGGCAACCAAAACACAACTTACAACTTTCTCCACGCAAATTATAAGCAGGACACACTGCACAGATCATTGTATCCATGGGAGATACAATTGCTGTTAACTCAGCTTTACTCTGCAAACAGATTATATGAAGTACACAGAACGGAGATCTGGCAATTCCTTCTGTATAACTGAGACACAGCTTCTTGTAACTCCGAATTCTTCTTCATGCTTATAGAAGGTTCACAAGCTACAGAACTGAATAAGATACAGAAAAGAGACACTTTATTCTCCAAGGAGATTTTATGAACTACAGGCTGCACAGAGTTTTATGTTCCTTCTCTATGTCAGATACAAATCCTGGAAAGTGAGCCCTCATTTCCAAGTAGGGTACCTGAATTGCCCTTAACTAGGGGAGGAACTTGGGAAGTCTGAAGATGGACCCCGGCCAAGAGAACTTGGGGAAGAATTCCCGTGTGGTAATTACTGGGTTGAAATTAGGTGGGGATGAAAGACTTTTCAGAGAGTCAGACAGCAGATGTCAGTTATTGATGACTAGCTTGATATTAAAAATGAGGATCTCCAAATAAAACTTCACTTAAGCTGGACATGTATTTGATCTCAGAGCTGTAGAGCTGAATGGTCTTAACCAGGTTAGATGGTCAAGTCTCATGATGTCAGGACTCATCATGGGTGCCCAGAAACTGAAAAGTACAAATATTAAAGGTTACACCATTACCCCACTAGGTAGATAATTCACTCTTGCTGAAAGGGCTCATCCATTTTTTTTCCCCAGCTAATTACAGGTGCTTAAAAATTACCTATGCCAGGTACTTGCTAGATGTTAGAGACACAAAAATTGACCTGGGTCTTGCCCTCATAGAGTTTATAATTACAACTATAACTCTAACAAGGGCTATTAAGAAAAGCTCAGTTGGGATGCCTGGGTGGCTCAGTTGGTTAAGCATCTGCCTTCAGCTCAGGTCATGATCCCAGGGTCCTGGGATTGGGTCCCCCAACGGGCTCCCTGCTCAGCGGGGAGCCTGCTTCTCCTTCTGGCTGCCACTCCCCCTGCTTGTGCTTGCTCTCTCTCTCTCTTTCTCTCTCCCTGAAAAATAAATAAATAAAATCTTAAAAAAAAAAGAAAGAAAGCTCACTTGAATGCTTAAAGTATGTATCTGAAGGATAGACATGGTCAGGGAAGTGAGGCTTGGGCTGAGATTTGTAGACTAGGGGTTCAAAGACTAAGCAGGAGAGTGAGCACTCAAGGCTTTGTAGGTTGTTAAGGATTTTGATCTTTTTTTGAAGACTAGTTGGAAAACCATTGCATTTTTTTGTTTGTCTGTTTAAGTAAACTCTACTCACAACCTGGGGCTCAAACTCATGACCCTGAGATCTAGAGATGCATACTTTACTGACTAAGCCATCCAGATGAACCCTATTGTAATTTTAAGTAGGAGACTTGAATCTTGAAAAGATCATTCTGGATGTTGATGGAGAGCAGATTGTAGATGGATGAGAAAGGGTTCAGAAACACCATTTAGAAAGCTACTGTAGCAATTCCAAGCAAGACACAGTAACTTTGACTAAGGAAGTACTCCACTTCCTCCCCTGAATAGCTACATTGTCTTTTATCCCCCCCATGCTCACGGATTGGAAGAACATTGTTAAAATATCTATACTACCCAGAGCAATCTGCAGTCCCTATCAAAATACCACCAGCATTTTTCAGAGGGCTAGAACAAACAATCCTAAAATTTGTATGGAACCACAAAAGACCCCGAATAGCCAAAACAATTCTGAAAAATAAAACAAAGCTGGAAGAATCATGATTCTGAATTTCAAGCTATATTACAAAGCTGTAGTCATCAAGACAGTTTGGTACTGGCACAAAAACAGACACACACATCAATGGCACAGAACAGAGAACCCAGAAATGGACCCACAACTATATGGACATCTAATCTTTGACAAAGCAGGAAAGAATATACAATGAAAAAAAGACAGTCTCTTCGACAAATGGTGTTGGGAAAACTAGACAGCAACAGGCAGAAGAATGAAACTAGATGACTTTCTTATACCATACACAAAAATAAATTCAAAATGGACGAAAGACCTAAATGTGAGACATGAAACCATCAAAATCCTAGAGGAGAGGGGCTCCTGGGTGGCTCAGTCGGTTAAGCCTCCAATTCTTGATTTCAACTCAGGCCATGATCTTGGGGCTGTGAAATTGAGCCCCACTTTACCCTTGTCGCTAGCACAGAGCCTCCTGGTCCCCATCTCTCTGCTTTCCCTCCCTCCCTCTCTCTCTCTCAAATAAATACATAAATAAATAAAATCTTGGGGTGCCTGGGTGTCTAGTCGGTTAAGGGACTGCCTTTGGGTCAGCTCATGATCCCAGAATCCCAGGATCAAGTCTTGCAGTGGGCTGCCTGCTCAGCAGGGAGTCTACTTCTCCCTCTGACCCTCCCCCCTCTTGTGCTCTCTCACTCTCGCTCACAAATAAATAAATAAAATCTTTACAATAAATAAATAAATAAGTAAATAAATAAAATATTTTTTAAAATCCTAGAGGAGAACACATGCAGAAACCTCTTTGACCTCGGCCATATCAACTTCTTATTAGATTCGTCACCAGAGGCAAGGGAAACAAAAGCAAAAATGAACTATAGGGACTTCATCAAGATAAAAAACTTATGCACTTCGAAGGAAACAATCAATAAAACTAAAAGGCAGACTATGGAATGGGAGAAGATATTTGCAAATGACATATCTGATAAAGGGTTAGTATCCAAAATCTAGAAAAAACTTACTGAACTCAACACCCAAAAAACCAAATAATCCAGTTAAGAAATGGGCAGAAGACATGAATAGACACTTTTCCAAAGAGGACAACCAGATGGCTAACAGACACATGAAAAGATGCTCAATATCTGGGGCACCTGGGTGGCTCAGTTGGTTAAGCATCTGCCTTTGGCTCAAGTCATGATCTCAGGCTCCTGGGATCGAGCCCCACATTGGACTTCCTGTTCAGCGGGGAGTCTGCTCCTCCCTCTCCTTCTGTGCTCTCCCTCCCTCTCTCTCTCTTTCAAAAAAAAAAAAAAAGATGCTCAATATCACTCATCATCAGGGAAATACATATCAAAACCATGATGAGATACCATCTCACACCTGTCAGAATGGTTAAAATTAAGAACACAAGAAACATCAGATGTTGGCGAGGATGCAGAGAACGGGGAACCCTCTTGCACTGTTGGTGGGAATGCAAACTGGTACAGCCACTCTGGGGGAACAGTTTGGATGTTCCTCAAAAAGCTAAAAATACAACTACCCTACAATCCAGTAATTGCACTACCAGGTATTTAAAAATTATGTTTTCATCTAATAATATCTTTAAAAATTTTTTGAGTATAGTTGATATGCAATGTTATGTTAATTTCAGGTGTCCAACATAGTGATTCAACTTCTCTATGCATTATGCTATCCTCACCACAAACATATATTGCTTTTATAACCAGTGGAAAAAAATGGTATGATTCTTTAACACACCCACCCCCCAAAAAAGCCCTAAATTATACTGAAAGCAGCACTATAGTGAACTGCATTCTATTTTGCTTTTAGACTTTTAAAAATATCCAAATTGGGCCCCTGGGAATAACATAATTTTTTTTAAGTTTCTACACTATGTTTTTAAGTCACTGTAGAGAACAGAGCAGAATATAAAAATGAAATCAGTTCTTTGCTAAGTCAAAAAAGCAAGCCAAGCTAAACCACAAATAACTCATTTCCATCTATATTTGTCCCATGTAGAATTAGCTATCTGGTTGGACATTGAACATTTGCTTGAATGCTGCAATGCTGAAAATTTCTTCAGTGTCCTTAGACCACATTCATATAGTTAACAGCCTACACTGGCAAAAGGAAGGAAGACCTGCAGGCAGGCTATTGCATCTTGAGCTCTTGCTCATTCAAAGAAAGATTCAGCAATACATTTTTTTGTTTTTAATCAGAAAGGGGCTGCATCTGGAGGACAATAAAAGACACCTTAAGCGAGAGAGACCATGAGTGGGTTAAAAATCATACAGAGGGTATTTGCAATGCATTCTTTTAGGATGTATAAAGAAAAGCCTTAACAAGTTAAGCTGTTAATGATTTAAAACTAGCCCTTTGGGCACTATAAAGTACAAAAGCCAAAGCAAATCATTTAATCCTTTTAGTGCCCCAACAGACACTCTGTCTAGGTACAAAGGATTGTCCTTGAAGGCTTCATAATTTAGTATATTCTCTACTGTATTGCACACTCAAATAATTTCCCCCCTTGTGCAATTTCAAACAGAAGTAATATTAAAAAAGAAAAATGATTGGATCCCTTTCTCTCTCCCATATTCTATGATGGTGTATCATGAGAAAAGCCTTTCGTCAGAGTACCTACCAAGGGGGTGGGGACCTAAACCAAAGAAGCCGAAAGAGGACCACTTGTTCCACTTTAGGAAGGGAAAGAGACCCAAAGAGGAAGATCTTGGAGGAGAAAGAGGAGGAGGAGAAGTGAGAGTGTGAAAGACAAGGCGGGAAGTTAAATAGAGTTGAGAAAGAGAAATATGTGAGGTTGATGTTTAAGTAACTTTAGGGAGGAAAAAATGTTCAGTCTCCCTTGAAACCTTCAGTAAAAAATTATTACTCACTAATATTTTTACAGTAAGATTTCTGTTGTTTAGGTGAAATGACATTTGACAGTGGCCTCTGTGGGGAGTCAACAGAGGGCCAAGGAATGTCAGGTACATTCATGTTGCAGGTTAGAGAGAGCAAAGGGGATTCCTTTCTCTCATGTTTATTTTCTATGAGTGTAGGGGAAGAAGTTTTCCTTAACCCCCTTAGGGCCCCTGGCTGCATTGGAAAATTAAATGACAAAGAGACAGAGTAACAGGAGAAAAGCACAGAAATTCATTTAATGTAAGTTTTATGTGACATGGGAGCCTTCATATGGAAATGACCTGAAGAAACAGTTAGACCTGAGTACATTTATGCTAGACTTGATGAGGAGTGATTATTCCTTTTTGTTGTGAAACAAGGTTGATGAGATGGAGATCACAGTGTCAGTCCTAAATTAAATAGAATTGGCAGGGAAGACTTCTTGGAGGAGCTAATATTTAAAACTGAGGAACTCGTATTTGAGGTCCAAAGGAAGACAAAAAGCTAGTCAAGTGAGATGACCATGAAAAACAATTCCATTGAGGAGAAGAGCTTATATGAAGGTCTTGAGAAAGGAAAGTGGTTTTGAAGATGGCATTACAATAGTACCTCCTTTTCCTTGGGGGATACATTCCAAGACCCCCAGTGGATGCCTGAAACCGCAGATAGTATTGAACCCTATATACACTATGTGTTTTTCTTGCACATACATTCCAATGGTAAAGTTTAATTTATAAATGAGACACAGTAAGAGATTCACAATAACTAATAATAAAATAGAACAATTATAATACTATACTGTAATAAAAGTTATGTGAATGTGGTCTCTCTCAAAATATTGTATCGTACTCATCCTTCTTCTCATGATGAGGGGTGGTGATAGCATGCCTCCGTGATGAGGTGAGGTGAGATGAATGATGTAGGCATTGTGATGTAACATTTGGCTACTATGAGGCTTCGGGTTATCCATCAGAAGGACGATCGTCTGTTTCTGAGACTTGGTTGACTGTGGGTGACTAGAACTGTGGAAAGCATAACTACGGAAAAGAAAAGACTATTGCATCTGAGGACAGGGACATAAGAGGCTGGAATTCAATTCAGAAAGCTGAGAGATGGGCTTTGAGTGGTCCATTCTGAGCCATAAACCAACCCCTGTGAGTAAGGTACTGTGAATAATATGGGAGGAATGAGGGTGAGGTGCTAAGAGAGGAAGGGAAATAAGAACCCAAGAAGTGGGGGTGACTCTCCTTCACATTCCACAGAAGAAAGACTTATAGAAATTGATTTTCCTGATTGAGGTTCCCTGAGGGTACCACTTTTTTCTACACCATCAGGTAATTCACAGGTGATTCCTGTGATTAGTGACATCAGGACAAGCCCTTGGAAGCAGGAACAGTGCACTGAGAAAGGGGTCCAGAGTCAGACACCATCAACTGTGGGTGATAAGCTCTGCTGGTGACAGGGTTTATGAGACAGGTCATGACCCTATGCACTGCTGACTGAGGAAGTGTCCTTCTTGCAGACCCCACTCTCTCTAGAGATGGTTTGGAAGGCCTAGATAAGGGGAATTGGGAGAGACATTAATTTAGCCTCAGGCTAAAGCCACTTTACCTCAGCATAATTTACAAGGAAATCCTCCCTTCATCTGCTTTCTAACGGGTTGGAACTTGAAGGGAAGGTAGGGAAGAGATCAACCCCAGACTTCCAGCAGGTGGATTTTGGTTAGATATGTGAATGAATATCTTGAAATAGAGTTCTATTAGTTCAGACTCTTAATTACAAAGACAAAATTCAACTCAAACTAGCTTACTAAAAAAAAAAAGTGGTTTATTGGCTCACATACTGGGAAGAACAGAAGTATGTGTTAAATCAAAGTTTCTGCTTCTCATTTCTCATCTCTATTTGTCTTGGCTTTATTCTCTCACTTCATATCTTGGCTTCATATCTTCATTCTTGGTGCCCTCACCCTTTCTCCATGTGGTAGGGAATAGCCCCAGTACCCCAGCATAACTACCCCACTTTTCTCTCCAAACTTGTATACATCAAATTCTAGGGAGGGTCTCTGGTTGGCCATCCTTGGTCAGTCCTAACCTCTGAAGCAGTCACTCTGGTGGGACTCTAATTGGCCAGATCCCGGTCGTAGGCCCATGCATGAGTCCAAGGCTATTATTGTGATTCAAAGTCCTATAAACTAGAAAGGGTTAATTCCCCAACACCAAGGATACTGAAGAGACAAAACTGACAAAATTCAGAACAGTAAGGAAAGTTAAGAATAAATTATTTTTACAAGAGCAGCACAAAAGAAGCATAAAAATTGCTACAATCCAGCATGACCTTCCTTTACCAGCACTCGATTAACTTACTCGTCTCAAAGAGTAACTTTCTCATGAAATAAAACTCAAGGTATCGAGAAAATGCAGCAGGACAGGAAATAATCTTGTTCTCCTCAGAGGTGTAAAGAAGGGTAAGAACTGGAAGTGAGTTCCCCCACGGAATTAAAAAGCCATTGAGGGGTGCCTGGGTGATTCAGTTGGGTAGGTGTTTGACTTCTGATTTCAGCTCAGGTCTTTATCTCAGAGTCATGAGTTCAAGCCCGGCATTGGGCTCCATGCTGGGCATGGAGCCTACTTAAAAAAAAAAAAAAGCATTGAAAGGGACAGATAGAGCTCCTGTTGCTGGAACTAAGTTTATCTCCAGAAGGTATAGTAAAAGACTGCAGGCTACAATCCAAGAAAGCAAGGGTTCAATACAAAGAAGTTGGAAGGTCTCAGATAGTAGATGTTGAATGCTTCTCCAGGTAGATCTCCGGTATTCAGGCTGAGGTTATAGTGCATACCTTCAGTCCCCGATATGGTAAGAACAAAGACTGATAAGAACAAGGCAGGGCCTTCAGGTCTAGAGACAGTGTGATTCTCAGCAGGTTTCCTAAGTCAGGGATTCAGGCACAGGGAACAGACAAAGGTGTTGTTATAAGAACTGATTACCAGAAAGTGTGGGCTTGGAGAAAATTCAGACACCCAGTTATTGGAACATGAGATTAGAGCTGGTCTAATAGTATAACTTTTTGTGCCAAGGTCCTGGGTGATATGCAGGAGTCCCTTTGAGAAGCTGAGATTTATTTAAGGGGTTGATATCTATGCGGAGAAGGAGGATATAGAAATGGGAAATCAGGCAGGTTCTCACAGATACAAGGAAAGATTATTTACCAAGCAAGTTTAATTGAGTGTGTTTGATCAGATCAGGTCCCAGAGCTTTATCAAAGTATACAAGGGAGATGTTTTTAAAGGAGGTAGAGTCCACATCTGATTTGAAGCACCCAGGGCTGTGAGAATATCATGACCAACAAATATTAGGTACAAGGTTGGGGCACATTTGGATAAGAATAAGTTGAGATCTTATATTCATCTCCAAGATGTGCCTCTCTGTGTGAAGCTGTATGGATAAAGATCTGGCTTCAATTTCAAGCTGCAAACCTAGCACCATTTGCTTACATATTAAGAATACAAACATACCTCCAGTAATCTACATAATACTGTGGGTTGAATTTTTGTCCTTGTTAAACTCTAGGTAAGCCATGCAACACTTCAATGGACAATTTTCTCAAGTGTGTTCTTCTTCAAACCATTGAATTTTATTTAGTTTCCTATAGCATGAAGAACTTTGACTCCTAGGAGGAAATCTCATGCAAGGGACCATCTGTTCCTTTTGGGGGTGGGGGAGTCTTCTTCCATCCTTTCCATTTGAAAGTTAATTGCTTTCGCATTCCACAGGATTCTGGTGGGCTTGTCAGTTACAAGGGCTTATGAACGAGGCTGCCCAATCAGAGTACTTAATTCCCTAACACACACTTGGTCCAAGAGGGAGCAGGTGACATAATCTAAGTTCTTTCCAAAGATTGATGTAAATCCTGGGGCAGCAAGAGTTGCCCTCTTTTCTTAGGAATTGCTCATTGTGAGAATACGATAAACCTGGGCTATTTGGTGGGTTATCTTTGCTCCTGTGTGAAGAAAGCCTACCTGAAAATGAAGCCACACGGAAAAAACAAACAAACAAACAAAAAACAGAAGCAAGATGGAGAGACACCAAGAGAAGTGTGGGAGAGACCTAATGACATGATTTGCCTTCTAGAACCAGTTATGCTCAAAGCAGGCCCTATTCCTTGGACTTCCCATTCCTGGGAGCCTACGCATTCTCTTTGTTGCTTAAATTAGACTAAGTGGAGTTTCTGTCACTTACAATTGAAAGGATCCAGACATTGAAAAATCAACAATCCAGGGGCACCTGGGTGGCTCAGTTGGTTAAGCATCTGACTCTTGATTTTGGCTCAGATCATGATCTCAGGGTCCTGGCATCAAGCCCAGCAACAGGCTCCGTGCTCAGTGGGGAGTCTGCTTGAGACTCTCTCTCCCTCTGCCCTCCCCCACAGCTCACTCTCTCTCTTAAAAAAGAAAAAAACAACATAAGAAAAATCAATGATCCAACCACATGGAGTCTCATGGCGCTATTTCTAGCCCTGGTTGCCACATGAATACTGACCAGAGGTAAGCGTTGTTATTTCCATGATTCATTGTTTATGTATAACACCCAGTGCTCCATTCAATACGTGCCCTCTTTAATACCATCACCAGGCTCACCGATCCCCCCACCCCCCTCCCTTCTAGAACCCTCAGTTTGTTTCTCAGAGTCCATAGTCTCTCATGGTTCGTGGCCCCTCCAATTTCCCTCCCTTCGTTTTTCCCTTCCTACTATCTTCTTCTTCTTCTTCTTCTTCTTCTTCTTCTTTAAAGATTTTATTTATTTATTTGACAGAGAGAGAGATAGTGAGAGAAAGTACAAGCGGGGAAGAGAGGGAGAAGCAGGCTCCCCGCTGAGCAGGGAGCCCGACGTGGGACTCGATCCCAGCACCCTGGGATCATGACCTGAGTCGAAGGCAGTCGCTTAACGGACTGATCCACTCAGGTGCCCCCCCCCCCCTTTTTGAACATATAATGTATTGTTTCAGACGTACAGGTCTGTGATTCATCAGTCTTACACAATTCACAGCACTCACCATAGCACATACCCTCCCCAGTTTCTATGATGAGAATTTCTAACTGGTATCTGACATAGTTCCAGCTTTGGGAACTTCAAAGATGCTCTGATTCTTGATCCTTTACATGGGTTTTTTCCTCCTCTCTGGAGGATTTGTCTTTGGCATTCTAAAGTTTCACAATCATGTATCTTGTTGTGGGTCTTTCCCCATTCTTGTGCTAAGTGGATCTCTTCACTCTGGAAATTGATTTCCTACTATGCTGAGAATGTCCTTGTACTGTGATAATTTGCTCCTATTTTCCCTGTTTTCTATTTCTCCAACCCCTTACCTTAAAAAATACTTATTGAGGACCTAGTATGTGTCTGGCTTTGTTTTAGACAATGGACAAAACATATAAAATCCTTGCCCTGGAGATGTTCACATTTTAAGTAGAAATTGGACAGGGGCTCCTGGGTGGTTCAGTTGGTTGATTGTCTGACTCTTGGTTTCAGCTCAGGCCATGATCTCAGGGTCCTGGGATCGAGCCCCACATCGGGCTCCACACTCAGCATGGAGTCTGATGGAGAGTCTCTCTCTCTCCCTCTGCCCCTCCCCTGCTCCCACCCTCTCTTTCTCTCTAAAATAAATAAATAAAGGGCTTGATCCCATGACTACAAGATCATGACCTGAGCCAAAACCAAGAGTTGGACATTTAACTGACTGAGCCACTCAGGTGCCCCAATAAATAAATCTTTAAAAAAGAAAAAAGAAATTGGACATTCTGCAATGATTCTATACTTTTCTTTCTCTCTCTCTCCAATTTCCATCTTTTGGGTTCCCCCTCATCTTTCCTCAACCTCACCTTCCAAATCATTTATTACAGTTTTTATTTCTGCTATAATATTTTCAATTTCCAAGGATGCTATTATTTCATGAATGCATATCCTCTCTTATCTCTCTGAAGATGTTTTTAATAGTATTATTTTTGATGTTTTCTTTTGTTTCTTGCTTACACCTCTAAATTTCTCTGTCCTGTTTATTTGTTTTGGTCTCCTTTTCATGATGAGAACTCTCACCTATTCATTTTAGTTTCATAATTGAAATTTTAATTTTAAAAGCAATGACATGCAGTGATAGCTTAATTCTGATGGTATGATATTTAACAAATACCCACCTTTATTTTAGATGGAACTGCATTTTTTTTTAAACAAAAACCATTCTCCATGCATGCTTTGATCTTCTAAACAGGAAAGACAATTTGAGGGCTGAATATTTATCTAACAAGTTCAGTGAAGCCAATTAAGATAATTCAGGTCAATAGAAAAAAATAACAATGTATGTTTCTCACTTAGCTAATTCACAAATCTGACAATCACTTATCTACTTTAGCTATACCAAAAAAGTCCAGAGTGAATTCAACCTTCTCAGAGAAAAAAACTCCTGTAAATTTTACTCAAAACTTGTATTTTTAAACTTCATTAATTACATAAAATAAAATGAAGTGGCTTTATCTATACAGATTTCAAGATTATCTTTTCAGCATGAATGAAGACTTATTACAATGTTTCATTAGAGATACTCACCTACTTCTATGAAAAATTAATGTATTTGCAGCGTTGTCTCTCAGACAGTCGTTAAGATAAGAAGAGATATTTCACTAGATAGAATATGATTAAAAGGAAAGGCTGTTGCAGAACCCAAAGTGCATCCTTTCATAAATATAGATTTATTCAGAAATTTTCTCTTTGGAGATTTTTAAATTTAATTTTAAAACACCTTACTTAAATATGTGGAGAATTAAATTTTAGTGGTGGATTAAAATTATTACTGTATATTGCATATATAATTGGAATAATTTTATTAGAGTAGAAATCAGGATGATGATGATAATAAAACAAGGTAACGTTCACTGGGTGCTTACGCTATGGCAGATACCCTTCGAAGCACTTTATATTTCTCTCGTTTAATCTTCACAAGAACACTTTGAGGTAGGTACTATTATTATCCCCATTTTTTAGAAAGGAAACTAGTAATTGGTGGAGCTGGGATCAAATTCAGGCAGCTGAGCTCCAGAGCCAGCTACCTCCCTTGTGGAAAGCACTAGTACAGCAGAAAGAATGTAAAGAAATAATAGACATTTTCCCTAACTTCCAGTGGTATCTATTAGCATTCTTTGGTTCAAGAAACAAACTAATTCTGGTCACTCAAGCAGAAGAGAATTTATTGGAAGTTAATGTGCCAAGTTTATAGAACCCATAGGAAGGCTGGAAAAGCAGGCTTGGATTCAACTGGAAACAAGGCAGATCTAGAGGGTCAGAGGCAAGAACTACAGGAAAAGCTTTTGCCACAGGTGGTATGATCATCTGGGATACACAGACTCCAAATATTTGCAGCCCTTTCCCATGGCTTAGGACAGGAATTATAGGGGGTGCCTGAGTGGCTCAGTTGGTTAAGCGTCTGACTCTTGATTTTGGCTCTGGTCGTGATCTCAGGGTTGTGGGATCGAGCCCAGAGTGGGGCTCTGTGCTGGGTGTGGAGCCCGCCTAAGATTCTCTCTCTCTCCCTCGCCTGCTGTCCCTTCCCTACCTTGTGCACTAGCGCGTGAGTGCACACACCCTCTACTTCTAAAAAAAAAAACACGGGAATTATAGGAAGGAGTATTCAATTCGCCTAGGTTGGCCCAGCTTGGATCAGGGCTACTTGCTATCTGAGGAGACTGTATCCAGTGGAGAAGAGGTTATTGCTATTAGAGCCAGATTTCTGGAGTTTCTTATTAGCTTTACCACATATTTAGCTGGGCAACATTGGTAATTTATTAATCTGTCTGTGGTTCAGTTTGCACATTTTTAAAATAGGGATAAGAATAGTATTAATCTCTTAAGGTTGTCTACTGAATTAGCAAATTAATACACATGAAACTCTGAAAATAGGGCATCGCACATAGAAAGCTTATGATAAATGTTTACTTTGGTTATATACAAAGTTAAGTATAAATGGATATATTAATTATCAATGTAATAAAAAGAAAAGGCAAAACTGGTTTATTTGCTTCTTTCTTTTTCTGTACCTCTCAAAAAATTTTAGGCTTTTTGATCAGAATAAAAATATGCCTCAGGAATGCAACAATACAGAGGGAACATTGATCTTATTAATACTTTTCCATTTGTATCAGTGGTTTTTATTTATAATAATTTTGCTTTCTCTGACCTTGCAAAGATTTTCATCTGGGCCCCAACACTGAGAGAAGTGGTGAGCTTTTCAGTGATTAAAAAAAAAAAAATCTAATGCCAGTAGGAACAGGAAGATATGAAAAATGGAACTGTCTCTAGTGGTCATATTGTAAGGGGCTCTGTGCTAAAAACTAAAATGGTTCCTATGCATTCCTTTAAGCTAGTCTGGGAAATGTATTTTCCAGGACTGAAGCTTTGACAAGTTACAAAAGCTTCAACTTCGATTTATTTAGGAAAACATTAAAAAGGATATGCATGACTCTGTTACATTAAACGTAGTTGTAGGTCCTAGCTCTAAAAATCTCATTGGTTGAAATTAATTGGGGGTACTCAATAAGTAAAATTTACTCATTAAAAATTTAGGAATTAAAAGATTTAATAAAGGAAAACAGTTTATTATATAAAAGTCTCATTATAGTAGATAAGATAGATCTATTCATAATTAGCAGCATTTCTTACATGCTCCTAACTACAATGAGTTATTTAGAGAACCAGAAAAATGAACATATTTGTTCTTCTAATCTAAGTAGTTTATTTTTTTTAAGATTTATTTATTTATTTGAGGGGGGAGGGACAGAGGGAGGGGGACAGAGAGTGTCCAACATGGGCTGATATCACGACCTGAGCTAAAACCAAGAGTCTGACGCTTAACCAACTGTGCCACCCAGGCATCCCTAATCTAAGTAGTATAAATATCGTCCTTCCAACATCATTTTCTTTAAGGACTGTTGAAGAGTATTATCCCAGCCTAGGCGAAGTGATCATAAATTATGAAAAGGGGGGGGATTTAGTTTTCAAGATTGTTACCTACGTCAGGAGACGACAAACCATTTTCATCTAGAAGGTCAGCCCCTGGATGTCAGTTGTAGCTACCTGGAGTGCCGCGCAAAGCAGCATTTTGAAGTCACGCGCAAAGCAGCATTTTGAAGTCCCGCGCATAGTCAAAGGGAAAGAAGCCATAATCTAGTAGTGATTTTCCAAGCGAGGCAGGAGGAAGCGGCGCCATTTCTGAGAAGCTGCTATCCATTTGAGAGCACAGACCCTCACATTACAACTTACAGAGGGAAAAATGGAATAAAAGAAGTGAAAATATGTGCGTGAACCAAGAAAAACGAAAAGAGTACAAAGTGAAGAGAAATGGAGAGAAAACTGACACAAAGAGAAAGAGTACAATACTTCATTTTGATGTGTAAGCCAAGGAGAAAATTATAGGGGTTTTCAAAGTTTCCCTACCAATGGAGTAGTGGGCAAATGAGTTCTATTATTTTAAAGGTATAATTCTTTCCTTTATTATAAAAGTATTCCATGTTCGTTGCAAAGTTTTCAGAAAATACAAAAAAAATTTTTTCTTCACCTAAAACCCAGTCATTCTGCAGGCATCAATTTCTATGAGAATGTTTTTAAGAGGAAGGGGGATGAAGGCAATGCGAAGCAGAGCGGTCACCATGGCCTGCCAGCCAAAAGCCACAGGCAATACAACTGTTGTCAAATCAACTTGGGTTTATGAGTTTGCTGTAGCAAGGGAGAATGCAACCTTAAACACCTGGGGGTGTCTACATTAAGAACCAGTGGGGAGGGTCTTGTTAGGATTTGGGTTTGTGCTGGTCGATTTGGGGGGAAGCAAGGGTTTGTTCCAGATTGCGTTCTGTCAAGAAGCAGGGACAATTCCATGATTGGGTATCTAAATTTTACCTGCAAGGCTGGCATCACTCATTGCTAGAACAGGGGAGTATTTGCTTCTATTCATGGTTGCTTAATGTCCTCACTCCGTCCATGTTCAGATAGGATTATGGTGTGGTCATGTTATTGTCTTTTTCCACCATAGTCACAGAGTGACCTTGTCTAATTACTGTTACTCTGTGAAAACTGTTTATCTTTAGTAGGGGAACACTCTGGCCAGCTACAGGCTACAGGCTGTCACGGACTTTTGTTTTTACTTTCTCAATCAGTTATTAATCTTGGATTCAGACTTGTGCTCACGTTCCCACACAGGACTCTGTGAAACCCGGGTGACAAAGTTTGACCAAAAGCCTGGAAGAGGAATACTGCCTGTTTCTGTATAGTTGCCTTGCAGCGCTTGGAGAGTTTTCTGGTTTTTTTCCAAATGCTGTGGACCTGATGGCCGCATCCTCTCCAGCGCTCGGGTCAAGGGTGAGAGGGAGCTGCTGCCCTCCAGTGGCTTTCTTAGTAATTACACCAGTGACTATACCCAAGCTCAGAGGGTGACTTCCTGAGGATTTCCAGGAATACCTCAGGCAGGGCAGAAGAGGAGGGCAGATTTGCCTGGGAGCAAGAGGCAGGGAAATTTCAGATATTACTGCTAGTGTGACCCTATCAGTATTCTCAGCTTGGTGAAACCTGGAGAAATATGGACTACATGAATTGCAGGTTTTCAATGAGAACATATTTTATAATCAGAGCAGGCATATGTTTAAGATAGAAGAATAAGAATTTATTTTATTTTATTTTTTAAATATTTTTTTATTATGTTCAGTTGGCCACCATATACATTATATTGGACTGAGAAGAGACCAATGCAGAATAACTACAGATGAGAGAGTTAAAAACATTTTGATATCAAGAATTATATAATAAAGTTTATATAAATAAGATTGAAATTTTACTAAAAGTGGTAAGAATATTGAGAAGATGGAACCCTAGTGTATTGCTGGCAGGAATATAAGATGGTGCAGCTTCTATGGAAAACAGTATGGCAGTGCCTCAAAAAATTAAACAGAATTACCATATGATCTAGCAATTTCACTTGGGTATATACACAAAAGAATCAAAAGCAGGGACTGGAACAGACATTTGTACATCCACATTCATAGCAGCATTATTTGTAATAGCCCCAAAGAGGAAACAACCCAAATATCCATCCGAAAATGAGTGGATATGGTATATACATATCATGGAATATTAGAAAGGAAGGAAATCCTGACACACACCACAACATGGATGAACTTTGAGGGCATTATGCTAAATGCAATAAACCAGACACAAAGACAAATGCTGTATGATTCCATTTATAGGAGGGATCTAGAACAGACAAATTCATAGATAGAAAGTATAAAGTGGGTTACCAGGGATTAGGGGAGAGTGGAGAATGGAGAGTTATAATTTACTGGGTACAGAATTTGGTTTGGGATGATGAAAAAGTTCTGAAAATAGATAGTGGTGCTGGTTACAGTACGCTGCGATGTACGTATTGCCCCTGAATGATACACTTAAAAATAGTTAAAATGGTAAATTTTATGTCATGTATATTTTATCACTACATAAAATGTATATAAGTAAAATGAATTCATGATTTTATCTTTAAAGAAATATGAAACGTTCCTTTTGTGTGCTTTTTAAAATTGTTTTTTGGACGTTATTGATTGATTTTTATTATACAAAGAATACATTTTAAGGGTATTGCTATTACATGCTTTAGAATAAGGTTATAATTTCATGGCCTTAAGCATACATGCTTTGGATGTGTCCCATGGCCAGATGAAATTAAATTGAAGGCTAGAGGTTTCCCACCCATCTTTTAGAGAAATAGCATTTTAAGGATTTTCTGCTATGTTTTTATTTACCAGGTAGTTCTTGGCATAGAGGGTAAACTTAAAGATACTGTAAGTGAGCTGTTCCTAACTAAATTAATAGTTTGGCTTGACTCATGATTACTATATTTAACTTTGATTATAATTAGAGAAAATAAAGTGATCCTAAATAGAAGCCTACAGAAAAGCATATTAAAAATCAGTTCCCAAAATAGCCCCAGAGTGGAAAATAATATATCTTACTGCTATTGAAATTTGCAGTTGTTTAAACATAAGGGAAAGGGTGTCTTATAGCAGGAGAACTGTGAAGCTGTCCAAAGTGTTCAAATTAGGAGATCTGAGTTCAAGTTTACTCAGCCTTGTGTGAGCCTGACTGTATCCAGCACAGTGTCTGGAACATGGTAGCTGGGCAGTAAATATGTAATGAATAAGTGGATGGTAAGTGAATATCACTTCCTCTCTCTGAACCTCAGTTTTCTCATCTGAATAAGGAGGGAGTTAAACAAGATGAGTAGGTCTCAGCTCTGGACATTAAAATCACCTGTGGAGCTTTTAAAACTTCTGATGCTGGGGCGCCTGGGTGGCTCCTGCTCGGTGGGAGCCTGCTTCCCCCTCTCCCACTCCCCCTGCTTGTGTTCCCTCTCTCACTGTGTCTCTGTCAAATATATAAAATCTTTAAAAATAAATGAAACAAACAAACAAACAAACAAACCTCTGATGCTGGCAGCCTTAAAGAAGAATGCATTCTGACACAAGCTACAACGTGGATGAACCTTGAAGACGTTATGCTAAGTGAAATAAGCCAGTCACACAAAAAAACCCCACAAATACTGTATGATTCCACTTACATGAGGTACCTAGCATAGTCAAATCAATAAAGACAGAAAGTAAGATGGTGATTACCAAGAGCTGGGAGAAGGAGGGAATGGGGAGTTATTTTTTAATAGGTACAATTTATGTTTGGGAAGATGAAAACTTTCTGCAGGTAGATGGCGGTGATGGCTGCATGACATTATGAATGTACTTAATGCTACTGAACTGTACACTTAAAAATGGTTAAGATGGTGAATTTTGTGTTTTGTATTTTAACACACATGCACAGAAGTACTGACGCTGGGCCCTCACCAGACCCAATTGAGTCAGTGGGAGGGGGTGGGGCAAAGGGATGGACCTGAGGAAGGGCATTTTTTGAAAGCTTCTCAGGTAATTCCAATGCAGAATGAGAGTGGAGAGCTCTTCACCCAGATGATGTTTGAGATTCTTCTGTTTTACTTCAACCACCCATCATTCTAAGTAAGATGACCCAACAGGAGAAAATGAAGCCTGCTCACATTCTGCCCCAATTTCACACGTACAACTAACTGCTTCCTTGGATAAATTGCCTGAATCCAAATTGCTAATGGAGTTACACTATTTTTTTTTCTAAATTATTCTTTTTTCTGTTTAATAATTTTACTTCTTTTCCTAAAATGAATTAATCTTTTCACAAAACTTCACTGGACAGACATACAGTTCTCCACTAAATTAAAATTTGTATAAATAACAATAGATTCTAATATAAATTGTTCTTTTTTTTTGAACAGTTTTTTTTTTAAAGATTTTATTTATTTATTTGACAGAGACAGAGACAGCGAGAGCAGGAACACAAGCAGTGGGAGTGGGAGAGGGAGGAGCAGGCTTCCCGCTGAGCAGGGAGCCCGATGTGGGGCTTGATCGGAGGACCCTGGGGTCATGACCTGAGCCCAAGGCAGATGCTTAACAACTGAGCCACCCAGGCACCCCTAATATAAATTGTTCTTATAAAGAACACATATGTCCACATTCAGCAAGATACTGCTTTTCCAAAGCCATTTTTTTCTAAAGCCTCACATTTTCTGTTTTAGTTGCCACAAATATCCAAATAAGTTTTTAATCCAAGGCTTTATCTTAAAGTAATAATTGTAGAATATTTTTTAGATAAAATTATTTTAAAATAGTACTTTTTTTAAAAGATTTTATTTGTTTATTTGACAGAGAGAAAGAGATAGTGAGAGCAGGAACACAAGCAGGGGGAATGGGAGAGGGAGAAGCAGGCTTCCTGCGGAGCAAGGAGCCCGATGCGGGGCTCGATCCCAGGATTCTGGGATCATGACCTGAGCCGAAGGCAGACGCTTAATGACTGAGCCACCCAGGCGCCCCTAAAATAGTACATTTTTAAACATTAAAAACAATTAGAAAGTTTTCAACAATGAAAACTTGAAGTGACAGGACAAAAGGAAAACATGGGTTATTTTTCTAGAAACTTAATTGTTTTATAAAAGAAGGATTGTTTTGCAACATTTCATTGTCTTGATGCAATAATCACAGGATATTGGGCCAGACGACAAAATTAGAGCTAAACTAGATGAAAGATGAAGTAGAGAATATTTTTAAATGCTTCCTATTTAAAATAAGAGAATTGCGGTGCCTGGGTGCCTCAGTTGTTGAGTGTTGTACTCTTGATTTCAGCTCAGGTCATGATCTCTGGGTCTTGAGATTGAGCCGTGGTGGGCTCTGCGCTCAGCAGGGAGTCTACTTGAGATTCTCTCTCCCTTTCCCTCCCCCTCCATCTCTTCCTCCTCTAAATAAATAAATAAATAAATAAAATCTTTAAATATATATAGAAAGTTCCTTATACTTTGTGATTAAATACACATTTTTTTCTTCCCTAGAGATTTATTTGTTTTTTTAGAAGGAGAGGAGAAAGGGTATGCGCACATGAGCAGGAGGAGTGGTAGAAGGAAAGGGAGAGAAGCAGACTCCCCCCGGAGCCCAGTGTGAGGCTCAATCTCACCACCTGAGCCGAAATCAAGAGTCAGATACCTAATCGACTGAGCCACCCAAGTACCCCCAAATACACAGTTTTAAAAGCATTTAAAATCTCCTAACATCTAAATTTCTTCACATGGCATTCCAGAATCTTCATAATCTGACCACCAACTTTCTCTCTAGCCTTAGCCTTTGCTACATCCTTTTGCATCTTTGGTGTCCCAGTGGTGTCTAATTGTTATCCTAAATAGGTCAGTGTTGGCTCACACTTTCACACTTTGGAATACGAGGGTCCCCTTGCTGGAGAATGGAATGGCTCCTGTCCCTACACCTCTTATTTAGCTATCCCATCCTCTGTGAAGCCATCCTTAACTCTCCAGCCTGGGTAAACACTCCACCTTTGATCACTAAAAGCATTCGTGCATACACCCAAACTTTTCTGAATATAAGACTCAGCTACGGTGTTTGTTAAAAAGCATATTCCAGGACCGCAGAATTTCCATGGAAGAAGCCTGGTAATCTGTATATTTAGCAAGTCACCCAAGGAATTCTCGTTTTCAGAAAAGTTTTGGGAACATTGCTCTATATTATAGCACTTCCCATATTACCATTGTTTGAATGATCTTTTAATAGCCTGTGAACTCCATTTGTTCATTATTATATTCCCAGTCCCAACATAGTGCCCAACTCATGGAAGGGAGTAAAATATGAATAAATGAAAATTCTAATTTTAAAAGTCTAATCTAATCTATTTCTTTCAAGAGTCCTAAAAACATCAGGAAAGCACTTTTCTGAGTTCTACATCCTCTTATTCCATGATAATGATGCTTTAGCCTTTCTTAAGTTACTCTTAACAGTGTTTGTTCTTCTGAGTCCCTCGCTAGTCACTTATTTCCCACAATCCAGACGCTACACACCACCAAGGTCTTACTGATGCTGGCATTATGCCTCAAGTTTCTCGGAAAGAAGTGAGAATGTTAGTAGTGCCTATATCATAGGTATTTCCATGAGAAGTAAATGGAATAATATATGTAACACTTAGCGTGATATCTAATATGAGGGAAGCGCTAAATAAAAGAGGTAATAAGAATAAAGACCAGTTAGATTTAGTAACTTAGGAGATGTTATTGTCCCTGTGAAATCCAAGTACAGAAGGGGAATCTGCAATGTGATGCTTTGAGCCATTTCCTTGAAGCGTATGCTTCAAAATCCTTTCTGATTCAGCCTCTCTTCCCCTATCACTATAATAATAACCCACATTTCATGGCAAAAGATAATATCATCAAGAGAGCTTGAAGAGTGGCATACTAATACAAAATTTGTCCCTATTTGGAAGTCTGTCCTTGGAGGTTTTCTCTAAATATATGGCTTTCAAGTTCTTAGCATCTTGTACTGTTTGGTACCTAGACATGAGCACTGATTTCCAAAGGATCAGAGCCTCATTCACCATCATGGCATCCCCTCATCCCAAGATGTCCAGTATTAATATATCAATACCAAAATGACATTGATTTTTGGTATCACTAAGGGTAAGGGGATGGCCAAATATTCTGGGTCCAAAAAGACAGCAGGTTATTACCTGTTGCCTGTTTAATGGACAAAGAAAGCAAAATGACAGAAGGCTATGCTGTTACCTAATCCTGGAAAGAAAAGGAGAAGAAATATTAACCCAAGAGATTTGGCTTCATGCCCAGGGTGCTTAAGTGATAATCCAGAATAATTCTCCACTCCAACTAGTTATCCCATCCCCTTTTAAACCTTCTCACTCAGCACATTTTTCCACCACTAAAGATCAATCTCCTTTAAAATATGCAGTCTTACAAGATCCTTGAGGAACTTCCTAGTTAACCTTCTGAGGTTAACACTTTGATCCCAACAAATCTGCAGTTTTTCCAAGCCTTGGTATTTGCTCCACTGAACTCTGGTGCCTTCTTTAAGATTCAGATCAGGGTGATCTAGGGGAAGGTGTAGGTCTAGGGAAAGTGGTCTCACCAAAGTCTACCCATCTTAGACCTAGAAGGTATTATGTTAAGTGAAATAAGTCAGACTGAAAAAGACAAATATAATATGATTTCATTTATATGTGGAATCTAAAAAATAAAATTAATAACCAAACAAGAAGCAGAATCAGACCTATAAATACAGAGAACAAACTGATGGTTGCCAGAGGGGAGGGAGGTGGGGGAATTGTCAAAATGAAGGGGAGTAGAAAATATGTGCTTGAGTTACAGGATGAATAAGTCACAGGAATAGAAGGTACCACATAGGGGATTCAGTCACTGGTTTGTTAATAGTGTTGCATGATGACAAGCTAGATTTGTGGTGAGCACAGCATAACGTATAGAGGTTTGTTGTTGTCGTTTTTTTTTTAATTCCGGTATAGTTAACATACAGTGTCATATTAGTTTCGGGTGTACAATATGAAGATTCAACAATTCCATACATCACCCAGTGCTCATCATGACAAGTGTACTCCTTAATCTCCCTCACCTCGTTCATCCATCCCCTACCCACCTTCCCTCTCATAACCATCAGTTTGTTCTCTAGAGTTAACAATCTGTTTCTTGGTTTGTCTCTGTCTCTTTTTTCTTTTGCTCATTTGTTTCGTTTCTTAAATTCCACATATAAGTGAAATCATATGGTATTTGTCTTTCTCTGACTTAGAATTATACTCACTAGCTCCATCCATGTCATTACAAATGGCAATATTTCATTTTTTATGGTTGAATAATATTCCATTACCTATATATGTGATATATTTACATCACATCTTTATCTGTTCAATAAATGGGCACTTGGGCTGCTTCCATAAATTGGCCATTGTCAACAATGTATAAAGTTGTTGAATCACTATGTTGCACACCTGAAACTAATATAACATTGTATGTCAACTATACTCAAATGAAAAAAAAAAAACAACTACTTTTTTTTTTTTTTTTTACTAGAGAGGGAGGAGGGAAGGGCAGAGGGAGAGGGAGAGATAATCTTGAGCAGGCTGCAGGCTCAGCACAAAGCCTGACACGGGGCTCAATCTCATGATCCTGAGATCATGATGTGAGTCCCACATCAGGCTCCTTGCTCCTGCTTCTACCTCTCCCTCTGCCTGCAGACATGTTGGAATAGATATTTTATGGGAGGCCAGGCGACCGACCAAAGAATTATATTACATATGTGTATATAACATACATCCAGACTATGCTTCATGTGTCAGAGCTATCAGAAATACGCTAGTGAGAGAAGCACCAGCATCAGTAAGAATTTCAGTGGTGGCTAGGGCTGCCAGTAGGAGAGACTGTGGCAGGGCTTAGCTCACTGACAGAAATGGGCCTGCTGGGGCCCTGAAGCAATAGAGACCAGGGGGCAGCACTTAACTACCATAAGCTGAGGCTGGGGGTGGGTGGGAATTCCACAATTATTGTAATGACCAGCAAAGTAAAATGGCAGCCAAGGGGGCTTGACTCAAAGAGAGTTGTGGAGATGGTTAATAAAATATGGCATACCAAGAAGCAAAATAGATAGGCAGCCAATGTGGGTATGGCTTAACATACATCATCCAAAGAAAGCAAGGATGGAGAGCAAGGAGGCTGAGAGCAGTTGCCCTAATAAAAATTCAGGATTAGGGAACAAGCAAGAGCTCCACTTGAACTACAAGCTATGGCTACTGCCTGGGCACTTTCAATCCCTATGTCCATGGATGAGCAAGCAAGAAGACTCACCATCTTGGCAGAAGTGATTGACTGTTGTTACAAAATGGGAGCAAGGAGGAGTATGTATGGAAATCGGGCATTCCACTTGGGTGCTTTTATGGTATCCCCTTGCCCAACTAAGAAGGTAGATGGACAAGTGCAGCAACCAAAGCCAAGAAAGGTATGGTCACCAGTGGCTCAGAACCCTCAGAAATGAAGGTTGTGTTCCACCACCAGGTAAGTCACTGAGACCAGTAGAGATGATAGCTAAGGGCCAGTTAAATTTAGAATGGACAGTGGGGAAGGGAGAGGGTGAGTACCACTGTGGCCCCAAGACCAACTGCAGTGACGAGGACTATAGTTCATCTTACTAAGCTCCTTCTTCTAAGTTTCTCTGCAAGAAGAAAGATCCACTGGAATCCTAGAGGAGCTGATCCCCAAATGTGAATGAAATAGTGGATCTGGATCGTGAAAACGTGGACTTGTGACAGTTAGGAAGATGCATTACTTGGATCTCTCTTCAAGAAAGAACTTCCACCCAGCTGCAAGGAAAGCAATTAGCTGATGATCTCCAGCGGCAACATCTTCAGACTCTACCTCAATTTCTGAGCTGAAGCCATGCTCTTCCTGAATAGCCCCTAGACAATAACTGAACATGGTGGGAGAATAGGGCCTCTTTCTGCCCAACACAGATCTCCTCTAATTGTCAACCTTTGCTCCAGCACTTCCAAATGAGTTGGCCAAAACTTGTGTTCCAATCCTTGTTCGATCCTGTTTCCTCCCTATTTTTCTTTCACAACTGGCAGATCCACATCGGCGTCCAGAGGCTTTCCCCATCCATTCCTACCTCCTCCCCCTTTTTTCTATCACAGGCATTTCACCAAAATCAACTCCTTACACTCTTAACTCCATCTCAGTGTCTGCTTCCTGAAAGACACAAGGGACACAGAGGGTTATAAGAGATGGCTTCCTCCCCGTGTGACTTTGGGCAAGCCACTCAATCTCCCTAAGCTTCAGTTTTCTCAGTATAAATGAGGATATTATTACCTATCTCATTGGGTTGTTGGGGGGCTTACATATAATATTTAAGATTTTTATGAGAATTAATGTAAATTTTATGAGAATGCATGTAAAATGTTTAGCAGACAGCCTTGCACATTTGATAAGTGTTAGCTGTAATGCTAATGCAAGAGAGAGAGAAGGCAGACTATGAAGAGAATTCTTCAGCTTTCTTCCATCCTAGCGGATATGTTCATTTGCCTAGAGGTGGAGAATTGTTATTTTCCAAGTATGATGAACATCTTCACCTGCAGTGAGAAAAGAAGTATTGGTTATGCCAAACCAAGAAGGTAAAAATAGACCCCCAAGGACAAGTAATTATAATTGTTTCTAGAGATGTGATTTTTTTATTGATATAATAATGACAATCGAGATTGAGATGGAAATAGAATTGTGATTTTGTAATAATGTAAATCTACATGTTAAAACATGAAGAACAATATACATTTTCCATATCTAAAAACCCTATTACAAGGGTGAGTAATTTATCCTCCTGCAATGAATTTTGATGTAGTTGCACAGGTCTGTTACCATGATACATTTCAGTTTTCAATAATATGTGGTGTCCTTTTTAAATCAAAACTTTTCATTTAATCTCATTCTCATGTATAAACATGTACACATCTATTTTGACTAAAGTTTTCACAAAGGTAGGAAGAGGAATACCAATAGGAACTTTATCCAAAAGGTTAGAAGAGTCTAACTCAGCAAAAAAAAAAAAAAAAAAATTTATCAGTCCAGTGGCTAAAAGTGCCTACGATGAGGTTTGAGCTGACTTTAAGTCACATCTGAACTAAATTTATGGTGGAAGGCATTTATTAAAGTACTTATCACTTCCTCTGGTGAGTCCTTCAGCTAGTGGAATTTTAAAAGACAACCTGAAGGATTTACTTAATGATATTCTGCATTTGATTTTAATGGGGAAACAATCATTACAGTGCACTAAGCCATGAGGTAGAAATAGTCATCCTTTAGAAGAGAAGCTGACACTCTTTTATGTTTAATTTGGTAATTTTTGACCACCATGCCATTTTTAGCATCTGTTGCTGTTTAAATTAATTTTGAAGCAATTTCCTTACTGTAGATGGACAGTGTGAGGATGAAAAATTCTCACCCCATGGAAGCATACTGAGTACTTATTCGACCTTTTCACCAAAAACCCACCTTGTAACTTAGATTAATAAATTCACAAGTCTGAATGTACATGCTCTTTCTGAAAAAATATTTTTTTAAAAAACTCTGCAGGTCCAGTCAATTAGAACAAGAATGATTGCCTTTTCTCTTTCTCATACTATCATCCTAAATTTCTGTTTCAGCCAATGTCCTAACAATCTCCTTGAAGATCAGTTGACTATAAAATCATAAAGATACACCTGGTCCAAAATAACAATTAAACACACTGACCCCTTCTACTTTAAAAAGATATTAAAATGTAACAGTATATAGTCTACATATCCCATACCTAGTCATTAGTTGCTGTTTTGCAAAAATAAAGCCACTGGCATATCATGCAATGTTTCTTCCTGTTTCACTGCTCCTCCCTGCAACTGTTTAGAAGCTCTTTCTATCCCTATATTTGCTTCCAGCATTGCACACATTTCCTTCTCATGCTTAAAAAGAAATGTCAAGTTCCTGATCTTTTGTTAAAGATTCATTGCCAAAGATGGTTTCACAGCAGGAGCCTTCCTAGGGAGAGAGTTGGCTCACATTCCTGCTAAGAACTTAACCTGGGAATGACGGAAAAATAATTATAATCAATGTCAGAGAGCATATGGGTTTCTACCCAGAAGCCCGCCAAATAAGATCCACACTGATCCTTTCCATCTACTATCAGTCAGTTAACTCTAGCAGACAAAATCCTCATATTTGGATAAACGAAAGCCCAAATCTCACACATATTTCTCCCACATCTGAGAGGTTTCTGAAAGAAACCAGTAAATGTCTTGCATTTCTTAAGCTTAGTTTCCATAAATCTCCAGTTATTGTATTTTCGTGTCAATAAATGTGGAAATGCCTTATTTCTACTTCATCCTTTATCCTGGGTGACCCATTAAGGTCAGTCCACAGATAGTGAAAGAAATGAGGCCATTTTAATATACACACTGAAAAAAAGACCCACGTTTGAATAGCATTGCACGTTATGTTGATGTGTGTTTCAGCTGGATACACCCCAACAGTATGTGTCATTTCCAAAAGGGGAATGGTGCTGAGCATCAAAATGGAGGCAGAAACACCTGGTGCATAGCATTATGGAATAAGGTCCTTGGTGATTTAATTAAGATATTTATTGTTAAAGAGTGGCTCTCCATGTATTTTTCCCCTGAGTTTATATTTCTCTTTGCCATCCACCCTGCTTTACTTCCCTCGGGATCTGTGCCATGTAGTATATAGTTTTTTTAGGAGAATTTTCTGTCTGTGGAATCTCAGAAGAGAGGGAACTCACAGGGAGATTTGAATTTTCCTTACAAGCCTCTGTGTTTCAAACATTTAAAAGCCTAGAATAATTTGCCTCTTTTCTACACCGTGGAAAGATACAATCAAGCCTCTCTTAAACTGGCATTCTATTATTTTGTAAATGTAAATAAATCAATAAACACAATAAATATGTTGCATGCTCTCTTGCTACACAGTGCAGAGAGTAACGAAGGGGGGGAAACTCTTATTAAATATTGGTAGTTCTTGTTTCCAATATTTAGAACATTTTAAGCAAAGAGAGAAATGAATTGGAAATGAGGTTTCTGTTTGCTGCTATGGAGCTCCATTCACAGATCTGGCATTTAATTAACAAAGATACAATATATTGGGCAGCTGCTTCTTTGTCCTAAGGCCCCTCCGCTCCTATTGAGATATTCAATACAGCTGTCTGAGCATTCAAGTCATATTCTAAAATAGAGATTCTTAAAAAGGAATTGTATATTGACATTATGATTCCCGCAGCTATGCAACCCAGCCCCAACTTCCAGGGCTGAAGTTACAAAGATGAAATGACATTTACCCCAAAGCTGCATTGTCAGCTTTTAGGAAGACTTGTATTTCACTTCTTATTCTCTCCCCAACATGGTCTGTAAGACCTTGTGAAAACTCCAAGATAACCAATATCCCTAAAATCAACAGGGTGCAATTCCTATTGTAGACCAAAATGAGCCAGAAATGGACATTCTAACACAGCAACTGTTCAGAGCAGGATGAAAACTGGAACTCAAAGACCTTAAGAATTTCTGACTCAGAAAAAAAAAAAATCTAGCTATATTTTCTCAGTAACTGGTTTGACAGGACCTAGAAATCTAGTTTATGAGGATACTATGTATATCATCAAAATGCCCCATAATTTGACTTATGAGGTAGCCAAGTAAGATTAAAAGAGTTTTCTTTTCTTTTCTTTTCTTTTTTTTGAGCTGGCTGTTTTATGCTTATTAATAATAAAAACACCTCGCCCACTCATTCACTATAAAGGCAGGTGCCATCGCCCTAGTGAATTATGTTCCCAAGTTTATTAGTAAGTTGGTTGTTTAGAAATCCACGTGGTTTTTCCTTAGGCATAATGTTATAAATGGTAGTTAAATTCCAAGCATAAACTCCAAATTCAATTGACCTCTAAGTCATAGGAGCAACACCAGCCTGAGTTCCGGTTGCTAGGAGTCAACGTCTCTGCTGATTATTCTCCATTTATCACCTGCTCTGTGCTTTGAAAGCCTGGGCTACAAATGGATTCATTCACCTGCGTTCCCTTGCCAGCTATTTTTCAGTTGACTTCAGCCAAGGAAGGGCATGGATCACTGAGAAGAGACTAAGAGCAGAGGGACGATGGGTATTTCTTTGGGTATTTCTTCTATTACTGTCCTGCTTAGCTGCTGCCCCTCTGGCAGTCTCTCCAGACTACATCTCTAGCTGGGTGACCCCTCCTCCATAGCTCCAGGTCTTACTGGGCCCTGGGAGCACCATTCATTCGCTCCCCCTTCCTCTCCCCACCCCCGCCATTTGGGGTATAATGGCTCAATGCTCTTGCTAGTCTTCAGTATCTCCACATCCTGTGTTGGCTCTCATAACCCTGCCCATGTCTCAGTTAATAATTCCTTAATTTCTTCATCTAGGGGCACCTGGGTGGCTCAGGCAGTTAAGCGTCTGCCTTCAGCTCAGGTCATGATCTCAGGGTCCTGGGATTAAGCCCCACATCAGGTTCCCTGCTCAGCAGGGAGCCTGCTTCTCCCTCTCCCTCTGCCTGCCGCTCCCCCTGCTTATGCTCGCTCTTTCTCTCTGTCAAATAAATAAATAAAATCTTTAAACAAAATTCTTCATTTGTATGATCCATCAAGACCCTGACTGAGAGAGCAAAGGAAGAATGGGAAAAAGGTTTCTTATTCCTTTCCTGGCTGCAGAAGTTGCTACTAGAATTTAGGCAGGATCATTCATGTATCTAACTAATTATGCTCTACCTAGGTGCCATTCATTGTGAATAAAACAGATCTAGTCCCTGCCTTCAAGGAGCTGACATTCCTAGTTGGGAAGACAAACTTAGTAAATACACAAACAAGTAAACAAAATGGTTATATGTTCTGGGAAGTATTATGTAGGAAATAAAGACGATGCACTAACAGAGGATTATTGGTGGGGGAGGGCAATCTTGGATAGGGTGGCCAGGGAAGGGCTTGTGGAGAAGGGGAAATTGAACTGAGACCTCAAGTTTGAGAAGGAAGCAGCCACTGAGAAAAGAACTGGCAAAGGGTGGGGTAGATGCGTTCTAGGCAAAAGGAGCTGAAAGCATAAAGGCTTAGAGTGGGTGAAAGGAGCATGGTGGGAAAACCAGGACCTATGGCAGGTATTTTACTTCAAAGGAAGTCAAAGACAGATATTGCAAGACATATGAGGAGTCAAAGGAAGAAAGGTGTGACTGGAGTAGAGGCCAGGTGGAAAGTGGTACAAGATGAGGCTTGACAGGTTGCTCAGAGAGCTCAGGGCAGGGCCCTATAGGTCAAGGTGAAGAATATGGATTTTATTCCAAGTATCATGGGAAGCCATGAAGAGTTTCAAAGCGCAAAGTGATACAGTCCAATTTATCTTTTTTGAAGCTCACTCCAGCTGCTCTGTGGAAGGAAAGAGCTTCAGAAAAAAACAAGTAGAATCAAGAAGAGTCAGAGTGCTATTACAATCCAAGCAGAAGATCACTACGTTTTGTTCTAAAGAGGTGAGAGTGGAGATGTAGAGAAGTAGATCTCTTCGAGTTTTGTGTTGGAGATAGAGCTGACAGGACCTGATAGGGATCAGGGATGGGGCAAGGCCAGGAAAAGGGAAGACTCAAGGATGATGCCCAGGTTTCTGGCTTGGGCCACTGGCTGAATGGTGGAGCTGTTTATTGAGAGGAGGAAGACTAGGGGAAGAATAGGGATGGAAAGATTGATAAGGTGGAGATGTCTATGAGTCATCCAAAGGGAAATGTCAAGCAGGCAGATGGCTATCAGAGCCGGGGGCTCAGAGGACAGATCTGAGTTGTTTCTTCGTCAAGCAGGTTGCTCAGACCAACCTGGCTTAGGCCAAAAGCCATCTCCACCAAGCCTGGATGCACACACCAGAAAGCAAACTGGGGTTTAGACATAAAGCCACAGTTAATAAGAAGCATGCTATACCTTGCTTTGTCATTAGTGCACATATTTTCTTTGAAGACCTCAAAGAAAGAGATGGCTAGTTGAAAACAAGACTTGAGAGTTCCTAGGTCCCTGATTAAATACCATCATAATCTTGCCTCTAGAGTTCCAATTTCAACATGACTTAATGGTATATTTAAAGAAGAGCCCCCAGAGTCCAGTTTGGCTGATGTACAATAATGTCCTTATGGGGAGGCATGCACCCATAGTAAAAGATAAAGTTCCAAGGTTTTTCATTCTGGTTGTCATGGCAACAGCAGCAAGAGCTCTGGAGGTAGGAAAGAGGAACAGAGAGGAGAGAGGAGAAAGCAGGAGCTGTGGTGGCTGTTAGTCTTGGGACGTTAAAGACATATTGGTAAGGTACATGGAGAACACACCATGTAAATCCAGGAAGTTATAAGTGGACAGTTTGTTCATTTTAAGGACCAGAGATACACATAAAAGATTTATCAGCCCCGGAGGCTAGGAGTACATCATGCATCTGTTCTATCCCTTGCACCCACTGCACTGCCTGGGGCTCCGTGTACTGAATGAATGAGCAGATGAGTTCCCAAAAGAAGAATCACTACTCTACTTATCTTATATGGGTTTTAAGGTGGACAAATCCTTTGGGTAAAGATTCTATTTTACATCAAAACATATTCATACTGGGGCACCTGGGTGGCTCAGTCGTTAAGCGTCTGCCTTCAGCTCAGGTCATGATCCCGGAGTCCTGGGATCGAGCCCCGCGTTGGGCTCCCTGCTCAGCGGGAGGCCTGCTTCTCCCTCTCCCACTCCCCCTGCTTGTGTTCCCTCTCTTGCTGTGTCTCTCTCTGTCAAATAAATAAATAAAATCTTTTAAAAAACACATATTCATATTAACTACAAGTGTTGGCAAGGATGTGGAGAAAAAGGAACCCTTGTGCACTGTTGGTGGGAATGCAAAGTGGTGCAGCCACTGTGGAAAACAGTATGGAGGTTCCTCAAAAAAGTTAAAAATAGAACTACCATATGATCTAGTAGTTCCACTACTGGGGATTTACCCAAAGGAACTAAAAACACCAATTTGAAAAGACATATGCACCCCTCTATTTATTGCAGCATTATTTACAATAGCCAAGATATGGAAGCAATCCAATTGTCCATGGATAGATGAATGGATAAACCATATGGGGTATACAAGAAGAAGGAGGAAGAGGAGGAAGAAGGAGAAGAAGTGTTATACATATACAATGGAATAGTACTCAGCCATAAAAAAGAATGAGAGCTTGCCATTGGGAACAACATAATGGGACCTAGAGGTTATCATGCTAAGTAAAATAAGTCAGTCAGAGAAAGACAAATAACATGATTTCATTTATATGTGGAATTTAAAAAATAAAATAAACAAAGCAAAAAGGGACAAACCCCCCAAAATTGACTCTTGACTCTAGAGAACAAACTGATGGCTACCAGAGGGGTGGGGGACCAGAGGTTGGGTAAAGTAGGTGAAGGGGATTAAGAGCACACTTATCATGATGAACATTGAGTAATGCATAGATTGTTGAATCACTATATCGTACACCTGAAACTAACATAGCACTGTATATTATCTATACTGGAACTAAATCTTTTTTAAAAATTTTAAAAAGCCTATTCATAGTATGGTCAGTAATTATAGGGTAACAAGCCTGAAAGGAATACTCACCCCTAAACCAAAAGACCAAGTCAGGAAGTCTCATTCTCTAGGATTGATTCTAACAATCATTCACTGACCATGGATGGGATATTATATAACTATATATTTTCCATGAGGATCCATTATATAGTAGGCTTTGGATTAGATTCTAGAGGTGATTAAATGTTATTTATAAACCAAGGATCCTCAAGATAATGAAAGTTGTGAAAAAAAAGGTGACAGTGTGATAAATAAATAAATAAATAAATAAATAAGCAAACACAAAAATGGACAGGGATTCCTATCAACCCTAGGAAACAAAGAAACTTGGGGAATGAAAACCTGTTCAGGGGAATGTAGTATCTGGGGCTCACAAATGTCCAGACATTCAAAAGGGGAAATCCCCAATGGTATGGACCCATCGCGAGCCTGTGTAAAATGTCTCTCAAGACTTTTCGTTTACCTTTGCTTTAATTCTGCGCTCACCAAACAGCCAATAATGTAATTACTAATTCTGTTTCCTTTAGATGCTGAAGAGAGTGCCCTGGATGAGACACACATATACCTAATAACTGGAAAAGTATAACCCCTTCTTCAAATTGCACTGAAGATAAAATTCAAATACCCCACCAAGATCTCCCAGACCTCACAATCTGGCTGCTACTGATTTCTCTGACCTCAACCCTATCACTGGCCCCATCACTCTAGGCTCTAGTCACACAGGCCTCCTTCTATTTCTGAAACACTCCAAACTTTTTCTTGCCTACCGTCTTTGCCCTTCCGGTTTTAACTGAGAGCAAGACTTGTCCTCAGATCTCCCTATGTGCTGATTACTTCTTACCAATCATGTCTAGCTAAATGTCACCTCCCCACATGGGCCTTCTGTGATCTCTTTGCCTATGGTTGCAAACTTTCCCCTTTTATGTGCCCCCTCCCTAGTCCCTATCTATCCCTTAACCTATATAATATCTTGTTTATTTTTTTTATTATCTTATTCCCAAACTGGAATAAAAGTCCAACACAGCTGCAGCCCCCAGCAATGAGCACAGAGTCAATACTCCATATTTGTTAAATGAGTTGAATGTGGGAGAAAAACAGTGTATGAGCTGCTCTAGACTAGAGAGAGGAGATTCAAATAGGGAGCATCATCTGAGGTAAATGGAACCTTCCCTTGTGCCCACAACGTAACTTTTACAAAGCACCATTAAAGTACCAGTCATTGCATGTATCTTATTTTTGTTTTTGTGTGTCCCTTTATCCCCACTCCAGTTTAGACCATGGACAACTTGAGAAGAACCATCTTGTTCATGTTGGTACCCCCAATGTCCAAATAAATGTTCATAGGATCCCTCAATGCCCTGCTGATGGAAATTGGCAGTTCAGAGGAAGAAATAGAGATTTTCTGTTAGATGAACTTTACTTAATTGGCTGGATAAGTGCCTGCCAGAATGAGCAGTTTCCACACACACACACAAACCCCCCCCAACACACACACAAAGATGCATATGGGTCATGGCAGCACAAAAAGATAGCTTTGGGTGAGTCCTTCAGCCCTCCATTTGTAGTCTCCATCAGCACCCTCCAAGTAACCTCCAAAAAGATTCCAGGCAACTCCCCAACCACATGGCTGCCCTGAGCTCTTCCTGCCTAGAAATGCTAGCACCATTTCTATCCACAGCAGTCAGACAGAAACAGCGACCACTTGACAGAAGTCCAGAAACAGACATAACAACAGCCTAGCTGAAAGTAAGGGTGCACAAATGGTGCACAAAGGAAAGTAAGGGTACACAAAGGTGCACCAGTAAGGACCAGCATTCAACAAGGAGTGACTGGAAAGAACTGTTTCATGTTTTAAACATTGCCAAGCTGAGTAACATGAGACCAAACTTGTTATTTAGCTCAACTATATATAGTTTGCATCCTGAAATTCACTCGTACTATATATAGTAGAGTTTTATTCATGCACTCGAACTGATTATGTGTGCTGGACTGGAGTGTTACAGTGGTGCCAGAAATGAAGAGAAAATGGAAATCTTCCACAGATCTATGGGCATGTTCTTTACGCCCATTGCCATTTTCACTAATGCGTGGTGGCGGCAGAAAGCTAATTGAGACCAGCCACGGAATAACAGGGTAGAACCTCCCCTGGAAAGAAAGCCTCCTTTCAGGCTTTTCCTTGAGGAGTATTTATTTATTTAAAGCCTGGCTCTGGTCGTCATTCAGAAATACAAAGAGGGTTTAAAGGCCCAAGTAATTATCCAGCTTTTATAACAAAAGAATAACACAAAAATAATTTATTGTCTTGTCTCTCTCAAGAAAGACAGTTCTACTAAACTGCTCATCATTAACTGTTTCATAAAGTTCAGTCTTTGGGATTTAGGTGATTTTTATTTAACTTCTGCTCCTTCTTGACTAAAATGGCCATTTTTCTGACCTGCTTTCAAAAGTAGAATGTTCTCTGGATAGCCTGGTTTAGGGGGGAGAAACTCATTTTAGTTCAGGGAGTCTCAAATCTCTTTGAAAAAGCTACTTTTGGTTGTCTCCCCAAAACTTGAGGTGTCTGGTAGGGGTGAGCACAATGAGTAAAGTCCCTAAAGGATAAGGGAGTCTTTCTGAGAGGGTGGGGTGGTAAACATTTAGTGTTTTTACCGTCCAGCATCTAACATCCCTTCCTGAAATATACCCCAGTTTCACGTTGGAGGATAATATTTCTCCTCTCCACCAACACAATTCACAGGAAGCTGATTTCCCTCCTGCTCTCACAGCGTAGTATGTGACCTCGGCTAAGCTAATGGTAGCATGCTAACTCTCTGGTTACAGTGACCCATTGGGAGATGAGCACATGAATCAAAATAGGCCAATCAAAACCCGTAAGACTCAAGTCTGAGACTTTTTCTGGAGCTCTTGGAGGAAAAGGTGGTCTTTCTTCTGTAATTCGTCATCGTGGAATTGATTGTCCGTGGCTGCCAGAGACAACTGGCAGTTACAGAACAGAACTAAGTCAGGAAGTAGAGCTGAGGACTGGATCCCTAAACTAAATTTGTAGTTTAATGCCTGAATTAAGCTGTGCCTGGACTTTTTGGCTTAGCTCACTCAGTAATTTTTTTTTTTTAAATTTTTGCTTAGATTAGCATGAATCGGGTTTTCTGACATCTGCATCAAATACAAACAAATAGAGGCTGCAGAAAATCGAGTACTTGAGCAAGATTGGGGGTTCGGTTGGAGATTCCTGGGACTGGTGGAAGCAACTGGCCTGAGGATCCCCCTGGAAAATCCTAAAGATAACTTTATAGATCCTGATCTAGACTGAGGATCCCCATCTTCCAAGAGTGTTTTTTACTTCAACTTAATTTTGTATTTCATGATTTAAAAGTCATAACTAAAGAAAATGGTATACACAAATAGATTCCACTCCTTCCCTTGCCCCACTCCAGCTCTTCTACTTAATGGATAACAATTTTTATTGTTTTGGGTTTATTCTTCCATGTGTTTCTTCATGCACATATAATCAAATATGAATATATTTTTTATTCCCCCTTCTTTTGTTTCACAAAAGATAATATGCCTGACTCTGTTCTACATGCATTTTATTTCTTCAATATATGTTCATTCAAGGAGTGCCCTCCTTTGAAATTCTGTCATACCTTTGATTATTCCTGGTTGCTTGCTTTCCACATAATATTTGAAATGGCTCACAGCCTTATTTAGCATATCCTACCACTTGTCTGCTGTTACCCTGGAGACATCTTGATTTAATACTGGAGAATCCTATTTCACCAGAATTAGAGAATTCAAATCAAGGAGCTAAAATGAGGGTCCAACTCTAAACTAAAAAAAAAACAAAAAACAAAAAAAACAAATCTAAAAAGTCTTATCTGAATACTAACAGACTGTTGCAGGCAGTGGGGGAAGGATTGAGGGGGATGCCAAGAAGTCTAATTTTTTTAGGCCAAAAAAAAAAAAGGATTAGCAGTGACAGGTATATAAGCAGATAACCCAGAAAGAAGAGAATATATTGCCACCAACTGATCCATTATTTTGAATAGATGTCAAATTCAGTCCTCTTGGTTGGGCAAAAATCTCTGATCAAAGTAATAACACTAACCCATGTGATCTTAACATTCACAGCTATTTCACTAACCTTTCAACAGACAGTGGCTTAAACAAGGCTTTGATAGAGGACTGACAGCCTCAGAACACAGACCTTAAAACATGGGATAATTCACTTGGGACAATGTGAAAGACAACATATTCAGACTGAGTCTATAAAGTAGAAGATCCAAAATTAACCTTTCTTTAAAAAATTATATTTAGCCTTCAATATGAGAGAAAATGTCTAAAAGAATATGAATTTCAATGAAACGATGAGTTGAAAATGAAAGGCAATCTACAGATACACTTATCATTTCACCGCAGAGAGTCTCGAAAATTTACCCTATCCCATTAGGCATTTGGCACTTGAATAAACTGAGCACAGTGCTTGGCACACACTAGCTCTGAATGATTTTGTGGGTGAATGAACAAATGAATGTCTTCGTGCAATGTGTTCACCATTGTTTTCCCCTAATACCAAGAGGCAAACCATCATCTGTGGATATTAACTTAATTCATTTGGGTATATAAGCAAAGGTTTCTGAGCTGTATGTCGTAGAGAAAAACTATTTTAAAAAAAGGAAATTACCATTGGATCTTACTATTTTGGTCCCTTTTTCTTTTCTTATATTGCAAAACTCTGTATTGATATATCCAGTGAGAGCCGATATTTTCTCTGGATTGGTTAGATTTCAAATGGGTTACATAAACACATTTCCATTTTTATGGTTTCATGCAGGTCTTATTTAGAAGTAAATGAGCCAGGCATTCTGTTCTTTTATCCTTTAAAAAATTAGCATTTATCATTTACTTTCCTTTTGATCTTCTAAAATTCCAATTGGGGAGTTAGAACTGAGTCATGAATTTTTTTTTTTTTTACTTTTTAGATAAATATATTTGCCATTTGTGTTTTACCAAGCTACAAACCCCAAGGAATGAATAACAATTCGAAGCAGATGCTCACAAAGAAAATAGGCCTTATAACAATATACGGCAGTAGTCTCCTCTCCAACCCCCTAACCCGTGGGGCTATGTTCCAAGACCCCCCAGTGGATGCCTGAAACCGCAGATAGTACTGAACCCTATGTATATTTACCATGTTTTTCCCTGTACCTCGGAGATATTGTGGGTTCAGTTCCAGACCACCACAATAAAGGGAATATCACAATAAAGCAAGTCAAATGAATTTTTTGGTTTCCCAGTGCATATAAAATTTATGTTTACACTATACTGTAGTCTATTAACTGTGCAATAGCATTATGTCTAAAAAAAACCCAATGTATACACTTTACTTTTTTTAAATATTTTATTTATTTGAGAGAGAGAGCAGAAGCCAGGGAGAGAGGCAGAGGGAGAGGGATAAGCAGATTCCCCACTAAGCAGGGAGCCTGATGCGGGGCTCAGTCCCAGGATCCTGGGATCATGATTCAAGTCGAAGAGCAGATACTTAACCGACTGAACCACCCAGATGCCCCCCAACATATATACTTTAATTTTAAAATATTGCTTAAAAAATGCTAGCCATCATCTGAGCTTTCAGTGAGGTAATCACAGATCACTGTAACAAATACAATAATTAAAAAGCTTGAAATATTGTGAGAATTAATAAAATGTGACACAGAGACAAAAAAGTGAGCAAATGCTACTGGAAAAATGGAGCCAACAGACTTGCTCCCCACAGGGTTGCTACAAACCTTCAATTTGTAAAAAAACACCGTCTTTCTGAAGTGCAATAAAGTGAAGTGGAATAAAATGAGGAATGCCTATACACACATACCTATGATACAGTTTAATTTACAAATGAGGCACAGTAAGATTAACAACAGACTAATTATAAAATAGAACAATTATAACACTATGCTGTAATAAAAGTTATGTGAATGTGGTTTCTCTCTCTCTCTCTCAAAATATTGTACTATATGATGTAGAAAAGATGTTAGGATTTGAAGCCAACTGCCAAGAAAGAATTCTTGACATGTCTTTGGTGCAAAAAGGTGATTTTATTAAAGAATGGGGACAGGCCCCATGGGCAGAAAGAGGTGCACTGAGGTCATGAGGAGTGGCCCACTATATACTTAAAAGTTGGGAGGGGCTTAGGGATAGCGTAAGTCTCAGGAATTTGGAAGCAAGGTTTCCAGGACCTTGAGGGGGCTAGTTACTGTTGGGAAAAGGTCATTTATTACCGTCTAATAAAACCTCAGTCATGAGACCCTTCAGATGTATATCGGTGGGTCATATGCTTGGGGGATGATTGCCAACACGTATCTTGGGGGGGTGGGTAGAGATAAAGGAAGTTTCCAAAGGAATTTTTATATGTTAAAGTAGACTTACAGGATCCTGCGGGGGGGGGGGGGGGGGGGGGGGGGGGCGGGGGTCAAGCTAAGATTGCCTTTTGCCTTTAGAAAAGTGTTAACTTCGAGGCAGTTTATTCCCTAGAGAAATGTCACTCTGCTTGTTTCAAGGACTTGTCAGTGGGCTGTGGGTAGCAAGGAAATTTAATAATTTTTCTTCTGCCTTTGTTTCCCACATCACTATACTTATCCTTCTTCTCCTGATAATGTGCGATAAGATGCCTACGTGATGAGACAAAGCGAGGTGAGCAACGGAGGCGTTGTGTCATAGCGTTAGGCTGCTGTGGACTTTCTGAGAATCCATCAGAAGGACCATTTGCTTCCTGACTGCAGCTGACTGAGGGGAAACTGAAATGGCAGAAAGCAAAACTGCGGATAAAGGGGGACTACTGAATAGTTTCAGTAAAACATAGCCTTCATAATTAAGGGATAAAGTTTCATCTTCTGTGTCCTAAAAATGAAATAGTTGGGGGCGCCTGGGTGGCTCAGTTGTTAAACATCTGCCTTCGGCTCAGGTTGTGATCTCAGGGTCCTGGGATCGAGTCCTGCATGGGGCTCCCTGCTCAGCGGGAAGCCTGCTTCTCACTCTCCCTCTGCTGCTCCCCCTGCTCGTGCTCTCTCTGTGTCTCTCTCTCTGTCAAATAAATAAATAAAATCTTAAAAAAAATAATGAAATAGTTGTTTGCTGGTCAGGTGATGTGAATCCAGATGCCGGGATCTTAGAAAACAATTATTAAACATACTTTACCCTCAAAAATGTGCTATTATTAATTAAGGTATATGTTTTATGCTGTTGTCAAATTTCACTAATTTTGTTTTGGGTGCAATAAAGTGACCAAAGAACATATATTTTGGAGCTAATGCTGTTTTTCTAAGAAAGCGAATTTTATAAAAGCTAATTCAGCATAAACTTACTCCAGTAATAAATCCATAGACTCAAAATGTGATTTAGCTCCCAGATTTGCACTTGTAAAATAAGCCAGGTTTCAATTAAAAATCACTAGGTTATGCCTAAACATCAATTAATTTTTGCCCCAGGGCACCCACCATTTCTATATTAAGTAGCCTAATAGAAAACACTTTACTTTCAAGGTTTTATTTCTTCACTAACACACCATGTGTGAAAAATACATTCTTGGCATAATATATTATACAATGGAGTTTGGTTACTTACTTACGTATGTTTCTGACATTTACAATACCTGCATTGTCCTCAGAAGGTAATGCAGGGTATATGAGGCTATAGACTGCAAACAACAGAAAAACAAGTTGGTTCACAGTTTGAATAGATTGGAATGTGTAACCAAAGAACAATAGAGACACTCTTTGTGTGTGGCTTTTTTAGAAAAAAAGCCACATTTTGGTTGTTTTAGTAAACAACTGTCTCTCAAGAATGGGTCACCAACCAAAACTTGTAACAGAACAAAATCTTAAGGAAGTTTTGCAGAAGAGAAACTAGCACATGAGATGAGTAATCCAAAGAGAAAAATAAAGGCAATATGAAATCCACAAGAAGATTTGGCCATAAGAAACCTGGATTTATAGGAGCACCTGGGTGGCTCAGTCATTAAGCGTCTGCCTTCTGCCTTTGGCTCAGGTCATGATCTCAGGGTCCTGGGATAGAGCCCCGCATCAGGCTCTCTGCTCAGCGGGAAGCCAGCTTCTCCCTCTCCCACTCCCCCTGCTTGTGTTCCCTCTCTCGCTGTGTCTCTCTCTATCAAATAAATAAATAAAATCTTAAAAAAAAGAAACCTGGATTTATATACATTTATATAATCCTAAGTGCTTTGATTCTGCTACAATGCTGCGGAGTCCACCTAAACATCAGTAGAATTAAAAACAAAAAACTGCAACAATTAGTACAACCTTCCTGTTGTTTTTCTGTTCTGTTTTTCTTCTTCTCTTCTAACCGCTAACCACCCCATTATAGAGCTTCCACTTTATCTTTCTTGCTCACCAAGGACCTTTGATTCACTTTTACTCTTTACAAAATTTAATTGACAATGATGCTGTTATAAATATCAAATTACTCTTCATGAAATTATCTCCTTTACAATGACTAAATGTCACCGTTATATTCTAAATCCACTTGCCTTATAAAAATGCCTTTATGGAATGAGTCATTTTTCTTTCAAGGCTTCTCAGAGCTGAGCATGTCTTATCAGTCATAATTTTTAAAAATAGTATCAGGGCACATATCTTCTAGGTTTCAAATCATTTTATTGGGCAGTTGAGGCTAATACATTTGTGACTCTCTTGTATTTGTGTGAGGGCTGGTGTTGGCATTGGACCTGAGGCTTTAAGAAGTAGTCAGTGACGGATTAAATTTAATGTAGGTCAGGCTTTTAGCCATTGGCGATCATAATGATACATTTTCTACTATTTGCATGTTTCTATATATTTCTAGAACATCATGGTTTTGTCATTTACTTTTTAGAAATTTGCAACCCCTTCAATTACCTCAGAGAAGTGTTCTTTGAATCCTTAAAACAAGATTAAATTGCTTACCTTTAAAAAAGAGAATACACATTTAAAAATAAATATATACATTATGCCACCTTTAGAAAAAGAAGGAACTCCGAACTAAACGCAGGAGATGTGGAAATTTCTTTGCCCTAGATTAATTTACTGAGAACAGAGGGCTCTTTGTCCATGTCTGGTGACAAAAGAGAAGTTCTAAGGATCAATATTCCACAGGATTCTATCCAACAAGCCTGAATTGAGTTTCTTTTCTTTTCTTTTTTTCCTGAATGTTGTTTGCATAGTTTAGGCAAAAAAGGAAATGTCTAGAGAGGAGGGATGGGGGGAAAATCCTATTTCTGCGATGTTAAATTCCTGTATGTGCACTCTAACGATTTAAACATTACTCAACACACGTGCTAGGCAGCTCAAGTTGCTGACTGAAATAGGTCCCAAGAGATTAATAAATGTACCTACCACCTTTGGAGAACTCTAGTTATAGGTCAGCCATTTCCTTTTCCTGTCCCTGCCTCTCAATAAGTAACTTCTGTTTCACATTATCCAAGTGGCATAGTCCAACTTAAGTAAAACATCATGGTTCTTAATGAGAAGTCTCAAATGCATCTTGCCTTCATAGTTAGCTTTCAGTGAACAGCCGGGGCAAAAGAGGTGCTATTAAAAGAACTGTATTTTCTTTATGGCTGGCTCTTGCCCTGAGACTAAAGCATGTTTGGTTAAGGATACTAAGTTGAGACAGGCTCCTTCATAAAAGAAAAACAAAAAAGAAAGAAAGAAAGAAAAGAAAAGAAGAAAGATTAAGAACAGGTCCTGCTATGTTTTTATAATAGTTCAAACTGAAAGCAAATGAATGTTTAACTTTTTAGGCAAAAAAAAAAAAAAAAAGAGTATATATTTCATTCTATTTATTTTTCAAGTTATTGCCAAGAAAAGTTAGTTCTTTATACAACCCCATGTGGACTGAGCCTTAGGGGTAAAAAAAATGGATTAAGTATTAGCCTTAAGAAGTTCAATGCTACAGATTCAAGAAGGAAGGATCCAGAGGGATCGACAAAACTCTATTGCTCAGACTTGTGGGGACTGTCCTCGAGTTGAGAGAAGTGATTTTTAGGATATGCAGTTTTTTAAAAATGGTTGTTTTGGTGGTGTTTCTCTTTCATACTTTTCTTCTCTGAAACCCTGTATGACCAAATTCAATTATTATTTTTATTCTCACACTTGAATAGGTATAAGTGCCCACCCCCACCACTTTGCCTTCTCCCCACTTCCCCGAAAACATGACTCCTCTCTTTTGTTCTCCTTATACTACCCACTCTTTGCTGTCTCCCTCCCTTCCTCCTGAAGATTGTATTTACCAAGCCATGTTTATAGGTTGCCTGCCATGTACCAAGCACGTCTCTCACCATAGTGTCAGGCCTTTTCCTTCCATCGACTTGTCATGGGCCAGCCCATGTCAGAACTGCCCAGGCCTGTTATTCTGGAGTCCCTCTTGCCCCATTCATTCTTTCTCTAAAGATAAAGCAAGGAACTCTAATGCTGAGAACATGTCTAACCAGAATGAAAATGAAAACCAGCCAAAGAAAATGTCCCCATTTCCCCTTCCCATGTTTATGAGGAAATATATGATGTGGGTCTACATCTGTGTTATCTCACTTAGTTTATACAGTTCACGAGACAAAGAGATTTGATTCCTGGCTCTACCACTTATTGTCTGGGTGATCTTGGACAAGTTTCTTAACCAGATGCCTAAAATCCTTTCTGGGACAAGGCAATGGTATAAACAAATAAATGATCTTGCTCAAATTTAATTTCCTAATTTAGAGGAAAGATAATTTAAAGGTTAAAAGCACAGGATCTGCACTTAAATATCCTTGGGTGGGAGTCCGGGACTTTCCACTGACTTGAAATAAGGCCTTAGTTTCCTCATTTATGAAATAGAGCCAATAATAATATCAACCTCATAAGGTTGTGGTGAGCACTGAATGAGATAATGCATAGAAAGCTTTTAACACAGTGCCTGGGACTCCATTAATGTTAACTATTGGGATCACTTATGCTGTTATTTTTAATAAGGTATCATCATGACAAAATCTTGGAGGCTGTATCACAATGTTAAAAGTGAGATACCATTTTATGGAAATAATCTACTGTGAAATAATAAGAAATATATATATTAGTCTCTGCCCTCGGTTCCTGGCACAGAACTCCTAAAACTTTTGTAAATACAGGGTAGGAGAGGAATTTTTTGTTCTAACATGTAGTCTTTGACCCTGGTTCCTGACATAGAGCTCCAAAGATCTTTGTCATTTCCTCGGTGATAAGAATATCTTTTGTTCTAATGAGGTGACTCTTGGTGGGTTTCTGGACGGTCACCAGAAAGACCAAGCCATGACTAGAGGCTTGGAAATTTTAGCCCCTTCTCTCCCCCCGAGTCCCATTCTCCAATCCAGAGAAGATCCATCATGCCTATGTGATGATGCCTCCACAAAAATCCCCAATAATATACGGTTCAGAGAGCTTCTAGGTAATTATTTTCATATATATGTCAAAAAGATAAGATTTTTCTTTTATTTGAGAGAGAATGCATGAGTGCTTGTGAGCAGGGGGAGGGGCAAAGGGAGAGGCAGAGAAAAAATCCCAAGCAGACTCTCCACTGAGCGCAGAGCCCAGCTCCAGACGATACCACGACCCTGAGACCAGGACCCAAGCGGAAACCAAGTTTGATGCTTAACCGACTGAGCCACCCAGGCACCCCAAAGATAACAATTTTTTTTAACAATCTGATCAAACCAAATTATTAAGCTTGATCTCTTAATATAATCAAATATTTAGCATTTAAATTTCCAATGTCTCATAAATGTCATAATTTTATTTAATGTGTTTGAATCAGGATCAAAATAAGAACCACAGGGCGCCTGGGTGGCTCAGTTGGTTAAGCGACTGCCTTCGGCTCAGGTCATGATCCTGGAGTCCCGGGATCGAGTCCCACATCGGGCTCCCTGCTCAGCAGGGAGTCTGCTTCTCCCTCTGACCCTCTTCCCTCTCGTGCTCTCTATCTCTCATTCTCTTCCTGTCAAATAAATAAATAAAATCTTAAAAAAAAATCTTTAAAAAAAACAAAAACAAAATAAGGACCACATACTGCAATGTGCCATAATGTCTTTTAAATCTCTTTTAAATTTTAAATTCCCTTACCATCCCATTTTTATATTCTTTGCAATTTATTAGTTGGGTTACTTGGTTGATATTTTATTTCAAAGATGCTTGTATCATTTGTTATCTGGAAGTTTGATAAAGAGAAATTTTCTTTTATCTACCATGTGGTTACCCAAGGTACGGCTAGAATAGAAAAAGCAGAATGGCATAAGAAATGCCTCATTCCTTTCCTTTATTTTCCAGTTTTCAAAACAGTGAGTTATTAGATTACTATTTAAAATTCAAATAGGGATTTATTATGAAAAAGACACTTTAGAATGTATAGTGTATAAGCATCATTGGTTTTTTGTTTGTTTTTTTACACTTCAACGACACGTAAAAATAAAAGGCTAGGAATTTGGAAGATTCTGGGAGAGCTCTGGGAAAACTGTGGAAGTGGCATATGCGAATATTTGGGGCACATTCTTGGTATGTAGATGACAGCGTATTGAAATGTTTGGGGAAAATTGGATGGGTTCATGGACAAATAAGCAAAGAAAAACACATGGCAATTTTTAATATAGGATAAATGAAGATTGTTTAAGAAAGGAGGTGTGGTTGGGAAGGCAACTTGGCTTGTCGGTCAACAGCATTTGCTTGGCCATAATAATATAAACACTGCCTTTGGTATAACAAAAAGTGTTGATGTGCTTATGCAGGGAACATAGGAAAAAGGGAAATGGGAAAGGTGGTATGGAGAAACAAAATCATCTACCATAGTGGGGAGTCAGTAGATTATATCTAAAATCAGTCAGTCAAGAAGTTAAATATTCTATTTAGAAAGAGGAATAAATATTAGGAAAAAAAACAGCTAAAAGAGTTGAAGTGATTGCCTCTGGGGAGTAGAACTGAGAGGTATAGAGGGATGTGGCAGGGGACTGATTTTTTATAGAAATCTTTAGGCAGGGGAGCATGGGTGGCTCAGTCGTTAAACGGCTGCCTTCAGCTCAGGTCACTGGGATGGAGCCCCGCGTTGGGCTCCCTGCTCAGCGGGGAACCTGCTTCTCCCTCTCCCTGCCGCTCTGCCTATCTGTGCTCGCTCTCTATGTTTCTGTCAAATAAATAAATAAAATCTTTTAAAAAAAAACTTTAGGCAACTTTCATACTATTATATACGTGCATTGCATGTATAAAAATAGAAATGAACCTAAAAATAAAGAGTTAAGTTTTCCGTGCGATAGGCACAATATAGAAAAAAGAGAGCTGCCGGGTGAAGTTTACTCTCAGGTCAGGAAAAGCAACACACAGAAATGTCTCAGCTTGCATTTAATCTGTGGACTTAACAAAGATCTCTTTCACCCACTTGCAGTGATCTTCTACTGCCCAAAAAGACCAAGATCAATGTTTTTTTCCTCTACTTCCAGTACATTTTTAATCATAACCACGAGCTTGTACTTCAGTCCTTCCCATGTTATCCAAAGTCACTTTTATCTTATGATCTTCTGCCTAACCCTAACCTTGATTTCAAGCTAAACCCTCTTCAGGAAACGGCCTATCAACTGCATTGATCTTATAGGCAGTATATGATCAAGCCCCATTAAATAGTCTAAAGTCTTGGGTAAGCTTCCCTTGTTGGCAATGTCATGAGCATTGTTATACATCAAACCAAGAGTCATACTGTCATACATACATGAGTGGTCAGGATTCCATGAACCAAGGCGAAGAGGACCAGAAGCTCTGTTTGGACTCTGCCCTTATGTCTCTTCCTTGACTGATTTTAATTTGTATTCTTTTGTTGTAATAAAACAGTAATCGTAAGTGGGACGCCTGGGTGGCTCAGTCGGTTAAGCGACTGCCTTCGGCTCAGGTCATGATCCCAGGGTCCTGGGATCGAGTCCCACGTCTGGCTTCCTGCTCTGCGGGAAGCCTGCTTCTCCCTCTGCCGGCCGCTCCCCCTACTTGTGCTGTCACTCAAATAAATTAAAAAATCTAAAAAACCAAAAAACAAACCCCAGTAGTCATAAGTATAGTGCTTCCTGAGTTCTGTGTGTCATTCCAGCAAATTATAGAATTGAGGGTGGTCATAGGAATCTCTGAATGTATAGCCAGCTAGTCTGAAATGAGGATGGTCCTGGGAAGCCACAAACGGGTAGCTGGTGTCTGAAGTGAGAGCAGTCTTGTTCACTCCGAATGTAGAGTTAGCTAAACTCATTGTCGTAACTCAACACTAGGGAGCTGCCGGGACAGGAAAGGCCACGCAGGAAGTGAAAGTCCTTGGAGGTGAGTATCAGACCCTGCTTAATTCTCTAGTCTGGGCTGTGGCCCTCTCCCCACACTTCAAACCACCGGACAGCCACCTCAGGTTCAGCACGTCTTCCCACAGCCCCAGATCTCAGAGACCAGTCCTGTCCGTAGGCTGCCGGGGTTTATTATTATTTTTTTTTTATTTATTCATGAGAGACAGAGACAGAGAGAGAGAGAGACAGAGGGAGAAGCAGACTCCCTGCTGAGCAGGGAGCCTGATGCGGGACTCGATCCCAGGACCCTGGGACCACGACCCGAGCCGAAGGCAGACGCCCAACCATCTGAGCCACCCAGGCGCCCCGGCTGCCGAGGTTTAAGGAGCACTGGCCCCGCACTCTGGGACTCGACGCTAGCACCTGTCAGACCTGCTGTCGCAGTCAGGGTCTCATCAGGAAGAAGATGATTAGAAAGGAGTTTCCTACAAAAGAGTGGTCCCGGGCAACCACAAGGGATAGAGCAGTAACTGCCAAGAATAGCAGCCCAAGACTCACACACACACAAGGAGAGAGAATGGAAGAGGATTCTAGAAAGGTGGCTGTCCCAGGGCACAGCCAGCCGGAAGCAGCCTCTCCTTTCCTCCCCCTTTACCTGCAGGGCTTTCCAGACTCAGCCGGAGCTAGGGGTGAGGGAGGCTGTGGATGCAGCCCATGCACGTCAGCCTATGGGGTGGAGAAGACCAGAAAGCAGATCTGCAGGGATAGATGGAAGATATTCCGCACCTGGGTTCAAATCCTTTCTCTGACCTACCAGCTGCGTGATCTTTAATACGTCATGTAAACTCAGTTCCTTCTTTGTTAAAACAGAGGGCTTTAGTAACCAAGGACCAAAAGGAAATAATGTACATGAAGTAGGGGGTGTAGCACCTGGGTCATAGCAAGGGCTCTGCATCCGGCAGCCGGCAGTACTTACTGGAGGATTGCTGTTCTGCCTCTGCCTTCATGCCCAGCTCTCATTCCTGGGCTTCTGACTTGCTTCTGAGACCCAGTTGCCCCCAGGACCCCATTTTGATCATTGGATCCAGGTCCTTTTTATTGTGCCAGAGACCCTGTTATTTGCTTTATCCTGCGGCCTCTAAGGAATGACACCTGGCTGCATGCTTGTAGGTAACCATGGAAACCTGCTGCCTTCATCAGGTGACTAAAGGCAAATTGGTAACAGCCTGATGACAGTGAAGGGGAGAGAGGCTGAGAGCAAAGATTATTAGGAGCCAGGTTAAGCAAAAACTGTGCTCCAGACTTGGGGTTGAATATTTCGACCCCCCAGAGAGTTAGCACCTAGCTCCACACTGGGGACCCCCTCCCATTAGCCCCAGTGCATAGAGGACACAATGTCCTCACAGTGCAGAGGCACCCATGGCCTGCTGACTTCCAGTGAGCTCTGCGTACATTGCAAACTCTGCAGGAGCCATTTTGTTGAAAAGCTCTCGGCTTGCATCAGCTTCCTCTGAGGACTTGGTTCAGGAAACCAGGACTAGATTGGCCAGAAGCAGAATGGAACAGATCTACAATTTTAGAGAAAGGGAGTGTGTTCGTTTTTTACGGTTGCTCTTACAAAGTACCGCAACCTGGGTGGCCTCAAGAGCAGACATTTATTGTCTCGCAGTTCCTGCCGCTAGAGGTCCAAGACCCATGTGTCAGCAGCATTGATGCTTTTTAAGGACTGTAAGGAAGATTCTGTTTTGTGCCTCTCTCCTTGTTTCTGGGGTTTGCTGGCCTTCTTTGGCATTCCTTGGCTTGTAGAAGCATCACCCTGATCTCTGCCTTTACTCTCACATGACATTCTGTGTGTGTGTCTGTGTGTCTGTGTCAAATTACCCATTTTTTTTAAGGACACCAGTCATATTGGATTAGGAACACCCCCCCCCCCCGCCATAATGGCCTCATGTTAACTAATGACATCTGTAAGGACCCTATTTCCAAATAAGATCACATTCTAAGGTCCTGGAACTTAGGACCTCAATATATGAATTTTGAAGAGACACAATTCAACCCATAACAGGGGGTACAGGGGGGAAAGTCCATCCCATGACACCTGTCTTGGTTCTTAAATATTGATCCTTCTGGAATTTCTCACCACTGGGCTACCTGCCTATCAGCAAGCCTCTGATATTCTGGGTTGTGCTTTTTGCCCTACAACACCTGGTCTTGCCCATCTAGATGCTCCCCTTCAGAGATCTCGCTCCCTCTCACCCCTGGGTGTACATCTCCGTATCTCTAATCTGCCAGTATTTTTTCTGTCTGCCTGCAAAAGTTGAGTGTTTTCTTAGGACTGGCCTTACTTCAGGGGGTGTGTTGAATCCAGGTCCCTGTTTCTTTAGTGGTGCCCCCAACTTCTGTAGGTAGTGGGGCCCAACTTCACTAAGGGAAACCAGCAATGTTTGAAGTTCACACGGAAGTGAGAACATTTAGATCCAGACAGGCAAAGTTCAGAGCCAGGGAGAAGGATGCGTAGGTAAGCAGAGTTCACGTGTACCTTGGAAGATCTAAGGGTGTTTACGACTGCCCGCTTGACTGGATGGCCCAGGCCCAAAGGCTAGATTGCAGCCGTGTGAAGGTCTGCAGATGGGTCATGCCCCAGAGGAAAGCAGGAATAATCTGGCAGTGGTTAGGAACATGAATTTGTTCACTAGGCCTCAATTTCTGCATCCATAAAATCAGACCCATACACAAAAGTTATCTTACGGGATTTTTGTGGTGATTACATGAATAATGAATATATGGCCTTAACCCAGTGTCTGGTTAGCTATGGTGACCATGACGGCCATTTACAGACATTTTACTGCTTCTACAAAGTTCCATGATGTTGACAACTAAGTAGTTTCTGGGTGTGACAGATCAGAACTGCTGCTCCTTTCTTCTTGAAATCACATACCCACACAAAATTCCACAAACTCTGGGGAAAATGCTGACTATTCTTTGAGGTATTTCCACACAGTAGTAAAGCTGGGTGGGGACCATTGATTGGGGAAGAAGCTATCAATTTGTATCAACTTAAATATTTTAAGTAGCTTTCCTGGCATGAGCAGGGAAAGAGTAACAGGTATCTTTTTCTTCTTCTCCAGGGAAAGGAGAAATTCTGTGGGTTCCTGAGATTCCAACACTGGGCTAGAAGTAGATCCTGAGTGATAACAATGATCCTACACACTTCCTAACTTAGCTCAAAAATACCCACACGCCTTTCTAACAGGGTCAGGTGCACCTGATCATTTTGAAAAGATAATTTCCTCAGATGAGAAGTGAACCACATAAGTAGTCATTATGTGCACCCCTCCTGCCCCTCCACAGTGTGATTGAATGTATTTTAGGAACTAAAGTTCAAAATGTGAGTTTCCTGGGTAGAGAAAAATAATGTCAGAAAGCACTTAGGAAGAAGCACTGCAGATTCAATATATTCAAAGATCTGTCCTTGGCCTTTTTTTCTGTTCTCCTTGAAAATGTCATTAAAATTCCAGCTTGTGATGGAGGTCAGGTTCCTGCCTGCAGCGGCAGCATATGGTCTCTGGAGGGCTGGGTTCTCCATCTCTAGTGCCGGCTGGAAGATCCACCTACAGCGTCCTCGTCAAAGCAGTAGATCACAGAGGGACGTGATCATGTCTACTCTTGCAGCCAACCCCACCTTTCCTTCTTTCCCTGGGACCCCTTTTTCCTTCAATGCTACTATTATGCTGCTGCTCATCTAGGCTTGAAACTGCTAAGTCAGTGATTCGTAGCATTGTTTGAAGTCTCAGACACCTTTAAGATTGGTTGGAAGTAATCGGCTCTCCCCAGAAAAAGGAATATATGACTGTGCTCACTTCGGCAGCACAGATACCAAAATTGGAACGGCACAGAGACAATGAGCATGGCCCCTACTCAAGGATGACATGCAAATTCATGAAGCGTTCCATATTTTTAATTCTGTGGAATGGATAATGGATAAAAGGAGTGTGCTAGGCTGAGAACATCTCCAACAAGCACATCAAAGAACAATACATGCAGCAGGATTCTAGTTATTAAAAGAAACAAGCCCAGGAAAAATAAAACAAGACGAAACCAGAGAGGGAGACAAACCATAAGAGACTCTTAATATTAGGAAACGAACTGAGGGTTGCTGGAGGGGAGGGGCGTGGGGGGGGTGGGGTAACGGGGTGTTGGGCATGAAGGAAGGCATGTGATGTAATGAGCACTGGGTATTATGTAAGACTGATGAATCACTGACCTCTACCTCTGAAACTAATACACTATATGTTAATTAATTGAATTTAAATTTAAAAAAGACCCCCCCCAAAAAAGAAATATGTGGCTATTTACACAAATAGTGTGATTCACTATTACTCAAAATTTCAGGGGGTCTTCAGGCTCCCCTATCAAAGCAATTCTGATTCCTGTCTTTTACTTCATAACAACACCTGCTCAAAAATCTCCCCACTGTCAGTAAAATATGTCTGCATTCCTTAGCCTGGCACATCGAGCATCCCATGATCTGACTGCAGCCCCTCTTTCTAAAATAAATGGGTTAATGCATGCACAGCACAGTGCTTGGCCCATGGTGAGCACTCTGGAAGTATTAGCTATTATTAGTATTATATTAATTATTATTATTATTATCCTTTGTTTCAGCCCAACCACAGCTCCCTGTGTTTTTATTCTTCCTGCCAGTCATGTACTCCCCATCTCCCTAAGTCCTCCAGCCTTCACAGATCACAGTTCCCTGAACTTGAGCCCCCTCCTATAGGAAATTCAACCCCTTCCTCAATATTTCTGAATTTACCCAGAGCTTTTTTACCTTCTCCGGGTTGGGGATTTTCACCTCCTGCCCTGAACCCCTGTCCTAGCTTTTGAAGAATGATGTGACCATACTGAAGTTTATGGGATAGTGGAGGTATTTAATAGGCGTGGCCAATACTGAAGTTGGTTGGCCCTTCCGGGCATGGGGAATTTAGTTATTGGCCATTTTTCATGACCCACAACCTGCTGCCCTATTGCCAACTGAGTTCTTTTCATAGAATCTTGTTGCCTCCTTACTTCTTCGAGTTCTAAGCCCCCCAAAAACTCCTGCCCTGAGCCTCTCAAAAGGAAGTCAATATCATTTCTCTCTGGAACACCCTCTTTATCCCAAGGGAGACACTAGTTTATTGGATTCTTCAGGGCAATTCAGCTGCCTCTTGACTTCTACTTTTCCTCTTCGCCCTAGACCTTGCTTTTTGTAACTAAAAGGTCCATCAATTGTTTTTCCTAAAACGAAGAGGAAATCGTAGCATTTCCCATGATGTGGAAACTGCCACCATCACTTTTTTTTTAAAGATTTTATTTATTTGAGAGAGAGCGAGTGTGTGCACACAAGTGGGAAGGGGCAGAGGGAGAGGGAGAAAGAATCTCAAGCAGACTCTGCATTGAGCACAGAGCCCAATTTGGGGCTCGATCCCATGACCACAAGATCATGACCTGAGCCAAAACCAAGGGTTGGACACTTAACCAACTGAGCCACCCACGTGCCTCACCATCACTTTTTTTTTTTTTTAATACTGGTAGTAATTTTCTCTTTCCACGACACTCTTATTCCTGCATGTCCAATTTATTCCCATCTCTCCAGGCCCAAGCATGAGGGTCAGTATGCTGTTTCCCTTTTCCACAAGGCCTTTCCCAACTTTCTCAATCAGAAATAAACCTTTTCCTGAACTTGTGGGTTTTTTTCTGTATTTGTCTTATGACATTGTCTTAGTCCATTCAGGCTGGTATAGCAAAAATACTATAGACGGGGTGGCTTAAACAACAGAATTTTATTTCTCATGGTTCTGGAGACTGGGCAGTTCAAGACCAAGCTGCCAATATAATTAACAAGTCAGGAAACGACAGATGTTGGCGAGGATGCGGAGAAAGGGGAACCCTCCTACACTGTGGGTGGGAATGCAAGCTGGTGCAGCCACGCTGGAAAACAGTATGGAGGTTCCTCAAACAGTTGAAAATAGAGCTACCATTACGATCCAGCAATTGCACTCCTGGGTACTTACCCCAAAGATACAAATGTAGGGATCCGAAGGGGTATGTGCACCCCAATGTTTATAGCAGCAATGTCCACAATAGCCAAACTGTGGAAAGAGCCAAGATGTCCATCAACAGATGAATGGATAAAGATGTGGAATACACACACACACACACACACACACACAGGCACACGCGCGTGCGCGTACAATGGAATATTATGCAGCCATCAAAAAACACTAAATTTTGCCATTTGCAACGACGTGGATGGAACTAGAGGGTATTATGCTAAGCGAAATAAGTCAACCAGAGAAAGACATGTATCATATGATCTCACTGATATGAGGAATTCTTAATCTCAGGAAACAAACAGGGTTGCTGGAATGGTGAGGGTGGGAGGGATGGGGTGGCTGGGTGATAGACATTGGGGAGGGTATGTGCTATGTTGAACGCTGTGAATTGTGTAAGATTGATGAATCACAGACCTGTACCTCTGAAACAAATAATACATTATATGTTAAAAAAAAAATAGTAGGAAGGGAAAAATGAAGGGGGGACATTGGAGGGGGAGACAAACCATGAGAGATATGGACTCCAGGAAACAAACTGAGGGTTTTAGAGGGGAGGGCAGTGGGGGGATGGGTTAGCCTGGTGATGGGTATTAAAGAGGTCACATATTGCATGGTCACTGGGTGTTATACGCAAACAATGAATCATGGAACACTATATCAAAAACTAATGATGTAATGAATGGTGATTAACATAACATAATAAAATAAAATAAAATAAAAAAGATCAAGCTGCCAAAAGATTCAGGGTCTGATGAAGCCACTTCCTGGTTCATAGATGGCCTCTTTCTTGTGTCCTCTAACAGCAGAAGTGGGAGAGCTCTTTGGGGAACTAATATAAAAGGAACTAATTTTATAGGAACTAATCCCCATCGTGGGGGCTGAATCACTTCCCAAAGACCCACCTCCTAATATCATCATATTGGGGGTTAAGATTTCAACATACGAATTTTGGGGCAACACATTCACTCCATAATAGAAATTTACTGCTTTCTATGTTGTATTAATTTCTTTCTTCTTTTTCTTTTTTTAAGGAAGGAGCAGGCTCTCCACTGAGCAGGGAGCCCGATGCGGGACTCGATTCCAGGACCCTGGGATCATGACCTGAGCCAAAGGCAGACACTTAACCAACTGAGCCACCCAGGCATCCTGTATTAATTTCTTTATATACATGTCGTATCTCTATAAATTCCAACTTCTTGAAGATAAGATCTGTGTTTGATTCATTTATATGGCACAAGGCCTCTCAAACAGTGAGTGTTGCCTTTAGGGTTCATCCTGGCCATATATAAGATCTCAAGGACATTCCCAAATAGGGCTATGATCTTCTCAGCCGAAATAGTTTTTACTTACTGCGGAAATGAAATGGAGATGATCTTTGAAAACAGTTTCACTGGTGAGTGGGCCAAGTGATTTAAATCTCCCATTGTTTACTCAGTGTTAAGAGATACAACAGCCCACAGAATTGAGGTCAGTTAAAGAGATTTCCTAGTAAACATATTTTTCAAATGACACTAAAATTTGTTAAGAGGCCTCATGCATTGTCAAATTAGGGCCAGAGGTGGGAACATCATAAAGTGGATATAGGATGGGAATTTCATTAAATACTAAAAAAAAAAAAAAAAAAAAATTCAATGTGCTAGAAAATAGACTATACGTGTGGATTATTGGAACAGTAACTAGAGAGTAAGAACCCAGTATTTTTTCCTGTGCTCACACAGGGAAATTCAGACTAAATAATAATAATGACAAAGAGGAGGAAAAGAAGAAGAAGAAACATTTATTAAGAAATTGCAGGGTGCCTGGGTGGCTCAGATGGTTAAGCGTCTGCCTTCAGCTCGGGTCATGATCCCGGGGTCCTGGGATCAAGTCCTGCATTGGCTCTCTGCTCCTTGGGAGCCCGTTTCTCCCTCTCCCTCGGCCTCTCTCTCTCTCTCTCTCTCTGTCATGAATAAATAAATAAAATCTTTAAAAAAAAAGAAAGAAAAATTTGAATGTGCTGGGTACTCCAGGTACATTTTCTCATTAATCTGGTGTGTTAGGTAATATTATTTTCACTACACAGGTCACTATATAGAAGTCACTCAGAATAAGTTACAGAGCTGGGATCAAACCCAGTCCTGTCAATTTCCAGAAACCAAGTCCTTTTTGTTGCTGTTTTTTGATTATGTGAACATTACACCTATACAACAATGAAGATTTTAAAAGAAAGTAAACACAATCTTGTAATGGGTAGATATTTTATGGTAAAGACTTCTTTGTACTTTTTGTAGATCTGTTTAGAGATTTTTTGCTTGGATCAACTCTAAGATTGGTTAAGAACACATAACTGTACTATATGCAGTTTTCAGTGAACTTTCCCAGATAACCAGCTATGAAATTTGATGACATATCTCATGATTCTCTATCCTCCCCCCAGTTCATCCTTGTTTCAGAAGTCCTAGAAATGACCGGGATATAGGACAGAAATTCCTACCATTTGATGTTGTTGTGGGTGCTGTGATGTGCTGCCTCCCTAGATTCCCTGCTTCAGGATGGAGGCAGTCATTCTCTCACCTGCTGGGAGAGTCAACTGATAGCTCTCAGATCAACATTTCTCCAAGAATTGACCTTCCTCAGCTGAAGAAAGCTGCCTTGCAGCCATTTCTGATGACTGACCAATGATGGGTGGTGGTGGGAGAGAACCCAAGTGTTTAGGTGTTCAGTGAGCAGACTGTGCTAGGGAGGTGTGGGCTCCACGTTCCAAAGAAGCTAAAGATGCCAGATAGGTCCAACTCTGTCCCCTCGGTGGTCCCACCAGCCGTTGCAGGCATTCCAGCCCCCCTCGCTTAGCCTTCCTCCAGACACTGCACCCAGGAGTGTGGGAACCAGGTGTGGGGTCCCCACCAAGGCTGAGAGGGAGGAAGAGGACCTCACTGACTTTAAAGAGTTAGGTAGATACTGGTCAGAACTGTTTGCCTTCACCTCTAGCTAGTGGAACAGCAGCTGCAGGCCGAAGTATTTTATGATGTGTGGCTGTATGCCAGGAACAGTCCTATTTAGCCATTAAGATGTAAAACAACAGTTTTACAGAATGTTTTAGCCTTTGTTTTTATTGTGGCTTTCTTACTAAGTGCCAGACACCGTGCCAAAAGTTAGGTGTGCACTATCTCTTTTAATCTTTACAATAGCCCTTTGACACCAGCCTTGTATGAACTGATTAGAAAACTGAAGTTCAGAGAGATTAAGGAATTGCCTCTGGACTTCACCATAATAAAGAACATCTAGCAAGTGGAAGGCAGGTCTATCAGGAATTTCAGGGTCTTGACTCAAGGGGCTCTCTGCTGACTTGCCATGACGTTGTAGCCCACCAGAATCACTACCTAAAGAGCTCGTGTGACAAGCTTAAAAAGATCCAGCTGCAATCTTCCCAGCAGCAGCAGTGCCTAGTCTAGTGTTTTGTACATAGGAACTAAATGGCATTAAAAGGTCCTGACAGATCTCTTTAACGATAGATGTCAATGGGACAGACCAAAAAAGGCAGAGTCGACTTTTTATTCACACCATGGAAAAGAACTGAAGTCCCATCCTCATTCATCAGAATCTTCTAGTTCCTGTGATAAGCAGAACTTGCAAAATCGGATCCCAAGGTGATGTGTTTTTCTTGAACTGAAAGTACAAATGAGTCAAACGTTGTCATTGCTGTCTGGGACAAGTGGTTAGGTGAGCACATTTACCTGCGGGAACAGCCTCCTTTCTGAGCCGGGCCCTTGCCGCAGCCTGCTGCCTGCTGCCTGCTTTGGCTCCCCACGGTGTCCCCAGCTGCTGACACGCTTCCTGGCACATAATAGACTCTGGATAAATCTGTGTTGAAAGTCAATGAGCTGTTCTGAGCAAAGTCTCAGGGTACTGGGATTGGGATAGAGAACACCCACTGAGCATCAGTACTGTGCTACATGCTGGGGGTACAAAGGTGGATTCAGTAAGCTACAAAATTTGCCGGACCCAGTGCAAAATGGAAATGAGGGGCGCCTGCACCTCCTTCAGATATTAAGAATTTTCAAGACAGTGACAGCAGAGCGTTAAACCAAATGTGGCGCTCTTCTGAGTATAGGGTCTTGTGGGACTGAGTAGTTTCCATGCCCAGGAAACTGGCCCTCCGTGAATTAGAAAGTTTCTGTTATCAAAGGGTTCTCAGCTCAGTGGGCAAGGAAAAAAGCCTACACAATGATGATTTGGTGTGATAGTGTGTTTTGGGAGGGGGTGTGAGCATTATGAGAGCAAAGACTCATTTAGACCTCACACAGGTATTATAATCTCCTTTGTTTAACCTAAAATACTTTTACCATATTACCTGTTTAATGGCTTTATTGAGGTATAATTCACATACCATGCAAATCGATTCACCCATTTAAAGTATACCATTCAAATGGGGCCCCCGAGTGGCTCAGTTGGTTAAACATCTGCCTTCTGCTCAGTTCATGATCCCAGGGTCCTGGGATGGAGTCTGACGTCGGGCTCCCTGCTCAGGGGGGAGCCTGCTTCTCCCTCTGCCTCTGCCCCTCACCCGACTCATGCTCTCTCTCTCTCTCTCTCTCTCTCTCCCCCACCCCTGCCCTGCTCCTGATCTCTCTCTCTCTCTCTCAAATAAATAAATAAAATCTTAAAGTGTACCATTCAATAGTTTTTAGCATACTGACAGAGATATGTAACCATTCCCACAGTCAATTTTAGAACATTTTCATCCCACCAAAAAGACACCCCATTCTCAGGAGCAGTCACTCCCCATTCTCCTCCATTCCTCCCAGCCCAAGGTCACCGCTAATTTTTTTTTTTTTTTTTTTAAGATTTTATTTATTTATTTGACAGAGAGACAGATAGTGAGAGCAGGAACACAAGCAGGGGGAGTGGGGGAGGGAGAAGCAGGCTTCCTGCTGAGCAGGGAGCCTGATGCGGGGCTCGATCCCAGGAATCTGGGATCATGACCTGAGCTGAAGGCAGATGCTTAATGACTGAGCACCCAGGTGCCCCGCTAATTTTGTTTCTGTCTCTATAGATTTACCTATTCCTAAGAGTGGAATTGCTGGTGATATTGTGTTACTCAATTATTTAAATAACAGCTTTATTGAGATATCGTCATATACCATAAAATTTGCCCTCTTAAAATGTACAATTCAGTGTTTTTTTTAGTATATGCACAGGGCTGTACAACTGCTACTATCTAATTCTAGAACATTTTCATCATCCCAAAAAGAAATCTCATAACCCTTAACAGTCAAACCCTCCAGGCCCTGGCAGGCACTAATCTGCTGTCTGTTTCTATGGATTTGCCTATTCTGGAAATTTCATATAAATGGAATCATCCTATAATATATGATGTTTGTGTCTGACTTCTTTCACTTAGCACAATATTTTCAAGGTTCATCCATTTTGTAGCACATATATATTCTCCTTCTTATAGATGAGGAAACCAAGACTCTGAGAAGCTAAATGATTTGCTCAAGGTCACATAGGTGGTAAGTAGAAATATTAGGGTGACCTTAGAGCCAGTTTGCCCAGGACTGTCCCAATTTTAGCACTGAATGTCCCATTCTTGGGAAATCCCTTCGTCCTGGTCAAACCAGGACAGGTGATCACCCTGGCTGGGATTCAGCCTAGTCTGCCTGAGATACAACTTTGTGTGATAAAGAGGTGCAGGATTCTCCAGGTGAAACCAAACCAGCATATCCTAGAATAGTGTAGAAAACTTGGACATTATCTCAATACCCCTTAAACCAATCTTTGTGCTCCTTTCATTTATGTATCTAAGTCTCCACTTTAATATTCCCCAACTTTTGATCTCAGGGCTGTAAGTTCGAGTTCCATGATGAGTGTAGAGATTACTTAAAGATAAATTTTTTCTTGAAAGAGTTTATTTGTTCATTTGAGAGAGAGAGACACACACACACACACAGACCACAAGGAGAGGGAGAGGCAGAGGAAGAGGGAGAAGCAGAATCCCCGCTGATCTGGGAGTCCGACATGGGGCTCGATCCCAGGACATGGAGATCGTGACCTTAGCCGAAGGCAGGTATTTAACCATCTGAGCCACCCAGGTGCCCCTAAAAATAAAATCTTAAAAAAAAAAAAAGTAGGATGCAGTCATCATGACACTTTACCCTTAAATGCCTAAAATATGGATCTTCTAGAAAAAAACATTCTAATAAATAACCACAATACCACTACTAACACACCTAAGAAAATTAACATTAATTCAATAATACAATTGAATATATTCTCTATATTCAAATTTCTCCAATGGTCTTAAAATTGTCTTTTTTAAAAAAAAATATTTTATTTATTTATTTGTCAGAGGGAGAGAGAGAGAGAGCACAAGCAGGGGGAGCGGCAGGCAGGAGAGGCAGGCTCCCTGCTGAGCAAGGAGCCAGGTGCGGGATTTGATCCCAGGACCCTGGGATCATGACCTGAGCCAAAGTCAGATGCTTAATGGACTAAGCCACCCAGGGGTCCCTCTTTTTTTTTTTTTTAAGATCTTAAAAATGTCTTTCATAAGCAGACTTTTTTCTCCTCTAAGTGGAGTCTAATGAAGATTTACACATTGCATTTGGTTGTTATCTGCTTACTCCCTCTTAGCCAAGAAAAATCTCTGCCTTTTGGTGGTTTCCATGACACTTTAAGCTAGTTGTCTTACAGGTTTTTTCTAAATTCTGGATTTGCTTGACTATTTCCTTGTTTAGATTCAGGAAAGAATTCTGCATAGGGGGTGTTGTGTACCCCTTAGTGTGTAAGATCAGAAGGCTGCCCATTGTCTTACCATTGGTGATGCCAAAGTTTGATTGCTTGGTTAAAGAGTATGTCTACCAGGTCTCACCATGGTAAAGATACATTTTCCTTTTGGAATTATTAACTGATCTCTGAGATGCTACTTTGAAGCCATGTGATTATCTTGTTCCCTAACAACCTTTCACTCAATAGCTTTAGCATCTGTTAATGATGGTACACTGAAGCAATTACTATATTGGCAGTTGCAAACTCCCCTATTCATCTACATTTACTAGCTGGCATGCTTTTGAATCACTGTGAACTCATAGATTTTTTTTTACATTTCATTTAATGTGTTGTAATCCATTACCATCATTAATTTTTTGATGCCCAAATTGCCCAAATTTTGGCAACTGGGTGCTCCTAAAATCCAAGATTTGAAAGGTCTTTAAAAGCTAATGTATATGTCACAAAATATGATGGTTTGGGGGCCATGAAACTCTAAAAAGTAGGCCACATTCATATATTATTAAATACTTTTTGAATAGTTCGTTGGCATAAAGTGTTTGCTACCTAAAACAAATTCAGAAACAATCTGTTGACAATACCTTTGATACTCTTAGAAGCTATGTTGTAAAACATTTTCTTTGAACTTGATGTATTGTAATAGGACTTCTTCCTAAGAATACGAATGAATTTTGATCATCATATATTATTTGAGTTTATAACAAGATTTTAAATGTCTTTAACCCAACTTTTCAAAGTGGCACAGGAAGAGTCAGAAAATTAATACAGCTGCATTAGATGCTGGAAATTTCATCTCCTGAGCAATGTTGATGGAGTATAAGAATGAAGGAAATTTAGGGCGCCTGGGTGGCTCTGTCGTTGTGTCTGCCTTCGGCTCAGGTCACGATCCCAGGGTCCTGGGATCGAGCCCCACATCGGGCTCCCTGCTTCGTGGGAAGCCTGCTTCTCTCTCTCCCACTCCCCCTGCTTGTGTTCCCTCTCTCGCTGTGTCTCTCTCTGTCAAATAAATAAATAAAATCTTTAAAAAAAAAAAAAAAGAATAGAAGGAAACTCTAAGTAGCCCCCAAATAGATAGAATTGGGTTGGGTTGCAAGTCATAGAAGGCCAAACAATGGCTTTACCCCACGGGGACTAAATCTCTTCTCATGTAATAAAGCCAAATGTGGTCAGTTCAGGGCTAATGAAGCTGCTCAATGATGTCATCAAGGCTTCTTCTTTCTTTCTACTCCACCATCCTTAGTCTGTCGCTTTTGTCCCATTCTAAGATGGCTACTGAAATTCTAAGGTACTGTATCCGTGTCGGGAAGAAGAGGGAAGGGATAAGAGGTCAAACTGAATCAGTCCCTATCAGGAAATGTTCTCAAAAGCCCCAAGCAGATCCTTATGTTTCTATCTTGTTGGCCAGAATTGGAACATCATGGTCCCTTTCCCTGCAAGGCAGTCTACAGTAGAAGAAAGTGAAGAAGAAGGGAGCTACAAATAGCTTTTGGGTGCCAAAACACAGTATCTACAGGCATGTAAATAGCTAGGTATCTTTAGTGAATATTTCACAAAAGTGACATCTAAAGAAGTTACCATGGCCAACCAAAGTCTGTTGCCTTCCATTCATAAAGCAAAAATTTTTTGAGCATCTTCTATGTACTATTATTTCACTGAGAATATAAAGATAAAAGTGATATATTCTGGGCACGTGGGTGGCTCAGTTGGTTAAGTGACTGCCTTCGGCTCGGGTCATGATCCCGGGGTCCTGGGATCGAGCCCCACATCGGGCTCCCTGCTCCGCGGGAAGCCTGCCTCTCCCTCTCCCACTCCCCTGCTTGTGTTCCTTCTCTCGCTTTGTCTCTCTCTGTCAAATAAATAAATAAAATCTTTTTTTTTAAAGTGATATATTCTTCATTTCTTCTCTTTATAACATCTTTTTGCAAGTTCCAAGTAGTAAGTCCCAAAGGACTCAGGGGAGAAGCAGGTGTGCTCAGCTTTATGTTTCTATTCACAACAGTTTCACATGCAATCAAAACAGGAATTGAATCACACCATTAAGATAACTAGCTCAGCCAACTATTCAATATTCTTTCATGTAAATGGTTCCCCTTCTGAAAAATTATCCTAAATTAAATTCATATTCAGATAGTTTTGCCAAACTAACTTCAGTAGCTTAGTTGGATCAGCATTATTTCCAATGTTTATGGTAACTTGTTTATGTTTATAGAATAATTATGATAGCCTGTATTATACTAAATGATAACAGAGAAATATTTGGGGTAAACTACTTATAAATATAACTTAAAATCATAGTGATATCACCCTAATTCCTTGTCTGAATAGGCAAAGCATAAACATGTAGATTTCCTTAAAGAAAACTGTTGCATTAGGCTTCAAATTCCCTAAGATTTTCTAGATCAGAGATAGGCATACTATAGCCAAGGGACCAAATCTGGACTGCTGTCTGTTGTAAATAAAGTTTTATTGGAACAGAGCCACACCACTTGTTTATGTATTGTCTTAGGCTGCTTTGTAACTACAACTGGCAGAGCTGAGGAGTTGTGATAGAGACGATCTGGCCCTCAAAGCCTAAAATATTTGCTATCTGGCCCTTTACAGAAAAAGTTTTACTTACCATTACTTCGCATATATTAGGTGCTCAATCAATGCTTCTTGATTTATTGAATGAATGTATTCAAGGCTTTCACCTGGATATGATAAATCAACAAACCAACAAATCTAAACGCAAAGCATTTAATACTTCCCCAATTTACCTGATATTTGCTTGTTTGATTGTAGTTTGCTATTGTTGACAGACCATATGCCTCAGAAGGAGCCTCTTAATGCTTTGAGATTCCAGAATGCAAACTGCTTTAGGTCCAGTTTTCAAAAAGTTGGCCTTTGGGCTAAATATGTCTCATTGACATGTTTTATTTGGCCCACACAATGTTGCTGTTGTTTGTTTTAAAAGTAGCATTAGCTGCCAACATTTAAAAATAAGGAGACTTCACATAATAATCTAAATTTCCAGCTTCTCTTGAAGATTTGAAAGATCAGGCAATGTGAGCATACAATTTGGTTAGGGCCATAACCACCTAGGGCTGAGCATCTGTTGCCTCCCGAGATGGGGTAAGTGCTCCCCAGTTCCCCACGGTCCCCCACTCGTGACAGTCTTACCCATGGCAGACCCCAGCCAGGTACCTTATCTGCCTGGCCCTTCTGTAGACTTCTGTATTTGGGATCTTCACTCTAGGAGTATCATTTCCTACAAAGGCCCTTGAACTAGAACACTAGTCTACAGCTATCCATTTGCTTCATCTTCTTGGATTGAAAATAGACTGGTTCATCTGAAGACAAAACAGGAAAGAATGACAATGCTATTAAGACCGTTACCTTCATTCCCACTAGAACACAACTTTATTCCACCCCCTCTTTCCTTTTTCAAATGAGCCTGAGGACTCAACCTGCTTTCCTTCCAGCTATTCAGCTCCTTCCACCCACTCCATCCCCTGGAGTTGTTTACCCCAACCCCTGGAGTGCTGTCTCCCCCAGTTCCTTGCTTCCTTGCTGCCCTTGAAAACAAACACCTTGGCCCTTTTTGTTTTTAGAGTTTTACTGTTAATCATTACGGGGAAACAGACAGGAAATAACAAGGAGGAAATCACCAAGTTAAAAAAAAAAAAGTTATGGTTCTTACAGTCATAGTCCCTGACTCCCGTGATGAGGTGGCCCTTGGAGGTACCCTATGTTTGTTCTCTCACCTTAGGTTCTCATCGCTGGTGGACTGTGTTTTATAGAGGGCCTAGAGATTCTGTAACATCCAAATGGTGCTGAAGAATCGCTTTGAGAGAATTGGAGCCATTAGGTGGCAGCACAGGGTACATCTTTTCAAGTCTTTCTACACCAGGCTGGCGGATGTGTGGCACCCAATAGTCTAGGAAAGGGTCACTTAGCGCCTGGTTAGGACAAGCACTGGGGCTGAGACCAGCAAGAGAAGAACCCACCAAGAGGCTCCCGGTCACACTGTGCTGTTACGGAGCCAAGTGTGGAATTCTTGTCTCCCGTGCCTTTCCCTGATATGGTGATCAGAACCACAGACTCTTAGCGCTGATAAGAAGCCTCCAGTCCAACACCTTGATTTTGCTGATAAGCAAACCGAGGTCCTGAGAGGCTGGACTGGCCTTCTATCGGTGCCAGGCCATGAGACCAGTCAGACATTTCTGTAGCTTCATTCATGCCCACCAATCCTTCTGGTCTGAACCTCCTGGTTCAAAAGCATTTATTTAAGTCTGCTTAGTATAGTCAAAGACTGATTTTCCTAGTTTTGAAGGTGAAACTAAGGTGGGGCTTTTGGCCTCTGAGCAGGACTTCTTACAGGGAACAGAGACTTAACTCGACACAGGTCAACAAAAGTAAGCTTGGTTTCTGCCTCCACCTACTTAACCCATCTGGGAGAAAAGTGAGGGCCCCTTATCCAGAAGGCGAGTTATGACTCTCCACACTCTATGCAGGCTAGTGTGGGCTCCCGTTTATGGGATCAGCTAGTATTAACTGTGGCTCTTACCAAGAGTGGCCTAGCGTATCAGGGCTGGGCCATGCACACCCAAATAATTCACCAGTCCTCTCAAATGACATTAGTAAAACCACTCAGACTGCTCCAATTTAAACACAAATTCAAACAATTGCATTATAACAGAATCATGTCCTCAGGCTTCAATTAGTTTAGAGGGCAGTGTCATGACCCAAGGGGAGAGGACTTACCTTTGATCGTGAGATAGGATTTACTTGAAGGGGTCAGGTTCTCACAGGAGAAATTTGGTTGGAACTACTACCAATATAAAGTTTTACTTGTTTATGTTGAGGCACCATCCTGGGTGTTTTAGGGTCTTGCTACTCAAATGGTGGTCCTCCAACCAGCAGCAATACCTGGGAGCTGCTTAGAAATGCAAAATCTCGGGCGGCTCGGTGGGTCAGTTGTTTGGGCGACTGCCTTCGGCTCAGGTCACGGTCCCAGAGTCCTGGGATCAAGTCCCACATTGGGCTCCCCCATCTCTGTGGGGAGCCTGCTTCTCCCTCTGCCTCTGTCTGCCACTCCCCCTGCTTGTGCTCACTCTGTCTCTGTCTCTCTCTCTCTATGTCAAATAAATAAATAAAATATTGAAAAAAAAAGAAATGCAGAATCTCAGCCCCAATCCCATTCCTGCTGAATCAGCATTTTCATTTTAGCAAGATCCTCTATTGAGGCCCATGCATATTAAAGTTTGAGCTTTAGGACACCCTAGAGAAATACACCCTCAAATAGTCCCTACCTCAAAGAACTTAGGGACTGGTTTAGGAGCACAAACCACACATGTGAAAAATGTCTTAAAAGTGACCACTAAGAAATGTCTCATTAATGCCAGGTAGGCTGCCCTAGGACATATAAAATATACACATTGTGGTGTTTTTATTTTGTTTTTTGTTTTTTGTTTTAAGATTTTATTTATTTACCTGCCAGAGAGAATGAGAGAGCATGAGCAGGGGGAGTGGCAGGCAGGGGGAGAAGCAAGACACCCCAGGGACCAGGGAGCCCGACGCAGGACTCGATCCCAGGACCCTGGGATCATGACCTGAGCCGAAGGCAGACGCTTAACTGACTGAGCCGCCCAGGCGTCCAAAACACATTTTGAAAGGGTGCAAAGAACGATCATGGCTAAGAGGTGTCAGTCTGTGAGGTGTTGGGTGGAGAGACTTTGATAAGCATGTATTAATGGAGAGGAAAAAGGACAGGGGAAGGCATTTCAAGTGGAGAGATCAGGATAAAACCCAGGAGGAGGCAGAGCGTAAATTCTAAGCAGTGGCCTACCGATATTTTAGGATCTTATGCAGGTCCCCAGACTTCCCTCAGATCCTTACAACCCATCGCATGCTCTGTGACTCCACATGCCTGTAACCTCATCATTGTTATGTCTTTTGGTTTCAACAGGGGTTCTCATGGGAAGTCTTCAAATGTGCTCACCAACATGCAAACTTTTTTCCTTGGATCAAATAGGCCGGTCCTTACCCTTTCCTTTCTTGCGATTTCCAGCTCTTCTTTTTATAATCGGGTAAAAGGACATTCCTTACATGTGCATTCTCCTAAATTGCTTGAGCCTTTCTAATGTGGTGCAAATCTTCGCTGTAAAGCTCTTAATCAGATCTCATAAAAGATTAGTCCAAACCGTGTTTTCGGTTTCTAGATAAAGTTAATCATCCTCGAGGGCCAGGAATTAACATGAAAATTGGAAACTTGTGTTGGTCCCAACTTTACGTCCAGATTTAGTTTCAAAGCAAAAGTGACTGCACAGAAAGTGAAATCCAGAGTTTCATTGTTTATTTTCCAAATGAGCTGGTGTGATTGTAACCCTCTCTTCTTCACACACATATCTGATAACCCAAAGAGTTGACCCAGGGGTGAAACACAGTGGGCATGAAATGAGAGTGTAAGAGCGCCCCCACTGGATGCCCGAGGGAAAGCTCTCCCACCTGCTTCCTGGAGCCGCACAGGTCAACTGGAGATTCCAGAAAAGAAATGTGATTAATTTGAGGAGATAATGCCCTTTATATAATTCTTTAGAATAATTCCACCACAAGTTCAGGGGCTCTTCCCCTTCTCTGAGCGCTGTTGGGGGTCACTGAAATCAGGCTGGAGGCCCGAGTCTGTCCAAGTGTTTGTGGGTCTGCCCCTTGGCTTCAGGGCTGCAAATTCCTTTGACCAGCAACACTCTGGCGGGGAGGACCTCGACTGCCCAGGAGCAGCTGACTGCTCATCTCTGTCACAGCCCATCAGCAAGCAGCTTGTCACCAGCTGCCCAGTGCACCCAGAAAAAAAATGGTTCTTATATTCACAGAGATAATTTGAGTTGATAGGAATAGCATCAGGGGAAGAGAATGGCGTCACCAAATCAATACTTGAGCTTCACAGATTAATGTCTTGGCTCTGGCTCTGAGTTTATATTCAGGAGGCCCTTGCTCCCAGACAGAGACACTAAATTGAACAGACATTTCATTCCCAACAACAGCAAATTCCCTTTTCTTAATGAGGAGTCAACTAGAGAATTGATACATTAAAGAAAATTCATTGAGAACATCCATTAGCTGTGAATTTTATGTTTATTGTGGCACACCTCTGGGAAATAATGTGGAGATGCTGGGAGAGGGAGCTGCGTGCCTGGTATGAATGCTGATTATAGGAATGAATTTTTCTACATCCATGTTCACAGAAGCATTATGCACAATAGCTAAAAGAGAAGTAACCCAAGTGGTCGTTGATGGATGAATGGTAAAAAAGAAAATGTGGTAGACACATACAATGGAATGTCATTCAGCCTTTTTTAAGGAAGGAAACGCTGATACAAGCCACAACATGGATGAACCTTGAAGACATTATGCAAGCGCTCATCCACAACATGGATGAACCTTGAAGACATTATGCTAAGATATGAAAAGGACCAATACTGTACGATTCCATTTATATGAAGCACCTAGAGTAGAGTTCATAGAGACCGAAAGTAGAATGGTGGTTTCCAGGGCCTGGGGAGAGGGGGCAATGGGATTTATTATTTAATGGGCACAGAGTTTCAGTTTAAGAAGATGAGAAAGTTGAGGCACCTGGGTGGCTCAGTCGGTTAAGCGTCTGCCTTCGTTTCAGGTCATGATCCTGGAGTCCTGGGATCGAGCCCCGCATCAGGCTCCCTGCTCAACAGGGAGTCTGCTTCACCCTCTCCCTCTGCTCCTCCCCCACTTGTGCTCTCTCTCCTTCATTCTCTCTCTCAAATAAATAAATAATAAAAATCTTTAAAAAAAAAGATGAGAAAGTTCTGGAGATGGATGATGGTGATGGTTGCACAACAATGTGAATGTACTTACTGCTATCGAACTGCACACTTAAAAATGGTTAAAATGGTAAATCTGTGTTATGTATATTTTGTCACAATAAGGGAAAAATGAATCTTTTATCCAACAGTCAGAGAGCAAATCTTTTATTTAAAAGAATCTCAACATCATTGGCTCCAAGGAGATTTCTTGGAAATGTTCAGTGGAGTACAAGTGGCTTAACCCCTGATTTGAGTTTACTGTGGGACATAAATTTATAATCATAGAGGTTGACAAACTGATTACATATCAATCAGCCATGCAAAACAACACAGATTGCAACATGGTGACACAAGATTTACCAGCTAAGCAGTTTTCCTATATTGTAGATCAGGGCTTTTCAAACTTGAATGTGTATGGGAATCACCTAGGCATCTTGTTAAAAATGCAGATTCTGATTTAGTAAGTTTGGGTTGAAGCTTGAAATTCCACTTATCTAAAGGGACCCCATTTTAAGTAGCAAGAGTGTCGATCTCTCTCCAGTTAAGATTCCTGTCCACACCTTGGAGGTAACGCCCCCCTCCTCAAAACTGAACATAAGCATCTCCAGGTTTGAGTAAAGGAGAGCCTCTGGGTGGTATTAATTATTTCTGGGATTCTCTCACTTTGCTTATTACTACCACCAAAATTCAGGTCTCTGGGATCTACAATCCCTTCTTTTTCTTCAGCCCAAGCATGGACAAAACATAAATAAATCACTTGCCCTTTAGGTATAGGCCAGATCAGCTGCAATTTCCAAAATCATGCTCACAGGAAAGAAGGAGAAAGGAAGAAGAAAGGAAGGAAAGGAGGGAGGGAGGGAGAGAGGGAGAGAGGAAGGAAGGAAGGAAGGAAGACAAACTGTCAAAACAGAGAGACAGAAGGAGGGAGAATGGAAAATAAGACAAAAACTAAAAGCACAAAAATTCTGAAGTCCTCTATAAGAATCCTTCAGCGACTATCCATTGTTTTCAGGCTAAAAGTTCAGACTCCATAGGAAGGGCTTATCAGGGCCTGATGAGGTCCCTCTCCACCTGTCCTAGCTCCTCTCTTGCCATTTCCCCTCCATGTCCAGCCACAATGAATTCTATTCTTCCTTGCCTTTACAGTTGCTCTCTTCTTGATCTGGAACCTCATCCCCTCCTTGTATCACCTGGCTCAGGCATTGTCTCTTCTGAAAAGACTTCTCTAACCATGTTGCCACCCTCATTTCCTCCCCTCTGTGCTGGGTTGTCTTTCTCTGCCTTCAACTGCACACAGTGCTTACCTCTATCATAATACTTCACAGTATGTTTTAATTGTATTGGACTGTGAGCTCTTTGAGGGGTGGGAAGATGTCCTTTGTCCCTAGCACAGTGTCTAGAACATACGAAGTGCTCAAACGATGTTTGCTGGAAGAATGAGCAAATGCAAAAGAATTGTAACATTGTGTGACATTTGAAGAAGACATTGCTTAGTTCCTAAAACACCATGAAGCTGCCCTCAGAATGACTTTCCGAAAGGTCAAACACACTGACACCAATTTCTGTGTTCCAGCAACTGCAACTAAACTCCCCTAATTCTGATAAGCTGTATTACCCCAGCTTCCTCATTTTATAGTATCCTCTGGAAGACCAAATGCAAAGAAATACACATGGTGATAACAGTAGTTTTTTAAATGGAATTTAGTGGAAGGCTAGAATCTCTTTGAATATTAGTATGCTGCTTGCATTCTTCTTATTGCCAGTTCGGCCCTCAAGTAAGTCTGTAAAATTGCAAAGACTCCAAATTGGAGGTCTCTGGGCATCTAGGTGTTACTAGCAACTTCCAAATTGGTATATTTATGCATGTATCTGAGCATTTTTCATAGTTTCTGCATGCATTATGCAAAGTACTATACCAGGGGCTGTAGGGATGATCAAACTCCTCCTGCCCTCAAAATCTTTGCCCTTTAGTGGCCTGGTCTGTGCTATTTAATTTCATGGTCTCAGCACCCACCTATCCCCTGGTCAACCTCTAGCCTCCGTTTCTCCTGTCAACTCTAGACAGATGTTTCTAACAGCCACGGAGCTTGCCCACGTGAATGTCATGCACACATCTTAAAGGCAGTATGTCCTTATCTTTCCTCCCAAACCTGTTCTTCTTCTACTAGCTACTCTGGTTAATGGAACCCTCATTTCCTTATCTACCCAGGCTATTGATTCCTAAGTCATTCTTAATTTTTTCCTTTCTGACGTCATCCCATCAATCAATTATCAAGTCTTACTGATTCAATCTCTCAAGTCTTCCTGAACCCATTCTGTTCCATCTTTTTCAACTATCACGGCTTATCACTTCTCATCTAGATTATTGAAATAAGCTTCTTGCTGCTTTCTTTGCCTCCAATCCTTCCCCAGGATAACCCTTCCTGCAGACTGCTGCTAGAATGTCTTTCTAAAGTCCAAATCTAATATTGTCCTTCCTTTACTTAGTCCTTCAACAAATCCCTTTTATCTATAAAATAAAGTCCAAAGCCCACATCAAGAGCTACAAAGCTCTACGTGACTTACCTTTTACCCCACTCCTCTTCTGACACTCTCCCTACATACCTTAAGATCCTTCCAGACCAAACTCCTTAGCATTTCCTCAGCACACCATGCTGGCTCCTCCTGCAGGGACTTTCCAGATGCTCTAAAATTTCAGCCTAGAAAACTCCTATTATCTTTAGATCAAATCAAATATCATCTCCTTTGTGAAGACTTCACCTCAGAGCACTCAGTGCATGCTTCTGTGAGCACCTCCCATGTTGTATTATAATTATTTTTTTCTATGCCTCCTCCCCTCTTGGGTTGAGCTCCTAGAATACAACGACCATGTCTCACTCTGTTTTGTATCTTGGCCTTTGACACAGTACTTGGTGCCTATCAAGCCTGCCATAAATGTTCAATGAGGGACTGATTGAATAATTGAATAAATAAACAACTGACTGTGATAGAAGTCAGAATAAGAGCAGTGAGAAAGATGCAAATAAACTGCTGCCATAGGGTGTTTAGGGGACTGGGTCGTATTTATTTGGGAGACCAAAAAATACCGCTGTGTAATTATAATCTTTCAATTTATTCCTATGTATTTGTTTATGCCTTAAAGCAGGATTCACTCGTGGCCCACTCTTTCTCCAACTTCCACCCCCAAATGACACTAATTTTACCTTCTGGCTCTGGTGTGATAGACCTTTAGTTCATATAACATATATGATATTACATATAATAATCTGGACTCAGGATAATTTACCTATTTATAAATGGAGATCCTTTCTTTTTCTAAGAAGGATATAAGGGGCAACCTCATTGCTGTGTATGTGTTCCTACTGTACCTCTTGTAAAGAAGGTACCCAAATGTTTGCTGAATGAAGATCGAAAGGATTGCCCAGGCCCCACTGGTACTTTTGAGTTGCTTGGCAAACACGCATACCTCTTGAGAACTAGCTCTGGTACTGAGCCGAAGCACCCTCCCTACCCTGCATGTCTGACTGCATTTCTGTCCATTTTCAGTTCACTTGGATTATATCTTGTTTCACATAGATCTTTTGAACTTAGAACACTGAAGGCCTGTGTATCTTCACGGCTCATAGCTCCCGTAGTGCTGATCTACCCTAGTGTGGTTAATGTTTAGCCCCTAAACCACTGGTTGAATGTCCTTAAGACTAAAAGAGTAACAAGCACATGACAACAGATAGCTTGGGTTTATGTAGTGACAGCTACTTTGTGGACAGCACCTCAGTGATCCGTTTAGCATTCCTCTCAGACATATGTCACCCTCCATGCCAAAAAGAGAAAAGGAATCACAGGGCCAACCCAAGGGCTGTTCCTGACGGGCCTGATCAAAAAGGAAAGTCTACTAACCTCCAGAACTTTCCTACAGGTCTGTTGTATATAGGGATCCTGCACAGAATCTGGAACCCAAATCTCTGGATTCCCAGACCTGTGCTTGACCTGTGCTTGACTCACCAGGTAGTAATGAATGTCTATGTTTTCTGCAGGTTAAATTGTTCCCTCAGAGCAGAATTATCATTTTATTTGCTGTCTTTTCCTTCTGCCACGGACAATTATTGGTGGCTGCCCCTTCTCTCTTCCTAATAGGTCTCCAGATTTCCGAGCCACGTGGGAAGGGCCCAACTGTCTTTCATCTAGGGATGAGTTCCACTGGCTATCAGCTCATCCATGTATCCTCTCACACTGAACCCAGTCGTGGCTTTAGGGACGGCCCGTGACCTAAAATGGTGTAATCTGAGTGGACCTTGGGAGTCTGCAAGGAATGTTGGGACTTGGACTCTTCTTGGCCTGGTAAATTGTGCACCTTACTTCCGCTGTGGCCATAGTGAAAAGCCTGAAGCTGGCAGGAGAGAGGACGGGTTGCATCATGTGGTGTCAAAAGAATGAATCCACCCAGAAGAAGCAGAACCAAGAAATGGATCCCTGTTGTTTGAGTACTGGATTAAATTGTGTCTGGAGCCCCAGTGAGCCAATAAATTCTCTTTGTGGGTTAAGCCTGTTTGAGGTTGTTTTACTTCACTTGGAACATTAAACTTTCTCACTGATATGCCCTAGTTAGACGACAAGCTGTGACAACAGAGACCATATCTATCTTGATCGTTGTACCCCCTGGCACACAGTAGGCATTCAATAAATAAGTGTTGAATGGATACGTGCCAGCTGGGAGGGACACGTTCTATAAACTCCCTTTACTCCTTTGACTACTGAAGAACCTGGTGTTCCTTTTTTTTTTTTTTTTTTTTTAAGATTTTTATTTACTTATTTGAGAGAGCGAGTGAGCACAAGCAGGGGGTGGGGAGCAGGGGGAGAGGGAGAAGCAGCCTCCCCGCTGAGCAAGAAGCCCAAGGTGGGACTTGATCCCAGGACCCTGGGATCATGATCTGGGATCATGACCCAGTGTTCTACAGGAAAGTAGTGACATGGACCTAGAAGCCAGGGTCTCACCTCAACCCAAGGCTTTTTCTAGCCACCAGGAAGTCTCCCAGTAAATATGTTGGGGTCTTTGTAGAGACCCCGACATAGCAGTCCCCCCACTTCTCTCCGAGTTCTGAACTGAAATAGAGGGCTGTTGTAAGCTAGATGAGGGGCAAAAATAACCTTTATTACTAATAAAGCTGATATTAGAGAATGTGGCTGATACTGTCAAACAAATGATCTTCCCAATACTCAGGCTCAGAATTAGACAGACGTGGTCACTCAGTGACAGGCAGGTGGGCCAGAAGGGCCTTCCCTTCTCACCCTAGAGGAGCAGTGTTGACTCCCAAGAAGAAAGGAAGAGAAGATAGTGTAAGACACAGTTTCTCCTTGCAGACTCACCAGTCATAGGAAACCACTCCTCCTTCCCAGGGAAGAATGAGGGGGTGGAGAGAAGCCAAGAGTGTTATGCTAATTGGGCTCCTTTCACAAGGATGAAAACAGCTAGAGTAGGAAGACCAAATCTCCGTAACCCTTGTCAGCTATGATTTGGTTAGGTCATTTGATTCTGCCTTGTTTTCAATCAAAATGGGTTATTTTTCAAAGTAGAGGAATTAGCTGTCTAAAAGTATCATTCTCCACGGAATAACTCTCACACTATGGTAATATCAAGCTCCAAAGGAAGTCGGAGATCTCCATTTAAAATCATGCAAAATTCACAGGAAGAAACAAGAATTCACGTTAAAATCACACAATCAGGGGCACTAGGTGGCAAACATCCTTGTGCTTGTTCACCATGCCCATGAAAGGCATTTCAAGAGCACTGACACCTCACACTTCCCACACCGACTGTCAGTTTCTCGCTGATCTCAGAGCCACACGGTACCTATTAGTCATCAGGAGAGCCCAGCCAAAGTTTAACTCCTCAGTGACACAGGGGAAACGGTACTTCAAATTGGATTCCAGGAAATCTAGGGAAATACTAGACAGGAAGTCTGTTATGGTGTTCCAAACTTCCCAATGTCAAGGCTGGGGTTGGGAGCATTTTTCAAAACAAACGGTCAGTCTAGCAAATGATTGTCTGCCACTTGCTTTTGGTTTCACTCACCAGGGCACTTTTTCCTGCTTCCGTTTTTTTGTTTGTTTGTTTGTTTGTTTTAAGGTAAACATTTACCATCAAGGCTCCAAAAACCATTGTTTGTAAATTTGAAGTTTGGGGACAAATGAATTACCAGATCAACTGACATTTGCTACATATAGTAGATTTGGTACATAATGGTACATTTAAAATTCAACAAGTTTTATTGAAAACTCTGGTGTCGGCTGTTCAATGTGACTCTGAGCGCAGTGAGAACCAGGATACCCTAAACCCAGCACGGATCTCCTCCTGCTGCTAACACAAAACTTTGATCTCATCCTGCCCAGCTCCCTGGTGGACTTTTTGCTGGAGGTCACACCAAGTAGGTTTTGCTGGCCAGTTCTGGGAGAGAAAGAACCCAAGCTAACAGTGGAAACCCACAACACAGCAGAGTGAGACAATATGTTCCCATCTTCTCTCCTCAAATGCAAAGCTATTTTCTCATCTGTTACCTGCTCCTATTTTTACCATCAGAAGCTCTCCGATGCCACTTTAGCTATTGATAACTGGCAGTGAGTTTTGCAATTTAACAGCTGCCCAGAATCAATTCCAAAGAACTGCACAGAAACTGCTTCCCAAAAAGCAAATTTGGGGGTTACTCAGCTGCTTACCTGCCCTCCAATCCCTTTCTTAGCCCACACGTCATCTGCTGGAAGAACCTGAAACTTAAACCATGTGTCTAAATGCCCAGTTCTGAATATGCAGTAGATATTTGAGAAATTCTCTTATTGATTGATGATTGACTAGTATGTGCCTAGAGGAAGGGAATGGGCAGGTCCATGAAGAATTGCTGTGTAATTCAGAATGAAGGGCATTCCTGCTGACTTATAGCTCCTTTCTAATTTCAGTCCAAAGGCCCCAGGGAAAGATTTGGGTAAGAAAATTGGCCTCAGAAAAAAGCCAGTGAAGTATGTTTGTTCTCCAGAAGAGAAACAATAGGGAATTGCCAAATGTGATGAGCTCACCTCTGTCTTTGCCAGTTACCATGCTCATCAACAGTACCAATGAGGGAATGAGGGGTCCTCTGTGAAACTGAACTTCCCAACCCACCCAAGCCAGTTGGAGATACAACCCAAGGCTCTGGTTAGCTTCTCACGGCTTCTGCTCATATGCAGCATGGAGGGAGCCAGTCCTCTTAGCATGACCTCTAAATGATACTTCCTAATACTCAAGATGGTGGGGTCTCCAGTCACTTGAGAAATGGGAGGCATCTATTTTTAGAGACATTCTGTCATCTGGACAGCCTTGGGTAGGTGTTTTTTCTGTCTTTCCTCAGCTCCTAATCTGGTGGGTTTGGGGCAACCTTAGAAGAAATGCTTGCTAATGCAAGACGGAGGGTGAGGGGAATAGTCGGCTGGAGCCTAGAGCTGCTCAAGCTCCCGGAACTCTCAGCGTGCTCAGGCAGAGATTTATGGGCCTGTCTTTCCCTCGTGATTCCGCATCGCACCTCTTTAAACCAGCCTCAGCTGAGGAGCTATCATGGGGCCTGTTGTTTACAGCAGTGACTGAGACAGCACAACCATGGAGATGCTGGCCCCGTTCGTATACTGACCTAATTGGTCAAGGATCATTCCCTGGGCCCGAGAGCAACCTTTATTCTGTTTCCTTTGTGCAAAATGCCAGGATGCCCCTGCCTTGAAGAGGTTGACTCTGTTGTCAGCTATGGGAAAAAACAGCCAGAGTTGCTATTTACACCCTGAATTGCAAGCTGGGTAAAAATAGCATTAGCAGCTTGGTCCAGCTTCAAACCCCACTGCAGAAAGAGATTATTTTTGGAAGAGAAGATTTTCCTCCCCACCCACAGATCTGAAAATGGTCACCTCCAGGGAGGAGAAGAGGAGAGACAATCCCACGCAAAGGTGAAAAATACCCCCTTCTCCACCCGCCTGCCCAAGATAGCACAGCAAGAGCCAGACGAGAAATGCCTTCCCCCGACAGCCAGATCAGGCCTCAGCACAGACCTGCAGGTGACCTAGTTCAAGGTACAGTGGGAATTAACTTTGACTACAGTGAGAGGAGGCGGCCGCCTGAACCTGGATGCAGCCACCACCCTGCTGACCATTATGATTGTTAGGCTGTCTGCCTTTCAAAAAAGGAAAAAAGAATTGACCAGGGGCGCCTGGGTGGCTCAGTGGTTAAGTGTCTGCCTTTGGCTCAGGTCGTGATCCCAGGGTCCTGAGATCGAGCTCCGCATCGGGCTCCCTTCCCTCATGAACTTGCTAGAGCTTAAGAGCCAGGGTCTGGGGTCCCGGGGATCTTTCTCAGGGTCAGGAAGTGACCCAAATGACAATCGGTGGAAGAAAAGTCCACTTTTTCCGTGAAGAAGTACTTGATAGATACATCTGAGTGTCTAAGGTGTCTATTATGACACATGTGTAATTGAAGAGATCTAGCCCTGCGGATAGTCCTCAGGATATGTGAAAAATAGTAGAGAAAGAGACCAGATCAATAGTGTCTTTAAATTGTTCTGTAGTCTGAAAGTGCCCAAGCCATCCAGAGCTGAGCCTAATAGGTGCTTAGTAAATATTTTTAGGAGGGACAGGAAGAGATCTTCCATATCCGTTCTCCACCTGACCCTCTTTCTTCAGAGATCCAGGAACCAAAACCAATCTTCCACCTTGAGGCAACATACCCAGGCATGCCTAACCAACTAAAAGAATGAAGAGAAGATTCCAGCACCTCCCAGCAACACACACACGGACTACCATCACCCCAACTCAGTGCGGGCACCAGAGTGGCGGCAGAGGGAGGCACGGCCGGAAAGATGGGGGCGAGCCTCGGGCACAAAGGCAGCTTGCTGCAGTTGGCTTTTCCTCAGGCTGCCCACAGCCCTAGGTTTTAGTCCTGTATCTTTGTCACCTTCTAGCCCTGCCACTGTCACTTCATCTTTTTGAATCTCACTTTTTCCCTCTGAGAAGAGGGGTGATGATACCCCCCTGTTGGGGTGGGTGAGGACTAAATGAAGCAGCATATGGAGCGTGTGTTCCGTGCCTGGTACGGAGCAAGGGATACTCTGAACGCAGCGTCCGGGAGCAGTTGTTTTTCCTGTGGTGCAGCATGGGCCAGATGTGGGAATCTATCCTGCTTCCAGCTGCTAGGTGATGGCGCATCTACCGAATGGCTGAAGTCTGAACTCCCTGGGCAAGGGCACTGCATTAACAGAAATGACCGAAAACTTTCTGCCACACGATCAGGCCTCTCAGCACCACGCCCTTCATTCGCTGTGGACCTTCACCTCTTTGCTTCCACCTGTCTGTAACACCCACTTCCCCAAGCCTTATCAGGAAGCCCGAAATAGGTTCTCCCTCCTTTGACATCTGCCAGGCGGGAGCTCTGGCCGGCACAGGGCTGGGTCACCACTGGCTTCTCGGTTGAGGGAGGCTGCAGAAGGTAGCCTCCACAGCCCATTCCAAGTCACCCTGGCAGGGGAGAGTTACAGCTCTGCTGCATCAGAGCTATTTAAGCTATTTGTGTTCAGGGCTCTGAGACTCCCCAAGGCCCTGGGAAGGTCGGCTGCACATCCCTTTGATCAGGACCGCCTCAGGTTTCTATTTCCAAAGTTGAGAAATCCAGCTCGTGCTGACTCCGGCCCAGGAGCGAAATGAGCTCAGGTCTGTCTGTCTCGCTGACCTCTCACTGAGGATTGTAGGCCAAGGTGGCCAGGCTCTTCCCTCCAGCCTAAGTCAGCCTCCTCCTGAGTCAGCTTTCTTCACCTCCCTATTAATAGCCACTGCTTTGGCTGGCTCCACTCACAGTATGATTACAGTTTAGTAATACATCTCAAATAAGGAAGCAGCAAACTTCCTGGAGCTGGGTTGCTGAGGGCCGGTAGAGCTCACACTTGGTCCCAGAAGGCAGAGCTGGGGGCTTGTTTTCTGCAGAAGGAGCAGCTGGATACAGGTTGGGGTGACTACGCCATTGGCCTCCAGGACAAGTCGCTGCTTTGGGATTTCTATCTTGTTGAGCTGCCCCTGGTTTAGGGTAGGAGACAAGCATGCAGGATAACTTTTCTTTTATTGGAGCCTTTATTCCCACAGATATTCCCGGACAGGGCTGCAAAAATGTGGCGGTTATGCAATAAAAGAGAGTCAGCTACCCTGGACGGAAGTTCTTGTCCAAGCTGGGGTTTGGTCCAAGCTACCAAGGTCACACTTTTCTCTGACACTGTAATAACACGGTGGCTTTTTTAGAGAGGCTCCGACTGTCTGGATGGGACTAGGTGCTGAGAGCAGGCTGAACCCCAGCAAACGAACTGTTTTCAGGCCAGCCCTCTCTCCCTCATCTGGCTCTCCCCAGTAAAAGCAGATGCACTAAACAATGTTTAGTGTTAAATTCATACATTAAGCAACGTAGTCAGGTCACCCTGTAATGTATTCCAGCATTTTTGTTCTTTGTGAACCCTGGACAAGTTTAGGAGTGAGATGCCCCGGGTTCAAATTATGACCCAGCCTCTTGGCTGAGAGGGCTTAGTAAATTTATTCTACTTTTCTGAACCTCCATCTTCTCACGCATATAAAGGGGATAATAATCTCTCCTGAAATGGTTTTAATACAAATGAAATGAGACAACTTTGGGAAAGATGCATAGTTCAGTACCTGGGATATAGTAGGTGATTAATAAAACTCTTAATTTTCTTTCCAGAAAAATGAAAGGCAGGAAACGTGAGGGCAAACGAAGGCCATCCAAGCCTCTCACACTAGTGGACAAAAATGACCAGCATCTCTAACTGTGCAGACCCATGACATAAACATCTCTGATATGAAGGCTCACAGGAACAAGTTGAACTTTGTTTCCCTTCTCTAGATTCATACCACTCAGAAGTCCCCACACTGAGGCCCAATCTGGCCTGCAGTGCATCTTGCTGAGGCTGCAGTGAGGAGTCTCCTGGCTGCATTTTTCTTCCCTAGGAACAATGATCACAGTTCATAAACGAAGGATGGCATCAGGAAGAACGGGCAGATGAAGGGGAAGGGAGTGGCACATATCTGTTCCACCATAGTGTGCTTATCTCTATTTCAAGGTCTCCCTGAAAAGAATCAGGTCAACCAAAACTCAAGAGTAAACTCTGCTATCAGCAAGGCCAAAGGAGAAACAAAATATCATGTATGCCCCGTTTTCCAAGCTGCTGAGAAATAATCTGCCCCCCCACTCCCCAAACACTTGCTTATTAGGTGGCAAATAATGGTCTCTTTAACCTGGTACCAGCTGGCTTCCCTCAGCCGATGGCTTCAAGTCTGGGGGGAGGGGGTGGACGTCATTCCTGCTACAGCTTGCTTTCTTCCTTCTAGCCAACAGCCGGCATATATCTGATGGGAGCCAGAGCTCCTGGCAGCACGAAGTGGGGCAAGCCTTAGCATGACCTGCTCCACCATGATCTGCCCCCAACCAGGCACTGACCGGGGACTGGTGTGTGGGAGGAGAGAGCTGGGGCTAAATTGACTTAGGCTCATTTCCATAAAAGCAGCCCAGAATTCCCTTCACCTCAGTAGGCCAAGGAGTAGGACTTCCCCTGACACCTCTTGGAGAGCGACCCTTCATTCCTCTTTGAACCTATCCTTGGTGTTAACGCTAACCTGATTTTACCTATATGCACCTATTGAGGGGGATGAGTACACCGTAATTTATTCACATGCCACAAAGACCACCTGATTTAAGGATCAGCCACCTGGACAACATTCACCCCTTCAGCTGTTCAACAAATAGTTCTTGAACATTTCCCTCACACCATTCTAGGTTCCAAATACACATTGGTGAATAAAACAAAGATGGTCTCGGCCCAAGGGGAAGAGCCTGACAGTGACTATGAAAATTAATAAATATGTGATTACAAATTGTGAGAAATGCTATTGAGAAAGTGTCAGGTCCAGTAATAGAGAGTCATGGAGGGAAGGGAGGTCTCATTTAGATGAAGGAAGGTCTCTCTGACGTGGTGACATTTAAGGACTTGGGATTTCAGTGGCAGTTGCCCATGAAGGTCTTCCCTCACTGCTCAGCAGAGTCTCCTTATGTCTTAGTGAAAGGCTCTAACAAGAACAAAAGTGTATCTCAGCCAGGGATGCAGTGAAGAACATCCTGGGAGAAGGGCATGGGTTACAAAACCCTTCTTCCAAGTCTCTTGCTATGGATTCATTTACTTCTCTTCCCTTTCTGCCCCACCCCCACATCCATCTGTCTTCTGTCCAGAGCCTTTCTGGTAACACCTTTTGCTTCCCTACAATCTCTTCCTTGTTCCTGTCCCCCAGCATGTGCTCATCACTGTGAGCACACTACCCTCCCTGACGCAGCCCAGGGAAGCCCTTCCTGTCTTTGAAAACAGTTTTCTCCATGATCCCCACAATCCTACCCTTGAATGCCCAGACACCAAATTGCTCTGACCCACAGGAGATAAAACTCGCCATTCCTACTGGGCCAGCAGGCTCATTACAGAGACTTCTATCTAGAACTCTTTATCTCGGGATTGTTCTCCTAAATTAGCATTAGCTAGGTCATATCCACACCATCCACCCCCCACTTGAAGGAGCTGACCCTCTGGAGTGTTGTGGAACCAGCCTAGACATCAGAGCCAGACAGACCTGGGTTTGAATCCCAGCCCTCCCTTTTACCACCTTTGTGACCGCAGACAAATAAGGATCCCTCTCTGGGCCTCAGGTTCTGCATATACAAGATGAGGAGGATAATACCTACGCTGCAGAGTCGGTGTAAGAAGTAGTCAAGAGGTACACAAGATGAATGGAATGTACTAGGTGCACTACCAGCAGGCGTGTTTGTTATTATATCGGCTATAAAATAACCTGTGTAGAATTTTGGCAGTGCCCCTTTTAGGGAGGGAATTGATTGCTCTGTTAAGAATGGTGGCCAGGTCTTCCTTTCACCAACCACTTGGCCACAGTAGCTTTTTCATCTGTGTATTGCTAAGAACCAGGTGAAAGGACACTTCAGGACATGGTTGGTAGAGCTTATGACTCTTGTTATCAGGCAGCACTGCATTTAACTCAGACAGATGGGAATGTTTTCCAAAGCATCCTTGAGCAGCTGTCACCATGCTGCCCCAGCAGGATTGTTCTTGTGGTCACACACATTTTACTGGGATTCCTTCACTCATTCAATCGTTAATTTAAAAAATATTTACAGAGCACCTTCTATGTGCTGAGTACCATTCAAGGCACATGGATATGGAGGTGAGAAGACAAAATCCTGCCCCTCGTGAGACCAGCTATATGTAGAGACCGAAGAAGAAAGAAAAATAGTGAGAAGAGGGAGGGAGGAAGGGAGGACAGAGAGAGAAATGATATGAAGAAAATAAAACAAGGTTAGAGAATAGAGTGCGGCGGGGTGGGGGCAGGAGTAATGAGGTGGGGTTGCCAGAGGAGGAGGCCTCGGAGTAGGTATCTGACCAGAGACTGATGGGCAAGAAGCATGGGAGGACTTACACAAGAGCATCCTAAGCAGTGGAGACCTCAGTGCAAAGTCCCTGAGCAGAAACAAGCTTGATGCATTCAAGGTAAAGAAAGAATTTCCACATGGTTGTGGGCAGTGAAGCTGCAGGTACCAGAGTACACGCAGGGCCTTGAAGGTTGAATTTTATTCTAACTGCAGCATTTAGGCAGAGGACCAGCAAAGTCTTATTTATGCTTTGAAAGGATCCTTGTGGCTATTCTGGGAAATACGCTGTAAGGGGCATGAGTGCAAGTAAGGAGACCAGCTAAGGAAGTTGTTGCAGGTGTCCAGGGAAAGGTAGATGAATGCTTGGACCAGGTCGTACCACTGGAGATGGTGAAAACTGGCCAAATTTGAGATATATTTTAGGGGTAGAGCTAAAAAGACTTCCCTCTGGGTTAGATATGGGGGTGGGAGTTGATAGAAAAGAAAGGAATCAAAGACAAGTCCTCAATTATGAACCTAATAAATTGGGAGGAGAGCAGTGCTGTATAATGAGATGAAATTGTTTGGGAGAAATTACTTATTCACATCTTTCTCCTCCTCTAGACTGGAAGTTTCCTTGGGGAAGGGCCCCTAACTCTTGTTCACTGCTCTATGCTCAGTGTCCAGCATGGTGCGTGGCTTGCAGAACAATAAAAGCAGCTACCAGTAATCGAGTGTTAGTACATGCACAGTGTTGTGCTCCATACTTTATAGTCATTGTCTCATTTAATCCTCACAGAACTGTGAGGAGATACTGGGTGGGGTTTTTTGTTTGTTTGTTTTGAAAGTAGGCTCCACGCGCAACATGGGGCCTGAACTCAGGACCCTGAGAGGAACAGTCATATAAGCTCTACCAACTGAGCCAGCCAGGGGCTCCCAGAGATACTTGTTTGAATCCTCATTTTACAAACAAGGAACTGGGTTCAGAGAGGTGACAGGACAGCCTCAAGGTCTCACTGCTACTAGGTATAGTAAAGCTTAATAGTGGTGTGTCTGGCTCCAAATTCTATGTTCTTCATCACTATGCCACACAGCGTGGATGGGTAGATGGATGGGTGGGTGGATGGAGGGCTGGGTGGGCGGATACATGAATTAATGGACGGGGATGGATGAACGGATGGATGGATGGAAGGAAGGAAACATACTTCTTGAAAATCTTTTATACTAAAGTATCTAAGGGAAAAACACATAGTTATCTGAAGAAACTACCTTTTCAGGGAGCATTTCCTAGCACTTTCTTTCAACGATCTGGGATGACTTTCAGAACCTTAGGATCACATGAAATATTTTTGATGTTTGAAAAATATCTTTGGGGAAACATGATCAGAATAAAGGCAGAAAATATTGCTTTGAGTCAGGCAGCCCAGAATCTGGAGCTACTCAGCAATGTCAGTTTTTACTTCCACGGCTAAATGAGCACAGCAAATCTTAGTTGTGGCCCTATTAGGATCAGTTCCACAGGGCTTCTAGTCGGTGTTCTATTACACTATAGCTTTCTCAAGGAGAGTATCCTGCACTTAGTTCATGTTGGCACGGTGACCCAAGTCAGGAACCTGGGACGCACCCAGAACCCTCCCTATCACTAAAATAATGAAAAGAGAAAATTTGTTGAGCACTTACTATGCCAGACACTGTTCTAGGCATTTGGATCTCATTTGATCTTTACCATAACCCTATGCTATAAATACTATTATTATCCTCATTTTATAGATGAGGAGGCTGAGGCAGATGGTTTAAGTAACTTGGCCAAGTCACACTGCTAAGAAGTGCATGAAATCAATGCAGTCTGAAACCATGCAGCCTGTGCGCTTAACCCCTATGCCACCTCACTGGATAATCCTCAAATCCTGTGGAGTCTGCCTTCTTAGTCACACTCTCATTCATCTCTTCCTCTCTATCTCCACGGTTACTGCCCTTGGCTAGGCATTGCATCTTTTCTCATCGGCAATATTACTATGTCCTCCTAAATTATCTCCCAGTTCCCATCTAGCCTCTCTGTCTTTCTCTCATCCTTCCTGCCATAACTGACCAAGCTGGAATTTGATGCCCATCTGGTTATGTCATGTGTCCATTCAAAATCCTTGAATGGCTTCTTGCTGCCCATGAGTTAAAACCCAAACTCCTTACAAGTCCCTTCAAGACCTGGGCTCACCCACTTTACACAGCTTCTTTCTCCTCTTCTGCTGTTTACCTTGAACCCTGTGTGCTGGCATCACCAAACATGCGCTCCCTCAGGTTGGTAGTGGGGCTGGGCTGCCCTCTCTACCCACAATGCTTCCTCCTTTTCTCCTGGGTACAACACCACGCCCTCCCTTACATACTTGCATGCATCCGCACATACCTTGTCTATTTGTGATTCCTCTTTAGTCTTTGAGACCCAGCTCCTAAGATGCCTCCTCTATGAAGCATTTTCTCACTCTCACAGTCAGATTCAGGTACCTCTTCCTCTTCTTTGGCATTGCCCCTTCATACCTCTGATGAAACCCATCATTTTTTTTTTTATTGCAATTTTCTCTTTACAAGCTTTCTCTTTATGATGGTAAGGTCCATGAGGGCAGGAACCATAGTTATCTTGTTACTGTTGTATCCCCAGCATCTATACATATTCAAAAATAATTGTTAAATGAATAAATGAATGACTGTTGAAATGAACTGATTTTCAAAGTAGATTTCGAAATCTAGAAAACATTTTGTTCTCACACTTTCCCATTGTCAGACTGATCTACCTGGGGATTTTTACTGCATTGGGCTGTAGTGGTAATTATACTGTAGGGTAGTTAAGAATGAAGACTCTGGAGTCCCATTACCTAGGTTTAAAACTTGGGCCTATCATCTGCTAGCTGGGGGCCCTTAGGAAGTCACCATCTCACCAAGCCTCAGGGTATTTTTAATTTTATTTCTTATTATTTATTTTTTCTAGATTTTTAAGTTTTTTTTAAAGATTTTATTTTTTTCATTTGAGACAGAGAGATACAGAGAGAGAGAGCATGAGCAGGAGCAGAGGCAGAGGGAGAGGGAGAAGCAGGCTCCCCACCAAGCCAGGAGCTAGACGTGCAGCTCAATCCCAGGACCCTGGGATCCTGACCTGAGCCGAAGGCAGATGCTTAACCATCTGAGCTACTCCAGCGCCCCTTTTTAAAAAGATTTTTATTTATTTATTTGACAGAGAGACAGCGACAGAGGGAACACAAGCAGGGGGAGTGGGAGAGGGAAGCAGGCTTCCCGCGGAGCAGGGAGCCCGATGCGGGGCTCGATCCCAGGACCCTGGGATCATGACCTGAGCCGAAGGCAGATGCTTAATGACTGAGCCACCCAGGTGCCCTAGATTTTTTTTTTTAAATAATCTCTATACCCAGTGTGGAGCTCAAACTCACAACCCTGAGATCAAGAGTCACATGCCCCACGGACTGAGCGAGCGAGGCATCCCAGTTTTTTGTCTTGTTTTTTACTTCAAAACTGAGTTAATAATAGGACCTCCATTATAGGGTTAATGTTGAGGGCTAATGAAAAAAAGAACATGAGGAGAATTTGATGATTGGCACAGAGCTAGTGCTCAATACATATGAGCTATTATTAGTAGTTATTTTCCTGACAGCTTCACTTGACCCCATTGTGTCACCATCACTCTTTGAACCAAATGTCTAGAGTCTGGTTCTCAAACATGGACACTCAATCTCAGCAGGTTTTGCATTTACCATAGTATTGGGTCACCCTGGAGGCAGGGCCTTGGGGAATATGGATCTAGATGGTAGCTGAAAGCAGGAGTGGTCTTTTGCTTGTAGGTTATGATTTATTGCCTAGAAACCAAAAGTAAGCACTGCCAACTAGTCAGCATATTACCTCAATTCTTCAAAATTCCCACCCTTCTCCCTTCTTGCTCTCTCTTGCATTTGGAAAAGGAGAGGTGATTGATATAGGCAGTTCTGGATACGAACAGCAAAAGAAGGAAAGGAAGCAGGATGTAGAGACTCTCAGGTAGACTACTCAGGGTATTCTGTTCCTCTTGTTGGCCACACAGGGGAGTACAAGAAGCAACTTCTGGGTAAACAGATCCCCCAGTGTGTATTCCATACACCCCTGGAAGAAATGCCTTCTTTCAATTGTCATGCAGAAGGAAAGGGTTGTAGTCTTCATTTTAGATCTGAGTTTTCTAGATGTTGATTCTAGCAGCCTCTTTAAGAGGTCATAGGAGTTTCACTGGGGCCTTGAACTAAAGTAAATGGCCAAGATTATAAATTGCAAGATTATCTTGAAAATGTGTGTGCCAATGAAGTGAATGGGGAGTAACAAGGAAAAGAACAAGATGATTCCTCAAAAGGTTTCAAAGGTTTCATGGCAAATCCCTTTCCAAAGAACTAAGAAATAATATAATTTGGGATCAAGGGTGAGGTTTTCCTTTGAATGTGCAATCCTTCATAATTATTTTGCACATGGCTGTTTTAGCAATGCTGTCACCCCAGCCATCTTTCTGTAAAAGCTCCCATTTCTGGTTTAAAGGAGACTAGATTAGAACACAAGAGTTAACAGAAGGGGTTGGTTTTATAATATATGTCCAGAGCAGAAGTGGAGTTTTCTAAATGGATTAACCAGAGTATTTGACCAAACTGCTTCCTACCTAGATGGATGACAAAGAGGAGTCACTTTGGAGAGCTTATGATATCCTATACCTGGGTCCCCCTTTCCAACACCTGTTTTCTTACTTCTTCATTTTTTTATTCTTGTCTTTATGTTTCCTTATGAAGCAAAAGATATTTTTGCTTCTTATGTAAAGCCACCTTTAAATTTCTTCCTCGCTCTTTTCCTTCTTTGGTTAGATAGGAATTTCTGTACATTTATTCCATGGGAGGAATGTGGCAGTAGAGATCAGGAAAAAAAGAGAGAGAGAGAGTATCCACATCTATCAGAATGACTAAATTGAAATATAAACAAATAGAATTTTCACATTCTGCTGGTAGAAATGCAAAACGACACAACCTTTTTGGAAAAAGTTTGTTAGTTAATTCTAAATTTAAACAACCACTTGCCATATAACTTGGCAATCTGATTTTCCCAAAAGAAGTAAAAATATATACACAATATGCACAAAAACCTGTCCATACGTGTTCGCAGCCACTTTTTCCTAACAGCCAGAAACTGGAAACAATAGAAACGTCCATCACTGGTAAACATACTGTGGTATATCCATTCAATTAAATACTAGTCAGCAATAAAAAGGAATGACCTACTGATTCATACAATAATATGGATGAATCTCTAAGTATTATGTTAAAGCATTATGAAAGAAGACAGATTGGGGCACCTGGGTGGCTTTGTCAGTTAAGTAGCTATCTCTGGCTTAGGTCATGATCCCAGAGTCCTGGGATCGAGCCCCACATCAGGCTCTCTGCTCAGCAAGGTGTCTGCTTCTCTTTCTTCCTTTGCCCCTCCCCCTTGCTCCTGCTCTCTCTCTCTCTCTCTCAAATAAATAAATAAAATCTTAAAAAAAAAAAGACATTGACTGGGTTACATATTATATGGCATTCTGGGAAAGGCAAAACAACATTAACAGAAAATAGATCCGTGGTTGTTGGGGGCTGGAGATAGGAGGGAGGGAGCTCATTATAAAAGGGACATGAAGGACCTTTTGGAGGTGATGTAATTATTCTGTATCTTAACCATGATTTGTATTTCTTTGGCTTTGAGTTTCAAAATTCTAGGCCATCAAAGGTAAGAATAAAAGATTCTAGGCAAGAACAAAGCATTTGGGAGAAAATACTGTAAGTGAAATCAAGATGTCCCCACCTCTATCCCTCACTTGAAAGACATTCCCTAGACTAAAGAGATAGGGATGAGAGAGGCAAAGAAAATGATCAGAGAGATTAGTGGGGTCTGGAGACAAAAAGGTTAAACCTAAAGAGACCCCATGGAAAGAATTAGAGTCCATGTTCACTGACTGCCCAACCTATGACTGAGTGAGCCCATACATGGCCTCACCAGGCCATACTGCTGAGATCTTTCCTTGGGCAGCAGACAACACATCACCCTCTGACCAGCCGGCCGAAACGACTCACGTTTGTGCCCCCAAAACCCTGCTCAGCTCTCTGTCCAACATACCCCACATGGAGAGACCCTTTTCCTTACTATCACGTGAATGACTGCCGACCATCCCATGCTGCCCACTCCTTGTACTTAGGTTGGACCAAATGAAACCGTTTGAGAACGTTTACTCCCGCCATGAGATATGAAACAGATGCCTGCTTTAGTGACCTTTCCTATCTTCTAAACTTCTCTCATTTGCCTTATTATTTCCAATGGAATGAAGGTAAAACAATCTTTAAATAAATAAATCTTTCTCCCCCCTCCCCAACAGTCAATAAATATCATTAGTCTCCTCTTGGGTTGGGGTGGAAAGGACTAATTCTTTTGTTCGATGACCATCCCTATACCCACATGAATATTGGCTCATCAAACATTCACTGAGCTGCTAGTGCAGTCAACTGTGAAGAGTCTGGGTTCCTGCCCCGGAAGGAGTCAGACAATACAATCTGGTAAGGATCACAGTACAGGCCTGGGTCAAGAGCTGGAGGGGCCCAGTGGAAGACAAGCAGCAAGGGGCCTCTGGGAAGCCTTTCTATCACTGTACTTTCCAGTCCAAACCAGTAATTGCAGTGGTGGCTCTGGCGTTTCCTTCATTGGGCAACTACCCACTACCCCTGGTTAAACAAGTACTCCCTGAAGGGACTGAGAAGACTCCCTGAGGGTAGGGATCTTGTCTATCTCTAGCACAAAGTCTGGCTCATAAAGATTTGTTGAAAGAAATGTGTAAGTTATTGTCTCTGGGGATATCTACTATTTGCCAAGTATGAAGAAATATAAACTAAAATATGCTGAGAAAATACATGCAGAGAAAAAGGATAGTTATAAACCATCCTACGAGGATTCTTCTTCTCATTTGCCCAGTGATTCACATGCATTTTTCCACTTTGTAGAACACACAGCCCCGCCTTGCTTCACCACTACTATCACAACAATAACCAACATCTCTTCAGCTCTAGGGTGCCGGGCTCCACCTCAGCACTTGATGTACGTTGTCACGCTTGGTTCTCACCAAGCGTGACAACTTTCTTTTACAGGTCGGTTAGCGGAGCCTCAAAAGGTAACCAACCCAGCCAAGGTCACAGAGCTAAAAGGAGCCCAGAAGCCTGCATTTTAGTCCCCACCTGCCAGTTAGTGTCCTGCCCACAGGCAGAAAGGATCTTTACAGGCATTCTCAGGTTGAGTTCTGCCTGCCTCATGGCCTAGCTTTTTCAGGCAATCTCCCTCGGGTTAAACCTGGGTCTACCCCAGGCAAGATGAATTATCCGATGCACTGGCCGCAACAGGTCCAAACCAGTTATCTCTGCGGTAACTCCCACTTCTCCTTTGCAAGAGGACGACCCATACCCCCTTGTTAACCAGAAGCTCCCACAGGAGTTCTTCTGATTGGTAGGGTCCCAGAAGGCCCATGACTCCTCTCCTCAGTCCTCCTCCCTCAGATGGCTGGCATTCTTGCCGGTGCGATTCCTTTATCATATCACTGAGATCGAAAATGAAATGAAACCTGAGTCTTGGGTCGTCCCATCACCATGGAAACAACGTCAAGCCTGAGCGCCTCCAGGAGTGGGTGCTGTTCTTCCAATGGCAGTGGAAAATCAGGGACAGGGAACTGGACGAAGCAAAAAACAAGCTCCTGCTGGGTTGGCGGCAGTTTGGGTCATAAATACAGCATGTTCAATATAGGATTATGTCTTTGGCAACGGCATGATCAACCTATATTCTTCATTTTGGACACTGTGCTGGTTTGGTACAGAACATACCAGGCAAATGAACGACAACTCAAATTATCCCACTTTTGTGAAGGGACATTTTAAAGTCTATTAAGGTGGCTCAAAGAATGTGGTCGGGGAAAAAAAATATAATCGGTAATAAATTTTAAGAACATTCTGTGGATGAATTTTTGCTTCTGGGAATGGGAAACCAAAATTTTCCCAAGAGACTCCATTATTAAAGCCATAAATAAAACATCCCTGCTTGCTTGCTGTGCTGGCAGGGCCTTGCTCTGGAGAATTAGAATTAGAAGCAGGCAGTCCAGGGGAGCCTGGGGAGGTAAGTGAGATTTGAGAACATTCTGCTCCTTCTGCATGTTGCCTGCATATCAAGACCAGGGTGCAAGAACAAAGGGCAAATTATGCCTGACTGAAGACCACCAAAGATGGTTACTATCAAAATTCTCAAACAAGATTCTAAAATTCAAGGATGTTTTTCTAGCTGATGCCCTTTTTTTCTTTCCATAAATGTTCACCCCCTAGAGCTAAAAGCAAGTAGCGTGGTGCAGGGACCACTAGCCTGATCACCTGGGTGCTGGGTTCTAATGTCAGTCCGCTACTTCCCAGGCCCATGAGCAGGTGTTGATGACTTACCCTCCTCTCCTCTTTTGGAGAGGTGGGTTAGAGGAATGAATTTTGGATCCTCACTATCCTAGTGCTAACAGTGCTGGGGGGGGGGGGCGGGGGGCGGGGAGTGACACTTGCAAAATCCTATTTGATCTAGGCAATGTACTGGGCATTTTATGGCTATTATTTGACCCTGACAATAACTTGAGTGTGGTTGTTGGTATCCCTGATTAACAGATGACAGAAACTAGTCCCGATAATTGCAGGGACTTCCTCAAAGTGATCAATATATAATCATGCAGTCAGGCTTCAAATCCCCATCTATCCGACTCCAAAGCCAACATTCTTTCTACTTGACCCTGCCAATTTCTGAGCTTGGAATAAACCATTAGCATGATTTTAATTCAAAATAAATACAACTCACTAGTTCTGTCATAGTTTTTAAATGATTTGCTAAGGCCTCGAAAAATTCAGCTTTCCCAGCTATCCTGTCTCTCATTAAAGTGATCCCATTATCACCTGGGTGGAGGAGGAGGGAGAACAGAAGTATCTTCCTGCCACATGAACTCTTTTTAATGTTTGGCTTGTTCCAAGCTGGCCTGGAGAGTTACCCCCAAACGTCCGCACAGAGATGGTATTGAATGTTAGTATATTGAGTCACTTCTGCATGGGCATGGTTTTCATTTCCATCTTTCCTATCAGTCTGAACAACTGAAAGCAACACTTTTACCTCTTAACAATCATAACCCTGCAATTAACAGGCCTGAAATCCTATAAAATCAAGGTATGGTACAACTCAACTCTTCCTAGTTCTGAGCTCCTGGCTTCCAATGGAAAAGCCAGAATTTCTATTTCGTGATAAAAAGAATAAAACGGGAGACAACTAGACAGCCATGAGTTTGGGTGTGTGTGTGTGATCTAATCTGCCAAAAAGTTTCCTAGTTGGTGGTTATTCCTGCTTCCTGAATGGCAGGCTGGGGCCACAGAATGGAGGGGGCGTGCCAGCTCATCCACGAGCATGTTATTTATGCCCTGAACCTCAGGTTTGTCTTCTGTAAAATGGAGTATTTGCTTCATAGGCATGTTGCAAAATTAAGCAAATAATGTACGTAAAGATCAAATATAATAGTCCACGTCATCCCACTCCCAACTCAAAATAGCACTGTGTAATCATGACAACCATTTCATTACTGACTCCTTGCGAGGTGCCAGGCACTGGGCTGAGCCCTTTCCGTAGATAATCTTTTCACTAAGTGAAACCAGTATTTGAAATCAGGTGCCCTAACTCCAGAGATTGCCCTGTGCCCTGCTCTAGGTTCAGATGAAAGGATTTATGAGCAATTGCTTCTGCAGGAAACAGGTGCCGGAGAGGGTAGTGAGGGTGGTGGCTGATGATGATTTGACCAACAGGGAGGGCCAGGCATAACTCTTTGTTCTCCCACTCTGCACAATTAGTACCACTGATTTTCTGCTCCCTGGGGTTAGTTTCCTGACTAGACTAGGCACGTAACAGACGTCCAAAAAAAAATGCTTGTTGAATAAGTAAATGCAAATAGTAAACTGACTGTTCCTGATATAACCATTTACCTTATGCAGGAAACATTCAGTGCTAACCTCCTCTCTTGTCCTCTTAGGGATACAAATATATTAAACAGATTTTGAATCCACATTAGTTCAATGTTCACCAAGCAGTTGTTAAGTACCTACTATTAATCAAGGGGCCAAGGATTACACATGTGATCTACTGCAGAGTATTAAGAACCAACAAAGCCGAGCTTACGTTCAGCTATGGAATACACAATCCTTTTCAGGTAGCAGCCACCTAATTTGCTGATTCACATTCCCTGACCCCTTACACATTAAGCAGTCATGATGGGCAGACTGAGAAAGTGTCCTATGAGGCCACACAAGAATTAAGCAGGCTGGAGGAAGACAGAGACTGACATTTGGAACACAGTGCAGGGAAAGAACCTAGGGCGGTGAAGCCAGGCTAGGATTCCTGACCATATCATTCCCGTGAAACCCTCCTGACCTCAATTTCATCATCAATCAAATGGGAATAATCGGCATTTGTCATTGCTTTTCCCACAGAGTGGAGAGGACTCCTGGGATGATGTGAGGAAGAGCCTCACGGCAGGGATCTTAAGTGAGGTCACTTGGGCAAAGCACTCTAGCCGTGGTCCGGCCTGGTCCCCTGGATGGCCACTGGGGTGTGAGAGCTTGGAAAGGGGAGGACCCAAGGATTGCTGGTTCGGAAAGGGTTGTCTCCCGCACGTGTTATCTTTTCTCTCCTCCCGGTCGGCCAAAGGCAAACAAGAATGAAATGATAACAGACACATCCACTGAAGCAAAACAGGTCACGGGATAAGATAATACGCTCAAGGACAAATAAAGTCAACTGCAGCCGGGCCCCGAATGGGTAGGCGAAAATTCATGGGAAGACAAGGTTATTTCTTCTTTTATAGAGAATAGGCTTTTAAAATACTTTCACCAGTGTGAAAACACACAAATACACACATTCGGGCAGTTTTAATATCCTCTTTCTTCACTATTTAGGTTGCCTATATAAGGTGAGAACGCTGTAAGTTGTGGAGGCAAGGTTTTGAAAAAGTTGATGTCTAGGCAAAAATACTTCATCTGTTAAATGAAGGCACCAAAATACAAAACTGTGTACGCTGACTGGCTATGCAAGGCTGTGTATATGGAAGATACTGGAGGAAAAGAAAAGCAGCTGATTTACTAGAATGGTCCAACTGCCTCACCCAGTGTCTAGAACCTAACAGATGTTTAATAAATATTTGTTCAGTGAGTGAGAAGACTTGATTTTCCATATACTGTAACTGAATACTTCTTTCCTCCTTTGTTAGCCAGTTATTCGGAGATAATGCTGCCTCTGTGACCTAGTTGTTTTACAATTCTTTTATCTCTTCACTTAATGCAATACAATTTCCCCCCAAAGAAATTGGCATAAACAGAAAAGTTTGCTGAGTTTAAGAATATGGGGTTTAGTAGACAAAAATCCTAAAGGTCACTCAGGCATTTCTGATATCTAAAGATAAGAGCAGCATTTGCAGATAAGCAGGAGACCTGATTTTTATTCATTAATTGGCCAACTGTCCTTGGAACAAACAACCCTGCAGGGTCTCAGTTGAGAGCTCTGTGACTGGGGTTAAATGACCTCCTACAGGCTTTTCAGTTACTTTCAATGTTAAAATCAAGTTAAAAACATGCTGGGTCAATTAAGACAGATGAGCCCTCCAAAGAATATTTGAAAACTTTATTTTCTCAAATGAGCACCAACACAGATTGGAAATAGGACAGAAACAATGCACTTTTCTCTAATACTGAATCACTATGTACAAATACAGGAAAAGGTGAAGACAAATTATTTGAAAATAATTATCTTTGTTATTGAAGCAAAGTGACCTGAAAAATGCCACCAAAAAAAAAAAGGGAAAGTAACAAAACCCAAACTCAACAAATACAGTTTGTAAACACAAGCATAAATAGAGATTCCGTACTGAAAGATCGTCTCTGCAGGTTGGAAAAGGGAACCGACTCTCACTTTCACCAAAATGTTATATAAAAATATACAGGCAGATCGAATTTGGTGATGGGAATAGCTTGTTTCTTCTTGGCTTTACCTTTCACTGCTGGCAGATTTCATGACTGTATTTTGCTTAAGAAAATGAGACATTTCTTTCCTCTACCTTGACCACTAGCTTGTTTTCTCATTTGAGGCAGACTCTTCGTTAAAATATGTAAGTTGATTGTGTTCAAGATTTGATTTCCCAGCCTCTTCCTGAACCTGAGGCAATCTGACCTTAAAATAAAATAAACTGTTTACCTACAAGGTATGTGTATTATTTTACCGATGTTCTTTCAACCCAAACCAGTTAACAATGTGGCTTCTACAACCACTGGAACCCTGGGGTACATAAGGAGTACACTCACATCTCAGTTAGAAACACACAGACCTGACTCTGCTTGATCTTCACAAACAACAGATTTCCTTTACAATCTGGGAAAGTTGAGCACACAAAGAAAAAGGAGCAAAGTGGCAATAGCTCCATGCTCAGAAAAACAAAATCCTCATGGTTTGTGCTGTTGGTCCACTCAGAAACAAAACAAGCAGAGAGAAAGAGAAGAAAGCCTTATGTGCCCAAGGTGTAAACTGTAGGTATAGTGTCCCCAATAAAAGAAAACAGGAGGCACAGTCCAAAGTGCTTTTTACACACACACACACACACACACACACACACACACACACGCACGCATTAAAAACAAGATTCCGATTTGTTGGAAATTCTTCCAACAAGAGGAATCACTAAGCTGTTACTAAATCTGATTTTATTTATTTTCTTTTCTAGCAAATATTGGTGCAAGAAAATATTTCAATTCTCAACCTGGTAATGTACTGCAGAGTTTGCTCCATCTGGAAAAAAAATGCAGAGAGGCATTGCCTCTGTCCAGACTAAAGTGATACAGATCTTTTTTTTTAAAAGAGTATATTGGTGATCACTGTTTCCCTTAAAATATACTTCAAGAAATGCAGAGGAAACCATAGAATTTAAAAATGAAAATAAAAAGTGCTCTCAGGGGATCTGAGAAAACAGCACCAAATATATTATTTAAAAAATTAAATATTATTTACAAAAGTATATTTCACAAGCAACTTTTTTCATATATATATCCATTTGAAAATCTTTTTATAAAGGGGACACCTCTTTTTCACACACTGACCCACCAGTCAAGATTTACTCTATCCTATCTCCATGATCTTGCTGTCTCGGAGTCGGGGCAGCACTCAGTCAGGCCCAGTTGACAATCTGTGGGCATCAAGTCTGGCTGTATTTGATTCATGTCAAATCAACCCGTCAGCAGCCTGAGACTAACATCCTGGGGTCTGGGTGTAATCCAGGGCCACCGAGGCCACATGACCTAGGATGGCACAGGGGAGATGGACCTAGAGAGTCTGCCAGCTGGACTTCAGTTGCAAATGAAGGCAGCTGCTGGCTGAGGTACAGAACTTCACTGTATTTGCCTTTCTCACTTCACCCTTTCCCCTGCCCTACTCCCTGCGCCCTGCCTAGGCTTTACAGTCAAACTCCAATTCCCTGAACCCGCCAGGGGTGAATGGATGAGGTCTTTGGTTATGCTCTGAGTCAATAATTTGGTGAGGAAATTAAAGAATGAACTGACTGAGGCCACGAGTTGATGCGTCTCCATCACTCAGCTGCGGTCTCTCCAATACTGCTAGATGTTAGGTAGACAAGCCATGAATGGAGCTAAGGTTATAAGAAGCACTTTTGGTTTCATTGACACAGAGGGAAAGCCTAATGAGTTGTTTTTTTTTTCCCCTGTAGTTACGGAAAACCAACATTCTACTCAGATCTTTCGCACCAAGTATGGTGCCACACACCCATTGGATGCTCAATGGGTAAGAACTGGGGGGAAAAAAAAAGAAGAAGAAAAAAAAACCAGAACCTGGGTCTAACTGGAGCCTACTCTGATCCATGCAACAGTCAGAGGCCTTATCCCCAAGGAAGAACAGTGGCACATCAGTCTCCTCTGCCCCTTGAAAATTCTAGGGCACCCCATGTCTGGTTTCTATGTCACCACACTCCATTTTCAGTCTCAAAGACAAAACACCTACCCGTGCTTAACCCCCATTTTCTTTCTATGGAAAGGAGCATCAACAGCCAGGACATTCCCTGAGCAAAGGGGCTAATCAAAATCTCTAAGTGAAGGCCACTACCTTCAGGGCAGACAGAAAGGGGGATCTACGATTTTTGTGCTGGCAAGCCATCTTAGGAATGTGAAAGTTGAAAATGCTTTTTATTGAGATCTTGGCCCTGGGAGCCAGAAGAGCTCTTTCTCTGGGAGCATAAATGAAATACTTCTTCTGAACTTCAGTCTGCTTTTTAGTAATGTGGGGAGCACTTAATCTCCCAGGGTTGCTAAAGTACCAAAAAATGTGAGTAAAAAGCCTCTGAGAACAAGATTCAATTTCTAAGAATCCTTCTGTGTCACAGAAGCAGTCTACCTGGAGCCACCCAGCTTCCTGTCAGTCCTGCCATCCGTCACCCTCCAGGGAAGGGCCACGCCTACCTCAGGTCCCCCCTTCTGCAATCAGCCCACAGAAACATGAAAAGGCATTTCCACCATGGACTCACTCCCTACGGGAATTTGTCTGAATTCTGGAAATGTCCCTGGTTGGCTGCTTGAATCCTGATCAATCAATTTTACAGATTCTTGCCTCTATGAACTCACTCTTCTGTGACTTTTAAGGTTAATTTTCCTATAGGATCAGCCTACTTAGAGAAATGAGATGCTGAGAATTACCTAACATAACCTGCACATATCTTAACATTAATTACATTTTCGGTCTAAGCAATAAAATTAACTCGGTTAAACGAGTTTCATCGTGCACCGTGTACTGGCTTACCTGTTGGTAGAACACACGTCACAGTGTTGGTTAACTAACAAACTCCTTTCTCTCATAAGCCTTATTAAGGATCTTTTCTCTGTTTCCCTAATATAATGAACTTTGGTTTGGTTTGTGAGATGGATGGGAGGCAGGGGCTAATATTGGAATTTGTAACTTGACGTTGGATATCATACCTAGGTCCTCCCCACTGCTGGACCGCTCTGACAATTTCTCTCCACACAAAGCATTCCAGTCCAAGGAGAACAGCTAGGGGCGTGACGAATCTACTGGCCAGGTTATCACTAAGCTCAAAGCCTTGGGACTTCGATAGAACTGGAGAAAAACACCCAAAACTCTATGTACAAAGAATTGCTGATCTCACTGAAGCCTTTGCATCCCAAAGGGGAAAGATGCACTAACCTGTAATGGTTCAAATCTAAGCTATTCCCAGCATTGCCCCACCCCACCCCCTTCCTTGCCACAAGGCTCTTCTCTTACTAAGGGTCAGGAAAAAAGGTTAGACAGTCAGAATTCCTAACTGGTTCTACTTTTTATTTTTTCTGGCCCGGTATCTGAGCCATTTCTGCAGGAGCTCCCAAACTACTGCCCCCCTTTGGTCCCTGTCCTCCTCAATTACTGATTTCAGTTGGTTGGTGGCCACAGCCTTTGGGATGTTTGGATCTTGCACCCATTGCAAACGGCAGTCCCCCTCTTCTCACCTACGGTGGCTGAAGAGGCAAAGATAACCCGAAGGAGCAGTGAGGCATCAGAGTTACTAAAACCACCTGGGCTTTTCACTCTCTGCCTCCACAACACCCCCAACTCAACCCAGGAGAACCAGGCCCCTGCGCCCCTAGAGTTAGGGCCAGTTCTTGCGCTCGCAAGCTAACCTGGCACAGTCGGTGTCAGGAACAGAAGCTTCTGATCAGAGAGAATGCAGTCATGAGGTATTTTTTTTTTCCTCTTTGTCCTTTTCGACAAGTCGATTATTTCAAGCCTAAGTTACCGGGACCCCGGGAGCAGCACAATTTTGTTCCTACCTCTAACGGCCCATCCCCTGCCCACCCCTGGGACCCTCAAGGCTCCCCCTTCCTCTCTACCTCACACCCCCATGCTGTGCCACTGCTCTCCTGACAAGAGGCCATCAGGCAGCTCTTACATGGGCCCTAGGGCCCTTATCAAGGTGGGTTGCCGCCATGTGGTCAGGCATCTGTTCCTTTCGTTGTTTTGTTTTCAGCCAACACTAGAACAGAGAGAGAAGCCAGGATCAACTCACAAACAGATACAAAGCAAAGAGACAGAGAGACAGCGATTTAGAGGCCGGTCACCAGAAAGACGGCGTCAGGGTGGGAGAATGCCCCAGATGGCAAGGCCCCTAAATGGATGGAACCAAGTGTTCAGTCACTCTCTCACGCTTGGGTAGAATGTTCGGTTGGATGGTGTTCACGTGGACACTGGGTTAGGTGGATACCCTCCGATCAGTCCCAGCCATTGTCCTTGATCATGTGTGCTAGCTCAATGATGTATTTGCCTTCTTTATATTTCTGGCTGCTTTCAAAGGCATGTTCCTAGGAGACACAAAGGAAGAGAAAAGACACCGAATGACCAAAGACAAGTAGGTGACTTGTAGCACAGAAGTGATCAGGCCCAGCCTGGCCCAGACTGAGAGAATTCCCGCCACTCAGACACGCCACATCCCCTTCACTGAGCTCCAGCTCCGAGACAGCGCCAGGACTCTCAATATTTACAACCGAGTTTCGATATTTTGCAATTTAAATATTCTAAACATTTTTTCTCAATATTTACAGTAGAATTTCTTCAGGATTTCTGCTCATTTAAGGCTTTGCCCAAATGTCACCACCTTAGTAAGGTCTTTCCCAACGATTCTACTTTAAAAGCACAACTTCCACCCCAGAACGCCCTCCCCGCCCCTCTCCCTTCTTCATTCTTCTCCACGGCACTTATCATTTTCAAACACACAGTACAACCCGCACATCTACTATACCTATTGTCTTTCACCAGGACGACACAAATTTCATGGCAGGCAGAGGTTTTCATCTATTTTGTTCACTGCAGTATCCCTCGTGCCTAGAAGACTGCTTGCCAGATAATAGGTCTTCAATAAATAACTGCTGAGTGAACGTGTGAATGTGTGTGTCTGCGTGCATGTGTGAGAGAGCGTGCGTGTGTAAAATCTGAGAGGAACCTGGTTTCAGATGCTAACCAGAAATGTGCTCTATAGATGTATCCATGAAGTTTCTATGTCATAATCCTCAATTGTACTGTTACACTTAGAGAAAAGACTCTCAGGGAGAGAACAAAGTATTGGGAGGCCAAATAGGTCTCTCTCTTATTTATCTTGCTGTTTCTATGTCAGGTGTGTTAAGTCTGTTTTTTCTTCACCACCTTTCTCCAGGGAGTAAGGAGCTACATGAACTCTAGGCTGAAGAACCTGGCAGCCCTCACGCCCCACCCAGCTGCCAGGCCTCCAGAGAGAAAATGCAACAGAAACCACCTGGCAATTTACCATCCTAAATTTACAACACTGTGGGTGGGCTTGCAGGCTAATAAGCCCCATAGGAAAGCAAAAAGAAAAAAAAAAAAAAAAGCCCCGCATAGGTATAGGCTCAAAGGGATATTTTCTTCCTAGGCATAGATGTATAAAAACATCTTGGTGTACTATATGGAAAGCATTGGTCATCACAGTCATTAGATGGCTGAGCTCGATGTGCACAAGCTGTGGACATCAGCTCTTTTCCCAAGTCTTCCAACTTAGTAAGTAACTCAACCCTCCTGCCTGTAGGTTCTGGGCAGCATTTGTATGAACTGCATCTTCTGTTCCTAGAGCTCTGGGGAATTGAGTCTCCTAATAAGAGCTCACACTTGAGCCTCTTGTTGAGAGAGGAATCATTCCACAAAGTGGAGAGGGGAGGGGCGCTGAGAGGGAATGTGCAAACACATCACACACACGCAAGAGCTGTGGACTCAGCAGTCATTTCCCTGACACTTCATTATTCCTCAGCTCCGTGTATGTGTGTGTGTATGTACACAACAAAGGAATGTGTTTCGAGACTAAGACCTATTGTTCCATGCAGTGTGTTTAGGATAGGGAGGAGGTAAAAAGAAAACTAGGAAAGTAAGAATATATCCCTATTAAACAAACAAAAGTCAAAAGAAAAAAAAAATTCAACAGCCCCCACGTGCCCCACAGGGCACTTCCAAAATGTCCTAACTGGACAGAACACTAGATCTGGAGTCTGCAGAAACACCCCAGACTGAATCCTGGCCCCAGAAGCATCACTTAACCAATTGCATTTACAGTCGCAAACTTTCCATTTACAAAACTGGGATAATTAAAAGTACTTCACAGGATTAACTATGAGGGTCAGAAGAAATAATGGAATGAAGGATTGGAGCACGGGCCTGGGACATGAGGGGTAATGTATTTGGGAGATGGAGGTTTCTCTACTGTCCTATCATTATGCCTGTCCAGCTGTTTTATCCATTTACCTGTAAGCTTTACTCCTTGATACCATGACTGTAAACACTCCCAAGGGCAAGCATTAGATCACACTTACTTTTGTATCCAACACAAAGGCTTTTAATAAACCTCTGCCAAAGAAGTGAATCATTTTACCTAAAGTAAGGAGCAAAACCAATGAACTCAGATTTATCGTCTGTCTGTAATCCTGTACATCTTCAATGGAATAAGATGACCAAGAGGTTGGGGAAACAGAAGGGCAGAACATTTCTGAATAATCAAAACCAGAACTGTGGCCCCCAGATCGCCCAGAGGGGGCTACCGGCCATACAGGTGGGAACAGAATAGCCAAGGCCAGTTTTTCCCACAGGAAGCAATCAGGGCAACCATAGGGATCTGTGACCATCTTGGCATCGTGAAACATGCCATCTAGGGTGTTTCTTGCTAATTCTGAACATTTCAAGGGAAATGTGAAAGATGGCATCTAAAGGCAATGCAGCCCCACTGCGGCAGTTAAGATTCACACATTTTTGAACTTCGGTTAAATGGAATCATACTTTGCTCAACATCTTTTTTATTTAAATAGATTTCTTCATGTTTTTAGAGCAGTTTTAGGCTCACAGCAAAAAGGAGCAGAAGGCAAGGAGGTTTCCCCTGTACTCCCCACTCCCACATAACACGCAGCCTCCCCCATTCCTGGAGTCCCACAGAGTGGTGTGTTTTTCACAATCAACAAACCTACACTGACACATCATCATCACTCTGCGGGCAGTTCTGACAACTCCTCCGGGCTCTCCCAAGCTAACAAACAAGCTAACTAACCACAGGTCATATAAGCCAGCCCCACACTGACCCTGGGCAACTGACAGGACAGGGAATTTATGGCATTTTACATGGAATAAGTTGTCCTCCCAGAGCCAGGAAGACTCAACATCCCCACCATGACTGGGCAGAAAAAAGCATGTGAAAATATCTGCCAATAAGAAATATATCTACCAGCAATAACAACAAAAGTTTATTTTCACGGATCATCTATACCTCCTCTCACCGTGGCGAAGGACTGCTCACTCTAGGTATCAAGACATTAAAAATATTTGTTGCGTTAAACAGCGAAGGAACGAATGTCCACTAGGGAGAGTCCAGCCATGACTCTATCTAACAGAGGACATTAATTAACATGTTTGATGATGCCTAGCACAGGGCCTAGGACCTGAGGAATGTTTTGGGGACATTTACTGGAGCAAAGAGCATGGGCTCTGCAGTGAGATTCCTGGATGCCTATATCCTGGTTTGGCCATGTAATGGCTGGATAACATCAGATATACTATTAACCTCCCTAAATCTCCGTTTCCTCATCCCTATTTTATGGATGGGTAAGGAAGCTTTACCCACCAAGGAAGCTGTGAAGAGTGAATAAAATAATATAGGCTTGGAAAGAGTAAGATGTCAGGAAATGTTATGTGCTGCTATTATTATTAATTAAACTGTAAAGCAGATGTGTATCTGTCTGTCTCAGGGGCAGGTGCAAAGGAATGAGCAGGAGAAGGGGACTGTCAGAGAAAAGGGAAGAATGAGTGTGGTAGACAGGAGTGTGCCAGGAACAGCTCTTCGGGTTCCACTGCCTGTTCCTGGATGAAGATAATCCCACAAGGTCACAGGAAGCCAGGAGAAGAAAGCAATCTTCCAGCACGAGGCTCTCGGTTACTCCCTCACAGTCCTCTCGCCACCGACCAGACTCCTCAGTACTCACATATTTCCAGCCCAGAGTGGTTTTGCAGTTTTCACAGTAAATGTCTGCGACTGCATGGAGTCCTGTTAGCAACACTCGCTCTTCTGCAGGCCCGCAGCCCACATTAACTCTGTGCCAAGGGACAGAGAGAGAGAAAGGGTGGTTAGTCACACATTCATCCTTGGTCGTTCAAGCAGAGCTTGCAGCGAGAAAGTAACTGAGCACGGATGCCTCAAGGGAAGCTGGCACTGAGAAGGGCGTTGTTTATGACCAAAAGTGATAACAGTCCCCAAAAGGTAGCCACGTGGAAACATCTCCATTGAAATGCATTTGAGATCTGCAAGTTCTGATTCAGTGAGTCTATGAAAAATAGTCTGTATGGTTGAGACTTTGCTTGGAAGGTTTCTAACTAAGGCTTCTAATCTTGTGACCTAAGGGGACCAATGGATGGCCACACTGTGAAGACCACAGCCATGAGCACGGGTCCTCAGCTCAGAGCTTACTGAGGACTGAATGCAGCTGAAGATGTCAAACGGGACATCTGCACAGTCTTTTCCTGATTACAAGGATGAATGAGCCCCGTAGTATCTCCAGCTGAACATGTGAGATTGTCATTCTCACAGTTCATCACACTTCTGTGAGTGTCCCCCCTTCCTTTCCCAGGTAAGAGGCTACAAAGGATGTGCCCAGCAGTGACAGAGAGCCCTACAGGCCGCGACTGCAGTGGGGGAGGCTCTTCACTACCTGGGCTTCTTCCTCCAGCCCCAGCTCCTGCAGTGGATCCCCATGTCTTTTGTTCGACCTCCTCTCCTCCCGGATGACTCATCTTAGACCTGGCTATGAAGCCTCCATGATGAGGCTCTCGGAAGCACTTCAACGTCTTCCCTATGAGCCTACAGCCCTCTGATGTGCCTACTGTGGGTAGTAAATATATTATTTTTAGCCAAAGATGCTGCCCCCCCAAAAAAAATTCCCCAAAGATAACTGGCTACCTAATGTGGATAGTAATGTTCTGCAGGGTTTCTATTGTCGCAGAGGGGGCAGGGGCCATTGTTTAATTATGACTGAGTGCTGCTTCCCCCACCCCCCGACAAAATTTGCACCAAACCATGGATGTACCAGAGACACTCACACTGAGTTAAAGAGGTATGCTCGTCCTTGACTTCCTTGGAACGACTGAAATGCAAGGAAACAAATTGATAGTTAGATATCCATTTCATCCACCCAGTCGGGAAACCAGCCCTAAATCACAACAATGACAACCTTCCAGGATTGACACAGCAAAAAAAAAAAAAAAAAAAAAAAAAAAAAATGGCCCTGAGCCATTTAGTAGTCGAGCTGGCAGCTAGCATGAGGGAGGACAAGAGGAGAGCATAAACACAGCCACAGAGCTTGGGCCAGCCCACACTTGGACTGTTTTCACCAGCCCAGGTGAGAAGACAGAAAAACCAAACTCCACAATGTCACTGAAAACTTCTTCCCTCCTGACACCGTCTGTTCTATTAATCCACCCAAGATAATCCACACTGGCCTTTGCTGGACCTACTTATTTCAGGCATCTGTGCTGGCCACAGCTTTCCTCGAGGTGGTTAGGGAAATCAATGGGGGCACCTTTGCTTGCCCTCTTGGCCCAACCCCGAGAAGATGCCAAAGGATCCCCAAGGCAAGAAAGAATACACCACCAAACCTACACTTCTCACGTCTTGTGATCCTAACTGCCGTTAAGAGTAACAGTCCTCCTGCCTGGGAGCACGGGCACTCTCCTTTTGAGGTGTAAGCAACTTGATCTCTAGATCACAGCAACACTCATTAAGCAGCAATCCCATTTTAAATCCCAGCTTCAATATGAGCTGTTCTCTTCCGGCTCAAGGGCAGCAGAAGCTGGAGAAACGTGAGCCAGGGCTTGCCATGCAGTTTGGCATCCACTTCCATTAAGACAGGCCCTTGCCGTGTTTCCCTCCTCTGGTGACATCGACAGGTCCGGCTGACATGAGCCATCCGCATACCGCTGCTGCCTGCATTTTTAATGTGGTCTGACAGTCGTACTCTGGATCCAACGTCCTAGTCTTCTCCGAAAACCACTCTAAAAACAAATAAAATAAGGGACTCTCCCATGACCTCTATTACTCCGTGGCTGGAGAAATCCAGTGGTGACTAGTTAACAGAGGACCAGAGGGTAGGAGAGAACCAGACAGGACACAGATCACTGCACACCAGACAGCCACTGTCAGAAATACCGGACTTCAGGGATCAATGCCGCCAGCCAGAAAGAAAGGCAAGATTTCGGACTTGTGGAAAAAGCTGCCTTTGGGGCAGCTGGATTGTTGGTTGCCTCCAACAGGCAAACGCACCAAAGGCCTGTGCTCCCAGGTGTAGCTCCAAGAAGCAAGCAGATGTTCCCCAGCTGCTGCTCAGGCCTAAACCAGCTCTTCCCTTGGGTTTTGAAACATTCCTGGGGAACAGAAGAAACTCCCAGGCTGAATGAAGCAGGAATAGGTGTGTCCCAGCCTTGAAAACCTGGAGGTCTATGCCAAGTGTTTGGAAGAGACAATGTCCCTGTGACACAGACTATGGATTTAGACAACCTGTTAGTTCAACCCTGGAGCACAAAGACACCCAAGCACTGGCAGGGAAGCCAAAGCTTCACCGTCTGGCCCCACCAACCTCTGCGGTCCCTTCTCTCGCTATAGCGTCCTCTGCTCTAGTCAGGCCAAACCACACGCAGTTCCCTGGAACTTGCCATCTCACCAATTTGCCCATGACGTTCCCTCAGATGGGAAGGCTCTTCCACCCTCAGCTCAGCTTGCTCTCTTCCGTAAGGCTTTCCCTGACCTCCCCCCAGAAGAGGTACCCGTTGGCCCCCATGTTCTGGACTCCTCCTGTGCCCTGTCTGTGCCTCTTTCTTAGCACTTAACATACTGGATCTAATTGATATGTTTATTTTCTAACAACCTCACTAGATGGGGAGCTCCCTGGAAGGTATGGGCCAAGGCTTCACTCTCTCTGAAACCCTAGCACAGAGCACATGAGTCTGGTATACTGTAGGCCTTTAATATTTATTCCACAGGTGAACTGCCTCTAACTTCCTTTATTTCTTTAAGTGGCTTTACTGATGTATAAGTGATGTCGTAAACTGTACCTATGTAAAGTGCACTATTTGTATCTACCTGTGAAACCATCACCGCAATCACGACTGTCATACCCAGAAGTTTCCTCGCGTCCCTCTTCACCTTATTGCCTTCCCTCCCCTCCTCACTCCTTTCCCACTCATCCACAGGCACCCACTGCCATCACTGTTGCTTGCATTTTCCAGTTTTTTATAAGTGAAATCACACAGTATGTAGTGCTTTTTGTCTGGCTTCTCTCACACAGCATCATTCTTCCAAGATTCATCCACGCTGTTGCATTTTATCAAAAGCTCATTCCCTGGGGCACCTGGGTGGTCCCATCAGTTAAGCTTCCGACTCTTGGTTTCAACTCAGGTCATGATCTCAGGGTCGTGAGACTGAGCCCCACGTCCGGCTCCCTGCTCACTCAGCATGGCGTGTGCTTATCCCTCTCTCCCCCTCATCTCTCTCGCTCAAATAAATATACATAATCTTTAAAAAAAAAAAAAGCTCATTCCCTTTTTATTGCTGAATCGTATTCCATTCTATGGATTTAACCACAATTCCTTTGTATTTTTTTATTTTCATAAGGGATTTGGACTAGTCAACCTCCCAAGTCCCCTTACAGCTCCAAAATTATATTCTTTTATGATTCCTGGTTCTGCATTATGGATAATCAGGAGCGTCATCTTCTAAGAAACATTTGTTATAAACTTCAAGTTTGGAGCTTAGAAGAATGAGGCTATGGGAAAATAAATTCTAGAAGAAAGCAGACAGGAAGATAACACAAAGCAACACAGCTCTACCATTTATAACAGGACGAGGTATTTATTTCCCAAACAAACACAGATCTGCTATACCTAGAGATAACTGGGAATATAGGGAGAGAAGCAGCATTTAAGACTTTCCAGGGTAGAGGCATCCCCAGAAGGTATATAAGACAATCAGGGTAGGGGAAAAAAAAAAAACACCAAATTTTTAATCTACTTTTATCTTTCTTTCCTTCCTTTTTATATTTTTCTCTTAAAAAAAAAAATGGTTTCACTAAACAGTCAGAGATTTGCCACTGGGATCTTCCCTGGGTTAGTGTCATGTGTGCACAGGTTATCTAGAAGGAAGTGTGGGGCTCTCGTTGTACACGTGTGTGGTGTGACAGCGGTGCCCTTCAGTCTTCGCTTTCAGCTTATCGTGAACACTGTTGTTTTCTGTGCAACAGGATGTCAAGAATGAGACTAACCTTAAGTTAAGACAAAACAAAACGTAACGAAACAGGATATTTGGGGCTCCTGGGTGGCTCAGTCGGTTGGTCATTTCGGCTCCGGTCATGATTCCAGGGTCCTGAGATTGAGCCCCACGTTGGGCTCTGTGCTCAGCAGGGAGTCTGAGGATTCTCTCTCTCCCTCTGCCTCTGCCCCTTCCCCCTGCTCATTCTCTCTCTTCCCCCCCCCCAAAATAAATAAAATCTAAAAAACAGGATATTTAAACAGTAGGATCCTTGCAATTTTTTGTATATATAGGATAGCTCACCACGAAGAGGTTCATTTACATCAAAGTACTTAAAAATGTAAAGAAGTTATACATTTTCCTTTTGTAAAAAGATGAGCATTCCAAACTCTCTGGCCTTTGCTGTAAAAAGGAGCTTGACATTCATATGGTACTCTTATTCTGCAATATTTTCCAAAAGAATAAACCCACAAAAATTTGTCCCTTTAAAGAATAGGTGACATTTCAACAGGGAATGAGAATGTAACTTCTTTTCAAAAGGAACTTATGCTATGGAGAGAACTGGTATCTGGCAATGTATTCGTTTTATATGATGTTTGTAGTTTAGAATTGACATGACTATACAAAAAATTGATTCAAAACGAATGATATTTGGAAGAAAATGCAGGTGGAAATCTTCGTGTTAGAAAAGATTTCTTAGATCCTGCCCCGGAAACAATTTATAAAAGAAAAAGACTGCTAAACTGAACTTCATCAAAATCTCAAACTTACTCTGAAAAACCGATAAAAAGAAAAGTTAAGCCATAGACTGGGAAAAAAAATATCTGGAAATCACATATATGACAAAGTACTTGTACCTGAAATATATAAAGAACTCTCAAAATTCAACAATAAGGAACAAATGCCCCAATTTTAAAATGAGCAAAAGAGGCTCTCGGCTCCTAGCCCATTCGTCAGACATCAGAATCTTCTGGTGCAGGGCCAGCCACATCCCCGAGACACAATGGTAATGTCAGAGTAAATGGATTTGGTCATATTGGGCACCTGGTCACCAGGGCTGCTTTCAACTCTGGCAAAGTGGATACTGTCACCATCAGTGACACCTTCACTGATCTCAACTATGTGGTCTACATGTTCCAGTATGTCAAGCTCATTTCTTGGTATGACAATGAATTTGGCCAGAGCAACCAGGTGGTGGACCTTATGGTCTATATGGCCTCCAAGGAGTAAAAGCCCCCTGGACAACCAGCCCCAGGGAGAGCAAGAGGAAGAGAGAGGCCCTCAGCTGCTGGGGAGTCCTTGCCCCAACTCATCCCCTGACACACTGAGAATCTCACGACCTCTAGACAGTTTACATCCCAGACCCCCGAAGAAAGGGAGGGACTCGGGGAGCCCTACCTTATCATGTATCATCAATAAAGTGTAGTATACCCAGCCAAAAAAAAAAAACCTCAAAAAATAACCTCAAAAATAGTTTTAAATAAAAAATAAAATGAGCCAAAGATTTGAACAGACTTCACCAAAGATAAACAGATGGTAAGCAGTCACATGAAAAGATGCTCAGCATCACTAGTCACTGGGATAAGTGCAAATTAAAAACACAGTGAGATCAAAACCACAATGAGATACCACCTCACACCAGTCAGAATGGCTAAAACTAACAAGTCAGGAAACCACAGATGTTGGTGGGGATGCGGACAAAGGGGAACCCTCTTTTTTTTTTTTTAAAGATTTTATTTATTTATTTGACAGAGAGAGACACAGCAAGAGAGGGAACATAGCAGGGGGAGTGTGAGAGGGAGAAGCAGGCTTCCCACTGAGCAGGGAACCCGATGTGGGCCTCGATCCCAGGACCCTGGGATCATGACCTGAGCCGAAGGCAGACGCTTAACGACTGAGCCACCCAGGCGCCCCCAAAGGGGAACCCTCTTACACTGTTGGTGGGAATGCAAGCTGGTGCAGCCACTCTGGAAAACAGTATGGAGGTTCCTCAAAAAGTTGAAAATAGAGTTACCCTATGACCCAACAATTGCATTACTAGGGATTTACCCCAAAGATACAAATGTAGTGTTCCAAAGGGGCACCTGCACCCCAATGTTTATAGCAGCAATGTCCACAATAGACAAACTATGGAAAGAGCCCAGATGTCCAACGACAGATGAATGAATGGATAAAGAAGATGTGTATATATACAATGGAATATTATGCAGCCATCAAAAGGAATGAAATCTTGTCATTTGCAACGACATGGATGGAACTATAGAGGGTATTGTGCTAAGCGAAATAAGTCAGAGAAAGACAATTATCATATGATCTCGCTCACATATGGAATTTAGGAAACAAAACAGAGGATCATAGGGGAAGGGAGGGAAAAATAAAACAAGACAAAATCCGAAAGGGAGACAAACCGCAAGAGACTCTTAATAATAGGAAATAAACTGAGGGTTGCTGGAGGGGAGGGGGGTGGAGGGATGGGGTAACTGGATGATGGACATTAAGGAGGGCACGTGACGTAATGAGTACTGGGTATCATACAAGACTGATCAATCACTGACCTCTACCTCTGAAACTACTAATACACCAAATGTTAATTTAAATAAAAAATTAAAAACAAAAACAAAAACAAAACAACTCTGGAACAATGAGATTCTGAGAACTTCCAGGTTGGTGAACACATCAAAGTGCTCAGTGAGTGATGTGCCCTGAAAGGGCATGAAAGCTCCACCCTCCACTCTACTCTCATCTTTTGGCTCTATGTATCTCTACCATTTGGCTGTTCCTGAGTTGTATCCTTTATAATAAAATGGTAGTCATAAGATAAAAAAAGAAAAAAAAGTGAGCTATCACCATGCACCTATTAGAATGGTTAAATTTTTGTAGGCTGACAAAACCAAGTTAAGAATATGTAGCAACCAGAACTCTCTCATACATTGCAAAACAGCATAACCACTTTGGACAAGAGCTCGGTGGTTTCATTTACCCAAGTTAAATGAAAACCTATGCTCACGCAAAAACCTACAGGAGAATGTTTTCAGAGCGGCTTTATTATTAATTGTCCAAAACTAGAAACAACCTAAATGTCTCTCAGTTGGTGATTGGATAAAATGATACCTCCCATATAATGGTGGTCTGCAATAAAAAGGAACCACCTGTTGATACACATACCAACATGGATGAATCTGAAATGCATCAGGCTAAGGTAAGTGATTGCCAAAGGTTATGGGTAGGAGAAGAATTTGACTACAAAGAGTAACAGGGAAGACAGAATTGTTATCTTCATTATGGGGGTTGCTACAAGACCAAGTATTTATCAACTCATAGGACCGTATACCAAAAAGTGAATTTTACTTTGTAAAATTAAAGAAAATTTAAATCCAATAAAAATTTAAAAATAAGCCATCTCTACAATCTCTCATCTGTACACTGTATTTCTGTATTTACACAATTAGGACCAATTTCCTAATGTACTCAAAAGTATTCCAAAGAGCAATTGCAAGTCCTGCAAAAACCTTTGTGTAATTGGGTAAATGGGTTGGAGCATGGGGATCATGATTTTCCTAGGCACAAACATGCTAACGTTGCATTTGAATCTACCTTTCTTGTAAGAACTTTTCAGCAAGGGAAATTGTTAAGATAAAGTACTGAAAAATATCATTAGGACATACCTTAGAATTACTGTATCAGAAAGTGATAAACCAATAATTTTTTTAAAAGAGTGTATTAAATCACATAGCTTCAATAAGATCTGAAAAACAATTTAAATTGTTTTTCTTTCTAAATTATAATTATTAACATTTCTTTGAACATAGGCTTATAATGTACATATTCCATAGTAGTATGTGTATACCACTTATAAGTGTCCATATATTAGGAGTATATACTCAAACATTTTACTAGTAGGGATAGGTGATTTTAAAAGTCTGGGGGCCATTCTGGGCGTTTCTGTCTGCTTCAGGGCAGGGTCTATGAGTAATTTCCTCCAGCCTGGCATAGCCTAGAATTCCTAGACAGTAGGGGATGGGGAGGACACATGGCAGAGAAGAGAAATGCCAGCCAGGCCCAGAGGTGCCGCCCAGGGCCACTATGGTCCCTCCAGGCCTGTTCCACAAAAAGTGCGCCGGCTGAGGCCCACACACTGCAAAGGGCTGTCTTGGAGGCACGACCTCCTAGGGCAGGTACCCTCCTGGGTAACAGTGAACCTGCTGGCTCAGCCTGGCACTCAGGAGCAGCTGAATTCCCTAGGATAGAACTCTGGAAGCTCTTCCACCATGGCTTCCACACTGGGCCTCTGCCAAGGCGACATTTATGATGGGAAAAACAGCCACTGGAACAACAGGCATCTTGCAAATAGACACAGACAAGAATAGCCCCGGCCGGGTCACTGTATCCTGTGAGGCCCGGCCCAGCCTGGCACACCCAGGCACGGCCTGGCACTCCCTTGAGTGAGGGTGGTACCAAAGGTGGGGAGACTGAAAGGAAGTTAAGGAAGCAATTAGAATGAAGCAAACAGAATTTCAGACCAGGAGATCCCAAACAGACTGTCAGACACATTTGTTTGCTGTCATTACTGCCAGGCAACAAGGCAGCTCTTTTTCATGTTGTGTATCAACCGAGGCTGGTGTTCAGGACTCCAGGAAAGCGTTTTTTTTTGTTTTGTTTTGTTTTTTTAAAAAATTACACAACACTTTTCTTCTGTCCTTTAAAGGAAAGTAATAGTCCAGGCCCAGCCCTTCCAGCCAGCTCAAAGGAACGGAAAGGGCTTTGAGTTTCCTGTTTAGTATCCAAAACCACTGATTTCTGGCCCCTTTTGAAAGTCTGAAGGCAGCAATTCCGTTTAAAAGTAGGAGGACCATTGCAAATGAATATTTTTCAGGGGGAGGTGGAAAAAGAGCAAACATACGGGTCCCTTCCCCTCGGTAACAGGCACAGGTCCTCACCCTTGAGCAGACTTGGGCATGACGTCCTCCTAGCATGAAGCAGAGCCTCTCCAACTTAGGCCCACTCCTCTCACTGGGAAGGTCAATCATTTTCTTTTTCTTTTTTGGGGGGAGTGGGGGAGATAGAGAGAGAGAGAGAAAGAGAAAGAGAGAGAGAGAGAGAGAGAGAGAGGCAGAGCCAAGCAGGCTCCACACTCAGCCCGGAACCCGAAGTGGGGATCCATCTCATGACCCTGAGATCATGACCTGAGCTGAAACCCAGAGTCTAATGCTTCACTGACTGCACCCCCCCAGGCGCCCCAAGGTCAACCATTTTTAATGTAGCATGTGCCTCAGGAGGTGTAGAAAGATGAGGAAGCAGATGTCTACCTGCCCACCCAGCCACACTATCTGGGAGCTAGGTGCCTATCTGTGTATGATGAGATGATCTAGCCTTGGCATCAGAAGATCAGGATCAAATCCTAGTTTTACAACGACAACTTACTAGCTACTTGACGTGGGGAGAAATACTCAAACTCTCTCAGCTTTGCCATCTTTTACATCTGTAGATGGAAACATGCCTATCTCACAGGGTTTCTGAGGATAAGGAGTAAAACAAGGTCAATGAAGTCCACAGTAGAAGGAAGGTCAGTTCCCTCTCTTTCCTCTTTGGCCTTTTCAGGAGCCTGGAAAAGAGAGATGAAAAGGCTGATTCTAGGGGCGCCTGGGTGGCTCAGTTGGTTAAGCGACTGCCTTCGGCTCAGGTCATGACCCGGGAGTCCCGGGATCGAGTCCCACATCGGGCTCCCTGCTTGGCAGGGAGTCTGCTTCTCCCTCTGACCCTCCCCTCTCTCATGTGCTCTCTCTCTCTCTCTCTTTCTCTCAAATAAATAAATAAAATCTTTAAAGAAAAAATAAAAAATTAAAAAAAAAAAGAAAAGGCTGATTCTAATCTACTTGGGTTTTCAAAATCCTTTTCTTTGGTGACTTTGATTTCTCTACTATTATGACAAAGGACAAGTGTTCCACTCTTTGCAACTCAATGTCTCCATAAAAATGGAGGGATGAGACTGAAGCTCCCCATGATCCTTTCCTGTCATATTCTGTGACTCCTTTAAAGCCTTTAGTGCTTGCTTCTCCAACCTACCATCCACAGGCAGTGTGAATTACATGGGCTTCAAAGAGGCAGACTGCCAGAGTTTGAGTCCTGGCTTTGCCACATACCAGCTATGCTACTAACTTGAGCAAGCCAATTAACTGCTCTGAGACTTGATTTCCTAATCTGTAAAATGGGCACAGTAAAACAGTCCTCACACCAGCTTTCTTTAAGAAATAAAGGAGATACTGTGATGAAAGAAAGTGCTTCATAAACTCTAAGGCTTTATATATATATTGTGTTGTTACAATTTCTTTTTATTATACAGTTATAAAAGAACTTATTAGTGCAAAGTTGAGTTCTTTTTAACTGAAATGTAATTCATATTACCATAAAAGTCATCCTCTTAAAGTATACAATTCAGTGGCTCTTGGTATATTCATAAGGTTGTGCAATCGTCACCACTATAATTCCGGAACATTTCCACTCTCCAAAAAGAAATCTCATGTCGTTACCAGTCATCTCCCACATCCCCTGCCCCAGCCCCTGGCACCCACAAATCTACTCTCTGTCTCCATGTATTTGCTGAAGGCACCATATATTATACAATACACCATCTCAGCAAGAAGACAGTAGAAGTGTTAGGTAGAGATACAAAGGAGGGTTAACAAAACCCCTGCCCTTGGGATGCTGGCTAAACATCCCGCCTCAGGAGATCTGACATTCTGTTGGGGAGGGCCCGGTCAGTCCTTTTTCCTTTCTCATTCTTTTCTCCATCCATGGTCAGGCCCAGTGGAGTTTCCCATTTAGGGTCAGGTAAGCCACAGGCTCCACTCCAAAGAACTGAAACCCATGCAAAATAATACTAGATCCTGTTTGGATTTCACCCTTGAGGAAGCATATGGAGAAAGTGGGAAGGGTAATAATAAAGAACAATGAAAATGATGAAAACTTCCATAATTAGAACCCAAGTGCTACTTAGAGCCAGTAAGCCTTTAGCTAAGAGGAAAAGAAGAATAAAAGGGATTCCTTCCATTTTCTCTGCAATAAGAGGAGGAGGAGGAAATGGACATAAATGGAAATAAGAGAGACTTGGGTTAACTCTAAGGGAAGAATTTCCTAACTGTGTAGGACTTCCACACAAGGACGCGGGTCACTAGGAAAGATGAGGAAAGAACAAAGCCATCTCTATGTGTTTATGGATTACAAAAAGCTTCTAGCCCATCTGTCTACAAACACTGAGATGGGCTAGGAAGCCACGTGTGCTGCCTAAGGACAGAAGTATGGCCTCCTACAGCCCTCATGCCCTGGCTTTGAGCTTTGGTAGGTCTCAGTTCACCCTCACATTCCCTAAACAGATGGAGGGAGGGGCTGGGAAGGGACTGGCTCTCAAGGAGGAAATATCTGCTGTGTGGAGTCATAAAATTCCAAGGGCATGGGAGCATACATGATACAAATGATGCAAGGAACAAACGGCAAAAACAAAAGGTGCTGAGCAGTCTGGGCGCCACGTTTTATTGCTTACAGGGGGATATTCTGGGATCTAAGTTACTGAACGATCAGACCATTCAAATTCACCTTCCTGTTGACCTGCATGAAACAGGCTGCTTTTTGGGATGGACCTAGACTAGAGAAATGGAAGGGAAACTGAGAACAGAATAGAGAAAAGAGCCTGGAAAGTCTGCTCCCTCTTGCTGTCATGTCTGCTGGATGTTCAGTAGAAAGGATTCAGGCTTTAGAGCAAGCTGTGTAACCCTGAGCAAGTCACTGCATCTTTCTGAGCCTCAGGGCCCCATCTACCAAAGGGAGAAACGTAACGCCTATTCCATTAACCCCCTGTTCTAAAGGGATGTTGTGTTCAACGAATGCCTGTACGTAAAGCACAGTGCCGGGCTCCTGAAACGGCACTTAATAAATGTTTGTTTCCTTTCGGCCACGCGGGCCTTCCGGATTTAAGATGAGAGGTGTGGGACTACTCTGGAAGGGCTGGGCTGTCTTAGCAGAGCTTCCCCAGACTCTCTTCCAAACCCCCGACAGCCACAGACCCCCATAGCTCCTCTCCCACACCTCTCCCAGCTGTTCTAAGGGCCTCAGATGTGGTTTGGGGCCGTGGGGTTGTTCTCTGTTGAACCAAGAGCAGACAAGACTCCCTACCACTAGTTTGTGACAAAGGGTTAGGACAGTAAGTAGATGCCAATGGAAACGTGAAGCCAGTGGGAAAACAGATGCTGCCAGCTCAACATCCTGCATTCGCTCCTTGCTCTTCACAGAAAAGGCCCAGAAAACATGCATTCTTCAGAAAGATAAAGAGCAGGGGATTCCCATAATCAGACAAGCCTCATCCTCTGCAGAAGAAAGCTGGACATGTCACCCTCATGAGGTCTGTTCAGGGAGACTGGCTTCTGAGTTAAGAGAGTGGAGGTAGTGGCAGGCAAGTGATTGTAATGATGAATGTAATGGCAGGCAAGTGATTAATACTGGGGCCCTTTGCGGTTCAGTTCGAATATAAAACTAAAACTTCAAGGGGGCTGAAATAATGGAACTCAAATTTCCCCCAAACCATCAGCCTCTTGAAAATAATTCACTACAAGCTGCTAAAATTAAAAAGATAATGCAAGTTCATATACCTAGGAAGGACAATACCAATTTCTTGGATTTGTTTCAATCTACCACTTGTTTCCAAAGCCAGCTGGACACTGGCAGATGGAATGTCCTTACACCACAAAAGATATCTGATGTCAGTTGGCAAAACCTACAGACTAGTCTAGGGGAGAATGAAGATGGGACACCAAGGCTGTTGTCCAAGGGACTCCCTAAAAGAAAGGAGCCTAACACAATTAGACTAATGCTAACATGTATACAGGACACCAGAGTATACAAAGCCCTTTCCCATACGTTAACTGATTCAATCCCTAAAACAGCAGAGGAAACTGAAACCCAGAGCTGTTTGAGTGACTTTCCCAGTTTCACACAGCTTATAATTCAAGGTCAGAACATAAATCTATGGCTTTTGACTCCAAGTCCCAAGATTTTACTAGAGCATGTTCACCTGGAAAATCTGTCTCTTTGATGAAGAAGGATGGAGGAAGCTGTCAGAATTAATAAAAATCTCTTAGGCTATTCTACTTCCTCTGCTCTGATTCCATATTTACTTAGCAACTGCCTAAATTTAATTCTCTCACTCAAGTGGATTTACCTTCAAGGAAGACAACACACAGTCCGAGCTTTTGGGATTATCCGTTCCACTGTAAATTAGTGAATTAGAATTCTGGTCCACCAATTAAATTCCTGCGAGTTGTGCTAGGTGAACTGCTTCACCAGAGCTTGGCCACTCTTGAGTGGAGAGGTAAAATTAAATTTGTAAACCTACAATGCTTAAGGCTGATTGAAGACCACCAAAGGAATGGTCTCTGCAACCCAGCCTGAAAACAGGCTTCCCAGCTCACTCCTGAATGATGATTCTCATTTCACAACCTGTGGGGAAAAAAAATAATTAAAAGCAAAGAAGCCCCTTAAAATCCCTTCTTTGGCACCTGGACATCATGGCAAAGAATGAGCAGAGAACCCAGAAAAATGCTTGGGGAGTTAGCTGAAAAAGAAAGACTTAACTAATGGCAGTCTGTAGGAATCTCATGCAGTGGATTGCAGTTTGGGTATAGCAGAGGATCTCAAAACAAAACAAAACACACATATGACTTTGTCCAGCTTTAATTTCATAGACCACTGGAACTTGAAGGATCTTCAAAGATCAGCCACTCATCTGATACATGGCTCTAATCTTCATTTCTACCAAACCTCTTCCAGGGATAGGGAACTTGCTACCTCCCCAGGAGGCCCATTTTACGTCCAGCCGCTCTGACTCTCCCAAAATTCCTTGTATGAGCTGAACTGTCTCCTGAGAGCTCCCTGAATGCCCCATCTTTATATCCTCTGGTGCCAAGTAACACTTTGAGTGATAGCTTTAAAGCTCACAAGGTTTCCTTGTACCGGCTGAACTTCTCCCAGGTTAGGAGCTTGATATAATGGAAGAACGATATAGTTGTATGAACTAGATACAATTCCCAATTGTGACACTTTCTCTACCATGTGCTCTTGGGTATATTCACTTCTCTGGCCTCAAGTTCCTCATCTGCCAAATGGGATCACAATACCCACCTCAAAGAAAGTAAAGTGGCTGGCATAGAACAGGCTTTCATAAATGGTGCCATTCTTCTACCACTTCCTTCAAATTTCTGTATGTGGTGCGGCTGTACCCTTACCAAGTTTACCACTATCTTTTTTTTTTAATTTTATTTTATTATGTTATGTCACCATACATTACATCATTAGTTTTTGATGTCGTGTTCCATGATTCATTGTCTGCGTATAACACCCAGCGCTCCATGCAGTATGTGCCCTCCTTAATACCACTATCTTCTAAACCTCATTTTTCATTTCCTACTATGTGTTCTCTAAACACCTTCAACACTTTGCTTTCCTGGAAATGTTAATCATAGCACAGGGCCTTAAACAATTGGACTTCGGGTTGCACACACTAAAGTAGGTTAACTAATGTGTTGCTCCCCACTGTGGCAGCTATCCAGCATCAGGCTTTCCTCCAGTGAGTGTAGTAGTATACATCTACACTTAACCCCTATATTCATACACCACTGCCCCCACCCAATAGACTGGGCTTAGGAGTCTAGTGATAACAAATAGCAATGAAGGAAGAGACAATGTTATTTAAAAGGGCCATGGTGGGGCTTGAAGAAATCACAGCCAAAAGGCTCTTTTGAAAGAGACAGGAGCGTATAAATGAGGATAAGGTGCTTGCCAAAGTGCAAAAGCTGGGCACTGGTGATTCAAGGTACTCCTTCTAGAAACAGAACATGACTGGGTCAGAATAACCAGCTCCCTCACTCCCACCCCTGCCAGACAAGGCTAGATCGTCCGCCTCCAACAGCATGATGTCCTTGGGCAGATCCCCGATCCTCTGAACTGGCAGTTGCATCATCTGTGAAATGAGGGGGTTGAGTAAGGACTCTTCCGAGGGTGAACATTCTGTGAGTCCACGTTCTCAAGAGAGTAAACGCCTCACACTTTAAACGAGCGTTTCTGACTCAGAGTTAGACCTCTTCTCTTATGTTTTTAAACTTCCTGTTTATCTGCATAAAAAGTCTTTTCTGTTCATCAGCTGGCCTATCTTATCTGACAATTCCTATTTTAGGACTCTCACCCTCAAGACATAGAGACTTAAATCCTTTTCATATATTCTGGTGCTCAACCTTCTTCCCTGGCCAACACTAAAGCCCCAGGCACATTGTGAAATATCAGGCACTGGAAAATCATTTCCCAGACAAAACAGTTTTGTGTCACATGAATGTAGTCTACAATTTAAAAACTGGGGAGAAATCTAAATGTCCAATAATAAGGGTGTAGCTTAGAATCTTGTGATATATCATAATGAGGAATACTGCGCCTCCATAATTATAAGTCAACAACTATCTAATGAGCAGCTATGTCTCAGACCTTGCCGGGCACCAAGGAGAACATAGCAAGCCAGCTCTGTCCTGAAGTTGCTTATAATCTAACTAGAAAACAGGACTAAAACACACAAAGTATGTATCAAACAATATATATCATTGTGACACATTATGGATGTGAAAGGAGTTTTTGAGAACGTAGGTGGAACTGAAGAGGATGAGAACATTCTAGGATTGCTGATAGAGCAGGAGGACTTTCCCACTGAAGAAATAAGAGCACTTAGCATAGTCAGTCTCAGCAAGACCCATCTACATCCCCATCTCCTTCCTATGAGAGGCTAATAACTCCATGAGAACGCAGCAGTGGTCCCTAGATGTTTGCAACCGTATCTTCTGTCCTCCATAGTTTGATACCACCTCAGGGCATTGTCTCAAGTATTATCTGTGTTTTATTAAGTGAGGAAAGACAACAGCTGATGGGGACAGAACCACCCCTGGAAGCCAAGTCTCAAGAAATCCCTGCCTCTCTTTTGGCTGAGTGTAAGCATTGTCTATTGTGCACACATCTAACACAGGGCATTCTTACCACTCCCCTTTCCACTAATTTTTCCTTATTGATGGGGGTGGAGAGGGTGTGGGATCATTAACAGCACCAGGCAGCAAATTTAAAAGCAGAACTTGTTAGTTTTTAAACAAGGACCAGCCAGTTGGACCACAGAGTGGGTGTTTCCATGCAAATTCCAGCACTTTCAAGTTGCTCCATGAACTGAGCCCAGCCAGGACAGCAAACCTTGTTTTTTTTGCAGCCAGCTCTTTGATTAGGTCTAGAGAGGGGCTCAATTAGCATCATGGAAACACGGAGCAGATTTCAGAAAGGAAAGGTCAGCTGCAAGCCCTAGCATTTGCTATCAGCCATCTGCCAAGCAGGAAGTGCTACTCAGATCTATTTTTAATCATCTTCCCTAGGCAAAAGCTCCTGGGAGAATGCAGAGGCCAGGCTTATTCCAAGACAAACATTTAATTGCTACCTTTCTGTACACATTTTAAAATAGTCTCTGGATACTCAAGACCAACTTATCCATCCATGCCCAGTTCTTGGGTTCTAGCATGCTGGCACCTACCTGCAAGGTTGTGTTTGGAGGCCATGGTTGAAGACCTCGTCTTGAGGAAATTTCCTGACTGTCTGAAATATCAACTAACTCCACATAACATAATAATCCCTATAACCGGGTTCCAGGGATTTGTTCTGGTTGCAGATAACAGGGAAGAGAGAAGATGTGTAAGTCTAGGAGTACATGTTCATTCCCCACAGCAGTGAGCCAGGCAAAGCTAACTGTGCAAACTTCCTGCTCATTTTTATTTCAAGTGCATCTATCTCTTCAAAAAGGTAAATTAAAACCAGCAAATCTGGCAGTAACTCATCTGTTACTCAAGATATGGGTTGGCTAAAGAAAGAGGAAAGGTTTCATCTCAGTTCCCAGCGACTCAGCCTGTGCTGTGGCTAGTCATTCAGACCCAGGAACATTTTGTCCACTGGCCTCTTCCCCCTCCTGACTAGTAGCAGCACTCATGTCTCAATTCCAGCCAGTCCAAGGAATGAAACATCTCTGCAAGGTCTGGACAGACAGGGAGTCAGGCACGGCCATGGCAGATTATGCAGAAACCGAGCCTGGCTCAGGAGCCCCTGCATTCTCCCAGCCCACACATCGAACACAGAGTTTCCTTGTCTCTTGACACTTAAAAAATTTCAGCCTCCAATTTCCACCCTAAGGTAAAGTCTAAGCATATGTACAATTATGCCTCAGCCAAGTGAAGTCCCATCTACCAATAAAAGACGGGCTGATGGCTAGCCACCACCCAGGGCCTGCCCCATCAAACACAATACTGGGGAGCTCCAGGACCCATTATGCAGAATGACAAAGGGACAAAGGGGTCTGCTCCAGGTTTTACCCACCTCTCCACCCTCCCTCTTCCCTCCTTTAGGAGCTTATCTGTCAGAGAGCAGCCAATGGGAAAGCTAAGCCGAAAGGGCACCTTGGCTGTGGGATATTTGCCTGACTGTGTGAAATAAGAGACTGAGTATTTGGGGCAACTTAACACCAGCAGGAGCCCCGCCAGAGGGTCAGGGAGGAAGGGACTGAATAGGCAGACATGTGTTTCACAGGAGATCTAACTCCCAGGGTGGAATCCCTCCCCCCAGTGCTGTGGAACTCTGCTCTAGTGAGCTGGAGCACACAAGTCCCGGGGGCTGGGGGGGGGGGGGGGCACTGCATAGGGTCACTCTCCCTGACCCAGTTGGACCACAAATTAATTAGGGCTTCTGAGCCCTGCTGACTCTTGAGTTCCTCTTCTTTCTGGTTTCAGGAGCAAAAGGAGCTAATTAGTAAACAGCTTAAGAAAGAGTAACTCTTCTGCCCCTGCTGAGAATCACCTACGCTTTCTCCATCCCTTCCCGTTTGCCATGGCTCTATGGGTCAAAAACCCTATTTTAAAAAAAAGAAACAGGGGCGCCTGGTTGGCTCAGTCGGTTAAGCATCTGCCTTCCACTCAGGTCATGATCTCAGGGTCCTGGGATTGAACCCCATAGGGGGCTCCCTGCTCAGCGGGGAGCCTGCTTCTCCTCTGCCTCTGCCCCTCCCCCTGCTTGTGCTCTCTTTCTGGGCAAATAAATAAATAAAATCTTAAACAACAACAACAACGGGAGCCTGGGTGGCTCAGTTGGTTAAGCGACTGCCTTCGGCTCAGATCATGATCCTGGAGTCCCGGGATCGAGTCCCACATCGGGCTCCCTGCTCGGCGGGGAGTCTCCTTCTCCCTCTGACCCTCCCCCCTCTCATGCTCTCTCTCTCTCATTCTAATAAATAAATAAAATCTTTAAAAACAACAACAACAACAGAGACCACAGGGTGCCATGTCTGGTGCAAGTTCAAGACCCCAGGAACAGGGGGTTACCTGGAGATTTCAGAGCCAGGCATATAGCCTGAGAAGCACCAAGAGAATAGGCTTGGCTGGGTTTCCCTACAAATTTAGAGCAAGAAATAGTGTGGTAGAGCACTTAGGGGTATGATCTGGGGGTCATGCCTGAATTCCAATTCTGGTTCTACCATTTCCTAACTGGGTTCCCTTGATCAATTCAATTTGGCTAAGCCTTGCTTTCTTCATCCCAAATTGGTCACGATGGTAGTACATTTCTCCCTGGGTCAGTATGAGACAAAAGTTGTGAGTCACATAAACAGTGCCCAGTACTGTGCTGGTATTTAGTTAGCATTCAGTAAAATGATGACTATTATCATTATTAGAAGGTCTCCAAAGAACTCTTACCTTTTTCAAACAAATGTTAGTCAAAACCACCCTTTGTGGGGTGCCTGGGTGGCTCAGTGACCTGCTTAGGGGGACTGGTTCAGTGTTTGGCAGGGAGTCTGCTTGAGATTCTCTCCTTCTAACCCTACCCCCCTGCCCCGCCTTGTGCTCTCTAATAAAAAAATAAATCTTATTAAAACAAAACAAAACAAAACAAAACGCATATACACCCTTTGTGCCTTCAGGGAGTGCAAAGGGCTAGAAGGCAGACAGCAAGCGCTGGCTACTTTCGAAGTGCTAAGGAGGCTGGAAGGCTGGGACTAAGGTGACGCAAGCCAGGAAGTTAACACAGCGTTTTTAAGGAGGCCCTTGCTCTGAGGTGCTGCCCCCCTGCACTTGGACAGCCCTGAGAGTGGGTGCCTCCTTGAATCTTGTGTCCAAAGTAGGCAGGGCCTTCATTCCCAGTCACACTCAGACCTACAGAATAGGAATTTCTGGAGGTAGGTCCTGAAGATAGGCCTTTTTTATCCCAGGTTATTCTGATGTGCTGTCAGATTTGGGAATCTCTGCCCGTGTATCCCCATTTTCTCAGGCCGGTTTCCACCACATTCAGGTGTATGCTAACACACAGCAGGAGTGCAGAAGCCATCTATTTCTCCCCTTCACTTTGCCCTGTTCCCAAACCCCATGACTACACCAAAAGCCGTGTGAGTTCTGCAACTCAGTTCTCACTTCAACGTAATAGAAAAACTAACTCATAAATGTGGGGTTGCAACTGCCACCTCATGAAGACTCAGTGAGCTTCAAGAAGCCAGCCAAGAGCGTCACACAAAAGGGAATACCTGGCCCAGCAAACCAGAGAAGTCTGAAAGGCCATCTTCTCAGAGTTATGGGTGCTTGGTGTTTGCCAGTGATTTATTTGGCTGCTCTTTAACTGAAGGCATCACCAGGGAGGAAATGAGCCTGCTTACAAATTACAGCACTGGTTTAATTATCGGTGTTTATTAACTTTATACAATATCAACATGCCTATCCACACAAAGCTCATGGACATACAGTTTCTAGAAGCTAGAGAAGGTGACTTTACAAAATAGGCCGTGTTATAATATTCTAGTCCAATCTCAATCAAATGCTATCACTCCCTTGCCTGAAAGTGCTTTTCATGGCTCCCCACAGCATACAAAACTGAATCTAAATTCCTTAGCTGGGCCTTCTGGGCCTTGTACAAGGCACCCCTGCTGACCTCCTGCTGCCCCCTCTCACCCTCTCCATCTCTTCCTGTGATTCCTTAAGCTTGATCTCCTCTAGGCTGTTTCTCTGCCTCTGCTCAGAATGAACCCCCCTTTTTGTTGTTCACTTAGAAAAAACTCATCCTGCTCTTTGCCCTATAGCATCCTGAATGAACAATCACCTCCTCAAAAAGCCTGTGTTTCACTACATCTTATAATCATTTATCTGTTTGTCTTCCCCACTAGATCATAAGCTACTTAAGGGCAAACATTTTCATGTGTCCATTGCTGTTTCCTCAATGCCTCATACAGTAGTGTTCAATATGTGCTGAATGGGCAGGAGCTTACATAACTCACTCAATGCCACACTGAAGAGTTAGTGGCAGAGCCAGGCCTCAAGCACAGGTGGCTTAACCCTTCATTCAGGGCTTTTAAAATGATTCCAAGGACTGCTGTATGCAGGGCCCCACACGGTTTCCCCATGAGATGTTTCACACAGATGAGACTGTGTGAAACTATGTGCATCATCTGGCTTAGTCACCTCGTAACCTTTGGTGGGAACCTGGGGTGCTTGATGGTTGAGGCTGAAGTTTGGCCTGAGAGCTAACTGACACCAGAGTGTCAAGTGGGGCTAGTCGATGAACACAGTACATCAGTTTCTACACCATCCATACCAACTGTAACCACCGTGTTGGTTTTAGAATCCTCCTGAAATCACATAAACCCATTTCTCCAACATTCACTTCACGTTTTGTAGCCTAGGAATCAGCAAATAATGCACAAGGGCCTAACTGAGCCTCTCACCTGTTTCATACGTGTTTCACTGGAACACAGCCATGCTCGTTTATGTATTCTCTACGGCTGCTGAGTTGGGGGTTTAAGACCATATGGCCAGCAAAGCCTAAAATACTTACTATCAGGCCTTCACAGAAAAGTTTGCCGACCCCTGATTTGGCTGAAGGCAGAGGGAACGAAGACGCCAAAGTGCCCCTCCCTTCTACCATGAGACTGGTTGCCCCCATCCTAGAAGTTAGTGGACCAACTGGCTTTTGCATGATGTCATTTCTTTTTTTAGCACTGGTTACAGGCCTGGGATCCAGGAGGAGATTTTTGCCTGACAGACACACACAGGGGCCTGAAACACCTAGCCCGTAGCCTGGGATATAGTGGCGCTCAACAAGTGTTTATTAAATAAAGACATAAAACAAAGGCCTGGGAAGTGAGCCTGTCTGTGCCCCGGAACGGAAGTCCATCCTCCCTCCTGTCAGTTTCAAGGTGACCAGTCACACAGGTGCCTGGCAGCAGCCTGGTGACCTAGATTTGTCAGACCTTATCTTATCGGCTTTCCTTCCTTGTGTATTTACCCAGCACCTGCCCCCACAGTGCCCAGGGCAGACTGGCCTGTTGTTTTTACAGAGAAGGAGACAGACAGGGAGGAGCTTTCCTCCCCCACAGATATATACTTTGCCTTTTCTTTCTCCTGCTGAAGAGGGGATCAAGAAATATGGGGACTTGGAGCTTAAGGAGCTCCAGTAAGTCAGGTTTCTCCTGCTTCTTTTCTCCTTCAGTTGTCTGGGGGCAACCTGAAAGGGCTCTCCAGAGCCCCACCTGTCATTTGGAACATTCTGCATTTAGAGGGGAGGGGCTGAGGGCAAAACCGTGCAGCTTTCAGAAGTAAACAAAGCAACCACCACCCAAGGGTTAGAGGCCTGTTCCTGAGAACAGACGTTCCTCCAAACCCACATCAGAGAACAGCGGGTCTAATTCACTGGTCACCTTGAACTTCAAGAGCCTCGCTGGTACTTTCACTCGGCTGGGATAGCCCAGGTTGACACTGCAGTGAAGGACTGGGACATTCAGGGGAAAAGCTGTGCACAGGTGAGAAGCTCATGAAAATCAGGCCAATTGGATGGAAAGCACTGTGGAAATGTTGGTTTCTCAGCTGCCGCGGAGGGCCCTGGGGACCAGGTTCAGGATGGGGATCCCCACTTCTAGTGCCACCAGCTGCTTCTTCAGATAATGGGCTTTCCAGTGACCGAAGTACCAGGCACAAACTGGGCGAGGGCAGAGCATACACCTGTTTGCCACTGTGTTCCCCAATATCTAACACATAAGAGGAGTTCACAAAATGTGGAACAATGGTAGGGTCTAATGCAGGAGGTTTCACTCTGGGATCTTTCATTTCGGCAAGGAAAAACTTTTCTGTCCACTCATGTATCTGTTGGAGAGTTCAAGTTACAGCAAATGCTATTGGTGGGACCAGCCCAAACAGGGAGGAAAAGGAGTTTCCTGGTCCCCCAAAGTTAGATCATGTTCCCTTTGACAACATAAGCTGTCCCTTCAAAGTCCCAAAGGTGTTGGAGGGCAGGGGGGAGGGGAGAGCCAGTGCCACCTGCTCTGCCTCTTAACATCACTGTGGTCTGGAGGGGAGGGAGTTCATGGACTGATTAGATGTTGTTGTTTTTAGCAGCAGCTGGTGGGGCCATCTCCTCCTCTCTTCCTCTCCTCCCCCCTCTGCCCCTGAGTCACAGTCCAGCCACTAGCAATAGGCAAGGGAGGGGAGGGAAACCCAGAGCTAAAGCTCTCCTTGGCTTGGCAGCCCTGACCCCAAAGACAATACTCTGGGTCACAAGGTCAAACCCTTCCTGCTTTGGGAGCTAGCTGAGTGCTTTGGAATCAAAAGTATCAGAGATTCTTTTTGGGCTTTGTTTTTTTAAAAATAATGAAAATGGCTTCCTTCTAAAGAACCTCCCTCCATCCATCCCCACCAGGAAGCATCACGGGGTGAACCAAACTGACAAGCAATTCTCTGGCTATGGCGCCAACACCCAAGGCTGCCTGGGCTACTATTAGAGCAGTTTGAAGTCTCTTGTGCCTGGTGGCTGTATAGGGTAGAGGAAAAATCACCACCTGACAGACTAGAAGGGAAGGGCTCAGGGGCAGATTTTTCCATTTAAATTCGAAAGCGGCCTCAGGGCTGCTTGCAGGGAAGCCCAACCCCACCACTGTCGGGAGAGCGGAGGCTATTGCTCTTATTTCATTATCACCAGAGACCTGCTGGTCCCTTCCAAATGACAAGGAACAAGAGATTCAATGATTCTAGAGGTCTCAGAGGACCACTAACAAGGGTATAGCTAACAGGTAATAGCTGAGACTCAGAAAGAAGGAAGGAGCCAATAAGCCAGGACAGCTGGGGAGCCAGCATCTGATTATGTTTGCTACTTTGGTTTTGCTTAATGAATAGTCAGAGGTAACAACTACCGACCTTTATGGAGCATTTCCTATTATGTCAGGCACTGTGAGAAGTACTATATATTGATGACCTCAGCTAATTTCCTCAAAAATCTTATAGGTATCTAGTATTATTACTCCCATTTTCCCAATGAGGGCATTAAGACACAGAGATGACTCAGCTTGCCTAACTACTAAGTGAGGAAGTCAGGATTTGAACCCAGGTAGTCTTGCTCTGAGATTACATTGTAATCCCGCTGAGTTATGTTGCCTTGTATCATCTGCTGCTGCTATATTAGAACGGAAGATGGGAGAGGTGGAAGGACACTTACTTTAATGACAGTCTGATCTAATGCCTCATCTGGTGGCTGAAGAAAAAGGAAAGCCAAAAAGAACAGTCTTGCCCAAGATCATATAGCTTGATACTTTCGTTCTACCCCTGTCAGCCCTCTCCTCCAGTCCTGCCTCCAGCATTTACAAGCACCAGTTATGTGTGAGGCAGTAGGTGGTGTGGCAGAGAGGAGGTGGCAAAGTACAAAGTCAAGAGGCACTCAGTTTCTCTGGGCGTTGGTTTCCTAATCTGTAAAATGAGGAGCTGAAGTAGAAAAATCCAGGTTCAAAGGCCCCTCTAGCTCTAACGTTCTGAAAGAGTCTTTAACTCCAGGTCATTCAGAATCGTATTAGGAGGCAAGACAATTATGTGTAAAAAGTGCAGGTAACCACAATAACACAGACCATGTTATTATAAGACAGTCATTATTAATTGCCAAGTGAACAACCAGGCAGTGAACTTCCATAGGAGTTCAACGGAGGGAGAGAATCCTAGAAAATACTTAAACTAGTCTTCAGGAATGGGTAGAAAGTAAATAGAAAGAAAGCAAGAAGGACTCTTCAGGCAAGGGAAATGATAGGAGGGCAGACAGGGTAGGATTTACCACCAACACTGAGAGACCAGAAAACAGTTGATGCTGGGGTGCCTGGGGGGCGCAGGCGGCTAAGCGTCTGACTCTTGGTTTCTGCTTGGGTCATGATCTCATGCTCCTGAAATCAAGTCTCACATCAGGCTATTTGGGATTCTCTCTCCCTCTCCCTCTGTCCCTCCCCACCGCCATGCATGTGCTCGCTCACTCTCTCTATAAAAAAAAATGGGGCGCCTGGGTGGCTCAGTTGGTTGAGCATCTGCCTTCGGCTCAGGTCATGGGGGATCGAGTCCCGGAAAAGAAAAAAAATAAATCTAAAAAAAAGGGGGGGGGGAAGAAAATAGTTGATGCCAAAAGGAGCCACCTAGGTATGACTGTCAAGCTATGGTAAAGAAGGCATAGAACTAACTAGATCTGTATTCCACACAGCTTCTTGGTAACCTATGACCTTAGGCAAGTCACTTAATTCCCACCTTAAAGGGATGTTGTAAAATTAAGTGATGGAGTAAAAGGAATCCCTAGCACATAGTAGACGTTCGATAAATAGTAGTTAAGCAGCGATGTACATTTTTCATCCTGTGTTTTTTAGGGCACCAACACAACCACATCTGTAAACATTCTTCTGTCCTCCACAGTGAGCATTACATTCCCATGCACCCCAAAGATAACAGGCTAAGTACAGGAATCATGGTAACTTCGTCTCTCTAACCCTAGCACTCGGCATAGAGCCTGGCATGTTGTTTGAAATAAAAAAATACTATCGGGCGCCTGGGTGGCTCAGTCGGTTGGGCAACTGCCTTCGGCTCAGGTCATGATCCTGGAGTCCCAGGATCAAGTCCCACATCGGGCTCCCTGCTCAGCAGGGAGTCTGCTTCTTCCTCTGACCCTCTTCCCTCTCGTGCTCTCTCTCTCTCACTCTCTCTCTCTCAAATAAATAAAATCTTTAAAAAAATATTATTGAACTGAACAATCTGAATATGATGGTGGATTCTGTTCGGCCCTAAAAAAACAAAACAGCTGAACCAGCAATGGTACAGCTTTACCATTCCAGAGACAGACCAAGTGCCAGTGCTCAAAAACACAGGGGGAAGGTCCTGCGGAGGGTCCTGCACCTACTGCTTGTTTCTGGGGAAGACACCCTGTTGAAAAGAGTTTCTTTGGATTTTGAGTAAGTGCACAAGCTTGGCAATCATCAGCATCCTTACTGAATGCCAAGACACTAATGTACAAACCAATCTTATGATTGGAACCTTATAGGCATTTGCAAACCACGGAGTTAATTTTCAGGGTACGCCTCATAGCTCAAGTCAACATTTCCTTTTGGTATTTAAAGCAACCACATAGAAAGGATCACATTTGAGCAGATTCATGTTCCAGCTGCCTGTAGTCTGCAGCAAAAAACACAGATGATTCACCAGACTTGGTCCCTAGCAGCTCCTCTGATAAGAAATGGGTGAGCGATTCTACTTGTGCCTACCATCAGTAATTTTCACAGGGAGCAGGCATGACTATGGGACAGGTCTGCCTCCCATCCAAAGAGTGTGACCTTCTGAACTCAATTCCTCTTATTTGTAACTACATATTACAGAATTTTTTCAACCCTTAGAATGCTTGTATTTCTTCCTCAAGCAATGCTCAACAAATCTTCACTGAACAACCATCATGTGCCCCAAATATCCACAGGCCACCGCAACGCTTACACCCTGGTTCTTCCATCTCCAGTCTCCCTTCAGCAGTTCTGCCAACCACACCACGACAACATTTGCCATCTCAAAGCAAAGCTCTGGTCGTGTCACTACTTGCTCAGAAGTTTCAGAAGCACCCAACTGCCAGCAATATAACGTCAGGACTTGGATTCTTCCAACAATCTGGCTTCAACCTACTCGTTCGATCTGTTTTCACACAGCTCCTCAGTATCAAACCTAAAAGAATGGGCTGCTCCCCACATGCTTCCTGCCTCCACTTTGTTGTTCATACTGTTCTTTTTACGGGCCCCTCCCCATCCATTTCTACATGTCTCAGTTCTGGCTTCAAGGCACATCTCAAAAACACTCTACCAAGTCTTCCCAGGTGGATCTTAAGGTTTTGATCAACCTTTTGAGAACCTGAAGGCGGCTATGGTACCCTCCCTTGAAAAACAGACTATACATAGAATAAAACATAGAATTTCAAGGATCCCTTGAAGCCAGTCCATGGACCCCAAGTTAAGAGCCTCTATATCTATCTCCCCAGTTTACAGTACTAATAGTCATTCACTCGTATATTCACTGAAAATCTACAGCAGTCTTTAGGAGCTGTGTGGAGTGCTAGAGAAACAAAGATGGTATCATAATTATCTCCTCAAGCAGTTCACAAGCTAATGGAGACATGTTACACCGTGATAACTGCTCTAAGATAAACAGGAGGTGAAATACAAACTTCAAGAAGGGATGACTTAGGAAGCTACTATCTCCCAGCTAGAGTCCAAGTTCCTTGAGGATAAAATCCTTGAGGGTAATATTCTAATACTTACTAGAGTGCTATACACACACACACACACACAGAGTACATATTTAGTAATATGGGCAATGACAGGACAGAGCCAATGAGACAAAACAGCACATATAGGCACAGTGCCCACTGCCATTACCCACATATGCCAGAGGCCTCTGAGATCCAGATAAGGTGGTCCCATGTTCGAACAATCATGCTATACAAACAAATTATCCCAGCCTAATTTATGGTTTATCTCACCCTGAAGTAATTCAATCTCTGTCCCCATGGAGAGAAGATAGCATAAGATATTACATCTTAACAAGCTCCAAATGGTTCCTTTTCATCAAGGAACACTGTCATCTAACCATATCCCTTTGTTTGCAGATTTTCTGTATAGACTTGGTTCACCTATCACCCCTTCCCGAGGGACCAACAGATAACCCTTTTACCCGCCTCCAGAAATAACACTTCATTAGAAGATTAGGACTTTCAAAGGTCAGATAGTTGGGGAAAAGAAGTCAGTAATTTTAGGTTAGATATGTAATTTTCTTTATAAAAGCTAAATTGATTGAATGTGGGGGAGCCTGGGTGGGCCCGTTGGTTAAGTGTCCGGACTCTTGATCTCAGCTCAGGTCTTGATCTCAGGGTCCTGAGTTCAAGCCCCACGTGGGGCTCCACGCTGGGTGTGGAGCCTACTTAAAAAACAAAAAACAAAAAACAAAAAAAAAACACTGATTGAATGTGTTTTTAAATGGGGCTTATTGGCTTACTTTGGAACTCTTCCATAATTTATCACTTCTGCCTTTGCTGTATCTCAGAAATGCTCTTTAGTAAACCAACAAACATTCAACAATGTTTTACAAACATAGAAGCAAAGACACACACTATGATGTGGGTCCTACCAGCATGGTTGTTCTCAACCTCATTTTTCTTAAAACCCATCAGTCACTCTGGTACAATCATAGGTCCTACTATTTCAGAAACAAAATTTTCACTTTTTATGATATAGACATTTACAGGTCTATATACAATCTAGTTTTTTTCCTCCTAGTAATTCAATAGAAATAATTTTATTGAATTACAGTTTCTGTAAAAAGTCATTGTCACATATCCATTGGCTACCAGAAATCTCTCAGTTCATAAAATTAGAATTCAACATACAGTTTGCAAGTTAGAAAAGCTCAGGATGATCTTCAAGAGCCACACTTCCTTGTCCATATTCTTCATGAATTATGCTACTTGATGTGACACACCAGTCATCAGTACTACTACATACAATCCAAACATCACTGTAACATTTTCAAGATGCTTAAAGAAAAAGGAATGACTGGCTTTTTAAGTATTCTATTCTTGTATTTATTTTTTACATCAATTTTCCAGGATATTTATTATACTTTAAAAATAAGCTGGTGAGTGATATAAATTAAGAGAAACAGATGAGTAGAGTGAAAAGGACAGATCTCTGTACCTCCATACCAGTACCCCTCCACGTCCACTACCTCCAAGCCTCTGTGTTAGGGGTACAAGTCTTTCTGAGAATCACTGGTGTGGAACACTAGTGCTCAAAGCACAGATGGAGGGCCTGGGTGGTTCAGTCAGTTAAGCAGCTGCCTTGGGTGTAGGGTTCTGGGATCGAGCCCTGCCACGAGTCCTGCCACGAGCCCTGCCACGAGCCCTGCCACGAGTTCTCCCTCTCCCTCTGCCCTTCCTCCAGCTTGTGAGCGCGCTCTCTCTCTCTCTCTCTCATTTACGCACTGTCTCTCAAATAAATAAATAAAATCTTAAAAAAAAAAAAAAAAGCAGAGGTGGAAAATGGCAGGCAGAGTGGGCCCCTCGGTAGCCATGAGACCAATACACGGCTTCAGAACATCTTCCTCCCTGCCACTTCTCTCACAGCAATGCTACATCTTACATCTAAGGCAGGCAGGGAAAACCAAAATGCTACTACTGTTAAGCCCAATGGAGCCCGATAGGGAACCAAAAGAACCGTCCTCCTAAAAGCTCCCAGCCTCAGAAGGAGGCCTGGTGCTTGAAAACGGCCAGAGCTCCTCCCACAGAGCACAGTTGAGGGGGAATGCGATGGAGAGGTCTGGCTCTGAGGCTGTGGAACCTCAGGCCAGTCACTGAGCTGCCCGTGGCCTATTTCCTCACAAAGAGAGGCTGGGCTAGATGACCAGCAATTCTGGGAATTTTTTATTTGTCACCAGGAGATAATCTGACCCGAAGATCTGACACATAGCAATAACTTCTATAGCTCTAGATGGTGAGGGAAAGATTTCTGCCTTCCCCCTGGACTGGACACTGACTCTACAGCCTCCCACAACATCTTCCCTCCAAGGTCTCAGAATACTACAGCAAACTGTCTTGGAATGAGGCTACCATCCCCAAAGAGAGTTCGTGAGAGATTAATCCTGTTCACCATTCCCAAATAGCCTATTCCACAATGCCATTAAAGGGTGATGGGTCCACAGGAGGGAGGTGAAGGAAGTGAAATGAACATTAGATTGTCCTCACTTGGGGCAACTAGCTGTACCAACTGAAACTATTATTATTTTATAACCAAAGTATATTTTTATAATAGGGCTTGCACCATTAAGTGAGAAACAACAATGTGAGCAATTCCTCGTGCCAACTTAAAATACCTCCACATGCAAACACTCCAGCATTTAGACCAAACACCCCCTAAGAAAGAAAATGTAGGATGTGTCAGCACATTCCCTAGATAGTTCCGTCATCAATTCAGAGAGGACCCCTACTGCCATCCTACAGAGAAAATACTCTGTTACCTTTGTGCAGACACACACAACTTTGCTTCTATGGCCTTTTGAGAAATCCAACTCCTGGACTCCAGGTTCTAAAATGAAACCATCTTGGCTAGACTAAATTTGCTTGGTATCAGGCCAGCACAATCCCCTTCACCACCCCCCAGACCCCCTTTGGACAGCAAAACCAAAAGAAGCAAAGGGGCTACTTTATATTTGCAGAGGAGCTTTGTGATTTGCCAACCACCCACACACACCCATGATCTCATCCAGTCTCATAACAACCCAGTGAGGTAAACCTCCTCACTCTACCTTCAAATAAGGTATGCCTATCTCATAGGACTGTAATGGGGATGGCACATAGTGAGCACACAGTAAGTGCTAGCTACTAGGCATTACACACAGCAGCAAATATTACTTCACTCGTTTTATTAGTGAGAAACTGAGACTCAGAGGTTGGACAGTTGATTCCAAGCAATGAGGCCTCTGGGGGTTTACAGCAAGCTGGGAAGGCAGAAAGGCTAGTGCCGGATTCTTTCCACCACATCAGTAGAGACCCTAATTGTTCAAAACATTACAACTACACATTTCCATGGGAGCCCAAAGTCCTGATTCTGTTCCCAGTTCTCTACCCCAGCCATAGACTCAGAGCTTTAGTTCTCTGGACCTTTGTGTTGCCTTCTCCATAATGAAGTCAGACTCACATTTTTTTTTTTTTAAACCAAACAACAGAATGTCAGGCTTCCAGATGAAAGGCTCTATTACAAGTACAAAGTATCATTTAATTACACTGCTGCTCTAGTTATCTGCTTCCCAGCTCCTAACTCCCACTGGGCAGATTCTGAAACCACATAGGAGATTATGTCAAGAGGGGAGAACAGGAGAAACATTCTCTCCCTGAACTTTCTTAAATGGAAGAGAGAAACAGAATGAAAAGAAAGGCCCATTTTCCAAGGAGGGGGCTGGGGCAATGATCTTTCCGTTAAGCGGACCTGCCTAAGAATCTATAGATTATTTAACGCCGGGGGTGGCTGTGGAGTGAAATAAAGGAATCTTTGTGCAGTGCCAGCCACAGTTCCCTCATTCCCTCCCCACAGCCAGGCATTTAACCCAACTCTTTAAATCACCAAGCTCTAATGTACGCCATCTGTGCACCGGTTGTAGCCAATGAAACTGAAGCTTGTGCTGACTTTGGCCTGGACTTGTGAATGAGCCTTTCTGCCCCAGAAGGGGCAGGAAGGAGGACAGGAGGCCAACAAAGACTTTTTTTGCTCATCACTTGTCTTCTCCCAAGGCTCACGCTCCACCCATCTATTTAATCATTTAGTGAGCTCTTGGCCATGTTGGGTCCTGACCGGGGAGATCCAAAACTAGGAGATGTGGTCCCAGGTAAAAGAGGATGTAGAAAAGCTCCTGGGAGAGAGGAAAGAGGTGAAGGAAAAGAACTGCTGTTGGCTGACGCACAGACGCCTGAAATACCCCCATCTGCATATTCAGGGATGTTGCTTAGTTCCAAGTGGTTGGAACATAAAGCAAGGAACTGGCAAGAAACCTCACTCAAAAAGGCCCGACTGTCCAAGGCCCTGAATACCAGGCTTCAAACATCAACACTGAAGGCCACTACCATCTCCACATGGTCCCTCTGTCCATCTTACAAGGCCCAGCTCAAATACCACCTCTTCCAGAAACCCATCTTGAACATGCTCAAAGAAATTGCTCTCTCTTCTTTGAGCCTCCAATTTGCATTCTTGGACAGCCTGTTTGAGTCTCAACTTCTCCATCCAGAAAATATGATTAACATCACCTACCTTAAAGTCTTCTTATGAGGGTTAAATGAGATAACATTTATAAAGTGTCAGGTAGCAGTTTTCAGTACACAGAAGTTGCTAGAACACATTTTATTGTTACCTCAATTTCTTACGATACGTAACACTTCCTCCTGCTATTAAAAAGATGTTTTGGCTTCCATTTTCTCTGGAGATTTCCAGAAATAGGACAGCTCACATTTTCCCTCCAAGCTTATAGGCCCCCTTCCAAAGCAAAGGGGACCGACTCCTCTCTTCCCTCACTGACACAGCCTCCCCACATCCAAAATTCCAGACTTGAGGGGTTCCCAAAAGATTCAAGAGGAATCTGAGACAAGATGCTGGCTGGAACATAAATGGCATAAAGGAGAGTAATTAGCAGAAGCCTAGAGAAGTGAAAGTAGGCCAGAGGCCAAGACTCTGAGGGCTCCAGGGTTCAAGCTCTGCGGTAACACTAGATCTTGGGATTGGCCTAGAAGGAGGACTTCTGTCCTCAGTCGTGATTTGAAAAGCCCCACAACCACAGACATGGTTGTTCAAGCACCCTCCTTCACTTCCTGTCAAATCAGCCAGCTGGATTGTTCTAGAACTACTGATCCTTCATCCCTTTCTGGCTGGGACTACCAAACCAGAGCAAAGAAAAGTGATGCCACCTTTTCTAACAGTTCTTGTAAACAAATCAAGAACACTAAATTTTTTGTTTGTTTGTTTGTTTGGGTATGTATAAAGGTTTTTTTTTTTTTATTTTAATGGCATGAAGTCTAGGTTCTGAGAAAGGATTCTTTTTAAAGGCAAAAGGTCCCCATGATCTCTTTCTCCTTTTCATGTAGCCTAGTAAATCCCGTTTCTCCTCGCCTGGGAATTGAGGGCCAGGAGGGAGGGAGCTCCCCTAAAAATGCTGCCTGAAGGAGCCAGTTCCTGGACTGCACAACTGGGATGTTGGGTTTATTGGTTAACAATCCCCCCAAACCAACTTTAGGAAGCAGTTGCTAAAGCTTTTCAGGGAAAATAGGGTTCCACTCTTTCTTCTGATTATGATCAAGTGTCACACCATATTTTACCTCATGCAGAAGCCCTAAAGGTCCTGAGGCCAGTGGGTCATCTCTTTGCCAAGCCACTTTTGGTTCCCGCCAAAAGCCACCCATTTTCGTAGCTCAACAGTCTGATAATCTTCCCAGGGAGCTTGCAAGGCAACATCCTCTCATCTCAGCTAAGAAGGCCCTCCTACAAGATATCCTGCCCCTACCACCTTTCCTAGAGTTCTCTTTCCAGGCAGGCAGCACTCTCCACGGCGTTCACCCACCAACTTGAGCTAAGCCTGCCAAGTGAGAGGTTCCAGTCACTCCTCAGCCCCTCTCCCCTCTGGCCTGCGAGCCACCAGCCCTCCAGCCTCCAACAGGGATGACATCTAATTTCCAAAATTACAAATTAAAACTAGTACACCCTCCCTCCAATTCAAGAGTTATCCCTCAATTGAGTGAAACAGCCACACAAGTTAGCCCTCCCTGGACAAAAAAATAAAGTACAAATATCTCGGTTTCTTCGGAAGAGCTAATAAGCCTGTGCAACCTTATGAGCCAGAAGTGTCCCCCAACCCCAGAGGAGGGCAAGGAAGGCCTACAGGGAAATGTACCTTGGAAATGAGTTCATCATGATTGGCCAAGTGGGCTCTGCAGTGAATGCAGCTGTAGGTTCTGTGGCAGGAGGGCAGATATGCCTGGAAAGTCTTGGATCTTGTCATCTTCACCATTGGCGCCGCTGAGCGTGGGGTGAACTCTGGAGCGGCCCACGAGGCACTCCCACAGGATGGGTCGCACGGGAAACACCGGAAGACACAGGTAAAGGCCGTGGTTTGGCAGGGGGTGGGTGTGGGGCAGGCTCCACACACTGGTGATGTCTTCAGAGGAAGGACCCTCAAGCAGAGGTCGAGGGCTGGTTCTCAGCAGCCTGCAGTGCCAAGATAAGGGGAATATCATTAGCTGATGGAACAGGGCTTCCTGCAAAGCAAGTCAAGTCCAACAGCCACCCAAGAGAGAGGGCAGTATTTACAGGAAGAAATGACCCCTTCTCTGTTTCTTACCATCATTGCCAAGACGCCCAATTATGAGAAAGAAACTACTGGAGATCCCAGTGTTGATGCTTTTCCAGAGCTGGAGGTTCAGTATCCACCCAGGGTTCTCAGCAGTTACCTTAGGCACCCTCCACCAACATTCAGAAACTGGCATGATCACCATTCTCAGGGAACCCTAGAAGAGGCCAGGATTAAGGATGCACCACCTGTAGCCCCAGGGAGAAGGCTCCTAAGGGGCCTCTTCTTCTGAGCCAACCAAGATAAAGGGCTAAATGAGGAGGAAACATTCAGCCTCCACAAAGTCACTATAGCAACAGTCATGTATGTATTTCTCATCCATCTCCGGCTGCCAGGAGTCTTCCAACACTTAAACCCACCACCTAGAGGGGCGCCTAGGTGGCTCAGTCGGTTAAGCAGCTGCCTTCGGCTCAGGTCACGATCCCAGGGTCCTGGGATGGAGCCCCACATCGGGCTCTCTGCTCCGCGGGGAGTTGGCTTCTCCCTCTGCCCCACCCCTGCTCTCTCTCTTGCGCACCCCCTAACAAATATAATCTGAAACAAAAAACAACCCACCACCTACAGAGGCAACAAACCCCACACCACCCTTTGCTTGGGGCTAAGCATGATACAAAGGATCAAGTTCCCAACCAGCAGGGTCCCTCAAAGCTAGCCAGCTCTTTTGAGAGAAATGATTTCCTTTGCCATACCTTGCCCAGAAATAGATGCTCAGTACTTTTCTGTTTGAAAAGCAAGCAAGCAAATGAATGAAACAAATGGCATAATCAGACTGCTGCATCTAAAATTCACAATGACAGTAAATTTTACCAGAATTTCTCCTCAACCCTCAAAGTTTCCATTAGTCATCCCACAGCACCAAACATCTCTCCTACCATTGCCTCAGCAATTTTATTCTACTGGGAACCAAGGACACTGAGAAAGTGGGTGGTTTCCGGGTTATGTCCAAGTAAAGGTCTGAGGGCAAAGCCCCAAGGTCCAATGCACACTCTGCTTCTCTGGCTCCCCTGACTGAAGCTTCTGGACCTACCTATGCCCTGCGCTTCACTAATAGGGGTGGTGTTCCCACTTGCCTACCTCCCAGGAGAGTCACAGTGTTAATTAATGCCTGCATCATGCCTTTTTTTTTTTTTAAGATTTTATTTATTTGACAGAGAGAGACACAGCAAGAGAGGGAAACACAAACAGAGGGAGTGGGAGAGGGAGAAGCAGGCTTCCCGCTGAGCAGGGGGCCTGATACGGGGCTCTATCCCAGGACCCTGGGATCATGACCTGAGCCGAAGGCAGATGCTTAACCGACTGAGCCACCCAGGTGCCCCCCCCTGCATTATGCTTTGAAGATAAAATTATTTAGAGAGATGTGGGAGGAAGACAAATAAAATCAGATCTTTGCGGGATTATGTCTGGGATCCATCTGGATGTTTAGAGAAAGCTGTAAGTCATAGTTCTCTTTTTCCTCTAAACCTTACTAACCAAATCTTTCCAAAGGGATGCTGTCCTCCTCCCTGACATCCTTCCCACCACAGCAGTCACTGAAAGTCACTATACCCCTGGCACTCTGTACATCCTCCTGAGTGGCCAACCGCATTGCCCAGCACTAGGCGGAAGTACAACGGTGGTCACTACTTTCACCCGGCATGTCCCTTGTGCGGTCCTGAACCATGCAGGGCTCCACGTTCAGGGTGACCAATTACACATGAGACGTCCAACTGTAGAAGGAATTCAGATCTACAAGGGCCCAAGCATAGAGTCTTCTCTGCTTGGTCCACCCACCACTATTTTTGAAAATGTGGAATCAGGTGACACTGAACATTACAGAAATACTTGGAAGAATATGGAAGTGAGAACTGGTTTCCCCAGCTTTGCCTCGGAGTTAGGCTTGGCCATAACAGGGGATGAACAAGCAAGACACATGACCCCTTGGATCCAGAGCCCCTCCTTCTCACCCAGGACATCCTCTGACAGAAGGTAAGGTGAGTGTGGTCAAAACAAAAGCCCATGGTAGATCAATGGTGTCGGGTGTTGAGCTGTTAGAGGTGGTAGAAAGAGCCAAGAACCCTGCCTGAGGTTTCCTGAAACACCCTTGAACTTTCCAATACCCCTGTTTTGCTCTCAGGAAGGGCAGTATCTCCAGGAAAGGAAGGGGTGGTCAGGGTAAGGAATAGGAAAGACAGGCAGGGAAACGAGCTAGAGGCTTGCCCCAGGCCAGCTTCTGAAGTCCACAGCCTTCACTGCCCAGTGGGGAGTACTCGGAGTACGGGTCCCATCAGTGTTATACAAACACTGAAGGAAGAAAAGGAAACAACGAGCCCTGGCTGCCAGTCTGGGTTTACAGAGCAGCCAGAGTCTGTTTTCTTATACATGCAGACAGCTTCTAAATTATGCATTTCCCCAGAGTAGAATTATTTCTTCTCTCACTTCTCTTCTGTAGGAAACCAAAAAAAAAAAAAAAAAAAGTTTGCAGGCAGGGGTTTCTGGTTATGCACAGCTTCAAATCTGAATTCCAAAACTTGTTCAAAGCTACCTTCTGAGGAATAAGCATTTATGGTCTGTACTAAATGTGAACATGTCACACACAAACACATACCCATGCACACATTCATCACACATCACAGCTCTGAACTTAAAAGATAAGAGAAGAGTCGACCCCATAAGCAACATCCCAGGCTGCTCGGTGCTAGAGAAACCCCAGAGAGCCTAGCCCGCCGGCATGAGACTCTGCTGTAACAGGGTCACTCTGCTCCTCTCCCTCTCTCACAGGAATTCACAGGCAACCAAAACAGGACTCCTTCCCCGAGAAGCAAGGAAAGAAAAAGTGGCTTGTTGAAATATGCATCTTGTCCAACCACAACAGGGCAAGCTGGGAGAGAGGAGTCAGTTGAAAGCAAGCTGAAGCAGAATCAAGAGAGGATCGTTGTGCCTGAGAACAAAGAGAGTAGGCTGTCACAGAAAAGAGGTGACAGCTAGGTCCGAAAAATAATCACCTGTTGCTGTCTTCTTCCCTCCTAAGGGAAAATTTTAAAAGCTGCTTCTTTGAGTCAGTTCTTAGGAAGGTAAAATAGATGGATTTAGTCTTTATTTTTTAAGATTTTATTTTTATTTTTAAAGATTTTATTTATTTGTCAGAAAGAGAAAGAGAGAGCACATGCAGGGGAAGGGGCAGAGGGAAAGGCAGGCTTCCTGCTGAGCAAGGAGCTCAGGGATAGTCCAGGGATGTGGGATAGTCCTGGGATCATGACCCGAGGTGAAGGCAGACACTTAACCGACTGAGCCACCCAGGCATCCCTTTTTATTTATTTATTTATTTGAGAGCGAGAAAGAGAGCAAGAGAGCATGAGCATGGGGAGGGGCAGAGGGTGAGGGACAAGCAGGCTCCCTGCGGAAGAAGTCAGATGCTTGACCAACTGAACCACCCAGGTAACCCTGAGTTTTTTTTCTTTAAAGAAGGAATGAAGGATATGGGGCTGCAGAAGTCACCACATTTTGATTTTTGGACTTCGGTACTTGTAATGGGGCCACATAGGCTCCATGGGGCTTCATGAGTCCAACTCGTGGAGTCCAACATACTGTGGAGTCCAAATTGATTTCCAACAATAATCAAAGGAGCCCGATATTTAAAAGCCTCAGGGAACATGTACAAGTTAAACACCATTTTAAGTGAAGCAATAATCCATCACAGTGGAAATTAAAGGAAGATTTGCTACCACCCCCAGCTGGCTCCTGCTGATCAGCATGGAAAGAAAAGATGTGAACTATTATGATTAAAAACAAACGCCTCAGATACTGCACTTCAAGAGCCAAAAGCACAGGGAGCACACAGCGAACCTGGCTGTCTCACCTGACAGGCCTTTTCCACAATGAGCCACAATGGCAGCCCGAACCCAGAGGAGAAACTTCTGTGTGTCCCCAGGATGGAGGGGTAGGAGGTATGGATGTTCCAGGTAAGCCATGAAGGAACTGGACGAATGAAGTGGGAGACAAGGGGCCACAGAAACTGACAAGGTGGGTGGGTGGGGTGCCTGGGTGGCTCAGTCGTTAAGTATCTGCCTTCGGCTCAGGTCATGATCCGAGAGTCCTGGGATTGAGCCCCGCATCGGGCTCCCTGCTCCGTGGGGAGTCTGCTTCTCCCTCTCCCATTCCCCCTGCTTGTGTTCCTTCTCTCGCTGTATCTCTGTCGAATAAATAAATAAAATCTTAAAAAAAAATAAAATAAAAGGAGATGGGTTCTAGAACCTTACTCATGGGTTTCAAATCTCAGTTTTATCCTATACAAGCTGTGTGACCTTGGGCAAGTTTATTTAACTTCTCCGAACCATGATTTCCTCATTAGAAAATACAAATAATAATATCAACCTCATAAGGCTCTGTGAGGATTAACTAACACTCACCATGTGCACCTGGCATGTAGTTAAGTGCACAAATAAGTTCCAAGTGTGTATTACCACTGACATCCATCTACCATCAACACCCACGAACTGTTTCAGACTCTTCTCTATCACTTCATACTCTATACTCCCATTTTTTTAAACTGACATTTAAGGGTTTACCATGTGTCAGGGACTCTGCTAAGTGCTCGCATTTGGCAACCAAATTCTTCTAGTTCCCCCTAACACACCACACTTTATACACCCTTGCACGGTTTTGCTGATGCCATTCCCTCAGCCTGAGGCATCCTTCCTATTCCTCCTCACCAGACCCTTTATTTATTTTTTAAGATTTTTATTTTATTTTATTTGACAGAGAGAGAGCACAAGTGGGGGAATAGCAGAGGGAGAGAGCACCCCTCACTAGGCCCTTTAACTTGTCCATTAAGACTCAGCTCAGGGTGAGTCTGGGTAGCTCAGTCACTTAAGCGTCTGCCTTCGGCTCAGGTCATGATCCCAGGGTCCTGGGATCGCACCCTGCATCGGGCTCCCCACCTGGCGGGGAGTCTGCTTCTCCCTCGCTCTCTCTCCCCCTCCCCCTCAAATAAATAAATTTTTTAAAAATCTTAAAAAAAAAATTCAGCTCAAATGCCCCCTCCACATGGGCCTTATTGGTCCTTCCTCTGGGCTCACTTCTGTCTTAACGCTTATCCTACCAAAACGAAAATTATCCTTTTCTGCCTCTGCTAGAGGTAAGCTCCAAGAGTAGGGACCACATTCTCGTACTCCCTGGAGTCAGCCGCACACAGCACACAGCAGCAGCTATTACTGAACTAAACTCCCTCTGCGTCCCATTGGACTGCTGACTAGACCGGCCCACCCACCCGCGTGGGTAGCAGACATAACTGAGGCCCCTCCTTTCCCCCTCCAAGTAATGAGGTAGGAGGCAAAATTACTCTGGGTCCCCATGGCCCATGAAATACCATTCTCCCCTGACTGCCCCCACTCAGACCCTGTGCTGAGATGCCCAGAACTATGGTTCTTCTGGGCTAGAGATGTTCTAAGTCCTGGGTGTTAACCAAAGGCCTGTCATCGACATCCAGGTCCATTCTTTGCCTTTGTAGGGCCTAGGTTACATATATACATGTATCAGGAAAGGGAGAAGTCCTGATTAGAGGCAATAAAAGGCGGCAGTGGAAAAAGACCAGGTGAGCCATTTCTAGAACTGGGAGGCAGAAAAAAGAGACAATGTCTGTGGAAGGCCTCTATCCGAGGAGGAAGGTCCTCCCTCCCCATTCCTAATCTCACCAGAATCCTGAACCCAGACCAGGGAGCGGAGAGACCCAGTCTCCCTGGACCATCAGGTAAGTGGCTGGAGGTGTAGTCCACCATAAGGACTTTACAGGATGAAGAGGCCGACGGACCTGGGTCCAGTCTCAGTTTTTCTCAAGCACTAGCTGCCATCACCACTGGGCAAGTTGCCTGAAAACGAGTAACAACACTGCCTACCTCGTGGAGGAGACAAAAGAATCAAACGAGATATTGCCGAGTGGAGCATTCAGCACAGCACCTCGCACCTGAGTTAGCATTCAATAACCCTGATTAGCTATAATCGTCCTCACCAGCAAGGGAGAAAAAATGCGGGAACTGTTCCTATACATAAGACCCCAACGAGCAGTGTTCCTGTCCCCCACGTTGACTCATGGTGGTCAGAGAGTTAGGACCTCAATTAATCCACTTAAAGGCACACTGTGGTTTAAAAGCAGGTTCTTGTGGCTTAGCCGGGGATCTGACATTATTGCTGTTATCATTCCGAACAGACCACCCTCCCTCACTTAGCACGGTGGAAAAGTTACCTCTGCGGCAGCCCACACCGACTCCACTACTCCCAGGATGGGGCCACTCCTGAAAACTTTACTGAAATGCCCCTATTATGACTACCGTAGAGCTGATGAGCAAGACCCATAGGAAAATCACTGTCATCACTTCACAGTTACCCACTGTATAGCACCGGACCCAGGTGGCGCTTCAGTTTCATCCAGATGATAATAAAAGCCAGCTTTCATAGTCAAGGATCCACTCTTTCATAAACAAGCCAACCATTCATCTCTACCCTAGACACAGGGCCTAGTCTTGATTTCACAGGGATTATCTGTCAGATGATAATCCTACATGAGCTCTAGGATTCCTTCGGCTCTTAAAGTCCCGATTGCATGTTGTAATGATGTCTCTGCCAGCCGAATCCCACCCGAGAGCACAGTATCCATCCACCATCCTTCATCGTGGTAAGACCTGGATTTCAGCGAGGTCACAGAACATGTCAGTCGTGCAGAGTCCACTCAGAAATGGCTGCTGGACAGTGCCTTTGCAACATCTGTTAGCAGACCAATATACTACGACATGGCCCTTAGTCCAGCACGAGGCCTGCATCTGTTAGAACATCTGCATAGAGAAGAGGTGGTTCCCCTTGAACATCCTGACAGTTGCACGTAATTCACTAGATATTAGAAGTAGCTGTTACTAGCTGGCTATGAAGAGATCAGATATTACTTTGGGTTGTTTCTACAATTTCAATAAAAAATAATGTAAAAAAGCCCAACCGACCTGTCTGAAGATTCATTTCCAAGGACACTTGACTGAAGTTCATCAATGGCTTCCTTCTTTTTCTTATACATCTCCCAACTCCAAAAATGATTTAAGGTAACTTACAAAAACAAACAATGCTTTTTTTGTCTTCCTCAAAATCTTTCATAGTGTCTCTATTTTTTTAAATTTTATTTTATTATGTTATGTTAGTCACCATACAATACATCATTAGTTTTTGATGTAGTGATCCAAGCTTTTTTTAAAATAGATGAAGAAATTAGGGTAAGAAAAATAGAAGAACACAAGGAGAGTTACGACAGAGAAATGCACGCTATTAAGTTGCTAAATATTTACCGAATTTCAGTTGCATATTTGGCTTTGAACTCCACAGTAAGCAAGGCAGAAAAGAAAATGAGTACTTATAAGGTTTACAGTTTCTGTAAATTTTGGTTGTTCAAGCTACAGATTTTCTAAGAGACATTTCTTCTGTGGGTGGTTGCAGAGGAGATGATGAGCAGTGAACTCAGTGGACAAGATCCTCAGCACACACCAATAGTTCCTACCATAAAACTCTTGCAAAACTGTTTCTTAGAGGTCCCTCCATGAAAATGCACAGCATAACAGTTAACAGCAAAGGGCAATTCAGTAAAAGGGATTCTACATAGGGGTCAAATCAGGGCAGCCCAAGAACATGGCTTTCTGATGATCTGGCTGGATCCAGTGATAACAAACTCTCCAGAGGAATGGAAGAGCTACAGAGCCTTCTGGCAAAGCTCCATGAATATATCATTTATCACAACCAGGCTTTTGAGTTACAAAAACATGGGCAGCCTCCAAAATGCCAAGTCCAAACACTAATACATTTGAATGCTAACACTATTTGGCCCTGGTCTTGCATTCAAGTTAGTTCTCTTGTGGTTGGTTCAGCCTACTTGTCCCTTAAACTCTCCCCTTGAGCACCTCATCATGCCTCTCCTGCTTCTCGCTCTCTGGGCCTCCATCTCCCTGGCTGCTCTTCCTTCCTCCTCCTCCTCCTTGGAGGTGCTTCTACCATGTGCCTGACCGCCTGCTCCCCATGGACATCCCCATCCACACCCAAGTCTTCTAAACCTCTGCCTCCTGCCCCTGAAGCCTGGATCCTTTTCTAAAAGAGGCCTCTCTAATTGGCTCCTAGGAAGGCACTTCAAACCAAACGCATCCAAAACCAGCACCATCTTTCCCCTTCCCCTGGCTCCTACCACCTTCACCCTGATTCTTAAGGCCCGGTTGCCAAAGCAGTCCAGGCTCCCTGCTCTCTCTTGCCCTTCTATGTCATACTCCATCGGTCCCCTAGACAGTTGGTTCGGGCTCTGTTATCCAGTCTCCCCTAGCCATCTTCACAGCCACTGGGAGCAGCACTGGGTGGGCCCTACCCTCCCTCATCCTGAGCTCACGTGACAGCCTCCTAAACTGGTCTCCCTGACTCAGCTCTTACCTCTCCAGCCCATTCTAGAATTCTATTTATACAACGCAGTCTGATCACAACTCTCATGTTTCAAAACCTCCAGTGGTTTCCAAGCAGCCTATAGGACAAGGTCCAACCCCTCGGGTGGCACCAAGGAACTGGGCTGATTCTCCTTATCTTCACCATCACCTTCCCACCTCCCTCCAAACCTGTTTCCCCAGCAGACCAAGCTTGTTCACTACTTTTTCCCAAGTTGGTTCAGCCTCTTGCAAAGCCTTAACCTATCTTCACTGTCTGGTAAATGCCTGCTCATCCCTTAACACCCGAATAAGACCCTAAGCAGAGGCGGTGGCCCCCTTTGCCCAGCATGCAAAAGACTCTTTTCACCTGAATGATGCTCCATCACACTGTTCACGTATCTGTCTCCCAGACTGGGAGCTTCCTGCAGCTCAAGTCCAGTCTTTAACGCCCCTTGGTTTCCCCAGACTCCTAGTCTCAGGCACATCAGAGTCTCCCCCACCCCCTGGAGAGTCTTGATAAATAGTAATTAACTGAGTAAAATGAGTGACCATCAGTGAAACTGTGCTGCCCTGTAAAGCTGATATTTTTAATCTTACTTAAACACTATCCAGGGCATTTAAAATATCTAATTCTGGCCATTACATGGGACTCGCACACCATTAATGCTCCACAAAGTTAAAAAGCCAACAAACTCCTATGACGTCAACTTGCTTGGCCTGGCAGATGGAGCATGATGCTCAGGACTGTGGAGCCATGGCTCCAAGGTGACACACGACAAGACCCTCTGATGCCTTTACCTGGGTGCTGTCTGATGGCCAGAAACATTTCTTATTCCACCTCCCCTGGCCCTTCACACCACCTCTGTGCCACTGGGCAGCTTCCCAAGGGACCCTCCCCAGACTGGCATGGACTTCTGACCCCTGGAGAAACCCTCAGACTTCCAACACATGAAGCTTCTTTGTCCCAGGGTGGTCCCCACAAAACCCCCTGGGGCAGTGTGAGGAGAAAAATGAATTGTCAGATTTGGTTCGGGCAAGAAAAGGGGTCCCTCAACCCTGCCTCTTGATTCCATGTTCAAAACAAGGCCAGATCTGCCCTTTTCCTCCAGCCTCCCCCGAGACTGCCGCCCTCAGCATCGGTCCTTTGTTTTGTATTTGGCCAGGCTCAGAAAAGACAATGTTGGTGAAAACAAAATAAATACATTTTCCCCATGATCTGGAACCCAGAGAGGAACTGGGTCCATCACCCAGACAGGGCTACACTTGAACTACAGTGTAAAATAGTCATTTAGAAGACCTCAACATTGGGTGCCTGGGTGTGGCTCAGTCGTTAAGTACCTGCCTTTTGCTCAGGTCATGATCCCAGGATCCTGGGATCAAGCCCCGCATCGGGCTCCCTGCTCAACAGGAAGCCTGCTTCTCCCTCTCCCACTCCCCCTGCTTGTGTTCCTCCTCTTGCTATCTCTCTCTCTGTCAAATAAATAAATAAAATCTTTAAAAAAAAAAAGATCTCAATATTTTGGGGGCACCTGGGTGGCTCAGATGGTTAAGCATCTGCCTTCAGCTCAGGTCAGGATCTCTAAGTCCTGGGATGGAGTCCCGCATCAGGCTCCTTGCTCAGCAGGGAGTCTGCTTCTCCCTCTCCCTCTGCCTGCAGCTCCCCCTGCTTGTGCTGTCAAATGAATAAATAAAATCTAAAAAAAAAAAAAAAAAAGAAAAGAAAAGAACATTTTGGAAAGTAGGGTAAGAGATGGTGGCCGACCTTTGGCAGTGACTTCACCAGGGAACCCTCCCCTTAGCCTCCACCAAGGCCCACTACCCAGGTTCCTCTTCCATAGGCAGAGTACTCTTCACAGCTGCAGTTGTATTTTACTGGGGAGATCGTTTGATTGTTGTCTGTATCTCACACTCTCAAAGATCAAATATTATTTACTAAATAAATGAACATATTTGGACCCTGGGCACTGTGTGACCTTGATTTCTCTTTAACTGCTGCTCCCCCAGGGCACAGCTGGGGCCCCAATTAGTTACAAACCATCCATCCCCAATCTGCCAATACAATTCTGTTGTTCAGCTGTCAGCATGCCTTTGGCGTCCTCACTTTAATCTCCCAATTCAAATAAATCCAAAACTCTAGACTCTGACATCTGTGGCTGGGCTCCCTGTCTCTCCACAATTGGAATTTGGAAACTGAACTTTACTACTCGAGAGGGTAAAAAAAAAAAAAAAAAAAAAAGGGCAGAAGCACTTTCAAAAGGATGCCTGTGTGTCTAAAGTCCCAAGCATCACCAGCTCGAAGATGGATGTATTTTGTCCTAAGAATTATTAAACTGCCATCTAGTATTCCCATCTATTGAAGAAGAAACGGAGGAGGGTGGGAGAAAGACTGATTCTAGAGCAGATTTCTGGATTTCTCCTGTTATGGGAATGGCAGATAGATTTTAGGAAGAATTATAACTTCTTTTCCTTTCAGGCCTGGCACATCAAGGGGCCCCATGCACATTGCCAGTGCAGTTTTTTCATATAACTTAAGAAACATCCACAAAGCTGTTTATGGGTCAGTCTTCCCCCTAGATTGTGAGCTATTCCTGGCTGAAGACCACATCTGGCTAATCATCCTTCATACCCAGGCCAAAGCCTGGCTTGCACTAAGAGCTCAGAAAGGTTGGTGGAAGGAATGTGGGAAGTGAGGGGAGGAGGTAAAGAGGAGTCATCTGAGGCCCTGCAGCAACTGTCAGTAAGCCTCCAGGATGCTACAGTTTATTAATTTCCTATCATGGGCCCATGAGGGGCCAAGTACTTGATATGCATTATCTCAATCCTCACAACAACCCAGAGAGGCAGGCATTATTATGATTACTCTTGTTTGAAAGATGAGGAAAAAAGCCAAGAAATTAAACATTTTGCCCAAGATCACTCCACTAGAAAGTACCAAAACCAGGATGTGAAGCCTCGGACAACCCCCACCCCTACCCCCCATGGATCCTTCAACCTAGACAAGCCAGAGAAGAGTCTGAAGATGGGCATCCTTGGTCCTTGAGCCCTTTAGAGCAACAAGCAGAATGTCTTCAACTAATTATAATGCAAACAAAAATGTCAAGTTCTCTTAAAACATCTTCAAACTCTCAGGGTTGGCTCACTGCTTCAACTTTTAATTATAGAAATACGATAAAACAAAGGAGGGAAGGGAATAACCTCAACCAGAAGGTAGAACAACAGATTAGGCACAAGAAAAAGCCAGTTTTTGGTTCCTGTCATATCTTCCTGCTAAGGGGTTTTTAGCTTTAAGGCAGCAGTCATATATAGAGATAGTTTGTTTCCTTTAGGATCTGAGGGAAAAAGAATCATGTAAGCAAAACTAACCAAAAGCCCTATTTAATTTGCATTTATACATAGTACACGTTTATACCATTAATACAACAAATACCGAAAAAGAATTAATTTCTACTTTATGGTCTCTTTGGCCGTGGATCAATTTGGGGAGGGACCCCCAACAGACAAAAGACCAAAGCAGTAAAAGACGAGATAAACAGGAGGCAAATATAATGGATGACACATGCAGGAGCAATACCAACGATAAGAAAAGGAAGCGGCAAAAATACAGTGAGGGAAAGGAGGCCAAAGGTCAAAGATGCTTAGCAGCTGGTTTCTGCTAAGGAGATCAACTACCTCAGCAATTTCCAGACCTCAGACATGTACATTAGATAAACTTGGGAAAATTTTTTTTTGGCAGGGAGGGGGTATTATTTGCTTGCTTTTATTAGATTCCCTAGCTGAAAATTTTCATTTTGTAGGCCTTTGGTTGGACTAGAAATTCTTATGGCAGCCATAAGATTTGAGAATCTCTGGGGAATAGTCCCACCTTTTGAGAATGCCTATTATCGACGTCAACTAACCATCGTTCACAGACTTCTGTGAATGGAAGCAACAGTCCATTTCCATGGAGTTACTCTAAACTGTAGCAATAGTGGAGTGCCTGGCTGGCTCAGAAGAGCATGGGACTCTTGATCTCAGGGTCCTGGGTTCGAGCCCCATGTTGGGTGTAGAGATTGCTAAAAATAAATAAATAAACAAACTTTGGGGGAAGAAAATAAGTAAACTGTAGCAACAGCAGCCCAAGCAAAATCCCAATGTTCTCTTTCCAACATCTCATGTGCCTACTGAACATTCCCCATACATTATCATACCTCTGTGCCTTTGCACAAACTGTTCCCCCTGGAGCCTTTCTGCACATTTAAGTCCTCATCATTCTTCACAGCTCCATCTCCAAAACGCCTACCCTTCTCCATAAGGACTTTAAACTCTTTGTACCTTGGGGCACCTGGGTGGCTCAGTCATTAAGCACCTGCCTTTGGCTCAAGTCATGATCCCAGGGTCCTGGGATTGAGTCCCTTGTCAGGCTCCCTGCTCGGTGGGAAGCCTGCTTCTCCCTCTCCCACTCCCCCTGCTTGTGTTCCTGCTCTTGCTATCTGTCTCTGTCAAATAAAATCTTTAAAAACAATAACAACAACAACAACAAAAATCAACTCTTTGTACCTTACACTGTGGTTATTGACACATATGCCTTAACCACTCCTATTTGAGTACATGCTCTTAGGGGCAGGGGCCATATCTTAACCCATTTATCTCCCAAAGGTCTTATATTACCTGTTGAACTATTATTAGCCAGGAAAATAAAGCTAAACCAAGGTTCATTTTCAGGCCAGAAGTTCCTCTCTGTAGCTCAATATTTTACTGACTCAGGCAGGATGTGCTCCAAGCTTATCCTCTCTTGCCCCAGGTACTCACAACCCAGAATAGCATGGGAAAACAAAACAAATCATTGGGAAGGTCAATATTTCCTATGATTAAATTTCTTATCAGATAATGCCACTTTTTTCAGTAGAAGCAAATTCAGCTCCCATTCATGACCAGAAGACCCCATTTGAGCCTAAGTGGCACCCATCTGCCATCTGGATATTGGGCCTTCCTTCCCTAATAAGAAATAGACAAGGGAACTCCAGACACTAGAGACTAAGCTCATTCTGAGCTGGCAATCTAGTTTCAGATCAAAACCACTAAATCTGGACATACCACATTCTCAAGACCACAGGGGAAGACTGTAGCTCAGGAAACAGGAGAGCACAGGGCTGCTGACCCAACCAGGAATACGAGTGGTAGTGTTGTTACCTCACTGGCAGAATGTTCCTTTGCCTCGTCACAGAGAGGAGGTAGGCTTTGCCTAGGATCAAGACATTATGGGTTATATGGGGTTTTATTCAGGAGTTGACATTCTAGAATGTACAGGAGTAGAAAGAACCCTGGGTCTCTGTTTTGCCTTAATTAGCTCTGTCTTAAGCAAGTTCTTTTTGCCTACTTAGCCTCAATGTTTGTATCTCTAAAAAGTAAAATCTGAAATGATTTTAATACCCAAATCAGCATCTATCCAATTAAAAAGGAATTATAAATCATTAACCTGAAATTAGAGAAAATAGAAATTACAAGGAAAAAATTAGGATAAGGGGCCCTAAAGTTACTCAAGTCAGGCCACAGATTTGGCTCTTTGCTTCCTGGCACCCAAAGCAAAAAGTGAAACATGATCAGTTATACATTTCCAATTGTCCACAAAGAAATATCATGCCCGTTCCTCAGGAGAGGCAAAGCTTTTTCTGGCACTTGTCCCTGAAAGATATTTCTCCTATTAACTACTTACAGGGGATACTAAGTGAAATTGTAGCTTAAGGCTGCAGCAAACATCAACCCTTAATGAGAAATGTAGTAGCGTTATAAAGCTGTTTCGGACTGTGTCCCTCCGAGAAAGCAAAGGGCAGGACACCAAAGTTTATCTCAGTGAAAATAATTCTGGAGGGGCTGAGGTAATATGGCCCCAATATGCAGCTTTCAGTCAGCCCAGCTTAATCCAAGGATAAAACTAAGAATGGCCAGAGGAACAGGTGGACAACATGTCCTTCCAAAAACTTCCACAACTTCTTCCACATGGGTGTTGTGTTATCAAAAGTTGGGAGGCAATGTACGATTAGATGATTCCTAACTTCCACTCTAGTCCTGATAGATCTAAGTGACATGTTTGGTCTTCATTTACTGGTGCTAATTTAAGATCTGGTGGTTTTCTCCCTCTTACCGCACACTCCCAAATCAATGGGTTGGGAATTCCTGCCAAAGAGAGGAGGGAAATCTAACTATTAGTATGAGTGTTATTATGAGTGCCTGGTTTCCTATACAACCTCTCATTTTGTCTTCCCATCAATTCTGTGTGATAGTAACTATTATTAGTCCTATTTTACAACTAAAGAACAAAGATTTAGAGAATTTTAGCAAATTGCCCAAGGTCACAGAGCTAATTATCCAGATCTTTCTGGTTCCAAAGCCCAGGTTCTTAGTCCTACTTATAGTGTCTCCTTGTATTAATGAAATGTGATTACTGGTAGAAATGACTTGTCAGAAGAACAGTGAAAACAAAATCAAGCTACTGGGGGAGGCAAGGTTGTTTATTAAGAACAAAATGGCAACGGAACTTTTAGAGACCTATCAAAAGGTATAAAAGGGTGAAAAATATTGTGAAAAGCGGAAATCCTGAAATAAATTCCAAGGAACACTATCACACCCCAGGAAAAGGGAGAGAAAAATTCTTTTCCTCTTCTCTTGAAAATAAAAGTATTATTTTCTACTCTTAGAGACGCAAAACCTTGGCTCTCTTTAGTCATTCATTCATTCCACCAACGGGTAGATATTTATCCAGAGCTACTCACTCCAGGTACTGTCAGCCGGGAGCAAGACAGAAGCTCCAAAGCTTCCAATCTAGCCATCAAGTACAAAATCTATTTCCAGATGGTATTAAAGTGCCTTGAAGAAAAAAAAATAAAGTTAAGGGGATTAAGAGAAGCTGAGGGGCAGGGAAGGGAGGAGCTTCTAGATACCCGGTCTGAGAGGGGCTCACTGAGATGCAAGTGAGAGAGCCAATCATGTAAAAATTTGGAGAATGGCATTCTGGAAAGAGTAACTACCACTAGAAAGACCCAATGACAAAAACAAACCTTCAACGTTTCGGGAACCTGAGGAAAGCTGGCCCACTTGGGGCCGACTGAAGCAAAGTGGCCCAGGTAAGGACCTGTGGGGAGATGAGGGGAGAGAGACTTGGGGAAGGGGACAGGATGCCCATTGGATTATGTCTGAAGGGCAACAGGAAGCCACTGGAAAACTTTAAATAGGGAAATAGCATAATCCAATTTATTTTAAACCCTAGGGGGGCTATATTCCCAAATCTCAGGGAAATTCAGGTAGGTATGGTCCTTTAAGGATGCAAGTCTCATCTTTTGCTAAGGAAAAAAATCACTGAAAACTATCAACTCTAACAAAATACCTTTAGCCTGCAGGCCCTGGCTTTCCATAAATGGATGCTCAAGTTTAAAAAAAGAGGATTCCCTTTCCACAGCTTTAGACCCCCTTCCTGCTAAGGGAATTCAGTTGTCAAGAGCACCTAGTGGTTTGTCAATGGACCCTAGGGAAACGCTAAGATAATTTACAAAGGAAAACAGATCCTGATCCTCCATTAGAGTCCTACCTGGACATCTCTTCCCTCTACTTTTCTATACTAGGATATCCTATCCTTTGCCATCCATTTGTTGCTTTCTTTTTTATTACAGGCTCAAAACTAAACATCTTAAATATGAGTGGCTTGACCAAACTGAACATTATTCATTTCAACAATCCTACAGTTAGTATTCCCATATAAAGCATACCCTTGGCAGGAAGGACCATTGTTGAATTTGAATTTGGATAGAACTCTATTTGAAGCTAAAGGCAGCTTTGATTAACTCAAGGAAATTTCTTTTACCCACGTTTGGACTCAATAAGAGGGAAACATCTAAAACGTGGATGCATCAGGTGTGTGTGTGCTTGAAGGTAGAGCTAGAGGTAACTAACAAGATTCACCTGCACATAGGAGCCAAGATGTCATCACAGGAGAAGAACCAGGGCTGAGGTAGGCAAGGAGGTCAGGGGAACTTGTGCCTTTTATTAACAACTGTTGACAGACAAACCCCTGACTCCCCCCATACTCCCAAACAAAATCACCAGCCTGCCTGCCCTTCCCCCAGGCCACATGGCCTGGAATACCCGGCTATTAAACAACATCAACATTTTCTGCTGGCCAATTGTTAATACCCCAGGCATAGTAACTATGTCACTGCCTCAAAACTATGTGAATTTTAATGATTTTTATAAGTTTTAATGATTTTAATAATCTATGAACAGTACAGCAGGCTCACCAGCACTACTCACAAACCCCAACCCCACGCACCTAGAAACATCCAGCCATACAGCACACCGAACAGCAGCCCTCAAATGGGCTGGGCAGGGTGGTGTGGGAGGGATGGGGGTCTTATGGCCAAGGCTTCACAGCAGTTAAAAGCAAACAACACCATACCCTTGGATTTTTCAAAGCCTAGGCTAGTGTGACTAGCAGATGAGTGATCTTGGGTTTGCATAGAGTAGGTCACATACATGACTAAGGCTTCGCATGCCTCATATCCAGTTAATGCCTTTCATTGTTCATTACCCCCAATTCCCATTAGACCAGGGTTTCTTGTTGACCACCTGCATCACAAGCTCATGGTCCACTTAATAAAAATGCACCCCACTGAGAATAAACATCTCCAGAGTGGACTGACAGACTGCATTTTTGAACACTATTCAGGTCATCTTTGTGCACATTCAAGTTTGAGAACCTCTGCCCTACAGCAATGTTTCTTAAACTGTGGGTCATCACCCAATCACCCATTTGCTCAAGAAATCAAATTAACAGCCCATGACCAGCAGTTGGGTTTTTCGTTTGTTTTAATTAAGAAGAAAAAACTATGTAGAGAGCACACTGCAGGCAGCGACAGCAATTGTTTCCTGGAACTTATCACAGTTGTGGACCTCAGTGCACTGATGTAAAAGGTATTCCTTACTTTGGATCCCACTCAAAGTTTTGAAACCACTCTGCTAGAGGGAAGAAGGAAAACAGTACGCTTGTGCATGATGTTTTATTTTCCATTTTCCACCCCTAACTCCAAGCTTTTTTATTTTAGTTCAAGCACAAGATACCAAGACAGATCCCAGAAATTCTATTATCAAATCCTAAACCAATAAGGCAAATAAGTTAAGGAGAGGTATGAGCCCAAGGCCCCCACTCTTGCCTGAGACCCTTACGATGGAGCTGGGGATAAAGGATGGTGCCAAAGGGAAGTCTGCACAACTCTCCTCAGGCTGGATCTGTTTCTTGGTAAAGAGTTTATAGCCACTCTTATCACAGTTCAGAGGAATTAAAATGTTCCTCATCAGGGGCAAGACTCAGCCTTAGTGTAAGCGCTAAGAAAATGAGAGAAATAGAATTCAGATTCGGCCCACCTTCGCATCCTGTGGCAACGATGAAGTCAAAGGAAGGCTAGGGAGTGGTCATTCAAGCCCACTGATTACAAGGCCTGGAGTTCTCACAACCAGGAGAGTACTGAAGAGCATTAAGCATGTGACGTCAAGTCCCTCCCCAGAGCCAGCGACAGGAGTTACCTCCGGCAAGTCACTTAACTTCTAAACCCCCTAAGTTCCTTGCTCTGCCCGTGTTCTGTCACCAAAAGGGGTACAGGGAAGCAGACAACTTCCCTGCTTGCCCAACGCTGTAGGACAGGGAACCCCATCTTGCTGGACCAGAAGAGAACAAGAACAGAGGAAGAGCAAAGAAAAGATAAACTGCTAGATATCTTGTTAGCGTTTAGATTCACCAGAAGCAAGGACTCACTTAAAAGAGCCTCATGACTCCAAGACAGAAAATTGACAAGAAGACGGAAAAAGCAAAAACCCCAGCAAACCCAGAAGCAGTTTCGTGTGCCATTCATGGCAGTGGGACTGTGGGAGGGTCTGCAACTTGCGACAGAGACAAACGTAGGACACACTCACTTGGCTTTTTAAGTGCTTGTAAGCTGACAGTGAAGTCAGAGTGGCAGTCTCCTGGGTTTCGTCCAAAAGAACAGGTGGTTACCCCAACCCCCAACAGGAGAAAAGCCACCACTTGAGTCAAGACACCCAGAGGAGGTCAGCGGCCAAGGAGGGTGGACTTAAAGCAGTGAGAGGTCGGGGCTGCCCCTTAGCGCCAGTTTCTGGGAGGTACTAGCTGGAGAGGCCCCTACATTCCGTCGGGCAGGAGAGAACTCGGCGCCCACCCCCTTGGCAAGGACAGTGGGGAGGCTCCGGGAAGCGGCCAGGCAGGAACTCGGCTGCGGTTACCTCGGCCCAGGGCCTGCCAAGCGCTCCTGGAAGTTTCGAGGGCTGCCAGTCCCCCACAGGCAGGGGCTCCGAAGGCGGTGCCCCCGGACCCAGCGTCTCCAGGGGAGACCCAGCGTCACCCGGGACAGAAAGCGCCCGAAGCAACCCCCCCGACCCCAGGGAGCCCGAACCCGCAGAAACTATGCTGAGAAGCAGCAACGACCCGGTGTCCAAGTCCCATCCGCCAAACCATGCACCCTAGACTTGCCCGGCTCCTCGCACAACTCCCCGACCCCGATCCGGGCACCCGCGTCACCACAGGTCCCTCCGCAGGCTACCGCCGGAGCCCGGCAGTGTTTGTAAACAAACCGGTCACGTGGCCCCGGCGGCCCGCTTCCCGCCCCCCTGCGCCCGCGGCCCCCACTGGGACCCCACGCCGGACCCCGCCTCGGCGGCGCGGCGCACAAGGCGCTGCGCGCTCCGCCGGAGCCGAAACGGAGGGGCTCCGGGACCGGTGCCCGGCGCCGGGTGCCAGGCGTCCGCGCTGACAGCGCGCCCCACGCCCACGCGCGCCCGGCCCGCGCCGCGCTCCAGGTTTGCTTACCCCGCAGCAGGCTGCCCCGTCCGGCCAGCGCTGGGCTCGGCTCCGCCGGGGTGCGCAGCAGCGAAGGACCGCCCGGCTGGCTCCCGGGCTCCGGGCGCGCTCTTAAAGCCACAGTCTCCGCGACTGCCGCCGCCGCCACTCCGCATCCCTCCCGGTCGGGGCCGGGGGCTGCCCTGTGACGGACGCGCACCCGCGCCTATCCCCTCGCCTCAGCACATAGCAACACGCCGCGGGTTGGCTCGGCACGGCCGCAGCCCATCCGCCCCAAGCCAATCAGCGAAGGACGGAACTCCGCCCCCCGCTTCCCCAACCTCCCACCCCCCACCCCTCTGCCCTGGCCGGGCTGGGGTGCGGGGAGTGCGCGAGTGCCGGGTCTGGCCCGCTACGGCTCAGCCGGCGGAGCTTGGCTAAGCAGGGCAACTGGCTGAAGGAATAGAGAGAAAGAGTGATGAGGTTGGTTCGCTTTCAGTGCCTGGGAGGAGACCGTTTATTTGCGTTTGGGGTTTGTCCCCAGGTCAAGGCTGGAATTCCTAGAACCTAGGGTTAGGAGTGGGGAGGCTGTATAGTACCTAGATTTGGAGGGCCAAAACAGTAACTCCCTCCTTACACCTTAGCCATTTGTAACTCAGAGCCTAAGTTACCTGAAGAGGGCCTCAGGACCCGGGCCAGCTGAATTTAATAAGATAATGCCAAACCAGCCCAGGCCCTACTCAGAAGCAAGGCATTTCTCCACTTCTCTCTGTTCTGCCAGTAATTTCAGCGAGTTAAAAGTAGGAAAGATGTGGTAGGGGAATTGGAAGGCGCCCAGCTTCCTACTGCTGCTGATTTTCCAAAGCTTTTGAAGGGAAATGCGGATGGTTAGCCTAGAAAAGTAAGACGGTCAGTGACCAGAGGGGAGGAGCCCACTTTCTGGATCACTGCTTTTCAAGGAAGAGAAGGTTAAAAAATAAGCCCAGGCAGGCAGGAAATCCAGGAAGGCACCAGGTGGGTGGAGTGGGGCAGTCTCCCTGCAGGAAGACAGGTCAGTTTGAGAAAGAATGCTGGCCGGGCTGAGGGGAAGAGAGCAGCCCAGCCTTTTCACTTCACCACTGAGGTTCTGCAGTTCCTCAGAGAGCAGTAGGAAACCCCATGTTTTTTATTGAGCAGCTCTCAGGATGTGAAATGCCCCTGGAGGTACAGCTGACTCCACCCCCTTTCCATATACTGGTTTGCACATAAACTGAGAATGTTACTGGGGTAGATCCCCAGGTGGCTCTAACTTCACCTGCAACTCTATCCAGCTGTCTTTAAAATATATCTGACTCAGATATACAGATGAATATACATTGCATTCATATTGCGTTCGGTTAATATACCTTGCACTGTTGGATATGAATACAGTCCTAATGTCAGTAAAATGTTTGTAGAAACAAAAATACCTCAAATTTTTTCATTAGATATTATCAGTCTCAAATTTGCTGTTTGGGTGTAAGCAGGAGCACCATGTCACTGTTAACTGTTCACTTTTGACAAACTTGGAAAGTCTAAAGCTGAAAAGAAAAAAAAAAGAGCTTTTCAGATGAGAATCATGAACAAGAAAGGTTTCACAACCCTTTATCTAAAATGTGATGGACTTTAGATTATCAAGAGGTTGATTTCTAGCCCTGATGTGCCTTCTGGGCAAATTTCTTCGTGTGTGTGTGTGTGTGTGTGTGTGTGTGTGTGTGTGTGTGTGTGTGTCTGTCTGTCTGTCTGTCTGTCTAGGCCTTCGTTTTCACAGTTGAAAACAAAGAAGATTGAGATAGCATGATCTCTAAAGTCCCTTCCCCTCCAAAATTGTAAGGAAGGCCAGGAAGTCAAACTTGTTACATTTCAGCAATATTCTCCTAGTGAATATTTGTGTTGCCAGATCAACACTCCCCAACAGTAGATGCTGCATTAGTCTAACACCCTCGGATACCCGGATGTTATGTAACAAGGTTGGTGGATACTGTTTTGTTTAAATAAAAGATAACAATGTTAGCTAAGGAGGACAAGCCTGGTGCAGTGGTTCAGAGGGAGATCTGAGGACCCCTGCAGGCCTGCGGTGTGTATGCAGGAGACAGGAGAGGCGAACAGGATGGTAAGACCAGAAGACAATAGAGCCAGCCAGCCAGCCAGCCAGCCAAGGACAACAAAAAAATATTTAATAAGCCTGATCATGCCTCCTCCTAGTCAAAAGGGCTAAGTATGGTGAGTTGCAAAGCATGAAGGCAGAAGTGGAACTTCTGTCTGAAAGCAAGCACCTCTAATTGCCCCTCAGTACATACATTCTCAGCGCCTATTATGTGCAGAACTTCCTACTTAACTTGGATGATAGTATTCTGAAGAATCTACCAAGAAGAGGAACTTCCTACTTAACTTGGATGATAGTATTCTGAAGAATCTACCAAGAAGAGAATCTGGGGCCAATGGAGAGAGTGTCAAAATAGACAGATATATATCCTGTAGGGCAAAAAAGGAGATGGAGAGAATGTAGGGAAAGACATAAATTTGCTCAAATGTAGCCAGAGAGTTATTTAAAACAAAACAAAACAAAAAACCCTTGGTAGTAAAGGTTTGAGAGGTTCCTGGCCTCACAGACAGTTTATCAGCCTGGCTTTGTTTAGTGGCCCATTACATTTGTCTCCTCTGTGTGAGGCCAAAATCATTCATTCCCAAAGCCTTAATAGCCATTCTTTTCCAGGATCTTCTCTCCAATCCCATGTTCCACATCCACGTTGTAGCATTTGATATGTTTACATCTTCCTTTTCCTCACCCCCACACCAGTCCATCAGCAGGTCTTGTCAGCTCGACTTCAAAAATGTGTATTTGCTCTGAACATGTCTGTCTCTGCCGCTGTCACCTGGTTGGAGCCACCAACATCTCTTGCATAGAGTAAGCAATGACCTCCCAACTGATCTCTCTACTTCCAGTCCATTCTCTACACGACACCAAATGGTACTTTTTCAAAACAAACTTCTCATGATGACCCATAAGGCCCTACTAACCGGGTCTGCCAACCTCCCTGGTCTTCCCTATCGCTCCTTTGATCATGCTGCTCCAGTCAAGCTGGCTGCCTTTCTTTTCCTCAAATACACCAGGCCTAAGCCTGTTACAGTATTTTTATTTGCTCTCCCCTCCACCTGAAAAACTTTGCCCCAGAAGGCTGCCTCCTTGCCACTTGGTTCCCAGGTCAAAAGCCTTCTCCAGAGAGGGCCCCCTGACTACCCAATCTTCACGCCTCCCCCCCAGGGTACTCTCTATCACATCTTCTCCCACCTTATTTTCATCATAACACATATCACTCTCTGAAATTACCTTGTTCACCTATTTGTTTTCTGTTCCTGTCCCATCCAGCTCTAAAGTGTCAACTCCTTGAGAGCATTAGGGACCTTATCTATCTTGCTTCCTGTTGTTTTCCCCGTGCCAAGAAGAGTATATGACGTTCAACCAATATTTGTTTGTTCAATAAATAACTGAACAAATGAATGCATATGCCTACTGACTCACACCCTGGACCCCACAGTTTCCTTCATTTGGAATGTTATTCACTCCTTAACCCCCCACCTTCCCCCCTCTGCTGCTTCCTCTCATCATTCCATCTCAAAGCCTTTTGCTGAATGACTCAGGCCAAAAATCAGATCAAATGTCACTTTTTTAAAAATATTTTATTTATTCGTCAGAGAGCACGAGCAGGGAGAGGGGAGAAGCAGGTTCCACGTTGAGCCCCATGTGGGACTCGATCTCAGGACCCTGGGATCATGACCTGAGCTGAAGGCAGATGCTAAACCAACTGAGCCACCCAGGCGTCCCAGATTGAATGTCACTTCTTTGGAGGAGTTTCCCTTAACCTCCCTAGAAAAATTAATTTTTTTTCCTCAGTACCCTCATGGCACTTTCTTCGTAGCACTATTATATCACTCAACACTCTGCACTCCCTATTAGGAGTTAATCAGTTATCCATCCTTCTTGCAGTCCCTCCTGGGCTGGAACCTTATCAGATGTCTTCATGTTTTCAGCACCTGACACACGGTAGGCCTTCTGTCAAGGTTTATATCTGAATTTAATCCATTAGGGATCCAAGCAGGAACGGATAGGAGTAAACTGATCAACAGATAGCGGTCCTACTTTGTAGTGTGACAACATTAAACCTGAAACTTCAAGGATATTCTATAATAAAAGGGGCAATCTGCATTTTAAAAACACAGTACAATAGAAAGTTTTTGGAGGCTAAAGTCTACAGGCTCTCACACTACCATATCACCTGGGAAAACATTCCCCTCAGCCTGTGTGGGGAGGGGAAGATGCTCCTCCCAGGCTTCATTGTACCCCTTCCTCCCCCAACAAGTAAAATCCCATGACATTACATCACAGAGGAGGGCCTGGTGCCATCTTCCTGTGGACAGATCATGGTAATAGTGCTTTGTTTCTTTATGTACAATAAATGCTTTCTCTGATCCTTATCCAAGTCCCTCATTTTCAGTCATGAAAGTGGCTGATTAAACGCCGTTCAGACTATAAATGGGTAAGTGTTGAACCTAAGCCCTCCCGAATGTACTCCAACAAAACAGCCGCCATCATTTAGTGAGTACATATTGTGCACAGAGCAGTTTCGATTCTATCTAGTTAGATTTAATCCTCAAAACAACCTGGAAGATAGGTAATTTTCTCTCTCTCTCTTTTTTAAAGCTGATCTTAACGGAATTTGAACCCTGATCTATCTGGCTTCAAAGTCCATTCACTTTCTTCTACGACACCAAATAATAAAAATGTTTCTCTCCTCTTCTCTTCAAATATCTCAGTCACCTTTACAAGGAAACTCATCTGAACTATCAAACTATTGCACAAAGCAAAACCCTACGCCAAGCTAAAGGGCCTGGAAACAAGAGTTGTAAGGGCTTAACACTCCCATCTTAAAAACAAGAGTAACAATAATATTTATCTTGTTCTTCCTATGTTCTAGGAGCTGGTATAGACCACTTTACATGCATTGTTTCATTTAATCTAATCTTCACAACAACCTTATGTACGAAGATACCATAGTTCTCTATACCTTAAGCACAGTTGAAAATCCAAAAAGCTCTGAAAATCAAAAGTGAGTTTGACAGAGCTCATATGGCACAATAACAGAGCAGTAGTATGCAATAAGTAAAATCTGTAGGGTAAAAAAACATTTGACAGGATACACGCAATTATATTTTTCTTCCTTTATTTTCACAAGCTACTAATAGCACTCTCATTAAGCTTCTTTTCACTCCCAGTCCTTACCATGTGGGCTAGTCTCAATATTTGTCTAATCAATAGGTTGTATCTCCCAATTGGTTACAATACCATTGAGGATGTCTTTCTTCTGCACAATTTTTAACTTTCAACAAACTAGTATAATAAACCATGGAAGATTTTCAAGAAAAAAAAAATTGATGCAGCTCATTTGATGGCCAACTTCAAATGACATGAGGTCATCCGTAGGCTTTATTAATCCCATCTAGTATATTCATATGTTTCTTGTGGGAATATTAATGCTTGAAGAGTTCATGCTCCCTGGGGCTTTATGTGATATACACTATATGCACTGAAAGTCCCTAGAATTTAAAATATCTCTATCTTAGGGTTCCAGATATGGGATTGAGGACTATGTTATTATCCCTATTTAACAGATGAGTAAACTTAAGCTCAGAGATGTTAATTAATTTGCCCAAGGTCACACAGCTAGTAAAGAGCAGAGCTAGGATTAAAAATCTGTCTAAAACTGTAAAAACAAAATTTGGAACACATATGATGAATAAAGGCAAAGATATGAAGTGACAATTCAATTCATGGTAGAGGAAAAAGAAATAACTTGTAAAGATATGAAGAAAATATTCAGTCATAGTAATAACAAGAAAAAATTTTAATTGAAATTATAATGAGGTGCTATTTTTATCCTATCAGATTGGCAGGTAGTAAAATGTCCCATAACATTGTGTTGGAGAAGATATGAAGAAACAGCCATTCATATATTGTTCACAGTGAGGTAAATTGGTATGATTTCTATGAAGGGCAATTTGGTAACCTCTCTCAAAAGTCAAAACTAATGTACTTAGGAATTTCACTTTGAGGGACTTATCCTTAAGATACACTCACACATGTGCACAAAAATGAATATAAAAGGATATTGTAGCATGGTTGGTATTAGCAAAAACTCTTTCTGGGGAATATGACTTTGCGGTTGATGAAAGCCCAGACATTTTACAACTCTGTAAAACTGATAATGGGGGATGATTATTTCTTCTATCCTGTAGAAGAAAACCTCAAAAATTATTTTTACCCTGTGGGCCATTAGCCAGTTTTGTACCAAGATTAACAATTTTAGGGGCACCTGAGAGGCTTGGTCAGTTAAGCATCTGACTCTTGATTTGAGCTCAGGTCATGGGTCCTGGGATCAGGCGCCACTTTGGCCTCTCTGCTCAGCAGGGAGTCTGTTTGAGAATTCTTTCCTCTGGCTCTTCCCCTGCTTGCACTCTCTCTCTCTCTCTCAAATAAAATAAATCTTTTTTAAAATTAACAATTTTATTTCAGAATTTCTTTTTTTTTAAGATTTTATTTATTTATTTGACAGAGAGAGAGACAGCGAGAGAGAACACAAGCAGGGGGAGTGGGAGAAGGAGAAGCAGGCTTCCTGCCAAGCAGGGAGCCTGATGCGGAGGTCGATCCCAGGACCCTGGGATCATGACCTGAGCCGAAGGCTTATAACGACTGAGCCACCCAGGCACCCCTCAGAATTTCTTTTTATACACTGACTACAGTTTTCAACTTTCAGATTGTTTTTCTTTTCCTTCTTTTTTTCTTTTTTCTTTTTTCTTTCCTTTTCTTTTTTTTTTTTTTTTTTTTTTTTGAGATAGAGAGTGTATGAGGGCAGGGCGGGGGGAAGCGGCAGTGGGAAAGAATCTTAAGCAGGCTCCATGCCCGGCATGGAGCCCAAATCAGGGCTCAACCTGGAGACCCTGAGATCATGACCTGAGCTGAAATCTAGAGTCAGACGCTCAACCGAGTGAGCCACCCAGGAACCCCTAATATTCTCCTTAAACGAACTTTGTCATCCTGGTATGTTCTTCATTATAAGTTAAATAAAACTTGAATGTATGCTTTCTGTGCATTTATATTAGAAATATGTTTTCATCTTTTGAGATAACCTAAATCCATCAATAAAAGACTGGTTAAATAAATCACAATGCCTCTGTACAAAAGAATACTATGCAGCCATTAAAAAGAGGCGGGTCTATATGTAGATCCTCCATGAGGATGAGGATCTTTGTTTGGCTCCCTAATTAACTTAAAAACCTAGAAAAGTGGGGCGCCTGGGTGGCTCAGTCGTTAAGCATCTGCCTTCGGCTCAGGTCATGATCCCAGGGTCCCTGCCCAGCGGGAAGCCTGCTTCTCCCTCTCCCACTCCCCCTGCTTGTGCTCTCTCTCTCTCGCTGTGTCTCTCTGTCAAATAAATAAATAAAATCTTAAAAAAAAAAACCTAGAAAAATGTCTGAATACATAGTAGCATTAATTTGCTTCTGACTGTGGTAACAAATGACCCCCAAACATTTCTTTTTCCCTCATTGATATGTACAGCACTACTCTAGGCTGAGGGTCACATATTAGATTTAGACTGGCTTCTAGTATCTTCTCATTAGGGACCCCTGCTGTACAAGAAGTACATGAAAACATATGATGCCCCTTAAAGCCTCTACTTTGAATGACACACTGTCACTCCTACCCACAATCCATTGGCCAAAGAAAATATGGCCAAATCCAAAGTCAAGAGAGAAGTATATTATACCTTCCTTAACTAAAAGAGTCTCCAAAGTCAAAGAAAGTAGGATGTATAACCCTATCGTGAGGAGTAGAGAACAATATTGCAACCTATCACAATACTCAATAAATATATAGTGAATAAAGAGTGAACAAATTCCAAGAATTAAGTTAAAAAAAAAAAAAGCATGGTGCGGAACAGTTGTACGAAGAATGCCACTATTTGTTTTAAAATATATATTTACATGTAATATATATACAAGTATGTCTTGATATGCCTTTACTACCTCTAGGAAAATGCACAAGAAGTTTGTAACTGTGGTTACTGCTGGGGAGAACTAGGGGAGGCGAGCTTAGGAATGAGAGGGAGTCTTACCATTTATAATCATGTGTATTCATTACCTATTAAAAACTAAAATTAAATTCTCTGTGGAGGAAATAAAAAGAACAACCCAATGCTGTCTGAATATAGAGTCCAAACTCTAAAACTCTATGCTATAATATCTTTAGGATAAAACATGAATCAGAATTTTGTTGTTGTTCTTAATTCATTGCCAACAAACTGTCCATGGGATCTCCTTTGTCTCTAGTTCCTGCAGGCTTACTTATAACACAGCACTAATTATAGCAAAATTCCATCTCAAACGATTTTTTAATGTTCTAGAGCTGTAGTTTTCAAACTCTATGGAAGACTTCCCATTCCTGGGAAGCCTTGTATGTGAAGTCTCTGAAGACAGAGGTATGAACCTAGTCCCTCCTGATCCTTCCAACCAAATTAACTCTCTGTTCAGCTGTTTTGCTTCTGAGTTTATTTATTTATTTATTTAAAAGATTTTATTTATTTATTCATGAGAGACAGAGAGAGAGAGAGAGAGAGAGAGAGAGAGGCAGAGGGAGAAGCAGGCTCCCAAGGAGCAGGGAGCCCGATGTGGGACTCGATCCCAGGACCCTGGGACCATGACCTGAGCTGAAGGCAGATGCTTAACCATCTGAGCCACCCAGGCACCCTGTTTTGCTTCTGAGTTTAAATAAAACCATTCTCCTAATAGTAAAATGTGATAACTATGGATCCCTTGTACTCATTTTATTGTTCTTATAGAGCAATAGAGTCCTTAGGCACCCCCAAAACTTCAGATAAAGTTTCCCTCAGGACATAACAATAAGCAGAATCAAAATATGATGAAAGATACCGAACAGCTACACAAAAGACTCACCTGATCAGCAAATGGGGAGATAGAGATTTAAGAGTGTCCCTATGCAATTAAGGATTAGGGCATAATTTCTAGAATTATTGTTCTAGAACTTAAAACTATTGTTCTAAGGATTGCTGTATATTGCTATTGCTGTTGTATCTAGAGCTCTAAAGTATTCTAGGCTCTGAGTGAATGCATTGTTTTATACATTGTCTGAAGAACAGCCTCATTCATTGCTGAGGTATACAGAATGGGAATTCCGCAATGGGAGGGCTGTCAGTGGCACCTCACTCACCGCTTGCCTCTCAGCGTAGCATTTGGCACCTTGCAGTTTACTAAGCCCTGTTCAATGGATTTACAGATTATATTCTGTTAATAGTACTCAGTTTTCACTTAGTTGACTCTCACGAAATGGACAAGGGCTTAACAAAATTCCTGCAAAGAAACCACAAATTAAAGTTAATACTAATAATTAAAGCACAAGCAAACAATAAAATGGTAGCGTTGACATTTCTCTTACTTTTAATATAAGCTGTCAGCTACATTAGTCAATAAAAGCAATAACCTTCTTGTCAGGTCTGACAAGAAGATGATACAAAAAAAATCAAAATTATCTGCAGATCATATGAAAAATGGACCATAATTTTTTTTTTTTTTCTGTTAGGAACACATAACCAGAAAAGAAGTTTGGAGATCTGGGTTTGAAAAACTGACTCTTGAAGAGCAAGAATTTGTCAATTATTCTCCAGCTTGATCCATACAGAAGGTGCCCAGCCAGAGTCTGGGGTATTTCATTCTACTTAACTGGTCACCCTTACAGAGAGATGGAATGAATCCAGTTACTATAGCTTGATGGTACCATCTTTTATGATCACTCAACTAATTTCTTAATTATCCTTGACTTTCAAGTATAATTTATGGTTCAAATGTGTCTCCCAATATTGTCTTTCTTACAAGTAGAGAATGTACCATCCGGTGTTAATGTCTGGTCATTGTGTAATTCAGTATTGGACTTCTTGTGAACTTGGTTAATGTGGATTTATCCCCAAGAGACTGTTCATCTCTTAGTGTTATGACATAATAAGTTCCTGGATTTGTTAACGTGATGCCCAGACTCTAGACGACAGGAACCCTCAGTTCCCCCAAATGACTTCTCCTTCTCAGTACTCTCTCTTGGCCGTGGTTGGCAGTAACCTAAATTCTTCCACAGATGACCCTAAAGAGCAATACATTTAGGAAACTGGGCCTATTTCTAAAAGAAGGGGTTTTCTAGCTCTGAATTACATTAATTCTGTAACACACCTAATGTTATTCTTGCTGAACAGCTTTTTCTTCTATGGCCTCAGGTTTTGAACACTGTTAATTCGCTAATTTGTAAGCTTTGTTCTGCCAGGCACCAAGGCCCAGGATCCCACCAATGGCTCTCAGACAGCATGATAGCCAAGATAAACTAACCTGCAGAGCCAAGTTTGCAAAGACTTCGGAGCAGCCTCTCTGCTAGCCTGGCTGGTGATCGTGGCAGTGTGCTAAATAATTGCATAGCCAGCCTGTGTAGCATTCTCCCTCCCATTACTGGACTCTTCCTTCTTTGAATAAAACTGAAATAGATCCGTTTCCTTTAGTCAAATGACAATTTCATCAGCTGTCCTAGCAGCTTGGCTGACCAGACTTTTATTTTAGCCTCACTGCCTGATGGTAATATTACAACTCCAGCAATTTCCAGGAGTAAGAGCAGCCCAAGCCGGAAGGGTATGGTGGGCCCTGTGGAACTGGGCTGACTTTAGATCAATTAGGATGGCGGTTCTCAGCCTCTGTTGCATATTAGAATCACCGGGAGAGCCTTTTAAACACAGCACTGACCGAGCCCTACTCCTAGCAATTGTTATTTAATTGGTCTGGGGTCAAACAACCCAGGCATGGATGCCTTGGAAAGCTCCCCAGGTGATAAGTGCAGTCAGTGATGAAGACCATAGACTTGAGATCTAACATTCAAAGAGAGGATTTGAAGCTGACACGATTCTCTTATGAGCCTTCTGCTCTGAAGCTCCCTTCAATCATCTGCTCACATTCCATTTTGCAATTAACTCACAGACATGTTTGCAAAAAGCTGCAAAAGTAAAAACGTGTTAATGATTCAATGCCACACTTCACAGGTTGCAAGACATTTTCTCATATATTCTTTCATTTGACTCTTAAAATAACCCAGTGAGGTAGGAAGGACAGGTATTATTATCCACAATTTTCTGGTAAGGAAATTGATATCCTGAGCTGACTGAGGCCCCAGAGTTCTGTTTTTTCCTCAGCACTCTTTTAATTATGTAATACCTACTCTACGGTGAAGGTTAATAACCTCGGTTGCCAAATATAGGCAGAAAATAATGCACAGGAGTCAAAAGCAAAGACTTTAAAGTCAGATATAAAAATTTGAATTTTAGTTTTGCTACTTACTAGCTCCATGACCTTGAGCAAATATATAATCTCTTTAAGATTCAATCTTCCTCACCTTAATATAGTACCGGAATACAGTACCAACTTCAAAGGGTTATCAATGAGATATAATAGTTGATATTCTCATTATATGATTGTGCCACATTTACCTACTTGTTAGTATAGAAATAATCTCCAAGAATTTTTTTAAGTATTTGGGCTCCTCTATTCTATTAAGTCGTCTTCAGTATCAATCTTTGCTTTTCTTACCTGATACTGCTGCATAAAATGAGGGGCTTGATTGGTTCATGACGGTGGCATTTCCAATTATAGTCATCAAATGATTCCTTTTAGATAAAAAATCAGAATCCTAGCAAATCCACCATTTTCAAAACTTTTTCATTTATTTTACCAAGACGGTGCTTGATCAGATGATTTTCAAAAAATTAGAAGACTTAATTTTGAGTTTTAGATTTACAAAAAAATTAAGCTGAGTACCATGTTCCCATATAACCCTGCCACTGCACAGTTTCCCTTTATTAACATGTCATACTAGTGTGGTACATCATTACAACCTAATGAGTCAATATTGATACTTTTTATTAACTTAAATTCACAGTTATTCAGATTTCCTTAATTTCTACCTTCTGTCCCAGAATCACATCCAGGACACCACCTTAAGTTTAGTTGTGATGTCTCCAAGCTCCTCTTGGCTGTAACAGTTTCTCAGGCTTTCCTTGCTTTTATTTTTTATTTTTTTAAAAGATATTATTTATTTATTTGAGAGAGAGAGAGAGTACAAGTGGCAGGGGGCGGGGGGGTAGTGGTAGAGGGAGAGAGAGAAGCAGACTACCGCCGAGCAGGGAGCCCCACTCCAGACAGACTTTCCTTGTTTTTAATGACCTTGACGGCTTTGAGGAGTTATGGTCAGGTATTTGTAGGATGCCCCTCAATTGGAATTTGTCTGATATTTTTCTCATAATCAGACTGAGATTAGAGGGCTTGGGGAGGAGGATCATGGAGGTAAAGTGCCATTTTTATTGCATCATTTCAAGGGCACATACTATCAATATGATTGATCAGTGTTGATGTTGACCTCCAATGACCTGGCTGAGGTCCTCTTTGTCAGCTTTCTCCACTATTGTTACTCCCCATTCCTCTTTCAACACTGTATTCTTTGCCAGGAAGTCACTGCATACAGCACACTTTTGGGATTTATACTCCTGTCCTTTAGGATGGAATGTCTATGTGATTTATTTGGAATTTTTCTGCACGGGAGATTGATCTAATGCTTCTGTTTGTAAACCTTTTGCTGTCACCACCCACCCAGTCTTGACAATTAACCTATTTGGTAGTGGCCAAAGCCTCATAGTTTCCAGATTAGAACCATAATGAGGTCTAGGGAGACCTCTTGTGGTTAAATGAGGGCATAACTGGCCAACTACAGGTTCACCTTTGGCCAATGTTTCTCAACCAGGATTTTGCCCCCCAGCACTTGAGAGCATTTGGCAGTATCTGGAGATGTCTTTAGCTGTCACACTTTTAGGAGGAGATGCTACTGACATCTAGTATAGAGGCCAAGAATGCTGAAGTTGAGAAGCCTTGTGGTCAATGGCAGTGTACAGGTATATAAAGCTACAACTATGCTCAAAGGAATAGTTAAAATGGGTTGGGAGGAGACCCTGTTTTGTGAAAAAAGAGGACAAATTCTTCAATAAAATGTGCAGCTCAACACTGTCACAGGACAGAAGAAATGGTCAAGTGATTTCTGGGAATGTGCAGTTTCTATTTGGGTCAACCTTGTTCATATGAATATGCGTGGCAAGAGCTCATGCTGTGGAGCGAACAAAAGAAGCAAATGACAAATGGAAAGCTGTTCTGAGCAGAAGAGGTGCAGGTAGAGAAAGAAACTGGACTGAGGCCAGTATTTTGAGAAGGTGATTATGTGATAAAACTCTTCATTTCAGATAATTTTTTCAAAAACTAAATTTTGGGTGCCACAGTCAGTTAAGTGTCCAACTCTTGGTTTTGGCTCAGGTCTTGATCTCAGGATTGTGTCAGTGTGGAGTCGGCTAAAGTTTCTCTCTCCCTCAGCCCTTCCCTCCACCCACACATGCATGCTCTTTCTCTCTCTCTCAAATAAACAAATAAATAATAAACTAAATTTTAAGGGAAAAAATTGCACCCAGTCTATTACAACCACAATCTAAAACTACTTTAAATTGCACTCCTATACATATATATTTTTATGTTTGTGCAATGAATATAACCTATTGTATTCATTTTTTTACTGAATATTGTATCCAAAATATTTTTTCATATCCTTAGAGTGTCATTATCTTTTCTTTTTTTTTTTTTAAAGATTTTATTTATTTATTTGAGAGCGAGAATGAGATAGAGAGAGAGAGCACGAGAGGGAAGAGGGTCAGAGGGAGAAGCAGACTCCCTGCTGAGCAGGGAGCCCGATGCGGGACTCGATCCTGAGACTCCAGGATCATGACCTGAGCCGAAGGCAGTCGCTTAACCAACTGAGCCACCCAGGCGCCCGTCATTATCTTTTCTAAAGTCTATCATAATCCGTTATGAAGGTAAACAATACTATGGCCATTCTTCTATTGTTAGACAATTATATTGTTTCAAATTGTTCTCTTTTCTAACATTGCGATACAGTGTTTTTCTTTAAAGTATTTCTTAAGGGTACCTTTCTAGGAGTACAATTTTAGGGTCAAAAATGTAAACAGTAGGGGCTCCTGGGTGGCTCAGTCTTTAAGCGTCTGCCTTCAGCTCGGGTCATGATCCCAGGGTCCTGGGATAGAGCCCTGCATCGGGCTCCCTGCTAGATGGGAAGCCTGCTTCTCCTTCTCCCACTCCCCCTGCTTGTGTTCCCTCTCTCGCTGTCTCTCTCTGTCAAATAAATAAAATCTTTAAAAAAAAATGTAAACACTATATGGCAACATAGAATGGATAAGAACATAGAATTTGGAATTAGGCAACCTGGATCCAAAACTCAGTTCTGTCCATTACCACCTATGTGACTTGAATGATTTGCTTAAGCTCCCTGATCCTCTGGGGATTGTGGTAATGATTAAACGAAATTGTGTATGCCAAGTACATCGTATAGATCATGGCAAATAGACAAATTATTGTTGCTATTCTCTTTCTTTTTTTTTTTTTTTTTGTTTTCCTTAGGGCTCTTGGTACTTACTGTCATGTTTCTAAAAGACTGTACCAGTTTCCAATGCCACAGGCAATGCCAAATGGGACCATTAAAAAAAAAAGTGACCATTTTTACTACAACCCCAGTCAGTCATTTTAAGGTTAGCTTAATTATTAGGAATTATTGGGGGGAGGGGCAGAGAGAGCGACTCCCCGCTGCGCATGGCGTGATCACGACCTGAGCTGCAATCAAGAGTTAGATGCTTAACCTGAGCCACCCAGGTGCCCCAGGAATAAGTTTTTATTAGGATATGTTGCTTTCATGGGTAAATTATCTTCCTAAAAATGCAAATCTGTAGGTAAAGAATGTTTTGACATCACTTTAACCGGGAAAAAGTGTGTATGGGGGAGAGAGAGAGAGAGAAAGGCCTTGGATTTCATCACTCCTCAGAGAAGTTGCAGTGAAGTGAAGGAATGTACCTTATATTTGTGGCAATTATGCAGAGCCTTTAGCCGCATGATGTTGGCTTTGGCTTAGGCCTTGCTTCCCTGCTAGTGCCCACAGCCCTTGCAGCTATGGCACCCCATCCCCTCTCCTGTAAATGTCTCCATTTGGCCCTTCTTGTCTCTCCTGTAGGCCTGTGAGGCTTCACTCATTGCTGGGCATTTGTGTAATCCCTAAATATAACTGAGCATTTCAACTAAGAACGTATATCTTCTGGTTCTCATTAGAGTCTTCTAAGTGCTTTGTCTTAGGCTGTGTAGGCTATAATATAAAGAAAATAAAATATAAGAGTCAAATTGATAGCCTCTACCTTTGATTTTGCATTAAGAAACAAAGGCTTGGGCCTGAAAGTCTTTGCCACCTTCTCTGCTAGTAGTCTGTATTTCCAGGGTAAAACGAGTCCCAGCTGTGTGGAGAAATGAATAGTATAAATTGGATACATGTAATAATGAAATAGTATAAATTAGACACATATAATTTTTTGTCTTTGTATCTTTATCCTCAAGACCATCAAATTTATATATACTATCTTCTTTCTGACATTTCTAACATCTAACTTATAACTTTGTTATAATAACATCTAATATATAACTTTGTTATAACTGTAGAAAATTATAGAAAAAAAAATCTAACCACTCTTAGCCCTTTAAAGTATTTACCACAAGGGCACGTGGGTGGCTAAGTCAGTTAAGCATCTGCCTTCGGCTCAGGTCATGATCCTGGGGTCCTGGGATTGAGCCCCACATTGGGCTCTTTGCTTAGCGGGGAGCCTGCAGCTCCCCCTGCTTGTGCTCACTTTCTCTCTCTGGCAAATAAATAAAATCTTAAATAAATAAAAGAGTATTTGCCACCAGTTTTTTCTATAAATATGTAATGATTTATGAATTTTAAAATGAAATTTGAATCATATGGAATATACAGTGTTATTTCCTGCCTTTTCTCCCTATTATATTATGAAACATTTACCTAGATTTGCAAAAATATGATTTTTATTGGCACCTGATAAATATATTTCATTTATGATTCCACTATTGTTTATACATTCTGGTGACTTCTAAATTTTCATAATTATAAATAATTCAAGGAGAGGTGGGGGGATGGGGTAACTGGGTGATGGGCATTAAGGAGGGCAGGTGATATAATGAGTGCTGTGTGTTATATGCACCTGATGAATCACTGAACTCTACCTCTGAAACTGATAATACACTATTTGTTAATTAACTGAATTTAAATAAAATTAAATAATTCAACAACTATCCTTGAACATATATTCTTATTCATATTAATTATTCCCCAAGAGTAGTGTATTACTTTCCTAGGACTGCCATAACAAACTACCACAAAGTGGGTTGCTTAAAATGTAAGAAATGTACTGTCTCACGGTGTGGAGACAAGGAGTTCAAAATCAAGGTGTTAGCAGGGCCCCGATCCCTCTGAAAACTGTAGGGGAAAATTCTTCCTTGCCTTTTTTATTTTATCTTGTGTTGTTTGCTGGCAATCCTTGGCATTCCTTGGCTTATACGGTAGTACAAGCCCCCTCATCCATGGTTTCACTTTCTGTGGTTTCAGTTACCCACCGACAACCGCCTTCGGGAAGCAGAGCATCCTCCTAACGGATCCTGGGAAGGTCCCTAGCAGCCTATAGCACTACGTCATATGCCTGCGTCATTCCCCTCACTTCGTCTCGCTCACGTCAGCGTGGTAGCATCTCACATCACCACAAGAAGAAGGGTGAGTCCAATACAGCGTTTCGAGAGCGAGACCACATTCACGTAACTTTTATTACAGTACATTGTTATAATTGTTCTATATGATTATTAGTCTTTGTTGCTAATCTCCTACTGTGCCTAATTTATAAATTAAACTTTACTATAGGTATGCATTATAGAGGAAAAACAGTTTTTATGGGGTTCAGTGCTATCCGTGGTTTCAGGTATGCAGAGGGATTGCTCAGGCACGCACGTGCGCTCTCTCTCTCCCTGTCAAATAAATAAATAAATCTTTAAAAAAAATTCTTTAGGGGCGCCTGGGTGGCTCAGTCGTTAAGCGTCTGCCTTCAGCTCAGGTCATGATCCCAGGGTCCTGGGATCGAGCCCCGCATCGGGCTCCCTGCTCGGCGGAAAGCCTGCTTCCCCCTCTCCCACTCCCCCTGCTTGTGTTCCCTCTCTCTCTGTGTTTCTCTCTGTCAAATACATAAATAAAATTAAAAAAAAAATAAAATAAATTCTTTAAAAAAATAATAAAGCTACTAATACCTACCTATCTCCCTGTTGCAGGGACTAAGTGAGAAAAACCTATTAAATGCTAAGCATGTAATAAGTACTCTATAAATGTTATTTCCAAACATGCCAGGTCCTACCTTTATGATTAAGCTTATAGTTGAAAAGTTGGCATTTTTACTTATCACTGTTTTCATGCTCCTGTACTTCTCAAAATCCTCTACCCATTTCATTTGTCATGTCTACACTCTTGCACTTCTACCCTGAGACAAATATCTTTTTGTTATATGTTCCTTATCCTCTCCCTGCATTTTAGTTTCAAATCAATTCTAGATCTGGAGGGATCACCTCCACATTTCTTAAGATTTGCGTTGCTAATTCTTCCTACCTGATTCCAGGGTCAAAAATCTTGACTATGGGCGCCTGGGTGGCTCAGATAGTTAAGCGTCTGCCTTCGGCTCAGGTCATGATCCCGGGGTCCTGGGATCGAGTCCCGCATCGGGCTCCCTGCTCCTTGGGAGCCTGCTTCTCCCTCTGCTTCTCTCTCTCTGTCTCTCATGAATAAATAAATTAAAAAAATCTTAAAAAAAAAAATCTTGAGTATAGCACAGGCGATTTTGCTTAGGGAGACAATGGCTTATTTATTTTCCTTTTCTGGCTTCTGAGAAAATAATACTGAACAACTCAACAATCTTGGGAGAGTGAGAAGAATGAACCGATATCCCCCACTCTTCTGCCTTCTTAGCTTTGGGCCCAGAAGTCAACCAACGAACATCTTTGTCAATAAAACCTGCAACTCAACCCAAAGATTGTCATCATTGTTCCCAATCCCATTTCACAATCTGCAAGCAGTTTGTAAATTAGTCATAGTGCTGATTATAGGGAAAGAGGAGTATCTCATGTTCCAGACAAAAATTGATTTGTAAGTATATCCGGAGCTGAAGCTACAATATAGCAATTCATTTATTTAACAAATCTTTATTGAGATCTTCTATGTGCCAAGCATTGTTCTAAGCTCTAAGATACAGCAGTAAATGAAACCCAGTCCCCCCCTCTCATGGAGCTTACATCCTGGTAGGAGAGAGGGATAATAAATAAGCTAATACATTAATTATATAAAATGTGTCAGCTGGTGATATGTGCTATGGATAAAAATAGAATAAGAGGGAGAAGTGATGAGAAGGTAGAAAAGGCTGCTTTAGGGGCGCCTGGGTGGCTCAGTCATTAAGCGTCTGTCTTGGTCTCAGGTCATGATCCCAGGGTCCTGGGATCGAGCCCCACATCGGGCTCTCTGCTCCGCAGGAAGCCTGCTTCTCCCTCTCCCACTCTCCCTGCTTGTGTTCCCTCTCCCGCTGTGTCTCTCTCTGTCAAATAAATAAGTAAAATCTTAAAAAAAAAAAAAAAGGCTGCTTTAGATAAGTGAATTTGCTTTATTTTTTTTAATTATCAAGGTAAACAGACACATTCTAAAGTATGTAAACCGTACCGCTGTGCACAACTTGATGAATTTTTACACACACTCATATAACCACTGCCCAAGGCAAGAAACAGAACATTTACAGCATCCCAGAAGGTTCCCTTGTGACCCTTCCCAGTCAGTGTCCACAAAGAGCAAACTACTATTCTGACTTCTATCACCGTTGAGTTTTACCTGTTCTTGAACTTCAAAAAAAAAATGGAATCCTAAGTATGTATGCATTTGTGTCTGGCTTCTTCCACTCAATATAATGTCTGTAAGATGGATCCATACTGTTGCATATAAAGGCAGCTGTCCCCTTTATTGCTATATAGTATTCCATTTCATGATTTTAGTCACAATTTATCCATTCTCCTCTCTTTTTTAAGATTATTTATTTTAGAGGGCACCTGGGTGGCTCAGTTGGTTAACCGACTGCCTTCGGCTCAGGTCATGATCCTGGAGTCCCGGGATCAAGTCCCACATGGGGCTCCCTGCTCAGCGGGGAGTCTGCTTCTCCCTCTGACCATCTTCCCTCTCATGCTCTCTCTCATTCTCTCTCTCTCAAATAAATAAAATCTTTAAAAAAAATAAAAAATAAAAATAAATAAAAATAAAATCTTTTTTAAAAAAAGATTATTTATTTTAGAGAGAGAAAGCACATGAGCAGGGGGAGGGGCAGAGGGAGAGGAAGAGAGGCAGATTCCCCACTGGGTGGAAAGCCCAATACAGGGCTCGATCCCAGTACGCCAAGATCATGACCTGAGCCAAAATCAAGAGTCAGCTGCTTATATGACTGAGCCACCCAGGCGAATCCTATCCCTTCTTCCCTTGATGAGAGTTGGATTATTTCCAATTTGGGGCTACTATGAATAAGTTGCTGTGAATGTTCTTTATATGTTTTCTCGTAGGTGTATGCACTCATTTATCTTGAGTATCTGCCCGGGAGTGGAATTGCTAGGTCACGGAGTAGGCAAGTGTTTAGCTTTAGTAATTAATGATGAACAGTGATTGAACCAATTTACACTCCTGTCAGCAAGTATAGGAGTTCAAGCACCTCCTCATCTCTGCTGACACTTAATTGTGTCAGTCTTTTTCATCTTAGCCATTCTGTGTGTTTGTTAAGTGATTCTTAGCACAGACCTGAAGAAGTATGTGCTGTGTGGAATACCTTGTCTCTGGAAGAGCAGTACAAAGGTTTCAAGGCGGAAATGTGTTGTAAGGGAAGCAAAGGGGTCAGTGTGGCTGGTAGTAAGTAAGCAATGGAGAGAGTAATAGGAGATGCGGTAAGAGACATGGGGGCTGGGGAGGATAAAGTAAGCCATTTTAAGGCCTTTGGCTTTGTGCTGAGATAGAGAAGAAATCATTGGAGGGTTTTAAAAAGAGGACAGACGTGATCTAACTTGAGTTTTTAACTGGACCACTGTGGCTGCTTTGTTAAGAGTAGATGGGGAGAAGCAGGGAGAGCTTTTGCAGTAATCCAGGAGATAGATGGTTTGGGCTTGGGTCAGAGTTGTGGCATTGTATGAAAAAATAAGAAGGGATCCAATTCTGGATACATTTTGAATGTAGACATGACAGCATTCTTGGATAGGATTGGGATACAAGAAGAATAATATCAAGCATGATTCCAGGTTTTCAGACTTGAGCAGGATGGGTCGTTTGCACACTTTTTGGTATAATTGATCACACAGAGAATCCAGCAGGGGTCACTCCTTCAAACCTCAATGTAATAACATCAAGCTTAAGAAAAAGCCCGTGTGACAGAGCTTTGCTGGAATAGCCTTGAACCGACTTACATTGTAATCAAGAAAGCATTCCTACTGGGAGAATTTAAGCCAATTTACAATTATAACTGACAAAGTTTGGCTTTGTTTACAAATCTCCTCCCATGGCTCTATATCCTTTACAAATGCCCCATGGCCAGGTGCTTCACCTCAAAAACAAAGCCATTTCAAAAGCAGAGAATTAAGAGATGTGAAAGAGGCAAGGGAATCTAAGTCAAGAAAACTTATGGCTTCTCGTAAGAGAAAAGCACAAAGCTATCTGAAATGCTTAGTTAGGGTAAACAGAGCTCAAAGTCTTACAAAAGTGCTTAGAAATGACCTAAACAGGAAGCAAAAATACTCTTATTTCCCAGTCCAAGAGCAAACCTAAGGGAATGGCTTAGGGAATTCCTACGGGAATTGCTTCATTCACAGAATGAAATGATCCTGGTCAATAAAAATTCAAGATTATTATTAAATATGTTCAACACAGCTGTTTCACTTTCTCAGAGAACTATCCAAAATGCTTACGAGTCAGTTTTTCTACGTGACAAGATAGATTTATGCCTTTCCAGCCTTAACAAGAGGGCGAGAACACACAATTTGTGTTACCTTACTGTGAAAAAGTGGAATTCAGAAACTTTCAAGTGACAGAAGTGTGAATAATCATCGGTAAGCTTTGCTAGAAATGAAAGCATGAAAGTGGCGTTTTTCACCGGTTTCTCCTGGTGATGAAGGGCCCACGTCTTCCAGCCACTAGCCAGAATTGAGGGTGGAACTTGAAATTGCAACAAGTTCACCAGTGCAAAGTGGATGTAATCATTCCTGTGAGGATTAAATCCACAGACCGGGCTGCATCACCAGGTCCTATTTAACTGAACTAACCAGTCCTTCATATGAAGGATTGGCCAACTATGACTCATGTGCCAAATCTCACCTTCTATATGCCCACAAGCTAAGAATGGTTTTTACATTTTTAGATGGTTGGGGGAAAATAATAAAAAGAAGAAGAATATGTTGTGATATGTGAAAATTATGTGAAATGTAAATTTCGGTGTCCATAAATAAATTTTTATTGGAACATAGCCCCACTTAACCACTTAGGTAGAATCTATGATTGCTTTTGCATTATAACAGCTGACTTGAGTAGTCGTGACAGAGACCCTATAGCCTGAAAAGCCTAAATATTTACTGTCTAGTCCTTCCCAGACAAAGTTTTCCAACTCCCTGCTTGATGTCACATAGAAGTGTAAAACAGAAATAACAGTTGAAGGAACTTATATGTCCAAAATGCAATTGAGGACACATTTTAGAAATGGCAAAGCACAGAAACAAAACTAGTTCATGTTGCATGTATATAGCTTTTACCTGCAGTACTTGGCATTCCTTTTTGCCAGTCAGTAGAAAGGAGAATGATCACTTTTCCAAGAAAGGAAAGGGATACCAATCCCTTTAATCAGCTAGAATCAGATGCTATTCATGTTTTCTGCTCTTACATTGTTCTTTTCCATGGAGAATTAGTAAAAGAGAAAACGTTGCTTAAAGTCCGACAATACTCAATGAGGATTCGGTCAACCCGCACTCATTTGGATTAAAACTTTCAGAATGGATTTTCAGAACAGAGACCTTGTGTGCATTTTTCGCCGCTGTGTCCCTAGAATCTCCACAGTGTGAGCGTTCAAATATTTGTTGAATGAATACATGATAATAAACTCTCTGCACATGCTTAGGAAGAAAGTTGGCTACTATAGCTCATGTTTTCTCCAAGCTGTGGTATTGAACAGAATTTTGTGGTATTGTAGCCAGGACACAGGGGTGCAAGAGCACCTGGCTTCTGGGATCCCAAACAGACCAGGTGCAGCCACTCAGCACTGACAAAATCCAAAGGCAAAGAGACAGGTAGTGGTGAAACAAGAAAGGAATTTATTTCAATGAGGCCAATACGGGGAAGACAGGGGACTAGCATCTCAAAGACTGTATCTAAAGTGCCAAAAATACTTCCAAGTTTATAGAAGGAAAATGTGGGACAAAGGTCAGTGGGTACATGCTGGTGGGCAGTAAAGGTCAGGTCATCATTGTCTCGGGGTCAATCACGGGTCAGATCTTGCTGGCTCAGGGCAGTCCTTACTGCTTGAGCGGGTAAGGGATGCTTTGCCTGCAAGGTCTTTTGCCGGAGTTTAGAGAAAAGCTGGAAAGAAAAAAAAGCTGGAAAGAAGAACTTTATCAATTAAAGAGTTTGAGGTCAAAATGAAGACCTCTTTCAGGCTGGTCGACATCAGACAGTAAGAGCAGAGTCAGTGCTTACAACCTTGCTCAACCTCCAGATCACCTCTTCTGTAGTCAAAGCTTTTTTCCCCTTCAAGTGTCTTTCAGATTGCTGATTACATGAGAAGAAAATGCTGACCAAAACAAAACAAAACCCAAACCAGAATGCTCTTATTTACACAAAGAAAGTTATGTTATCTTCATTCACTAAATACTGAAAGAAGTTCTTAAGTCCTGTAGCTGGTTTTTCTAATTGCAAATAAGGAATTAATTAAAATATCTGAAATATGAACCTTGAAGAATGTTGTTGTTATCCATCCAAAAAGAATTTTCATAACTCAATTTCTTTTTTCTTGCTCTTTTCAACTTGAAGTTTTAATGAGGATCTATCCTGTACCTCATATGCATTTTGCCAAGTTGGGAAAGAGAAACAGCCGAGGTGAATAAGACGAGCTTTCTTCACAACAGAATCTCAGTGTAATAAAAGATTTTTGTACATGACTGTAACACCTGAACGGAAAGTGAAATTCATATAACTACACTACACATTGCAGACAAAAAGAAAAATGTAAGAAATCTCTGCTCTACTGGAAATTATTTAGTTTTATGACAAAAACAAAAATTCCAACAAGAGCACTTTCGAGCTGTGAAGCTATCATTTAAGATCTTTTAAAGATTGTTGCCTAAGTGATCTCAGGAGATAAATAGCCAGAACATGAATGGTTCTCCAAATTATTAAGTACAAATGCACTACTGGTGAAGAATGAAAATTTCCTTTTGCCTACTATAAAAAAGAAAGGAAATACAGAGAAATAAGTCAGATCTCCAGGTTATCTCCAAGTTCAGATACTAAATATCAATCCTTATATATATCATGAGATTTTTCTGCCATCAGAAAACTTGTTTGGGGGGCACCTGGGTGGCTCAGTCGTTGAGTGTCTGCCTTCGGCTCAGGTCATGATTCCAGGGTCCTGGGATTGAGCCCCACATGGGGCTCCCTGTTCAGTGGGAAGCCTGCTTCTCCCTCTCCCACTCCCCCTGCTTGTGTTCCCTCTCCCTCTGTGTCTCTCTCTGTCAAATAAATAAATAAAATCTTAAAAAAAAAAAGAAAACCTGTTTGGGTACTCTGGGATTTACTTGATCGTCAACCTTGGGCAATTCTTGAAACTCTCTGAGCTTGTCTCTTCATGACTACTTCACAGAACTTCTATAAGAATCAGGGAAGGAAATACATATAGAAATGCCTTGTAAGGGGGCGCCTGGGTGGCTCAGTCACTAAGCGTCTGCCTTCAGCTCAGATGGTGATCCTAGGGTACTGGGATCAAGCCCCATGTCGGGCTCCCCGCTCCGCGGGAAGCCTGCTTCTCCCTCTCCTGCTCCCCCTGCTTGTGTTCCCTCTCTTGCTGTGTCTCTCTATGTCAAATAAATAAATAAAATCTTAAAAAAAAAAAGAAAAGAAAATAAATGCCTTGTAAGTTATAAGTTCCTGAAAGAGGACTTCAACTACCTCCATTTTGACCTCAGTCTATACTTTTAATTGTTTAAGTTCTTCTTTCCAGCTTATCTCTAAACTTAGGCAAACGACCTTGTGGGCAAAGCATCCCATGATTGGAACTGAAACAACCCTCTCAAGCAATATGGATTGCCCTGAAACAGCAAGACCCCACGTGACTGACCCCAAGACAGTGATGACCTGACCTTTACTGCCCACCTGCTTCTGCCCACCTGCTTGTACTCACTGGCTTTTGGTCCCACATTTTCCTTATACAAACCTGGAAGTATTTTTGGGACTTTGGAGACAGTCTTTGAGATGCTAGTCCTCTGTCTTCCCAGTGTTGGCCTCATTGAACTAAATTCCATTCTTGTTTCACTGCCACTTATTTCTCTGCCTTTGGATTTTGTCAACAGTTAAAGAGCTGTACCTGGTGTGTTTGGGATCCTGGGAGCCAGGTGCTCTTGTACCCCTATGCCTCATTTACATTCCCACCAATCTCTTGAGAGTAGGGAGTGTATCTTATTCCTTGTTAAATTTGCAACATCTAGGACAGTGCCTGGTACATAGAAGATGCTTAGTTTTGATTGAAGGAATATTTTGCCATAGAAATACCAGCTGTTCCATAGCAACTTTTACAAAATTTATGGATTAATGTTAGGGTAGTAACTGAATATAAGATGCCAAGCTAGAAACTGTCCTTGGACCATTAAGCTCTTCATCGAAGTCTTTCTCTATGATTTTCCTGATGGTAGGGCCAAACCCCACAGAGTTTTATACTCATTAGACACTCCACATGTGTGTATTAACTAAAAAAAATTGAATGTGCACATTAAGTAAAAAATATCCCTCCAAGGCTGCTAGTGTTGATGCCTTTTATTTTGAAGATAATTTTACTAACAATATCAGTTGGATATGGTGCTTCAAGTTTTCTCAGTGGTTTGTAATGAACAAGCCACACCATTTCTCTCTGTTTTCCTGTGAATAATGGCACAGATTTGTGAGGCAGATTGCCCGGGTTCAGTGATATGAAACAGTTCTCAGCCAGAAGTGACATATTCTAATGGGGATCAGAAGTCACACTGATCTGAGTTATGATCTCATTAACTCAGTTTCCAGTTAATTAAACTAACCAGACTGTAAAATGCAAAGATATCAGGCAATTAAAAGACCAAGTAAGGATCACAGTCTCTGGGAAAGAGAAGCAGCACGGAAAAATTCTAAAGACCACATGCCCTCAAAACTTTTGGTTTAAAGCAACAACAAACATCAAAGTTTTTTGTTCTTCTCTAACTTGCGTATTTATATTGTTTGCCCCTATTTCTTTTGGATTCTTCATCTATTCTTTCTTCATTTGTGTGAGCTCTACATAAAGTAAAGAATTTAATCCTTCAACTATCCTATGTACTGCAAATATTTTTCCCAGTCTTTTGACTTTAGAGTACTTTTGGGTATATGGTCGAAATTTTCTTTTTTTTTTTTTTAAAGACTTTATTTGCCAGAGAGAGCACAAACGGGGAGCAGCAGAGGCAGAGGGAGAATAGGTTCCCTGCCAAGCAAGGAGCCCAATGCAGGACTTGATCCCAGGACTCTGGGATCATGACCCGAGCCAAAGGCAGACGCTTAACCGACTGAGCCACCCAGGTGTCCCTGGTTGAAATTTTCAATAGCTCACTGGGATATAATTTATATATCATATATCCAGAAGATTTCATTTTTTATGTAGTCAAATGTATATATATATATTTTTTCCTTCTTTGCTTCTGGATTTTGTTTTTAGGAAAGGCTTTTACAATGTAACATTGATTTAACCTATTTTTTTTTAAAGATTTTATTTATTTGAGAGAAAGAGAGAGCGTGAGCAGGGTGGGGGGGAGGGGGGACAGAGGGAGAGGGAGAAGCAGACTCCCCACCGAGCAGGGAGCCTGACATGGACCCTGGGATCTTGACCTGAGCAGATGCTTAACTGACTGAGCCACCCAGGGGCCCCAGTATTTCTATTTGGGTATGTTTATTTTTTATTTATTGATTTTTTATGAACCATCCAGGTGCCCCATATCCCATTCTTGATTTCTACTCAGGTCATGTCCTCAGGGTTGTGAGGTCAAGCCCCGAACTGGGCTCTCTGCTGGGCATGGAGCCTGCTTAAGATCTTCTCTCAGGGCGCCTGGGTGGCTCATTCAGTTAAGCGTCTGTTTTTGGCTCAGGTCATGGTCCCAGGGTCCTGGGTTCGAGTCCCACATAAGGCTCCCTGCTCAGCCTGGAGTCTGCTTCTCCCTCTCCCTTGGCCTGTCTCCCTGGCTTGTGCACTCTCTCTTTCTCCCTGAAATAAATAAGATTAAAAAAAAAAAAGGTTCTCTCCCTCTCCCTCTGCCCCTCCTCCCACCCCATACTCTCTCCCTTTCTCTCTCTCTCTCTCTCTCAAAAAAAAAAGAGTCAGATATCAACCAACTGAGCCACCCAGTCACCCCTATTCGGGTATGTTCAGAATAGGAGATCAATAAATGCTAAAATTCTAAAAATATAAAAAAATCTAAAATATTTCTACTCATTCAAATTCTAAAAGATAGGTGAAATAAACATTTATCTTCCCAAGGAAGATAATTGTCAAGGTCTTATTAGGCCTTCTAAATACCTTTAAAAAATAATTTAAAGAAAAAAAATTTTTTTGAAGATTTTATTTATTTATTTGACAGAGAGAGACACAGCGAGAGAGGGAACACAAGCAGGGGGAGTGGGAGAGGGAGAAGCAGGCTTCCCGCCAAGCAGGGAGCCCGATGCGGGGCTCAATCCCAGGATCCCAGAATCATGACCTGAGCCAAAGGCAGATGCTTAACGACTGAGCCACCCAGGCTCTCCAAAAATTTTTAAACTGTGGTAAATTACAATAACATAAAATTTACCATCTTAATTTGTATGGAACCACAAAAGACCCCAAACATCTAAAACAATTTTGAAAAAGAAAAACCAAGCTGGCGGCATCACAATTCTGGACTTCCAGCTCTATTACAAAGCTATCATCATCAAGACAGTATGGTACTGGCACAAAACAGACACGTAGATCAATGGAACAAAGTAGAGAGCCCAGAAATGGACCCATGACTCTATGGTCACCTCATCCTTGACAAAGCAGGAAAGAATATCCAATGGAAAAAAGACAGTCTTTTCAACAAATGGTGTTGGGGAAACTGGACGGCCACAGGCAGAACCTCTGTAACGACTCTATAAATAGAAAACCCTCATTATCCACCACCAAAAATTTATTAAAAATTTATTTTGAGCTTACTTTTTAAAACCATATCTTTATTTAATCTGTCCTAAGCATTTTTAAAGACTTTATTTTATTTCATTTTTTTTAAGATTTTATATATTTATTTGACAGAGAGGGAGCACGAGCAGGTGGAGGGGCAGGCAGAGGGAGAAGCAGGCTCCCCACTGAGCAAGGAGCCTGGTGTGGGACTCGATTCCAGGACCCTGAGATCATGACCGGAGCCGAAAGAAGCCGCTTAACCGACTGAGCCACCCAGGTGCCCCAAGATTTTATTTGTAAGTAATATCTATACCCAACATGTGGCTCGAACTCACAACCCCAGAAATCAAGAGTGGTACCCTCTATGACTGAGCCAGGCAGGTGCCCCCATCCTAACCATTTTTAAGTGTACATTTCAGTGGTATTAAATATATTCACATTGTTGTGCATCCTTTGCTACCATTTATTTCCAGAACTCTTAATCTTGCAAAACTGAAACTCTATCCATTAAATAAACTCTTCATTCCCCCCTGCCCAATCCATGGCATCTGCCATTTTACTGTCTGTATGAATTTGACTATTCTAGGTACTTCATATAAATGGAATCATACAATATTTGTATTTTTGTGACTGCCTTATTTCACTTAATATAATGTCCTCAAAGTTCATCCATGTTATAGCATATTGCCGAATTTCCTTCCTTATTAAGGCTGAATAATATTCCATTATATGTATACCATGTTTTATTTATCTATTCATCTGTCAATGGACACTTGGGTTCCTTCTGCCCATTGACTGTGGTGAAGAATGAACATAGATGTACAAGTATCTTGACGACAAATCCCTATTTTCAGTTCTTTTGTATATGTACCCAGGAGTACAAGTGCTATAGGATTAATTCCATTAAAAAAAAATTTTTTTTTAGGAATTGCCCTACTATTTTTCCATAGCGACTGTTCCATTTTATAGTCCCACCAACAATGCCCAAGGGTTCCAATTTCTCCACAATCTTGCCAACACTTATTTTCTGAAAAAAAAAATGTATAGTAGCCATTCTAATGATTGTGAGATGGTTCTCATAACTTTGTTGTTCTTTTTCTCATAACTTTTTTGAAATTTTATTTTATTTTTTATTTATTTTTTTAAAGATTTCATTTATTTGACAGAGAGAGAGCGTGCATGCACACACATGAGCAAGGAGAGCAGCAGAGGGAGAGGGAGAAGCAGGCTCCCTGCTGAGCAGGGAGCCAGAAACGGGGCTCAATCCCAGGACCTGGGATCATGACCTGAGCCGAAGGCAGATGCTTAATGGACTGAGTCACCCAGATGCCCCTTAAATTTTTTTTTAAGATTTTATTTATTTATTTGAGAGAGGGAGAGAGAGCCAGAGAAGGGGGAGAAGCAAAGGGAGAGGGAGAAGCCGACTCCCCGCTGAGCAGGGAGCCTGACACAGGGCTCAATACCAGAACCCTTAGCTCACAACCTGAGCCGAAGACAGACGCTTAACCAACTGAGCCACCCAGGTGCCCCTGTTCTCATAACTTTTTAAAATAAAACAAATTATTTGGGAGAAATTCCAAAAACTGTTGAATTTAGAAAAAGATCCTTTTTCCTGAGAAAAATGTTGCTATATTTCTTCTCAGCATTTCCACCCTGAGCCAAGAGGTATTTCTTCCATGATGATATCATTTATCTAAGTTTTGGATAGGTTAAATTTGGATTGTGCTAAGTGATTAATAGGGCCAAGTGTATCCTGTTTCATTTTGCAAAGCTGCCTACATTTTTCTGATTTCATAATCACATGACCTAAAAATGATGACTGTGGGAATACCCAGGAAAAGGGAAATGAATCAGCAACAGAGAAGAAGGGGCTGACTGGGAAAGAAACTGTGAGGAGTTATATAGCTCATCTGAATTTTACTTAAGTATACAAAATTATAGCTTCATCATTGGTAAGCTTTAATATTTGACCTCAGAGATCACAGAGGACAGAAAAGGTGAAGCTCCTGGATTTCTTACAACTCAAATTCCTGGGGAGCCTGGGTGGCTCAGTTGGTTAAGCGTCTGACTCTTGATTTCTGCTCAGGTCATGATCTCAGGGTCATGAGATTGAGTCCCACATGGAGCCCAGTCAGGCTCTGCACTGAGCGTGGAGCCTGCTTAAGATTCTCTTTCATTCCCTCTGCCCCTCCCCACTCTGCTCACAAGTGTGTGTGTTTTCTAGGAAAAAAAAAAAAAAGAATGAGTTACTGAAAAAAAAAATCCTCTGAGAAACACCATACAACAGTTGGGAGAGGCCCAGCCCTGATGTATATTAAATATTAATTTAATATTTAATATTTATTCAAAACTCTTGCTTGGAAGATAAAGGAAAACAATTACATGAGAGCCAACTTGATTGTTTTTGTTTGTTTTTGTTTTTTGATTTAAAGTAGGCTCCATACCGAACATGGGGCTCAAACTCACTACCTTGAGATCAAGAATCCCAGGCTCTACCGATTGAGCCAGCCAAGTGCCCCTAATTAGATTCCTTTTTACCATAATCTTCCTATGGTCATATTTAAGAAGTTCAGTGACTTATGGTTAGGGAGAAAGAGCCAGCCTGTGAACAGCAGTGTTATGTGGTGAAAACAGCGTTGATCCTGGTTTCTGAAGAACTAGATTTGCATATTGGGTTTGTCCCCTCACTAGCTGTGCAATCTTGTATGAGTCACTCAACCTATCAGAGGTTCAGTTTCCTCATCTATAAATCAGAGATGATATCACTTACTTCACAGGACTGTGATAAAGATTAAATAAGATGGTAGACATAAAAGATGCTGGATAAAGGTTAATTTCATTCCTTTTTCCAAAGGAAGGTCAGAGTTGTCTAGCTATGTTGGACAGCTTAAAGCATGCCATACCTGTCCTCTGGGTAGTGTTTCCCAAAGAGGCACTTGATTCAGAACTTTTCATATTTCCTCCAGAAATATGTTTCTTTCCCATCTTAGTCAACGGCTCTGCCATCCAACTCTTCCAGTTTTATAAGCAAAGCTTACCCATCAACCTAGAGTTCTTCCCTTTTCTTCACCCACTGAGTCTGTTGTTCCTACCTCCAAAATAGATCTGAAATCCAGCCACATCCCACCATCTCCACTCCCACTGTTGTACCTCTGCTTTTTCCAATCTATTTCTACTCAGAAGGAAAAATAATCTTTACAAATATACTACATCACTCCTCTGCTTAAAACCCTTTAATGGCTCCTCATTGCACTTAGAATAAAATGCAAATTCTTTACCATGGCTTGTGGGGAAAGCCCTACACATCTGATTCCTGTCTAGGTCTCTAGCCTTCCATTGCGTCTCCAGCTTACTTGGCTCTGAGCACACTGATTTCCCCTCTGCTCCTTGAAAACACCAAGCACTTTCCCACTTGTTGCACTTCTTCTGCCTTAAACACTCTTCCCTCATGTTGTATCTCATACTTCAGGCTGAAATGTCACCTCAGAGAGACCTTCCCTGGTCACTGAATCTAAGTGCCCCTGCCCCCTTAACCGTCTATCACATCATAATTAGCCATATATAAGTTGCCTCTATTGTTAGTCTTCTCCCAAATGCAGGAACTGTGTCTTTTTTTTTTTTTTTTTAAGATTTAGTTACTTATTTTAGAGAGGGAGAGAATGTGAGTGGGGAGAGGGGCAGAAGGAGAGAGAGAGAAAGAATCCTCAAAGAGACTCCCTGCTGAGCACGGAGCCCGATGTGGAGCTGGATGTGGGACTCCATCCCAGGACCCTGAGACCATGACCTGAGCTGAAATCAAGAGCCAGCAGCCAGCTCAACCGACTGAACCGTCCAGGAGCCCCATGTGTCTTGTTACCACTGTATGCAGAGCACCTTGACCACTGCCTGGCACATGGGGCACTCAAATATTTGTGGGTTTTTTTTTTCAAATATTTGTTGAATGAATGAATTATTAAGTGAATTAATAAAAGGAAAGGGGAAAAAAAGGCTTGAAAATCTGCATTTTGGCGAGCTTCCCAGGTGAATTGGTCAGGGAACAAGCAGGAAACAGATGCACACTCAACTCAGAATAATTTGAATATTGCTTAGTAAGAGATCATTTACAAAGGTATGAGGAAATAAGGATAGTAAAATGCCCAAGGCTCTTCAACTTATGAAATATAGAAAGCTTGGGAGCTGTTACTGGAACCTAAAAAGAGAAAGCCAACTTGAAATAAGCTTGTCCTTCAGTCAAGGGACTCAGTCAGCCCAAAGCAATTTTTTTGGAAAAGATTTTATTTGACAGAGAGAGAGCAAGAGAGCACAAGCAGGGGGTGGGGCAGAGGGAGAGGGAGAAGCAGGCTCCCCACTGAGCAGGGAGCCCAGTGCGGGGCTCGATCCCAGGAGCCTGGGATCATGACCTGAGCCGAAGGCAGACGCTTAACGACTGAGCCACCGAGGCGCCCCATGCCTCCTTTTCTTTTAGCTCTCAACTGCCTACTAACTAGACCATAAACACTAGGAGAGCAGGAGTCCTTCTGTATGCTTCACAGCTGTAAGCCAGGCAACCCTCATGGCAGGGATTCATAAATATTTATTGAGTAAGTTACAACCCATTCAGTCTTGATTGAAAGAGATCTTTGCTCACATGTCCTTTCTCCATGTCTCCAGTTCTCTCCATTACTTCCTTCTTGTTCTCACACATTGATAAGCCTCCCCACTCAGAACACAACCTACTTGATACCACACTGCCTTTTCAAATGTCCTGGTTCTCCAATTCCTTTGAATAAATGGCTGATTTTTACTAGCCTCATTTTTACTAGCCTCTTCATTCCTTTGCAATCTGCCATCAGTTCCATCAGCTATAGAGATAAATGAACCGTAGTTAAGGAGGCCTCCTTTAAAACCAAATGCAAGGGATGCCTGGGTGGCAGTTAAGTGTCTGCCTTTGGCTCAGGTCATAATCCCAGGGTCCTTGGGATCAAGCCCCGCATTGGGCTCCCTCCTCTGCAGAGAGCCTGCTTCTCCCTCTCCCACTCCCGCTGCTTGTGTTCCCTCTCTTGGTGTCTCTCTCTCTCTGTCAAATAAATAAAATCTTAAAAAAAAAAACAAAAAACAAAATGCAGTCATCCTTGCCTAGCCCCTACTTTTCTAGATCTCAGTGTCCTATTCTGGACACTGCTGATAAACACCTTCTTTATTAAAATCTCTATTTTCATGGGATTGTGGACACTGTATTTTCCTACTTCTATTTTTCAGACCACACCTTCTCTGTCCCCTTTGGACATATCCTAAGGCTTAACTCTCTGCTCTCTTTTTCCCTACTCACTTCCTTCAAGAGTTTTTTTTTTAATTTTTTATTGTTATGTTAATCACCATACATCATTAGTTTTTGATGTAGTGTTCCATGATTCATTGTTTGTGCATAACACCCAGTGCTCCACGCTGAACGTGCCCTCTTTAATACCCATCACCAGGCTAACCCATCCCCCCAACCCCCTCCTCTCTAGAACCCTCAGTTTGTTTTTCAGAGTCCATCGTCTCTCATGGTTCGTCTCCCCCTCCGACTTACTCCCCTTCATTCTGCCCCCCTGCTATCTTCTTCTTCTTTTTTGTTTCTTAACATATTGCGTTATTTGTTTCAGAAGTACCAATCTGTGATTCAACAGTCTTGCACAATTCACAGCGCTCACCATAGCACATACCCTCCCCAATGTCTATCACCCAGCCACTCCATCCCTCCCACCCCCCACCACTCCAGCAACCCTCAGTTTGTTTCCTGAAGTTAAGAATTCCTCATATCAGCAAGGTCATATGATACATGTCTTTCTCTGATTGACTTATTTCACTCAGCATAACACCCTCCAGTTCCATCCACGTCGTTGCAAATGGCAAGATCTCATTCCTCTTTATGGCTGCATAATATTCCATTGTGTATATATACCACTTCTTTATCCATTCATCTGTCGATGGACATCTTGGCTCTTTCCACAGTTTGGTTATTGTGTACATTGCTGCTATAAACATCGGGGTGCACGTACCCCTTCGGATCCCTACATTTGTATCTTTGGGGTAAATACCCAGTAGTGCAATTGCTGGATCGTATGGTAGCTCTATTTTCAACTGTTTGAGGAACCTCCATACTGTTTTCCAGAGTAGTTGCACCAGCTTGCATTCCCACCAACAGTGTAGGAGGATTCCCCTTTCTCCACATCCCCACCAACATCTGTCGTTTCCTGACTTGTTAATTCTAGCCATTCTGACTGGTGTGAGGTGGTATCTCATTGAGGTTTTGATTTGGATTTCCCTGATGCCGAGCGATGTTGAGCACTTTTTCATGTGTCTGTTGGCCATTTGAATGTCTTCTTTGGAAAAATGTCAGTTCATGTCTTCTGCCCATTTCTTGATTGGATTATTTGTTCTTTGGGTATTGAGTTTGATAAGTTTTTATAGATTTTGGATACTAGCCCTTTATCTGATATGTCGTTTGCAAATATTTTCTCCCATTCTGTCGGTTGTCTTTTGGTTTTGTGGACTGTTTCTTTTGCTGTGCAAAAGCTTTTTATCTTGATGAAATCCCAATAGTTCATTTTTGCCTTTGCTTCCCTTGCATTTGGCGATGTTTCTACGAAGAAGTTGTTGCGGCTGAGGTGGAAGAGGTTGCTACCTGTGTTCTCCTTTAGGATTTGGATGGACTCCTGTCTCACATTTAGGTCTTTCAAACATTTGGAGTCTATTTTTGTGTGTGGTGTAAGGAAATGGTCCAGTTTCATTCTTCTGCATGTGGCTGTCCAATTTTCCCAACACCATTTGTTGAAGAGACTGTCTTTATTCCATTGGACATTCTTTCCTGCTTTGTCAAAGATTAGTTGACCATAGAGTTGAGGGTCCATTTCTGGGCTCTCTATTCTCTTCCATTGATCTATGTGTCTGTTTTTGTGCCAGTACCATACTGTCTTGATGATGACAGCTTTGTAATAGAGCTGGAAGTCTGGAATTGTGATGCCGCCAGCTTTGCTTTTCTTTTTCAATATTCCTCTGGCTATTTGGGGTCTCTTCTGGTTCCATACAAATTTTAGGATTATTTGTTCCATTTCTTTGAAAAAAGTGGATGGTAGTTTGATGGGGATTGCATTGAATGTGTAGATTGCTCTAGGTAGCATTGACATCTTCACAATATTTGTTCTTCCAATCCATGAGCATGGAACGTTTTTCCATTTCTTTGTGTCTTCTTCAATTTCTTTCATGAGTATTTTATAGTTTTCTGAATACAGATCATTTGCCTCTTTGGTTAAATTTATTCCTAGGTATCTTATGGTTTTGGGTGCAATTGTAAATGGGATCGACTCCTTGATTTGTCTCTCTTCTGTCTTCTTGTTGGTGTATAGGAATGCCACTGATTTCTGTGCATTCATTTTCTATCCTGCTACTTTACTGAATTCCTGTATGAGTTCTAGCAGTTTTGGGGTGGAGTCTTTTGGGTTTTCCACATACACTATTATATCATCTGCAAAGAGTGAGAGTTTGACTTCTCTGCCGATTTGGATGCCTTTGATTTCTTTTTGTTGTCTGATTGCTGTGGCTAAGACTTCTATGTTGAATAGCAGTGGTGATAGTGGACATCCCTGCCGCGTTCCTGACCTTAGGGGAAAAGCTCTCAGCTTTTCCCCATTGAGAATGATATTCGCTGTGGGTTTTTCATAGATGGCTTTTATTATATTGAGGTATGTACCCTCTATCCCTATACTCTGAAGAGTTTTGAGCAAGAAAGGATGCTGTACTTTGTCAAATGCTTTTTCTGCATCTATTGAGAGGATCATATGACTCTTGTTCTTTCTTTTGTTAATGTATTGTATCACGTTGATTGATTTGCGGATGTTGAACCAACCTTGCAGCCCAAGGATAAATCCCACTTGATCATGGTGAATAATCCTTTTAATGTACTGTTGGATCCTATTGGCTAGTATTTTGGTGAGAATTTTTGCATCCATGTTCATCAAGGATATTGGTCTGTAATTCTCCTTTTTGATGGGGCCTTTGTCTGGTTTTGGGATCAAGGTAATGCTGGCCTCATAAAATGAGTTTGGAAGTTTTCCTTCCATTTCTATTTTTGGAACAGTTTCAGGAGAATAGGTATTAATTCTTCTTTAAATGTTTGATAGAATTCCCCTGGGAAGCTATCTGGCCCTGGGCTTTTGTTTGTTGGGAGATTTTTGATGACTGCTTCAATTTCCTTAGTGGTTATAGGTCTGTTCAGGTTTTCTATTTCTTCCTGGTTCAGTTTTGGTAGTTGATACATCTCTAGAAATGCACCCATTTCTTCCAGGTTATCTAATTTGCTGGCATATAGTTGCTCATAATATGTTCTTATAATTGTTTGTATATCTTTGGTGTTGGTTGTGATCTCTCCTCTTTCATTCATGATTTTATTTATTTGGGTCATTTCTCTTTTCTTTTTGATAAGTCTGGCCAGTGGTTTATCAATCTTGTTAATTCTTTCAAAGAACCAGCTCCTAGTTTTGTTGATCTGTTCTACTGTTCTTTTGGTTTCTAGTTCATTGATTTCTGCTCTGATCTTTATGATTTCTCTTCTCCTGCTGGGTTTAGGCTTTATTTGCTGTTCTTTCTCTAGCTCCTTTAGGTGTAGGGTTGGGTTGTGTATTTGAGACCTTTCTTGTTTCTTGAGAAAGGCTTGTACTGCTATATACTTTCCTCTCAGGACTGCCTTTGCTGTATCCCAAAGATTTTAAACAGTTGTGTTTTCATTTTCATTGGTTTCCATGAATTTTTTAAATTCTTCTTTAATTTCTTGGTTGACCCATTCATTCTTTAGTAGGATACTATTTAGCCTCCATGTATTTGAGTTCTTTCCAACTTTCCTCTTGTGATTGAGTTCTAGTTTCGAAGCATTGTGGTCTGAAAATATGCAGGGAATAATCCCAATCTTTTGGTATCAGTTGAGACCTGATTTGTGACCTAGGATGTGATCAATTCTGGAGAATGTTCCATGGGCACTAGGGAAGAATGTGTATTCCATTGCTTTGGGATGGAATGTTCTGAATATGTCTGTGAAGTCCATTTGTCCAGTGTTTCATTTAAAGTCTTTATTTCTTTGTTGATCTTTTGCTTAGATGATCTGTCCATTTCAGTCAGGGGGGTGTTAAAGTCCCCCACTATTATTGTATTGTTGTCAATGTGTTTCTTTGCTTTTGTTATTAATTGCCTTATAAAAGTGGCTGCTCCCATGTTCGGGGCATAGATATTTACAATTGTTAGATCTTCTTGTTGGATAGACCCTTTAAGTAGGATATAGCGTGCTTCCTCATCTCTTATTACAGTCTTTGGTTTAAAATCTAATTTGTCTGATCTAAGGATTGCCACCCCAGCTTTCTTTTGGTGTCCATTAGCATGGTAAATGGTTTTCCACCCCCTCATTTTCAATCTGGGGGTGTCTTTGGGTCTAAAATAAGTCTCTTGCAGGCAGCATATGGATGGGTCTTGTTTTTTCATCCAATCTGATAGCCTGTGTCTTTTGATTGGGGCATTTAGCCCATTTACATTCAGGGTAACTATTGAAAGATATGAATTTAGTGCCATTGTATTGCCTGTAAGGTGACTGTGACTGTATATTGTCTGTGTTCCTTTCTGGTCTATGCTGCTTTTAGGCTCTCTCTTTGCTTAGAGGACCCCTTTCAATATCTCTTTCAGGGCTGGTTTTGTGTTTGCAAATTCCTTTAGTTTTTGTTTGTCCTGGAAGCTTTTTACCTCTCCTTCTATTTTCAGTGACAGCCTTGCTGGATATAGTAATCTTGGCTGCATATTTTTCTCGTTTAGTGCTCTGAAGATCTCATGCCAGTTCTTTCTGGCCTGCCGGGTCTCTGTGGATAGGTCTGTTGCCAATCTGATGTTTCTACCATTGTAGGTTACATATCTCTTCTACCGAGCTGCTTTCAGGATTTTCTCTTTGTCTCTGAGACTAGTAAGTTTTACTATTAGATGTCGGGGTGTTGACCTATTTTTATTGATTTTGAGAGGGGTTCTCTGTGCCTCCTGGATTTTAATGCCTGTTTTCTTCCCCACATTAGGGAAGTTCTCTGCTATAATTTGCTCCAATATACTTTCTGCCCCTCTTTCTCTTTCTTCTTCTTCTTGGATCCCAATTATTCTAATTTTGTTTTGTCTTATTGTATTGCTTATCTCTGGAATTCTGCCCTCGTGATCCTGTAATTGTTTATCTCTCTTTTTCTCAGCCTCTTTATTTTCCATCATTTGGTCTTCTGTATCACTGATTCTCTCTTCTGCCTCATTTATCCTAGCAGTTAGTGCCCCCATTTTTGATTGCACCTCATTAATAGCCTTTTTTATTCCGACTTGGTTAGATTTTAATTCTTTTATTTCTCCAGAAAGGGTTTCTCTAATAACTTCCATGCTTTTTTCAAGCCCAGCTAGTATCTTTAAAGTTATGATTCTGAACTCTAGGTCCGACATCGTACTAATGTCAGTATTGAGTAGGTCCCTGGCAGACGGTACTACCTCTTGTTCTTTTTGCTGAGGTGATTTTTTTCGTCTTGTCATTTTGTCCAGAGGAGAACAGATAAATGAGAGAACAAAATGCTAACAGGTTAACAACGTCCCCAGCAAATATACTCTATACAAATCAGAAAAGACCTGAAACCAGGGGAAAAGAAAGGGAAAGAAAGAAAAAAGAAAGAGAAAAAAGAGAAAAAGAAAAAGATAAAAACAAACAAAAACAGAATATGATCAAATATGATCAGGCTAGTGCATAGATCAGTGCCACACACTAGATTTTGGGTGTATTTTGGTCTGTTAGAAGAAAGTGCCTCCTAGAATTTTAAAGGAAGAAAGACTTATATATGTACAAAATATACAATGAAGGGTTGGAAGATGACTGTAAAGATGAAACTTATAAAAGGTTTTATAAATGGAATTGATAAGAAGTTGTTTGAAAGAAGAAAGAAGAAGATTTAAAAAAAAGAAAAAAGAAAAGAAAAAAATGGGAGAGACTGTGATCAGGCAGGAGACTAGAACAAAGCCACACACTAGTGATTTAGGTATATTTTGATCTGTTAGAAGAAACTGTATCTCAAAATTTTAAAGAGAGAAGAACTTATATATATATGCCAAAAATAAGGGTAACTACTATGAAGGGATAAAATATGACTCTAAAAATGAAAAATAAAAAATGTTTTTTTAAAAAAGGGATAGATAAGATGTTGGTTGAAAAAGGGAAAAAGAAAAATTCAAAAAAAAACAAAAAAAAACAAAAAACAGTTAAAAAAATTAACTTGAAAAACTAATGAATCATGGTAAAAAAGCCATGAATTCTATGTGCAGTATTCCCCTAGCGCTGGAGTTCTCCCATTCTCCTTGATCGGTAAACTTGGTCTTGGCTTGCTGGCTGTCGGTGCTGATCTTCTGGGGGAGGAGCCTGTTGCCGTGGTTCCCAAATATCTTTGCCGGAGGCAGAATTGCCCCGCCCTTGTCGGTCCGGGCTAAGCAAGCTGCTTGGGTTAGCTCTTAGGAGCTTTTGTTCGCTGCAAGCTCTCGGTACAGCTTTGGAGGACCAGGGTGAAAATGGGTGGCCTCCCACTCTCTGCCCAGAGAAGCTGAGAATTCGGGACCCCGCTCCTCAGTGCGCCCCCAGAGAAAAGCAGTCAGTCACTCCCGTCTCCCCGGTCTGCAGCCGCACTCCGTGCTCCCCCGGCCTGTGAACCGAGCGTTTCTATCTCTGGCACCCGACCCGGTGTGGAGTCTCCAAACCCAGCAGAATCCCTGCAGTGCACTCCCGCACCACTCCTCCTGGGGGAGGGACAGGAGTCTCCCCGGCTCTGCTGCTTGTTGGGTCCCTGCTGGAGGCACAGTGGCCCAACTGGGCCACAGATCACAGTTTATGGCCACCCCGAGCTGCGAGCCCGCGCCTCGGCTCCGTCTCTGCAGCGGGCTTCCCCCCTCCGATACCTGGGAGCTCTGCTGCTCTCAGGCACCCCTGGTCTTTCTGTGACCCCGAGGGTCCTGAGTCCACACTGTCCCGCGAGGTTTCCACCTCCCGCTTAGCCACTGGAGTGACGTTCCTCAGCGGAACTGACTTCTAAAAGTTCCGATTTTGTGCTCTGCGGTTCTATCACTTGCCAAAAGCAGCCCACGGAAGCCCCCTCCCCCGCCGTCTATCCTCCCGAATATCACCTCGGATTCACTTCTCCGCACGTCCTACCTTCCAGTAAGTGGTCGCTTCTCTGTTCAGAGAGTTGTTGCTACTCTCTTCTTCCATCTCCTGTTGAGTTCGTAGGTGTTCAGAATGGTTTGATCCCTATTCAGCTGAATTCCTGAGGCCAGACAAAATCCAGGTCTCCTACTTCTCTGCCATCTTGCTCCGCCCCCTCCTTCAAGAGTTTTTTTGTTTTGTTTTGTTTTGCTTATTCTCTTGGTCAACTCTTTTATTAATGACTCCAGAAATTACAGCTAAGTTGATTGATTTCATTTCAAATACAGAATCTCAAGCCTCAAATCAGCCCTCAGAACAGCCCAGGAACCCCACTATGTTTCTCTAATAGGAACACATTCCCACTTCCAAAGATAACTATGACAGAAAGCCTTCTTTTTCCTCAAAACTTTTGTACCTCTTTTTCCATTCTCAGTTTTAGCAAAGACCTTGGCTCAGCTGTCATGGAGAAATTAGAAACCACTGGATGAAAATTCAAATTTTCCCACCACCCAAACTATAAAGCCCTGTTTGTTGTTGTTGTTGTTGTTGCTGTTGTTTTAATATACCCATCACCAGGCTAACCCATTCCCCCACCCTCTCCCCTCTAAAACCTTCAGTTTGTTTCTCAGAGTCCATAGTCTCTCATGGTTCATCTCCCCCTCCGGTTTCCACCTGTTCATTTTTCCCTTCCTACTATTTTTTTTTTAACATATAATGCATTATTTGTTTCAGAGGTACAGGTCTGTGATTCAATGGTCTTACACAATTCACAGCGCTCACCATAGCACATACCCTCCCCAATGTCTATCACCCAGCCACCCCATCCCTCCCACCCCCCACCACTCCAGCAACCCTCAGTTTGTTTCCTGAGATTAAGAATTCCTCATATCAGTGAGGTCATATGATACATGTCTTTCTCTGATTGACTTATTTTACTCAGCATAATACCCTCTAGTTCCATCCATGTCATTGCAAATGGCAAGATTTCGGGGGGGGTTGATGGCTGCGTAATATTCCACTGTATATATATATATATATATATATATATATATATATATATACCACATCTTGTTTATCCACTCATCTGTAGATGGACATCTTTTTTTTTAAATTTTTTTATTGTTATGTTAATCACCATATATTACATCATTTGTTTTTGATGTAGTGTTCCATGATTCATTGTTTGTTCCTAACACCCAGTGCTCCATGCAGAACGTGCCCTCTTTAATACCCATCACCAGGCTAACCCATCCCCCCACCCTCCTCCCCTCTAGAACCCTCAGTTGGTTTTTCAGAGTCCATCGTCTCTCATGGTTCGTCTCCCCCTCTGACTTACTCCCCTTCATTCTTCCTTTCCTGCTATCTTCTTCTTTTTCTTGTAGATGGACATCTTTAAAGGCCTCTTTTTATTTGTACCTTGATTCTTTTCATTTACAATGGAGAAAAAGTCCTTTGTCCCATGAAAATCTCATCTCTCCCCTTGTGTTCTCTCTCTCCTTTTCTTTTTATTCTTAGTACCCTCCAAGCTCTTTCCTGCCTCAGGGCCTTTGCATTAGCTCTTCCAGCTGCTTAGAGCACTCTTCCTCATTTTTTTTTTAGATTTTATTCATTTATTTGACAGAGAGACAGCTAGAGAGTGAACACAAGCAGGGGGAGTGGGAGAGGGAGAAGCAGGCTCCCCACTGAGCAGGGAGCCCAACGAGGGGCTTGATCCCAGGACCCTGGGACCATGACCTGAGCGGAAGGTAGATGCTTAACCGACTGAGCCATCCAGGCGCCCCTCTTCCTCATTTCTTTTTTTTTTTTTTAAGATTTTATTTATTTGAGAGAGAGAGAGAATGAGAGATAGAAAGCATGAGAGGGAAGAGGGTCAGAGGGAGAAGCAGACTCCCTGCTGAGCAGGAAGCCCGATGTGGGACTCGATCCTGGGACTCCAGGATCATGACCTGAGCCGAAGGCAGTCGCTTAACCAACTGAGCCACCCAGGCGCCCTCTTCCTCATTTTCTTTGCATGGTTCATTCCTCTTGCTTTTGATCTCAGTGTAAATGCCACCTCCTCAAAGAGGCCTACCTTGACCATTTACCTGAAATAAGCTAAACTTTATTATTTCTTACCGCAATCCCTTGTTTATGTCCTCCGGAATATTTGCTTCAGTTTGAAGTTATCATATTTGTTCACTCTTTTTGTTTATATTCTCAAATGAAATGTAAGATCCACGAGCCTATACACCATGTCTCTCTTCCTTACTATTATACCATACCCCCAGATCTACTAAGTGACTAACCTACAGGAGGTGCTCAATAAATATTTACTGCATAAATGAATGACAACATCAATTTCCTATTTCCTCCAGAGAGAGGGAATTCAGTGATTGGAGGATGGAAGGAAAGAGAAATGTCACTGTATACCCTTTTGTACTTTAGGAACCAGTGACTATATTACGTATTCAAAAATAAATTACATTAAAATTAGAAAAAAGAAAGCATTTGTACTGTTTCAGTCTAGAGATGATAGTGGCTTGTACTAGGATGGTGGCCGTGGGGTTAGAAAAAAGTAAATAGATTCAATTTCTAGGATTTCATGATTGGGTGTGAGGGAATGAGGTGTACCTAAGAATGTCCATCACAGCATTATTTATACTAATAAACAATTAGAAACAACTTAAATTTCTAATGACAGGGTAAAGTTAAGTAAATCATGGCACATCTACTTGATTAAATAGTATTCCATTTTTTTAAAAGATTTGTTCATTTTACAGAGAGAGAGCATGCATTCATGTGCATGCAAGGGGGGTGTGGGGAAGGACAGAAGGAGAGAATCTTCGAGCAGACTTCCTGCTGAGCATAGAACCCGACTAGACTCAATCCCACAACCCATGAGATCACAACCTGAGCCTAAACCAAGAGTCAGGCACCCAAGTGGCTAAGCCACCCACGGGCCCCCAGCATTCCATATTTTTAAAAGAATTAATAACATGGGAAACTGTTCATGTTATATGAAGTGGGAAAAAAAACACAAGATGTGAAAGTATTTATACAATATGTCATAACCATGTAAAAACCTCTAAAATTATGCACTGTGAAAAATAATGAAATAGAGCAAAAAGTTAATAACAAGTAACTGTCTTTGAGTTGTGGAATTATGAATTTCCAAAAATTATGGATTTCCAATTTCTGGATCATATCCAAACAAAGTCATAATCCCTGTTTCCTGATTTGTTGACTAAGCAGGAAACCTGGATTCTTCGGTTAACTCCAAGTTGGCAGTTACAGGTTTCTTTCCTTTTTTTTTCTCCCCAAAGAAAATAGAAGTTTATTGAATACATTGCAAGGGAGTGGCAGGCAGGGCAGTAGAGAGGCTGTCTGCCCAAAGGTTTCTTTCCTTAAGAAAAATTGCCAGATTTGGAGAAGAGTCACCTGCTAAGGCCCTGGACACAAACAGCTCTATAGTAGCTGGACAGGCTTTTATTTTTAAGTGATTTTTCATTAATTTTGATTAACTAAAACTGATAATTATTCATTGTAGATAAAGCTGGAAAACTAGACAAGTAAAAACAAGTCACTCATAATCATAAAAACCACAACTGAAACTTTGATATCATTTCAGTTTTAAAATGAGTATGTATATATATATATATTTTTAAAGATATTTATTTATTTATTTATTTGACAGAGAGAGACACAGCGAGAGAGGGAACACAAGCAGGGGGAGTGGGAGAGGGAGAAGCAGGCCTCCTGTGGTGCAGGGAGCCCAATGCGGGGCTCAATCCCAGGACCCTGGGATCATGACCTGAGCTGAAGGCAGCCACTTAATGACTGAGCCACCCAGGTGCCCCTAAAATGAATATGTATATTTTTGTTTACACAGTATAGAGCTTTATGACTTAGTCTTTTCACTTGATAATATCTTGTATTAGCAGATATAGAACAGTACTATGAGATCATTGATGTATCTATAATTTAACTAGTTCCTTAATGTTGCATAGTTAGATTGTTTCTAGTTTTTCACTCTGCATAGTCACCACTGGGGCATTTATCCTATTATATTATTCCTAGCACTGGAATTTCTGAATGAATGGATGTATTTAAAGATAGTGTCAGGGCTCCTGGGTGGCTCAGTGAGTTAAGCATCTGCCTTCGGCTCAGGTCATGATCCCAGGGTTCTGGGATTGAGCCCCGAATAGGGCTCCTTGCTCAGCGGGGAGCCTGCTTCTCCCTCTCCCTCTGCCCCTCCCCCTGCTTGTGCTCTCTCTCTTTCTCAAATAAATAAACAAAATTTTTTTAAAAAAGATTTCGGGGGCGCCTGGGTGGCTCAGTTGGTTAAGCAACTGCCTTCAGCTCAGGTCATGATCCTGGAGTCCCGGGATCGAGTCCCACATCAGGCTCCCTGCTCTGCGGGGAGTCTGCTTCTCCCTCTGACCCTCTTCCCTCTCGTGCTCTCTATCTCTCATTCTCTCTCTCTCAAATAAATAATAAAATAAAATCTTTAAAAAAATAAAAATAAAAATAAAAATAAAAAAGATTTCGGCTCAGTGCAGAATCTGCTTGAAGATTCTCTCCCACTGCCCCACTTCCCCCGCCCCCTACCCCTGCGCCTGCACACATTCTCTCTCAAATAAATATTTTTTAAAAAATGAAAAAGGCTTAGAGTGAGTTAGGAAGTAAGGGAGGGAGGGAAGAAGGAAAGAGAGGTTCTATTCAAGCCTGAAAGGGAAAAAGATCTTAGATCAAAGATTATAAAAGCCAAAAATTTTTTTGTAGAAAACTCCTGTTTTAAACCAAACCTTAATGCAGAACTCACATGTGAGACAGAAAAAAGTGGAGCAGTTCTGGTCAAATTGGGAATGGGTAACACAAAGCTATACCTGCTCAGCCTCCTCTTAGCATAATCATCCCCATTCACTCATCAGAATCTGTCTAGGCCCCGTCTTGTTATCTTATGATGAAACCCTACATCTAAATTTTAAAACTACCAGACAAACAAGACCAATGTATCGCATAGTAACCTATTCCAATTGCAAGTAGAATACTGAGAAGGAACTAACATCACCTCTAAAGTACTAGCTTTGCAGAATCATACCTATAAAGTATACAAAACTCATAAACCTATTTCTCCAACTATCCTTTCCTCCAAGGACTAATATACTTAAAAGCACAGCCCCTCAAATGTCTGTCATTTTATAGCACTTTTAAGATTTTATTTATTTGTCAGAGAGAGAGAGACCAGGCTTCTTGCTGAGCAGGGAGCCCGATGTGGGGCTCAATGCCAGGACCCTGGGATCATGACCTGAGCCGAAGGCAGACGCTTAACTGACTGAGCCCAAGAGCTCAACACAGTCATCATTTTTACCACCGACTGGTTTCTCTCTTCAAGTTCCCCATTTTCTTGCGGCTTTGGAATGAGTACTGACTTTCCCTTCTCCTTTTAAGCTCTAGTCACCAACTCTTACTAATTCTTCCTTTCAGAGAAATGTAGATTCATCGTTTCCCTACTTAAGTGCCACCACTTTCATTTAAACCCTTATTACCTCAGGCCTGGATTGCTGCAAGAGTCTCCCATTCTGTGGACTATTGCCAAATTAATTTTTGTGCAATTTAAGATCAACTGGATCTGGTTAGCCTTCTGACCTGACTTCTGGGACTGTTTTCTGGCTCAGGCTCATTTCCTTCCTTCATACTATAGGATGTTCCCATTTTCTGTATGTCTGCTATGTAAGAGTTAGAAAAGCTAGACATCACTCGTGGCTTTAGGAATTGTCTTGGTATGCTCTCAGCATTCTGATCTCTTTGATTCCTGGATCTGACTGCTTTAGTTCTAATCTTATTTTGGTGCCTGGTCTGACGGCGAATTACATTTTCTTTTGGTACTGAAGTGATTATGTCATATTACTGCCTAGCAGTTTGGTTGTTTTTAATGTCTTGAGTTTAGCCACCTAGTTGAAAGAGCCCAAGAGCTCTTCAACCTGGCATTCATGACTTCCCTTCAACTGGAACTCTTTTTTTTTTGGTTAAGATTTTATTTATTTATTTGAGAGAGAGCGAGCAAGCACAAGCAGGGAGAAGCAGAGGAAGAGGGACAAGCAGATTCCCCATTGAGCAGGGAGCCCAACATGGGGCTCAATCCCAGGACCCTGAGACCATGGCCTGGCTGAAGGCAGACGCTTAACTGACTGAGCCACCCAGGTGCCCCTCCCTATATATCGTTTAAATGCACCTTCCCAGCACCACCATGTTGCACGGCTCTAAGCAGGATCATTCATGTTATGAATCATTCTATGTTAATGACTTCCCATACTACAACATCCTACAGTTTATGTTTTACGTTCTCTTTTCCCAACCCATTGTGGCCATTCTTTCTCCACAGTTGTGGCTCCTAGATGCCCACCTATTGTCAGGACCCCTCTCCCATTTCTAGAACCACTTCCGGCCAGAAACAAGAGGTTTAATAGTTCTAGGACTCAGTAGCATCTTACTCCTATAATTAGTCCAGTGTTATCGCTCTGTTCTTCAGTTCTATTAAATGAGCTTCTTTCCAAGACCTGGGTCCTAGTTCTGGTACCTTGTGTTCTGTTTTGCCGTGGTAACACACCCAGGACTTTAGTCCTAAAGGGAAGCTCTCACTACTTCATATTAAAACTCCCTCATGTCAATTGCTTGCTAAAATGCCTGGCCAACTGTTGCCTATTGCCAAATACTTGGGCTACTGTTGGCATGCTGGACTAGACTTATAGCTGGGCCTGTCACGTTTACTGCCAGCCTCATCCCAGTAGAAGGGTCTAATCACATCTTGTGACCATTTCTCAACCTTTCCCACCATGCTGTTCACTATGCCTAGCAATAGCTATCTCAAAATGAAAGAGTATGTAAGCTCTTTAAAATGTGTTGCTCCATGGGGTGCCTGGATACTCAGTGGGTTAAGTGTCTGCCTTCAGCTCAGGTCATGATCCCAGGGTCCTGGGATCGAACCCCACATCAGGCTCCGTGCTCAGCGGGGAGCCTGCTTTTCCCTCTCCCTATGCCCCTCCCCCACCACTCCTGTGCACACATGCACTCTAATAAATAAAATCTTAAAGAAAAAAGTGATGTTCCAGGGGATCCTGGCTGGCTCAGTTGGTAGAGTATGTGACTCTTGATCTTGGGATCTTGGAGTTTGAGCCCCACACTGGGCATAGAGATTACTTTAAATAAATAAATAGATAAAATGTGATGCTCCAATCAGAAAAGCAGTATTGAGATGTTATCTGATCATGAATATCAACTCTCTTGTTATAGATACTATATACTTATATTAAGTGAATTAAAGTCACCTTGACTGTAAGAGCAGCACACCTTTTTTTTTTTTAAGTAAACTACTCCTAACATGGGACTCAAATTCACAGCCCTGAGATCAAGAATTGTATGTTCTACCCAACTGACCCATCCAGGCATCCCAAAATTAGCAAACTTCTAAAATATGACTTTCTAAACATCTTTATCATATTGAGTACTTTATCTTCTACTGGTTGGCACAAAATATATACTGATATGAGCTTCTCTGAATCATAACAAAGCAAAATTCAAAAAGAAGGAGTAACAAAAAGAAGAAATAACAAAAAGAATCATATCAAAGTGATCAAAATAATCCCTAGCAACTATAACCGTAAATTACAGCAAGTGAAAGTAAAAAGGACTGATTTGATGGATTACCTGCCCAAGTTATTTGTTCAAATGCCAAGAAGCAACTTCCGTACCATAAGTGTTTCCATATTTTCTTTTGCTTTCCTTACTCTAGAGAGAAATCTTAGGTGTGCTTACTCATATTATCAATTTATCACCTCATTAAATTCTGCCCCCCCCAAAATCTATAAAGTATATTTGGAATTACAACTGCAAAAAAGCAATGAAAAACCTTTATTTTGTTCTTGTAAAACTTTATTTCAGTTTAAACAAACAAACAAAAAAGCAAATGTTATTTATGTCATCAAGGGATAGGTGGTGGGAGTACGATCGTCCTTCAGAGCTGCTAGCTGGCGAACTCCCAGTGAGAGATGTAATCCAGGTAAAAGACCCTTATTATTCCAGAGTATATTTACCTCCCGAAGAGATCATGAAAATTAGTCAAAAAGATTAGAAAAATTTTACATGGAGTCATATCAGAAAAGATGAGAAAGTGAAGCCTAATACTTTGAGAAATTCTGCTTCTCCTTAATATTCAGAAGAATTAAACCTTAAAGGTCAGGAACAGGTGGTTTATACCATATGTATTAGAAACAATGATATGTACTTTCATCAGTTTCATATGATTATTAGGATTCAAGACGTTATTTAAAATCTAGATGTAGGCCCAAACAGTTAGTGACTGCCAAAAAAATGGAAAATTTTGTTTAGAAGAAACATAATGTTTAGAGGAAACACAAATATATGACTATTTGGGTCTTATAGGTCCAATTTTAATGTCTGCCAAAAAGAAAGGACATGGTAACACTGTTACACCTAAAGATTCCAAACAGAATGTCCCCATTAACAACAGCAACCAAGAAATCTAATTGTCTACAGTTTTTATTTCTGATCAAGTATGAGTTTCAGTTCTTTTTTTTGAGCCTGCCTTCTGTTAATAATGTACAGCTTGTCAGCTAACTATATCACTGATTTCTAAGCTCTCCTCCCACTTACATTTTCTTTCCTTTTAAACTAAGATGTACCTAGAAATAACGAGACAACTCAGCATAGCTGTAATGGCCTTCAATAATTTTGCTTTGCTAATTAGTTGATCTTATTCCAGTGAAGGCTAATATCAAATTTTTCCAATAGTCTCTGATTTTACAATACTTATAATAGAATAATGCATCATATACAGAACTCTTGATCAATAATCTACTTACATCTCATAACCAGTTATCTTTCTAAACAATTTACAAATGTAAAATATGCAATGTTCTTTAAAATAAATATACAATATATAGTTTCTACATTCTCAGACAAGCTTAAAAATGAGGTAATAAAAAACTTAAATGATTAAACCTTTACCATTCTGGAAATGGCTTAGGGAAATGATGGCAAACTTGTTTTGTTTTGTTTTTCTTTAGGTCTTTTCATCTTTCAGTGCTTCTGAGTACCTCCTTTTCTATGCTGAAAAATTATGTAAAAAATCCTTAAGCTTTGTTGGATAGTCTGTCATCACCCCAGTTGCTCCCAAATCAAAAGCTCGTTTGTATTCTTGTTCTTCATTCAATACCCAAATATAGACCTGAAAATTAGAAGCATGAGAAGTATGAGACGAAAGGTTAAAATTTTATAATAGCCTTTATACACTACAATCTCAGCATACTTAGAAACCTTTTAAACCTGTAATTTTAAGAAATCATTGAACCCTGGGCGCCTGGGTGGCTCAGTTGGTTAAGCGACTGCCTTCGGCTCAGGTCATGATCCTGGAGTCCCGGGATCGAGTCCCACATCAGGCTCCCTGCTCAGCAGGGAGTCTGCTTCTCCCTCTGACCCTCTTCCCTCTCGTGCTCTCTATCCCTCATTCTCTCTCTCTCAAATAAATAAAAATAAAAAATAAAAAATTTTAATAAAAAAAGAAATCATTGAACCCTTTAAAAATTTTTTTACTTTACCCATTAAATATACACTGTCCCACCCTCTGGCTTCTGGTACTGTCACCTATGCATAAGTGGACTCCAGTTACTAAAATGCCAATGCTTTCTTGTTAAGTGTAAGGCAGAGTTTAAGGTCTTCATATGTGAACCAGTAAAGCAGCAGCATCAGAGCTGGAACCAAATTAAGTTCCTGCCATTTACACTACTGTTAAACTGGTGAGCTATACTGTTTCCAAAATGCATCATTCTGGGCGCCTGGGTGGCTCAGTCGTTGGGCATCTGCCTTCGGCTCATGGTCCCAGGGTCCTGGGATCGAGCTCTACATCAGGCTCCCTGCTCAGTGGGGAGCCTGCTTCTCCCTCTCCCACTCGCCCTGCTTGTGTTCCCTCTCTCGCTGTCTCTGTCTTTCAAATAAATAAATAAAATCTTAAATGCATCATTCTGGAAACTTACCTGAATGCCTCTGGCAGTAAGGTGGTCAAACAAGGCTTTTCTCATTAGTAAGCTGGAAAAGAAAAGCAGGACAGATTTAGATATCTCTTAACTCTAACGAAGGACTCTTAGTCCTTAGTCCTAATTTAGTCCATTTAGAGTTTATAATTCCTAACTGAATTTTTTTTTAAAGATTTATTTATTTATTTGAAAGAGAGAGAGAATGAGAGAGAGAGAGAGAGAACACATGAGACAAGGGAGGGTCAGAGGGAGAAGCAGACTCCCCGCCGAGCAGGGAGCCCGATGCGGGACTCGATCCCGGGACTCCAGGATCATGACCTGAGCTGAAGACAGTCGCTTAACCAACTGAGCCACCCAGGCGCCCTCCTAACTGAATTTAATCCCAATGCTGTAGCAGCAATAACGCAATGGCCTGAAGTAATAACTGTGGTGGATGCATTTATGTTCTAACCGCTGGATCTCCTTTCACTGCTGGCTGGCTGTCCACCAGAACCTCCTTTCTATTTCTTCTATAACTACATCATCAAGAGACCCAATCTTATTGAAGCCACTCAGTAGACAAGAGGCCTCTTCGATTTCCCTGTCGACACCATAACAAGTGAGAAAGAGCTGGGAAGTCTGTCTAACATTCCAACTTAAAATAAGGCAGTGAGGGCGCCTGGGTGGCTCAGTTGGTTAAGCGACTGCCTTCGGCTCAGGTCATGATCCTGGAGTCCCGGGATCGAGTCCCACATCGGGCTCCCTGTTCAGCAGGGAGTCTGCTTCTCCCTCTTCCCTCTCGTGCTCTGTGTCTCTCATTCTCTCTTTCTCAAATAAATAAATAAAATCTTTAAAAAAAAAAATAAAAAAATAAAATAAAAAAATAAAATAAGGCAGTGAACTTGGGCCAAATTCTAGAATATCATAGTTCATTTACATAATGGATTAGTCTTTCATGTGCTATCTTAGAAACCTAATGTCCATTGATTACACTATAAATAGGAAAACTGCAGCTTTTTTTAAAGTGCTAAATAACTGACTTAAAAGTGAACTCTTAGAATATAAATTACTTGAGCATGATGGGAACAAACTATACTGGAAAGTTATACATATTGTTTCTATTCTGTTTATGTCTATTGAAGTAATGAAATGAGAGAAACTAAAAATCATATGCATTTAACACCAATTAAAAATGTATCCTTGAAAACTAGAAATTAAATCAGGAATAGAGGAAAAAAGAATAAACCCTGTGGCACAGAGAAAAGATAAAACTAGTTTTCCAACTCTCTGAAAGAGGAGGTAAGTAATTTAAAAGGTTGCAATTTAGGACTATTATTTAAGCATTCCAGGTTCCATTTTAAAGCAAAATATAGCACAGCAACATTGTGTTATTTACCTCAAATTAAACTCAACATGTCTGAGAAATGAAAGTATTTTCTTTAAAGGAGATGCCCACCCTAAAGGTGGGGCTTCCTGTCTGCTATTAAGTCTTCATGCAGATTTTTCAGAGAAATGTGCCACTAGTCAATATACACTTTTACATATCATTGTATTGCTATATACACTTCTTTTTTTTTTTTTAAAGATTTTATTTTATTATTTAACAGAGAGAGAGAGAGACAGTGAGAGAGGGAACACAAGCAGGGGGAGTGGGAGAGGAAGAAGCAGGCTTCCCGCCAAGCAGGGAGCCTGATGTGGGGCTCGATCCCAGGAACCCGGGATCATGACCTGAGCCGAAGGCAGACGCTTAACGACTGAGCCACCCAGGCATCCCGCTATACACACTTCTTTCTGCCATGTTTCTGACTGCAGGTTAGTGAAAACAGCAAATAGGTAGAAGGGAATGGTTATACATACCACCACCTCTTCTAACTAGCTAGATAACCCTAAGTTAGTCATTTACCTTTGGTTAGGAGGGCACTCAGTTTTCTCCTGAAGCTGGATGAGATTATCTCTCAAGATTCCTCTTAAGGTTTTGTGACTAGTAATTAAAGTAGTTCTAAATGATTCACATACATCCACCCACGGAATACATGCTTATCATCCTTGTTACAAATCACATATAGAAAGCTTGCTCTAAATTATAAACATAGTATTTAATAGATTCAGTTAAAACAGTAACTGGTATATCAAGAAACTAAAATTCTTACGTATCAGAAAGCCAGATGAGAAACTTTTGACTTCTGGACATAGTGTGTGGTTCTTTTAGCCTGAGGCAAAATAAAAATTTGAATCATAAATTAGAAACACAGGAAGGTATCAGTGTGATAAAATGAGTCCAAAAACAAAGTTGCCTTGCACTTAGTATGTGCTCAAAAAATACTTGTAAAAAAAGCCAATTTGGGTTCTCTGGTTTTTTGTTTTGTTTTGGGTTTTTTTTTTAAGACTTTATTTATTTGTTTGACAGAGAGATAACGAGAGCAGGAACACAAGCAGGGGGAGTGGGAGAGGGAGAAGCAGCTTCCCGCTGAGCAGGGAGCCCGATGCAGGGCTCGATCCCAGGACCCTGGGATCATGACCTGAGCCGAAGACAGATGCTTACAGACACTTAACCGACTGAGCCACCCAGGTGCCCCAGGTTCTCTGTTTCTATTGATTTTGAGATGACTTTTTGCTACCACTACTAAAAGGTAAAAAAAATAATGAAAGTTATCTTTCCAGACCCAGGGTGCCTGGGGCTCATGTCTCTTCTTTTTTTTGGTGAAGCTTCTTTCTCTCACTTTGTCTGCTGTAACTTAGTATATAGTAGATTTAGTATATGTGCTGCTGAAGTGAGCACTAGTATATAGTGACCTTAAACATACAACCAAACTTTACTACAAATTAAAAGATATGGGGCAAAAATGTGACTAAAAAAACCCTAAAAGCATGTTTTTTCTTCCCCTTTCAATATTTGAAGACCTGGGCCCTGTTCTTTTTTTCCCAGTTTTTATTTAAATTCCAGTTAGTTAACACACAGTGTAATATTAGTTCCAGGTGTACGATATAGTGATTCAACAACTCCATACATCACCCGGTGATCATCACAACAGGTGCACTCCTTAATCCCCATCACCTGTTTAACCCATCCCCCACCCACCTCCCCTCTGGTAACCATCAGTTTGTTCTCAGTAGTTAAGAGTCTGTTTCTTGTTTTTCCTCTCTCTCTTTTCCTTTTGCTCATTTGTTTTGTTTCTTAAATTCCACATATGAGTGAAATCATATGGTATTTGTCTTGTTTTGACTGACTTATTTTAACATTATACTCTCTAGCTCCATCCATGTCATTGCAAAACACAAGATTTCATTTGTTTTTATGGCTCAGTAATATTCCATTGTGTTTATATATATAAATATATACAAACATACCATACACACACACACTTCTTTATCCATTCATCTATTGATGCACACTTAGGCTGTTTTCCATAACTTGGCCATTGTAAATAATCTGTTATAAACATCCAGGTGCCTATATCCCTTTGAATTAGTATTTTTGTATTCTTTGGGTAAATACCTAGTAGTATGATTGCTGGATTGTAGGATGGTTCTATTTTTACCTTTTTGAGGAAGCTCATTACTGTTTTCTGCAGTGGCTGCACCAGTTTGCATTCCCATCAACAGTGCAGGAGGATTCACCCATTTCTCCACATCCTCGCCAACACCTGTTGTTTCTTGAGCTTTTTATTTTAGCCATTCTGACAGGCATGAGGTAGTATCTTATCATACTTTTGATTTGCATTTCCCTGAGGAGGAATGATGTTGAGCATCTTTTTATGTGTGCTGGCCATCTGTATATCTTCTTTGGAAAAATGTCTATTCATGTCTTCTGCCCATTCTTATTCATTTTTGGGGTACTGAGTTTTATAAGTTCTTTATATATTTGGATACTAACTCTTTAACAGATCTGTCATTTGCAAATATCTTCTCTCATTCCGTGGTTTCCTTTTAGTTTTGCTGATTGTTTCCTTTTATTTTGATGTAGTCTCAATAGTTTTTGATTTTGTTTTCCTTGCTTCAGGAGACATACCTGGAAAGAAGTTGCTATGACTGATGTCAAAGAAGTTACTGCTTATGTTCTCTTCTACGATTTTTATGGTTTCAGTTCTCACATTTAGGTCTGTAATCCATTTTGAATTTATTCTTTGTGTATGGTGTAAAAAAGTGGTCCAATTTCATCCTTTTGCATGTTGCTGTCCAGTTTTCCCAATGCCATTTGTTGAAGAGACATTGGCTTTTTTTTTCCCCATTGGCTATTTTTTCCTGCTTGGTCAAAGATTAATTGACCATATAATTGTGGGTTCATTTCTGGATTTTCTATTCCGTTCCATTCATCTGTGTGTCTATTTTTGTGCTCGTATCGTACTGTTTTGATTACTACAGCTTTGTAATATAACTTGAAGTCCAGAATTGTGATGCCTCCAGCTGTGTTTTTCTTTTTCCAAGGTTGCTTTGGCTATTTTGGGTCTTTTGTGGTTCCATATAAATTTTAGGATTGTTCATTCTAGCTCTGTGAAAAATGCTGTTGGTATTTTGATAGGGATTGCATTAAATGTGTAGATTGCTTTGAGGAGTATAGACATTTTACCAATATCTGTTCTTTCAATCCATGAGCATGGAATGTCTTTCCATTTCTTTGTGTCATCTTCATTTTCTTTTCAGAGTACAGGTCTTTCACCTCTTTGGTTAGATTTATTCCTAGGTATCTTACGGTTTTTGGTACAATTGTAAATGAGAGTGATTCCTTAATTTCTCTTTCTGCTTCCTTATTGGTTTATAGAAATGCAACAGATTTCTGCACACTGATTTTGTATCCTGTGACTGCTGAATTCATGTATCAGTTCTAGCAGTTTTTTGGTGGAGTCTTTTGGGTTTTCTATATATAGTATCATGTCATCTGCAAATAGTGAAACTTTTACTTCTTCCTTGCCTGTCTGGATGCCTTTTATTTCCTTTTGTTGTCTGACTGCTGTGGCTAGAACTTCCAGTACCATGTTGAATAAAACTGGTGAGAGTGGACATCCCTGTCTTATTCCTGACTATAGAGGAAAAGCTCTGTTTTTCCCCATTGAGGATGATATTAGCTGTGGGTTTTTCTCGATGGCCTTTATTATGTTGAGGGTTTTTATTATGTATGGATGTTGTACTTTGTCTTTTCCCTATGCTTTTTTGCATCTATTGAGATGATCATATGGTTCTTATCCTTTCTTTTATTAATGTGATGATGTAGCACGTTGTTGGATTTGCAAATATGGAGCCTAGGCCCTGTTCTTTTTAATTATCTTTTCTATACTTGACCTTAGGACCTATGCTGAGTTTCTTCAATTTCCTCAGATGCCTGGAGCAGCACAGTTACCTGTGTCATTAACTTTGGGTTGTACACATAGCAAATCTCTGGTTAGCCTCTCTCTACTATGAACACTTCTCAGCTTCTAAGTTTAACAGCACGCAGTGATTTCCATTGCCCCTGGAGCCTTACTTCTTGTTTCCTTTCTAATTCATCCTGTCTATACTCTTGGAATAATTCTGAGTCTCCACACTTAAATTCCTTTTTTTTTCTTTCTCTCTGAATTCAGTTTTTATTAGAAGCTCTCTAAATAAAATCCTCTTTTCCTTAGCTGTAGCCCAGGTGGGAAGTACGGCTTGCAACTTCTGTAATCTCAGGGACTTAGTATCTCAAACACTAATTATCTCATTAAACAAATGATTATGTTGTCTTAGGAAGTACCCACTGTCAACCATAAAAAAAAAAAAAATTAAAACACACACAATATTCTAGCTTGTCTTAATCCACAATTACTTTTCAGAGAAAAGATTAATTCTATGAAGTTTGTTCATCTGTCTGTATTTCAGTAATACCTGCTTCTAAAAGAGCACATGGAGATAATCCAGAAAGGACAACAGTCCATGCCAAGCCAGAGGAAGCTTAAGTATTTCAGGAGTAAATGGTCAGGAATCATTTTAATCCAGCAAATGAAAATGGTTTTTTTGTAGGCAAGACGTGATTTCCATCCTGTCTGAGAAATAACTACAAAAACTGCCCATAAATATAATTGGGAATAGATAAAATAAACATGCTCATCATGAAGAAACAAATTGGAAAACAAGCATGAAACATAAATGCTGAATACAAGGGTACTGACCAAATTGTTTTTCTTACCAATATTTCCTAATGACTGCTGCACTAATGTTCAGTTTGATCTTTTAAAGTTCTGTTTGGGGATGAAAAAAGTTTCCATGCAGGTGAGATCACATTTAATTTAAATTTTTTAAAAAGTAATTTCTAGGCCCAACATGGGGCTTGAACTCACAACCCTGAGACTGAGTCGCATGCTCTTCTGACCGGGCCAGCCAGGTGCCCTGAGAATTTGGATTTTAATGGAATTTCAGCTGCATATTGCGATTGAGGTATAAATAAGTTAGGGAAGTTGGAGGGCAATTGCTATTACATGTTAGAATAAAAGAATTATTAAGCTTCAACAGTTAAGCTCAATTCTTTGTACCCGAATTCTGAGTACACAGGCACAGAAAGTCATTGTTACCTGAAATGGGTCCAGATGAAATACTTATAATCCTATGTTACTCATTTTAGAAAAATGTATCTTAATGATATCAAAAAGTATTATTAATACAGGTCAGTTAATCCAACATGTAAATAACTACAGCAATCTTTTTTTTTTTTTAAGATTTTATTTTTAAACCCCCAATGTGGGACTCAAACTTAAAACCCCGAGATCAAGAGTCACACACTCTACCGACTGAGCCAGCCAGGCGTCCCTATAAGCAATCTATTTTTTATCATTTATATTGATATTAATGAGCCTTGATCTTAGTCCCTCTATAATGATAACTGATAAAAACAGAGTCACTTACTTCAGTATGATAGAAGGCATTGGGATTTCAAAAAACTGTTCTCGAATGGGCACAAAGGGCAAGAGGCCAGTGAAGAAAAGGCCAAGAATGAGCAGAACACGTTGTAGACTGAAGAGTATAGGAATATCTGAATTCTAAAAGACACAAGCAATATTATGTTACTTTACAACTGCTCAAATGAAGAGGATTATTTCACATCCTCAAAATTTCCAAGACTGTATCTGGACATTCGTTAAAAGTACTCCCTGAATTATCAATATCCATCTCCAAACCCACCACCAGCCATTTAAAAATGGCTAGTCCTTGCCAAATGGGTCAGGATTTATTGTCGAGCCCTATACTGTTAATTGATGATACTTACTTAGGTATCTCTATTCCCTATTCTCTGGTTGCAACACCACTTCTGTCTGTTGGTGATAGTGCTTATCACTAGAGATTAAAAATACTGAACCTAATGGAATAAGGCAAAGAAATGAAGAAATGAAATATTCAGTAACCTTACTTTTTAAACAGTAACCTATTTAAAAAATATATAACTAAAGATCGATATATATTCATATATATCCATATACAGATATATAGGTGTTCCAATCTACAGATCTAGTTATGTATTAGTTAAGCAGGATATGATATTGATATGTATAGATAAAATATAAACACTGTTGCAAATATGTCATCTTTCAACTACATTATGCATCAAATATAAATAGGATTTTGTAAGCTAGTCGAAGAATCTAGCCACCATTTTAGATTTCTATTGCAAAATGTGTTCAAGATCCCAAAATGCTTAGAATGCAAGCTTCATATATATATATATATATGAACTCTTTTCATCTTGTAAAACTGAAATTCTATGCTCAGCAAATGGCCCCTCATATCCCCATCTCCCTAACCCCTCCTATATTTGTATTTAAAACAAACAAATTATGGTACAGTTGATTTTTTCCTTTTTTTATTTTAAAGATTTTATTTATTTATTTGAGAGAAAGACCACGAGAGCAAGAGAGATCATGGGCAGGAAGGAGGACAGAGGGAGAAGCAGACTCCCCACTGAGCAGGGAGCCCAATGCAGGACTCGATCCCAGGACCCTGGGATCATGACCTGAGCTGAAGGCAGATGCTCAACGGCTTGAGCCACCCAGGTGTCCTAAAGCTGATTTTTTTCTATACAAAAGTAATATATTGAAGAAGTTACACAGAAAAGTAATTTATTTTAAATATTACCTCTAAATTACCCACTTCTTTATTTAAAAAAAAAATAGAGTAAATAAGTTTGAGGATTTCTTTTGCCCCTATGTTCACATGACGCTTTGTAACATTTTAGGCTTATTTATATTCAGGTGTTTCAGCTGTAACACAATGTACAAGTCCCTGAAAAACTTGATTTCTGCAAATTCATGCACTAAGAGTAACAGAGCTAATGGGAAAAACAGGGTTCGGGCCGACCCTCAAAACTTACATAACTTCGGACCCAGAGAACTAAAAACAGTAACTGGTACTTCTGGAAAGCCATGCCAGGCTGCCTGGGGTGGGAGAGGGTGGGGTTTGGTATGCTGGCCCACCACTGACGCAACAGCTGGTGCCACTGGGTATCTTCTAAATTAGAACATCTGAAAATCTTGCCACGTACAACATGGATGGACTGAGGGTATTATGCTAATGAAATAAGTCAGACAGAGAAAGACAAATACCATATCATTTCCCTTATATGTGGAATCTAAAAAAACAAAATGATAAACAGAAAGCAGAAACAGACCCATAAATACAGAGAACAAACTGATGGTTGCTAGAGGGGAGGGGAGTGGAGGAATGGGTGAAGGGGAGTGAGAGATACAGGCTTCCAGTCAGGGAATGACTAGGTCATGGGGGTAAAAGGCACAGCATAGGGAACACAGTCAATGGTATTGTAATAGTGTTGTATGGTTAACAGCTGGTTGCTACACTTTTGGTGAGCACAGCCTAATGTATAGATTTGTGGAGTCACTAGTATCACATCATGTTTCAAATATACTTGAATAACATAAATAGAATTTATGGAATGGGACCCAGGCATTAGTTTTGTTTTGTTTTTTTTTTAAGACTTTCCAGGTGATTCCAACATACAGCTAGGCTTAAGAACCACTGCATTAAGAATGAATTAAAAGTCATTATGTGAGCCTAAGGGCCACATGTTTTCCCCTCCCCACTGTGTGCCCCATTTTTCTTTCTTTTTTTTGTTTTTTTAATTTAAATTCAATTAGTCAAGTTATTTTTATATTTTTAGTTTCTAGCATTTGGGAATTAAAGGGCTAATGTAAAATTCTTATAAATCGATAACAATTATATGGCATGTTCATAATATGAATAACAGATATGACTGAGACATTTTTACTATGATGTTTGAAAATTACTGCTGCAGGTTTTGGAGTTTTTAAATTCTAAAATGACAGAAAGCCAGAGGCTTCGAGAAAAGTATGTGAATCAAGGGAAAAGTTCTGTGATTCTGAGTCAGAAGTGGACTTCTTATTTTGAAACAACAGACTCACAAAAAGTTGTAAAAACACAGTCCCATGAACCCTTAACCTAGCTTTCCCAAATGGTAACATTTGATCTAACTGTAGTACAGTATCAAAATCAGGACTTGACACTGGTAGATCACTGGGGTTTTTGTTTTCTTTTCTCTTTCTTTCTTTTATTCCTTCCTTCTTCCTTCTTCCTTCCCTTTCCTTTCCTTTCTCCTCTCCCTTCCCCACTTCTCCCCTCCCCTCCCCTCTCCTCTCCTCTCCCCTCCTTTCTTTTTAACGCCTTACCGGCCTGGCATATCACCGCTAATTAGACTATAGATCTTACTCAGTTTTCACCACTTTTAAAATCTGCATTCAAAAAAAAAAAAATCTGCATTCATTTGTGCATTTGGTTTAGTGCAGTTTTTTTTTTGAGATTTTATTTACTTATTTGAAAGAGAGTAAGAGAGGGAGCACAGAGGGAGAGGCAAAGGAAGAAGCAGACTCCCTGCTGAGCAGGGAGCCCAATATGGGGATCAATCCCAGGACCCTGAGATCATGACCTGAGCCAATGGCAAATGCTTAACCAAATGAGTCACCCAGGCGCCCAGGTTTAGTGCAGTTTTAGCAGTGTATCAATTCATGTAACCACCACCACAAGTCAAGATACAGAATAGTTCCATCACAGTCAAGAACTCCCTCCCCCTACCTCTTTGTTGTATTTGCCCCCACTCTCTACCCCACCCCCAGTCTCTGTCCCCTGGCAGCCACTTATCTGTTCTTCGTGTGTACAGTTTTGAGAACGTTATATAAATGGAATCATACAGTATGTAATCTTTTTGTTTTGTTTTTGGTTTATTTAAAAATTTTTTTTAAATTCCAGTTAACATATACTGTTATATTAGTTTCAGGTGTACAATATAGAGATTCCAGTATGTAATCTTTTGAGGTTAAATTTTTTCACTAAGCAAAATGTCTTTGAGGATTAGGACAGTTCAGGTTGTTACAGGTGTCAGGAGTTCATTTCCTTTCATGGCTGAATAGTATTACATCATGTGGTTATATCAGTTTGTTCAGAGATCTACCCACTGAAGGGCATTCTGGTGGGAGTTTCCAGTATTTTGCTATAATAAATAAAGCTGCTATAAACATTCATATACAGGTTTTTATGTGCATAAGTTTTCATTTTTCTGAGATAAATGCCCAAGAGTGAGACTACTGGTTAATATGGTAAGTGTATGTTTAGCTTGGTAAGAAATCTACCCAACAAATGAAGAAAGTGGCTGTGCTATTTTACTTTTCCACCAGCAAGCTGGAGAGATCCAGCTTCTCCTCATCTTCTCCAGCATTTGCTGTTATCACTATTTTTTATTTTTTAAAAAACATTTGAATAATGTAAAACAACCAGCAGGCCATGAGGCCTCCCGTACAGTCACTTTTAATGACATGTGAAAATACCCTTAGACAATGATTAGTTATGGAAAAGTCTTAGCACTAAATTCTTAGCATCTGAAGCCATTTATCCCAATGATCACTGTCTTCTCCTTGTGTACACAAGCTACCTTGGAATCTCAGAGAGCCTGTGGCACATAAATAAAACTTACTTGCCTTAATGAAGGCTTCAATGGTACTTTTAATTATAATGGTGCCAATTCTGGATCTATGTTTTTGCCTTCTTTGCTAGGAAGAAAGGCCTTCCCAAAAGAAATCTTTGTATTTTGAATTGCTATTTGTGTCACAGTATTTCTTCTGCACTATCACTTGTATTCTGAGAGAGAGTCTTTAATGCTTAAGGTTTTTTTTTTTAGCATTTTGAATTTCATATTCTCCTAGTTATACTTGCTATAGTATATAAGTATATAAATTATAATAGCTATAGTATATAGCTAAACTTGCTTATAGAGGCTTAGCATACCATGTCTAAATATATCCAACTAACTTTTTATAGATATATTTTCTTCAAACAGAAAAATTTCGGTGGGTAGATGCCCCTACTTTTATATACCACCTGGTAACTATGATCTTGGCTTAATTTGATTAATTCTGTTTGGGAGGTAGGGAACAGAGAAGCTTGAGCTATAGAGTTGAAGGACTAAAATCCTTTCTTCAATTTAAAATTACACAAAAATTTCAATAACCTAACAAAAAACAGACATTATAAGACAGGAATCATATCTTGTTTCATAATGTACATAATAAAATGTTGGCAAACAATTAATATTATTAGCATATGAAAATAAGAATTCTGTGAGCCAGCCCACGTACATTATTTCTATTAAATCCATTACCTCTATTAGTAAACTTCTGGTTAGGGGCTTCCACCCAGTACTGTCTGTCTTTGTATCAAGGCTTTGAAATAAGATACTTTTAAAAATTATTAGTGTGATAACATTTATAGATACACAACAACAGCAAGAAAGATCATTCCGTATCATGTTTGAAGCTTACCTCTCTGTAGCACTTTTCTACAATTTCATAACTGGCGTTACCCCATACCGTTATGTGTTCTCGTCTGTACTGCTTTACCAGCTCTGAAACCTACGTGTGAAAATGCAAAAGTTCATGCATGCGCCTACTGGTAAATCCGCTCACATTACTTCACTTAAAAAATGGATTACAATTGGGGCACCTGGGTGGCTCAGTCAGTTAAGCGTCTGCCTTCAGCTCAGGTCATGATCCCAGGGTCTTGGAATTGAGTTCCGTATCGGGCTCCTTGCTCAGGGGGGAGCCTGCTTCTCTCTCTGCCCCTCCCCTACACGTTACCCCCACCCCAATAAATAAATAAATAATCTTTAAAAAAATTGATTACAATTGACTTTCTGCCAGTGAATAATATAAACTCTGGGAAGAACCAATATGTAAATTCAGATTATTTTATAAAATATAAGCAATTACTTACATTTTACCATTCTATGATTTATCTAATAGAAGGCAACTATTTAGTCATTTGATATAAACTAACTACAAAAGAAGCAAGTAAATTTGAAGAAGTTAATTATATCGATGCCAGAACAATTGGTTCACAGGAGCTCACTTTTATCCATGACTGGGACAGGACAGCTTGCTCTGGAAATAGGCCTTCCTACAGTAAAGTGATCTCTTCTACCAGGGCATTATTTAAAACAATACTGATCCCTAGAGTGTCATATTTCCTTGAATATTATCAATCTATGAAGTCACCTACTGTAGCCTTATTCAGTTTGTGAAATCCGATACAACATACCCAGAAGAGGGATTGGCTCACGTACCTTCTTTATCAGCACATTGTTGTTGACCTTGATATCGATGTTAATGGGAGTGTTAGGAAAAGCCTCAAAAACTTCCTTTAGTAATGGAATTCGGTTATCTTTTCCTTCACATTGGCATGCTGAGAAAGCAAGATTTTTAAAGGTATTTTTAAAAGATGACTTTCACTTTTTTGAGGATTGGGAGAAAAAAAGATAAAGTATTGTTTTCACAATAGTATGTATTCATAGAGGACATTTACAAAATGATGAAAAGTAAAGAAAAGGAGAATCATCTAAAATCCAACAATTTAGATATAACCATTGTGACCATTTAGTATACTTTCTCTAGTCTTTTTTTCCTATGCATAATTTAATAGTTATAATATAGTGTACCTATAGATCTTAACCTGATCTTTTTACATAAGTAAAAAATAAATATTATATATTAATACACTTAGAATTTTGAATTATGATTTAAAAATATTTTCATTAAACTTTTTGAGATAACTATAGATTCATTTGGAGTTATAAGAAAAATATACAGAGATTTATGCACCTTTTACCCAGATTCCCCGATAACCTCTTTTAAAACTACAGTACAATATCATAACCATGACATTGATATTATTATAATCCACCAATCTTATTCTATAATTATTATTTTAAATGGTTTTAAAATGCTCCATTGAGTAGCTATGCAACAATTTAATTATTTTAATTTAACCATTCCCCCAGAAAGGTAAGAGTTTACCATTCCAAAATATGCCACTTTGGCATAAGGATTATTTTTTTTTAAAGATTATTTATTTGAGAGAGAGAGAATGAGAGAGAGAGAGAGTACATGAGAGGGGGGAGGGTCAGAGGGAGAAGTAGGCTCCTTTGCTGAGCAGGGAACCCGATGCGGGACTTAATCCCGGGACTCCAGGATCATGACCTGAGCCGAAGGCAGTCACTTAGCCAACTGAGCCACCCAAGCGCCCATAAGGATTATTTTTAACCGAAGGCAACTGAAATGAAGCAGATACAAAAAAAGCACTCTGTCCTTTCCCATTTGCCTAGGAACAAGACTTAAATTTGTACAAAACATAAATCACCAACAACTTTAGACCCTTATCAGCACCACAGAATTCTGCATAACAAACTATTGACTAGCCTTTATCTTCCATTATTCACCCATATATTTACCTTCCCATGATTAGCTACCCTAGAAACTCAAAATCCTTATTTGTCTTGTCAATTCTCTGAAAATGTATTGGATTTTTTTGTTAAGATGCTATATAAACTCAAGTTCTAGCCAGCCTTTAAGTTACTCAACCCTGAGTTTCTCCCATGATACACATATTAATAAATTTCTTTGTTTTTCTCTTGTTAATCTCTCTTTTGTTATAAATCCTTGCTGAGAACCTAGAGGGTAGAAGGAAAAAGAAAATCCCCTATACTCTACCAGTGGATACGGAGGTTGTTTGGAAAGTTTTACTATGATATCACCACTGAAATTTTCAGAGATTGAGAATATATATATGTTCAGGCAAGGGAAATAAATGCTAATTCAGGAATGTGTTAAAGAATTGTATCAGTGCAGCTACTCAACGAAAGCTGAGTCACAAAAAAACTACCCCCTGCTTGTTTTTTTGTTTTTTTTTTTAAGATTTTATTTATTTGACAGAGACAGAGAGACAGCGAGAGAGGGAACACAAGCAGGGGGAGTGGGAGAGGGAGAAGCAGGCTTCCCGCCGAGCAGGGAGCCCGATGCAGGACTCGATCCCAGCACCCTGGGATCATGACCCGAGCTGAAGGCAGACGCTTAATGACTGAGCCACCCAGGCACCCCTCCCCCCTGCTTGTGTCCCCTCTCTCGCTGTGCCTCTCTCTGTCAAATAAATAAATAAAATCTTTAAAGGAAAAAGAAAAGGCAGCATATAAATGAAAAAAAAAAAAAAGGAAAAATGTGTTACTGTTTTGTCTGTTATGTATTCTATTCCTATTGCCTTTTTACTACTCCTTGTAATGATGGGGCTCTGGATCATTTTGACCAGACTCTCAATCATTTGGCTCTGTCTCCCTGGCCACAAAGAGAGCACATGGACCTTAAGCATAACACTATAACATGAGGAGAGGTCTCCTGAAATCCTCAGCTGAATGCATCATATATTTTTGATGTTGGCAGAGTCTATCTTTATGTGTAGAAGGTGTGCCTGAAAACAAAGCTAACATAGATGAAACCAGACCAAGAAACAGAGATAGAGACTAATTATTAGTTAAGCAACTGAAATTAGTCACGTCTGAAGGCATAGAACCTCTAGGCTTTTTAGTTAGGAGAACCAAATTTTTTTTTAAGAACCAAATTCTTAAAAAAAATTTCTTTTAAACTATCCTGACATGGATTTCTAGTACTTATAATTGAGTTTTGACTTACTATACACTACCTAATTGAACTGTAAAAATTATGTTAACATACAAAAATTTAGCTTGTTTTACCTACCCAGCACCCTTTCTTCCCTTGGAAAACTGCATCTCCCTTATGCCACACTGTTCTGATTGGTCTCTCAAAAACAGGACCTACGCCCCCTTTATTCTCATGGGCATGCATATGACCTAGGTCTAATCTATTACAATAGCCTATTTTTTTGTCCACAGTGACTATCTCAAGGATGGACACATGACCCATGCTGGGCCAATCAGTGTCTTTCTCTAGAACTTTCCCTTGAAGCTCAAAGGAAGATTGCTTTTTTACCCTTGGGTCAATGTGTGGGCAGGATATAAATGAGTTGTCAGTGATCATGTTCCCTACCACAAGGACAAACTCTATTTACATTGGAAGAAGGTAAGATCCAAGAGAAGCAGAACCACAGAATGACTCAAAAAGAGTCCCCTTTATGCCCTTGGATTCAATAATGTTTAACATCAGATCCACCATTATTATAGACAGTTAATGATAAACTAAATCTGTTGTTTCTTTTTCCCTTAAGCTAGTGTAAACTCGTTTCTGTTAACAATCTAAAAAGTCTGAACATGATGGTCTAGTCCTGCACTGTTTAAGATGGTAGCCACTAGCCACAGAGGGCTATTTAAATTAAAATTAAATAAAACTAAAAATTCAGTCCCTGAGATGGACTAGCCACATTTTAAGTGCTCAACAGTCACATGTGGTTATTGGCTATTATAACTGACACTGCAAATACAGAACACCTCTATCACTACACTCCATTTAAACAGTGCTGCTATTTTAGTTAAGTAAAAATTTTGTTAGCTTGTTAAGTGTGGAGAAATTAATTTCGCAGTCAAAAGAATTGCCATGGGCAATAGCTATCCATATCCAGGTAAGATGTTTGCAAGGATTAACTTAGCGGGCGCCTGGGTGGCTCAGTTAGTTAAGCGGCTACCTTCGGCTCAGGTCATGATCTCCGGGTCCTGGGATCGAGCCCCGCCTTGGGCTGCTCAGCAGAGAGTCTGCTTATCCCTCTCCCTCTGTTATCTCTCTAGTTGTCTCTCTCTCTCTCTCAAATAAATAAATAAATAAATAAACAAACTTTGAAGAAAAAAAAGGATCAACGTAGAAAAAAGTCAAACAGATAACACTAACTTTGGAATGTTATACAATAAGAATAATATTACATCTAATAGTCGGAGAAACAAGGAAATTAAAGTTATGTTAATAACAAAGAAAAAAACGCATGCTAAAGTAATGTGAAGATATTTACATTAATGCCTCAGCCAGCATAGAATGTTGAAAATGAGTTGGGGAAAGAAATTTGTCGCCAGTATTGTTCTGGGCAGAAGATAACCACTGGGAAATACTACAAAAAGAGAGAGGAAAACAAGAGTGATAGGCAAGGAATATGCCTTAAGATGTGCTGGGCGATGGAATGAGTGAAGTGGCCTCTATAAACATGCTAGAACTTGAAAACTGACCATTCTGATCAACTCTAGATTATCCAAATTATGTATTTTTCATTAAAAAAAGGCTATTTTCAAGTAAGCAGGATAGATAATAACAAACCCTTTGGGTAACACATTTTTATATTCTTTCTTTGTATTTATTTTTTAATGTAGCCTGTGGCACATCACAGCACCTTAAAAAAAAATTACTTCTTCAGTAAAATTGTGAACCACAAAGAAAGCCAGAGGCCTAAAATTTGTATTCCTCTGAGAGCTAGCAGTCTCTCTCTCTCTCCAGTATTTAAAGAAAAGTAAGCAACAGTTCTGAGCAGGGGAATAGGATTAAAAAAAAAAAGGAACAACTATCTGCCTAATCTGAATCAAGTTTTTACAGTATATATATTAGCCTATTTCAAATGTAGTAAACTTCACATTTGAGGCAGAGTATTAAGTTAATTGTGATAAACTGAATGCAATATGAACAAAAATTAATTCTTTTTATAGGTGTCTAAAAAGTGAGACATGGCAGTGCTATTAATAAGGCATTTGAAGAGAATCTAGGGGGACCTGGTTGGCTCAGTCAGTAAAGCATGTGACTCTTGATCTCAGGATCATGAGTTCAAGCCCCATGTTGGGCAAGGAGCCTACTTAATCAAAGAAAAGAGTGAGAGACTCTTCAGATGGAGAGGCAGCATGGTGCGGCTGAACACTGGGCTGGTTAGAAAGAGACCTAGTTTCAAGTCCTAGATCTGTGATTTATTTGTTGTATGACCTTAAGTTAATCTACATCTTTAAGCCTCAGTTTCCTTATCTAAAACAGAAAGAGACAGAATTATATGGTCTCAAAGGTCACTGCATATTCAAAAGTTTTATGACTTTATTTTTTTAAAGATTTTTTATTTATTTATTGAGAGAGAGAGAGAATGGTAGAGAGAGAGCATGAGAGGGAAGAAGGTCAGAGGGAGAGGCAGACTCCCCGCCGAGCAGGGAGCCCGATGCGGGACTCGATCCCGGGACTCCAGGATCATGACCTGAGCCGAAGGCAGTCGCTCAACCAACTGAGCCACCCAGGCACCCAAAAGTTTTATGACTTTATGAAAAAAGGTATATTAAATAAAAACTTAAAGAAAGAAAGGAAAGTATAAAACCTGAAAAAAAAATTAAAACATTTTTTCCTCAAAGGATCTTTTAACCTTTGTGAAGCTTTGGCTTTGCTCTACAAGGGAAAAAATTAAACAAACCAAAACCAAACCCCCCCAAAACAAACAAAAAACTTCACTTATGAAATCTTTTTAACCTTCACAAATCCATAAGTGACACAAATATAATAGCTTTGGCAAGTATAACCCTGTTAATCACAAGAATGAAAAAAATGTTTCTGCAAACCAACACAGCTTAATGATACTCACCTGGAAAGTAAAATCAAACAATTTTCAGATCTAAACATCCTTTAGAATAGCTAATTTAAACAATTTTCTGATTCTTATTTGGCTTTCTTAAATTTTCCAATCAAGGAGAAATTATACTGACCAATTTTTAATCTAGTTCAGAGAGCAGTTACATTTCTTTAATCCTTGACATTTAACCAGGATTTTAACTATATGCAAACCATACCACACCAAGGACCACAACATGTAGCATCTTGTAGTTTTACTGAGTTACATTTGAATCATTCAAAAATGAGGCTGAATTGTGATCGTGTGGGACCCTGTACCTGCTCAGCAAACTGTATCTCTAGCTGTGTGTTCCATTCTAACAAATCCAACAGCCAAGGAGCATGCTCCTTTGTGAGAAATATTCCCTCACAAGAGAGAAAACAGCTATGCTGATGATTAAAAAGTGATGGTGAGGGCGCCTGGGCGGCTCAGTCGTTAATCATCTGCCTTCGGCTGAGGTCATGATCCCAGGGTCCTGGGATCGATTGAGCCCCGCATTGGGCTCCCTGCTCAGCGGGAAGCCTGCTTCTCCCTCTCCCACTCCCCCTGCTTGTGTTCCTGCTCTCGCTGTCTCTCTCTCTGTCAAATAAATGGATAAAATCTTAAAAAAAAATTTTTTTAAATAAATAAATAAAACACTGAAGTTTAAAAAAAAATAAAAAAAATAAAAAGTGATGGTGACCAGGAAATGGGTGGTTAATCCAAGTAATAGAATTCTCTCTAATAATTTAAGATAGGGAGCAGTGAAAAGACATAAAATCAAATGGTATACAATCAGTAAGGATCCGAAAGGAGGTCTTTCCAATGTCTTTTCATTTTTTTTTTTTTTTACTTATGATGGATTATTACTACAAGTTATAGTAATCTTCTAGAATTTGAAGCTTCAGAAATGCAAAGTAGCCCTAATAATATCTGGGTTTCTTGTAATTAGTATTCAGGCTTAAATTAACTGTACATAAATTTAAATAGAATGAGCCAATTAAATCTTTAGCCTTCATCTCAGGGTCAAGATTTCAGATTTGTAGGTCTGAGACAATAAGTATTGAGGGCAGTACCTTTGGCCGGAGCTTATTATCAGAAGAAAACACACATGTATATCAATTCTCAGTGTAAATGAATACACTTTAATGTCAATATGTAAGCTGCAAATGGGAAATATTACCTCTTTGAAATGTGACATCCAGTTTGCCAAGGTAAGGTGGGAGTTCCTTTAAAAGATATGATTGAAAAACAGTTAACTCTCAAAAATTTTGAAGTATTTTAGTGTCTTACAGTAAGACAAAGATTTGCTTCTTCAAAAAAATAAAATAAAAACATTACCTATGTTTACATAAGGCACGCTTTAGCCAAACATCCCAAACAGCAAATTAAACATATAACTACTTACTTTCACAATTTAGAAGAAATCTGTACTATTTAATATGGACCTTTTCAAATAATAAATATATAAATATCTCAGTAGACAAGTGTCAAGATAGACAATTTTAAAAAATGACTAAATACAGTAAAATCTTTAGACTCACAAATAATCAAATAAATGCTAATTAAAATTTAAATTTAGGAAATTTTTGTTATTATAATACCCAATAATGGTAAGGGTACAGCAAAATGGGAATTCCTCTAACACCACATTTTTGCACTTTTTAAGAAATTTTTACTTCATTTTTAAGTAATCTCTGAGACCAATGTGTGGCTTGAACTCACAACCCTGAGATCAAGAGTTGCATGCTCTAACAACTGAGCCAGTCAGGTGCCCCAGATTTTGTAACTCTTAAACACTTTTAGAAAGCAGGTTGGCAATAATGACTTTCAATATATATTAAGCCACTAAAATATTCCTAATCTTTTACCCAGTAATTTCCCTGCTGGGAGTTTATTTAGGGAAATAATTTTAAAAACAGAGATAACTTGTGCTTGCTTTGGCAGCACATATACTAACAATAGAGATAACTTTTATTTTTATATTGATATTTTCAATAAATATAAATATATTTATATACATGCCTTCATAAATATATATCTTTGAAAAACTCTATATAAGCATATAAATATAGAGAAAGCTTTATCTTTATGCATGAAGATGTTCAGTGCAGTGTTATCTCTAATGGTGAAAACTTAGAACTAATTCAAATGCCCAACAACAGAGGAGGAATGGTTAAAAATAACTCTATATCCACTCAATGGAATAACTGCAGTCACTTGAAATGTTTATGAAAAATAAGAATGGGATCTGAAAGGGCTAAATAAGACAAAATTCCAAATATATAACATTATGGAAAAGGTAAAACTATGGAGACAATAAAAAGATCAGTGGTTGCCAGGGGGTGGGGGGGCAGGAAGGATGAACAGGCAGAACACTGAGCATTTTTAGGGCAATGAAACTATTATGTACGACACTATAATAGTTGATACATCATTATATGTTAAAACCGACATGTCATCCTATGTTTAAAACCTATAGAATGTACACCATTAAGAATAAACCCTAGGGGCGCCTGGGTGGCTCAGTCGGTTAAGCGGCTGCCTTTGGCTCAGGTCGTGATCCCAGGGTCCTGGGATCGAGCCCCACATCAGGCTCCCTGCTCAGTGGAGAGCCTGCTTCTCCCTCTACCTCTGTCTGCCTCTCTGTCTACTTGTGCTCTCTATCTCTGTTAAATAAATAAATTAATTAAAAAAAAAAAAAGAATGAACCCTAATGTTAACTATAGATTTTGGGATGATAATGTGTCACTGTAGGTTCATAGACTGTACCAAATGTACCACTCTGGTACAGGATGTTGATGGGGGAGGGGGAGGCTGTACATGTAGTGTCAGAAGCTATTCTGTACTTTCTGCTCAATTTTGCTGTGAACCGTAACTGCTCTAAAAACTAAAGTCTATTTAAAAAAAAAAAAAGAAAAAGCAGGGGTGCCTGGGTGGCTCAGTTGGTTAAGCGTCTGATTCCTGGTTTCAGCTCAGGTCATGATCTCAGGGTCCTGGGATCAAGCCGCATGTCGGGCTCTACAGGGAGTCTGCTTGAGGATTCACTCTCTCCCTCTCCCCCTGCTTTCACTCTCTCTCACTCTCGCTCTCTAAAATAAATAAATCTTTTTTTAAAAAAGCATGGAAAAATGTGTATCATGCCATAATGTTAAAGTGTTCAAAAACACAATCTATAGGGGTGCCTGGGTGGCTCAGTCATTAAACGTCTGCCTTTGGCTCAGGTCATGATCCTGGGATCCTGGGATCGAGCCCCGCATCGGGCTCCCTGCTTGGCGGGAAGCCTGCTTCTCCCTCTCCCACTCCCCCTGCTTGTGTTCCCTCTCTTGCTGTCTCTCTCTCTGTCAAAAAATAAATAAAATCTTAAAAAAAAAAAAAAACCAACAACACAATATATATAATATACAGTAGGATCACAACCAGGCAAAAAACATACAGGGTACACATACAGATAGTATCCTGTTAATGTAAGTTTTATTTAGGTGGTAAAATAAAGCATTATTTTCCATCCATTTATCAGTCTTTACTATAATGGCAAGTAAACTACTAAAATCGGATTTCCCATACTTGAAGACTAAAACTAATTCATATATTTAATCTGAATCAAATAAATTGTAGAATACTTCAAGCAATTTCATGTACAATAGTTTTACATTTGAGGACTTTGGTAATCTTGTTAAAATACTTATAAAAATAAGTCTCCAAAGATGTATCCACAGATTTCTGTAGTGAGTATAAATCCTCACTGGAAGTTAGAATAGTTTTTATAATTTCCTTTGGCATTCATTTTTTAATCACTATCATTTATTTTTTACTATTTATTGGAGCACTATCTGGCATTCATTGTTTTTAAAAACCCTACAGGCCCTAATGTCTACTAGATATTAGTTTATCATGCATTTTTACTTACACAGTACTTGAGATCAGAGATGTTTACATTGACCCCAGTTGATCTCTTTAAATTCTCATCATGGGACACTACAACTTGCTCATCTTTTGTAATATGGCAGTCCAATTCCAGCATATCAGTTCCAATTGTAACTGCACTGAAGAAATGCAAAGAAGAATAATGACATTCTGAAAGTTAAGTAAACTTCATTTACATTATATGCATCAGATGTAAAAATTAGGAGTTACAAATCAAATAGCAAAACATCTCATAACACTAAAATTTCTCTACACTGTCATCTATTATGATTTATTGGTGTCATATTCTAAAGTAAACACAGAATAAGAGAATCATGTTGCCCCTTTCCATAACCAGCTATCCATATTGCTGTCAACCTAACATAATGGAAAGAATACCAGATCAGAAGTTAAAAAGGTCTGGATGCCAGTTCCTGCTTTGCTATGAACTTGCTGTATAACTATGGGCAAGTAAACGCCTTTCTCTAGCCCTACATTTTCACATTTATAAAATGATGGGATTAAAGAACAAGAAAACGGTGCCAGCCCTTGTTACCTTAATTGAACATAGGATTAGAAAATTCCAGCCAGAAAAAAATAAATTAAAAAAAATAAAAAGAAATTCCAGCCAGAAAAATTAAGTAAGGAAAAAAGGGGGTTGGGCATCCAAATTGGAAAGGAAGAAGTAAAATTATCTGTTCGCAGATGACATGGTCTTGTATGTAGAAATCTTAAAGACTCTACACACAAATAAAACTGCCAGAACTAATAAACTCACTAAAGTTGCAGAATACAAAAATCAACACACAGGGGCACCTGGGTGGCTCAGTTAGCTGGGTGTCTGCCTTTGGCTCATGTCATGATCTTGATGTCCTGGGATCGAGCCCTGTGTCGGGCTCCCTGCTAACGGGGTGTCTGCTTCTCCCTCTCTCTCTGCCCCTCACCCCATCCCCAACTTGTGCTCTCTTTCTCAAATAAATAAATAAAATCTTTTAAAAAAATCAACACACAAAAATCAGTTAATTTCTTTTTTTGTTTTTAAAGATTTTATTTATTTATTCATGGGAGATGGAGAGAGAGAGGGAGAGAGAGAGAGAAGCAGAGGGAGAAGCAGGCTCCCAAGGAGCAGGGAGCCCGATGCAGGACTCGATCCCAGGACTCTGGGATCATGACCTGAGCCGAAGGCAGACGCTTAACCATCCGAGCCACCCAGGCACCCAAATCAGTTACATTTCTATACATTAAAGTGAATGATGTGAAAAGGAAATCATAAAACAATCCATTTATAATAGCATCAAAAAGAATTAAAAAATGGGCGCTTGCATAGCTCAGTCAGTTAAGTGTCCGACTCTTGATTTCGGCTCAGGACATGATCTTAGGGTCATAAGATCGAGCCCCACATCAGGCTCTGTGCTGGGCATGGAGCCTGCTTAAGATTCTCTCTTTTCCTCTCCCTCTCCCCCTCCCCCCCAAACAAACAAACAAACAAAAACTTAGGAATTAACTTAACCAAGGAAGTAAGAAACTTGTACAATGAAAACTGTAAAACATTGCTGAAAGAAATTAAAGGAGATATACATAAATGGAAAGACATCCCATGTTCATGGATTAGAACACTTAATATTATTAAGACCTAAGGATCTACACATTCAATGCAATTCTTATCAAAATCCCAATGATTTTGCAAAACGTTTTTGTGCAAAAATAGAAAATTCCATCCTAAAATGCCTGAGGGGCACTTGGCTGGCTCAGTTGGAAGAGCATGTGACTCTTGAATTTGGCGTTGTGAGTTTGAGCCCTGTTACTAAAAGAAAAAAGTTTAAATTTCATATGAAATCTCAAAGAAACCCAAAGAGTAAAAACAATCCTGAAAAAGAAGAACAGTGGTGACTGGGTGGGTCAGTTGGTTGAGCATCTGCCTTCGGCTCAGGTCATGATCCCAGGGTCCTGAGTTTGAGCCTGCATCTTGCTCCAGCAGGGAGCCTGCTTCTCCCTCTGCCTGCTGCTTCCCCTGCTTGTGCTCTCTCTCTCTCTGTCAAATAAATAAATAAATAAATAAAATCTTAAAAAGAAAAAAAGAAAGAAGAACAAAGTTGGAAGACTCACATTTCCTGATTTCAATACTTACTACAAAGCTACAGTAATCAAAGCAATATGGTGCTGGCATAAAGACAGACATATAAATCCATGAAGTAGAATACAGAGTCCAGAAATAAACCCTCATATATTGTCAAATGATTTTCAGCCATTCAGTGGGGAAAGGGCAGTCTTTTCAACAAATGGTGCTGCAAAAACTGGATATCCACATGTAGAAGAATGAAGTTGGATCCTTACCTAACACCATATCAAAAACTAAACTCAAATTGATCAAAGACCTAACCATAACACCTAAAATGAAAAAACTCTTAGAAGACAACATACGGGAAAAGCTTCACCACACTGGATTTGGCAATGATTTCTTGGCTATGACATCAAAGCACAGGCAACAAAAGAAAAAAAAGACAAATTGTACTTCATCGAAATTAAAAACTTTGCGCATCAAGGGATGCTATCAACAAAGTAAAAAGGTAGCCCACATAAACCGTAAGAGACTCAACCATAGGAAACAAACTGAGGGTTGCTGGAGGGGAGTGGAATGGGGGGATAGGGTAACTGGGTGATGGACATTAAGGATAGCACGTGATGTAATGGACACTGGGTATTATGTAAGTGAGGAATCACTGAACTCTATCTTTGAAGCTAATAGTACATTATATGTTAATTAATTAAATTTAAAGTTTTTTAAAAAGTGAAAAAAAAATAGCCTACAGAATGGGAGAAAATACATGCAAATCATCTATGTGATAAAGGATTAATATCCACAGTATATAAAGAACTCCTAAAACTCAACAACACAATAACCTGATTCAAAAATGAGGAAAGGACTTGAACAGATGTTTCTCCAAAGAAGAAATGCCAATAAGCACATAGAGAGATCACTAATCATTAGGGCAATCCAGTCAAAACCACAATCAGAGGGGTGGCTGGCTGGCTCAGCTGGAAGTGTGCAACTCTTGATCTCAGGGTTGTAAGTTTGAGTCCCACATGGGGTGTAGAGATTACTTAAAATAAATAAATAAATAAACTTAAAAAAAAAACCCACAATAAGACTATTTCACACCCATTTGGGTGGCTATTACAAAAAAAAAAAAAAGGAAGAAAAGAGAAAAAGAAAAAAGTATTGGCCAGGATGTGGAGATATTGGAACCCTTGTATATTGTTGGTGGGAATATAAAATGGCAGTTCCTCAAGAAAATTAAACATAGATTTACCATATGATCCAGCAATTCCACTTCTAGGTACACACAGAAAAGATTTGAAAGAAGGGACTTAAATATTTACACAACCATGTTCATAGAAAAATTATTCATAATAGCCAAAAGTAGAAGCAACTTGTCTATCAACTAATGAATAGAAAACAAAATGTGGTTACAAAGAAGTATTATTCAGCCTTAAAAAGGAAGGAAATTCTGGGGAGCCTGGCTGGCTCAGTTGGTAGAGTATGTGACTCTTGATCTCGGGGTTGTAAGTTCAAGGCCCATGTTGGGTGGAAAGATTACTTAAAAATAAAAAAATCTTGGGATGCCTGGGTGGCTTAGTCGGTTAAGCATCTGCCTTCAGCTCAGGTCAGGATCCCAGGGTCCTGGGTTGAGCCCCGCATCAGGTTCTTTGCTCAGTGGGGAGCCTGCTTCTCCCTCTCCCTCTGCCTGCCACTTCCCCTGCTTGTGCTCTGTCTCTCAAATAAATAAAATCTTAATAAATAAATAAATAATTTTAAAAAAATCTTAAAAAAAAAAAGGAAGGGAATTTTGATATATGCCACAACATGAGTGAGTGGAATCTTTAAGACATTATGCTAAGTTAAGGAAGCCAAAAACAAAAATACAAATATTTAATGATTCCACTTATATAAAGCTACCTAAAATAGTCAAGTTAATAGAAAGTGGAATGGTGGTCACCAGGGCCTGGGGGGAAAGGGGTTAGTGAATTATTATTGGATGGGTCCAGAGTTTTGGTATAGAAAGATGAAAAAGTTCTGGAGATGAATAGTGGTGATGGTTGCATAACAACATGAATGTATTTAATAACACGGAACTGTACACTTAAAAACAGTTAAAATGGTAAGTTTTATGTCATGTATATTGTACCATGATAAAATAAAAATTTTTTAATTAAAAAAAAGAACAAAAATTGAAAGGATTACATCAGACAATCGCTAAGGTTCCTTTCACATTCAAGATCCTATGACTTTTACAAAAGGGAATACCACAGTGGTTAGGAGTACAAGCACTGCCCCTAAAAAAGGGTAAAGATGTGAGGTGATGGATGTGTTAATTAACTTGACGGTGAGAATCCTTTCACAATGTATACACATATCAAATCATCACATTGTATACTTGAAATATAATTTGTCAATTATACCTCAATAAAGTTGGGGGATAAAGACCATAGACACTGGCTCTGCCACTTACTTGGGCAAGTTATTTAGCTTCTCTATGCTTCAGTTTCCTTACTTGCAAAACAGTGAGGGTAATATTAGCTCTCTATACCTCCTCCCCACCTTACACCTTACACTCCAAACAGCCCCACACTTTCAATACTCTTGCCTGAAATGTCTTTTGCAAAAACAAAAAACAAAACAAAACAAAAACACAACCAATATACAATAAAATAATAGATGTAAAATTGAACAGGCACTTCACGGATGAGGATTTCCAAATGGCCCATAAGTGTATGAATAGATGTTCAACATCAAAGTTCAACAGGGAAATGTAAATCAAAACCACAATGAAATAGCACTATATATCCACCACAATGGCTACAATTAAAAGGGCTGACAACAAATTAGCAAGATAGTGGAGGATTGGAACTCTATATTGCTGGTGTGAGGGTCAGTTGGTACAATCAATCTGGAAGGTATAAATGTAGACCTACCCTATGATCCTGCAATTTCACTTCTGCTTAAGTATATATCCGAAAGGGATGAATGTATTTGGCTATTAAAAAACAGATAACAGGGGCGCCTGGGTGGCTCAGTTGGTTAAGCATCTGCCTTGGGCTCAGGTCATGATCCCCGGGTCCTGGGATCAAGCCTTGCTTCAGGCTCCCTGCTCAGCAGGGAGTCTGCTTCTCCCTCTCTCTCTGCCTCTCTCCCTCCCTCTCTCTCTCTGTCTCTCATTTTCTTTCTCTCAAATAAATATATCTTTAAAAAACAGGTAACATTATTTCACACATCATGGATGAATTGTACAGGTATAAACTGAAGAAAGAAAAGCCAGAGACAAAAGTGTAAATACTGTATGATTACATTTATGTTATTGGGAACAAGCAAAATCAATTTATCATAATAGAAATTAGAATAATGGCTATCTAGGGACAAGTAATGTGGACTGGGAAAGGTCACAAGGATACCTTCAAGAGGGCTAGAAATGTTCTACATCTTTATCTGAGTGATGGTTACAAAGGTATATACATTATGTTAAAATTTACTGGGCTATACACTTAGATTATGCATTTTATGGAATGTATATTATGTACACACAGTAACAGGTTTGTTTGTTTTTAAGTTTTTCTTCCTTCCCTTATCTGCTCTTACTCATCCTTCGGGTCTAAGCTTAGAAACCACCACTTCAGGATATCTTCCCCAATCCTCCCAGATTAGATTGGGTCACCAGTTTACATACTGCTAAATTGCCAGGACTTCCTGTAGCACCTGTGTTTACTCTGAATATATCCATTTATCTCCCCCCTGCCCAATGAGACAGGAGATCTTTAAGTAAAGGATTTGTGGACTATGTCTAGTTTACTGTTGTATTCCTAGTGCCTAGGCACAGGACCTTGCACAGCTGGTACTCCATAGTATTTGTTTAAAAAACTCTATGTAAAATGCCCACATAGCACTTTATGCACTAATCACCACGGGTGACATTTCAAGATGAAGAAAAAGTAAACATGGGTGGAAGAGGGAGAAAGTTTTAGACAGAAACGTTTTTTCTTTTTAAAATTCAAGAATGGAAAGAATAAGAGCTGTGGTGAGCAGAGTAGGGTGAGAAGATACAAAAGTAGATAAATTACTTTTGTGCGATATATTCCCATGCACTTAAATTGTTTACTAGTGGTTTTATATGAGGTTAGGTCTCTACAACTTGATTAAATTCCTAAAGAGGAAAGACCTATGTCTGCTCCATACTTTCTAATATTCATGATGTTGGGTATATCGTAGGTATCTAATACATTTCTAAATGAGTAGAATGAAGCCATGTTTTACTTATCTATTAGATATCTATTAACATTTCAGAGCGCCTGGGTGGCTCAGTTGTTAAGCGTCTGCCTTCGGCTCAAGTCATGATCCCAGGGTCCTGGGATCGAGCCCCGCATCGGGCTCCCTGCTTAGCAGGGAGTCTGCTTCTCCCTCTGACCCTCACCCCTCTCATTCTCTCTGTCATTTGCTCTCTCTCAAAAATAAATAAAATTTAAAAAATATTTAGAATATAAACTTCTACTAAAGTGCAAAATAAGGATACTTCTATTATTAATATATCTAAAAGACAACATTTTGAACACCAATTTATTCATCACCAACAGAATGAATTACAGCAGGAATTTAATCTAAGAAAAACTGAACATCCTTTTAAATACATAAGCACTCATGATTCTTATTTTGTCTGTGATCTCCTATGTGGGGTGAATGTATCTTCTGTTTTATACTTAAACTTGAAACACATAATATAAAAATACAAATATAAATTTGTATATAAATATATCAATTAAGGAATAAAGTTTTAGCAATTGAGTAAAAGTTTCTTAATGTTTTTAAAACAAACTAACTTGGCTCCTTAATGTTAATTCTTACTAAGATGTAATAACTAACTTTGTGTCCTCTTCTAAAGGATATCCACCTTTAAAAGAGAATATTTATTGGTCGGTTTTATGTGTAAAAATAAAATGCAAAAAGAAATAAGCAAACAAGGGTGCCTGGGTGGCTCGGTTGGTTAAGCGACTGCCTTCGGCTCAGGTCATGATCCTGGAGTCCCGGAATTGAGTCCGGATGGAGTCCCACATCGGGCTCCCTGCTCAGCAGGGAGTCTGCTTCTCCCTCTGACCCTCCCCCCTCTCATGCTCTCTCTCTCTCTCTCATTCTCTCTCTCAAAATAAATAAATAAATAAAATCTTTAAAAAAAAGAAATAAGCAAACAAAACAGTTTTTGGTAGATTTACTTTTCTGTATTTTTAAATTTCCTTAAATATTATTGTTATATTGTGTTCAATTAAAAAAAAAAGAAATGTAGAAACTGTAAGCAATACACACAGCCAGCAAACAGTTTTGAAATAAAATCCTAAAATCCTTCATATAGCTAAAAAAAAAAAAAATTGGTACTACTGATTTTTGGTCATGTGCATATCTTACTTTCGTTATTTTTTTTGTATGAGTACGTGAAGGGGAGTAAGAGCAGGGGTTATCTATATTTTCCTGTATTTAAAAACAATTCTGCAGGGTGCCTGGGTGGCTCAGTCAGTTAATGTCTGACTTCAGCTCAGGTCATGAGCAGGGAGCCTGCTTCTCCCTCTCCCTCTGCCCCTCCACCCTGCTTATTTTTTTTTTAAGACTTTATTTATTCATTTGAAACACAGAGATACAGAAGGAGAGAGAGAGAGCAGGAGCAGGGAGGGAGGCAGAGGGAGAGGGAGAGGCAGGCTTCCCACTGATCCAGGAGCCCGATGTGGGGCTCGATCCCAGGATCCCGGGATCATGACCTGAGCAGAAGCAGACGCTTAACCGACTAAGCCACCCAGGCGCCCCACCTCCGCCCTGCTTATGCTCCCTCTCTTGCTGTATCTCAAATAAATAAATAAAATCTTTAAAAAAACAAAAAATATATAAAATAAAAAAATTCTGCATTGGGCTCCAGGCCCAGAATGGAGCCTACTTAAAATAATAAATAAGTAAACAAACAAACAAACAAATAAATAACATTTTAGTATATGTGCTGCCGAGGCAAGCACAATAAAATTTTAAGTCAATTAAAAAATTAAAAATAAAAAAAAATTTATACATTTTACCTAAGAAATCTTTCTAAGTTTGAAGTTTGCCCTCAGCTAAAATGTGGGCTGTTTTTAGACATGTTTAGGAATTATATAAAAAATAGTTTCTATTTATTGTAGGCTTATGTCTTATCAATAAGCTAATAAAAACTTAGAGCAATAGTAAGTGAGTGCATCCAGGACAATTTGTAAATGATCCCAAATTTTATAGACAAATAGCTAGAACATAGCCAGAAAAAGGAAAAAAAAATTTTATCACTTTGGCCTTCAAATTTTCCCATAAATAATAATATGCATTTACTTCAACTGAAGCACCAGATATTTTATAGCTGAATTTCTTTTTTTTTTTTTTAAGATTTATTTATCTTGGAGAGAGAGAGTGTGAGCAAGCAGAGGGAGAGAGAGAGGGAGAGAATCTCAAGCAGACTTCCTGCCGAGCATGGAGCCCCACTTGGGGGCTCCATCTCATGACCCTGAGATCATGACCTGAGCAGAAATCAAGAGTCCCATGTTTAAACAACTGAGCCACCCATGTGCTCCAATATAGGTGACTTTCTGACAAGCTGATTACATAGAAATAGGGAAGCCAAAGCTTCAACATTACCAGAAAAAGAAATAAAACTCTAGCTCTAAAAGATGTGAAATTGGGCGCCTGGGTGGCTCAGTTGGTTAAGCGACTGCCTTCGGCTCAGGTCATGATCCCAGAGTCCCGGGATCGAGTCCCGCATCGGGCTCCCCACTCGGCGGGGAGCCTGCTTCTCCCTGTCACCCTCCCCCCTCTCATGTACTCTCTCTCTCTCATTCTCACTCTCTCAAATAAATAAATCTTTAAAAAATAAAATAAAATAAAATAAAATAAAATAAAAGATGTGAAATTACTTGAAATTCCACAGAAACAATACATAACGATTTAAAACAGTCCCTATATATGTTAACTAACTAGAATTTAAATAAAAATTTGGAAAAAATAAAAATCGTAAATCCAAAAACAAATAAATAACAGACCCTATATTAAGGAATTTATTTGAATCTCATTTATTCTTCGCACCACTGAGGTTTGTTACTGTTCCTATTTCATAGATGAGAAATTAGTATTGTATTAATTAGATATTCTGAAAAATGTATCATGAGAACCGGGTCACTGATTAATTACTTTGACTGTCTGCCAACTTGTACTTCTAGCTACTGCTAAAACAATTTGTTTCTTTTACCATTCATGTTAATACCACGGGATCAAATTGTCCTATGGGTATTTACAAAGGCAGCCTGGTTTAATAACCTAGTTTTATTAGCTCTTAAGAGCTAGATTTTAAGGGTGCCTGGGTGGCTCAGTGATTAAGTGTCTGCCTTCAGCTCAGGTCATGATGCCAGGGTCCTGGGATCGAGCCCCGCATCGGGCTCCCTGCTCCGCGGGAAGGCTGCTTCTCCCTCTCCCACTCCCCCTGCTTGTGTTCCCTCTCTCGCTGTGCCTCTGTCAAATAAATAAATAAAAAATTTTTAAAAAAGCTAGATTTTACATACTCAAGGTCTTAGTGACTCTGTGTGTGTGTGTGTGTGTGTGTGTGTGTGTGTGTTACAATTCCTTAGTTTCTGGTTTTGTGCTTATTATGGATGGGGTTCTGTCTTCTTCATTTGTCTTCTGTTAATGTTCTGCTTTGTTCCTGAGTGCCCCATTCCATTATCTCCTTTAGTAAGTAACTAGTAAGAGTCTATTACCATCAGAACTAGGTGTTAGGGGTTGAGAGATCAATAAGGAAAGATTCTTGCTCTCAAAGGAATCACAAAAGAGCCATATTCGTAACCTAAGGTGTTTGTGAAAGCATTTTATAAACCACATTACAGGACTTTTTATAAATTGTGACATACAAAAAGAAAGAGAGGGAAAGAGAGAAAGAGAGAGAGAGAGAGAGAGAGAAAGAAAGAAAGAAAGAAAGAAAGAAAGAAAGAAAGAAAGAAAGAAAGAAAGAAAGAAAGAAAGAAAAAGAGAGAGGGAGAAAGGAAGAGAGAGGGAGAAAGAAAGGAAGGAAGGAGGAAGGAATTTTTTTTAAAGATTTTATTTATTTATTTATTTGACAGAGAGAGAGAAGGCAAGAGACGGAACACAAGCGGGGCAGGGGGAGTGGGAGAGGGAGAAGCAGGCTTCCCGTGGAGCAGGGAGCTCGATGTGGGGCTTGATCTCAGGTCCCTGGGATCATGACCTGAGCCAAAAGCAGACGCTTAACCGACTGAGCCAACCAGGTGCCCCAGGAAGGAAGAAATTAATCGTGAGATATAATTATTTCTCTTCAGTCCTAATTACTTTTTTTCTAAATTTTTTTAAAGATCTTATTTATTAATTTGAGAGAGAGAGAGTATGAGCAGGGGAAGGGGCAGAGGGAGAGGGAGAAGCAGACTGCCCGCTGAGCAGGAAGCCCAATGTGGGGCTCAATCCCAGGACACCAAGATCATGACCTGAGCCGAAGGCAGACGCTTAACTGACTGAACCACCGAGGCGTCTCTACCCTCACATCTTAATCTCAAACATCTCATTTTTTCCCTCCCCCCCCTTTTTTTAAGTAATCTCTACACCCAACATGGGACTTGAACTCACAACCCCAAGATCAAGAGTTGCATGTTCTCTGGATTGAGACAGCCAGGTGCCCCAAACATTTCACATTTTAAAAATAGTTTCTTGGGGCGCCTGGGTGTTTCATTCGGTTAAGCATCTGCCTTTGGCTCAGGTCATGATCCCAGGATCGAGCCCTGAGTCAGTCTCCCTGATCAGCAGGTGAGTCTGCTTCTCCCTTTCCCTTTGCTTCTCCCCCCAGCACGTGTTTGCTCTCTCTCTCAAATAAAATCTTTAAAAATAATTAAAAAAATAAAAATTGCTTCTTCCTCTGTACCAAATGATAACTTTCTAGTCCTGGTATCTTTTCAATTTCCTGGTTAATCTTAACCAGGCTTCCCCACCAATTATTTATACTTTCTCTAGTATCTTGTTTTTCCTTCCATGTCATAATATGTATGCTTTGTGAAGTGTTTATCTACACATGCACATAAATAAGATCTAAGTTTTAGCTGCTCATTTTATTTTTACTATTTCTCCCTCAACTAAGTATCCTATCGATGATATACCATACTTAAGCACAGTATCTGTCTTTTGCCAATTATGTATTATAACTCCACATTCTTAATATACTGTACCTTGAAAATAGTATGTTTACATGATTTTTTTCTTGTTGTTCATGAAGCAGGTATTAAAAAAAAAAACCTCCTAAGTATCCCAGCAGTTAAAATATTCTACTAACAGAATATCTGTAAATGAAAACAAAAGTATTTGTTGATAGCAAGAGCACTGATGCATAAGATAAAACACAAAAACCACCACCAACAAATTTTTGGTTTAAATCAAGGGGTGCCTGGGTGGCTCAGTTGGTTAAGTGTCAGACTCTTGATTTCAGCTCAGGTCTCAGGGTCACAAGATGGAGCCCCAACTGGGCCTTCATGCTCAGTTAGGAATCTGCCTGAGAGTCTCTCCCTCTGCCCCTCCCCCATTCACACATACTTGTGAGCTATCTCTCAAATAAATAAATCTTAAAAAAAAAAACTGCTGAAGATGGGAAATGTAATGTATCTAGCAAGTAAAAACCATCTAAGTAAGACATTCTCTGAATACCAAAAAACTTTTCAGATGATCAAAATCTTCAAAGATAAAAATATTTATACCCCATCCTTAGAAATAATTTATTATACAAATGTACCATTCTTAGAAACAGTTTATTATATAATTGAGTATTTTAATTTCATAAATAAGGGTGGTTGGTAAAAATTTAACAAAAAATATGGGGAAAAACTTACAAAATAATATACCTTAAATATAAAGAATGCAGGGGCGCCTGGGTGGCTCAGTTGTTAAGGGTCTGCCTTTGGCTCAGGTCATGATCCGGGGTCCTGGGATAGAGCCTCACATCGCAGGGAGCCTGCATCTCCCTCTCCCACTCCCCCTGCTTGTGCTCCCTCTCTCACTGTGTCTGTCTCTGTCAAATAAATAAATAAAATCTTTAAATATATATATGTATATAAAGAATGCTAAAATCACTTGAAGTTATAAGCATTTTCTCCCCAGGTAATATATATCACTACATCCCAGGGAACAAATTTTGATAAATCATAGTATACGGGGGGGGAGGTATGTGTATGTGTGTATGTGTCTCAGTGTAAACTGCACAAATAAAATTATATATATATATGCATTATATATATCTAGATTTATATATTATATTATATAGATATCTAAAGATATCTACATATATGATCTTGGTAGAAAAGATAACAAAGTAATTTATTTATTTTATTTTATTTTGACTTAAAGTCATTTAAATTATTTTGTTTCAGAATCTGGAAAGTTTTTTCCACAGACAGGAGGAAAGTTTTTGCATTTTTAGGTTTTTAGAGAATTTGGGGATTATAGTCAAAGGCATTGTATTAGAGAACACAAAGAATAAGCAATGACAAACACAGGAGGACAGGATTTAGATGAAACTAGAATATGGAGAAGCAGTACATTAGGACCTGATAACAGGAAAAATAAACTCTCAGGTGTCTTTGTTATTTTTATTTTATTTATTTTTAAGTAATCTCTATGCCCAAGGTGGGGCTCGATCTTACAACCCCAAGATCCAGGGTCACATGCTCTACCAACTGAGCCAGCCAGGCACCCCTAAATTCTAAGTCATTTTAAATGATAAGAAACAGAACAAAAACGTAAGCCAAATTCTGATTTCTGTCCCAATTGTATGCATAAAAATGGTTCAACAAATGTGTCAGAAAACATTTTTCTTACTAAATATGGAAAGGTAATGTCTTCCATGGAGTTTAACTTTTCATATCCTCTGCTTTATTTTTCAGGGAAAAGAAAACAGTGTTTTCACCATTACCACAGACTAATGATAATCATTTACTCTAAGACAGAGAACAAGGTATCAATCAGCTTTCATTCCTGTCTCTCCTGCTGCTTCTCTGTGAGGTGCTCTAAAAGAGATCTATAGGAGATATGAATAACTGAAACACTGGGGATAATCTAATTTACCTTATTCAAAAAAATAAGACCAACACTCATAAGGCTTCAAACAAGAAAGACCAGATCACAGGTTCAGGTCTGTAGAAGAATTACAGGGCAGACACATAATCCTATTCATAAACAGCAACCAATGTTAACAGTTGTTTCATTTTCTCCTTTTCTCTTTCTCTCCAAGACTAATTAGCATTACACAGTGTGTTCCTTGTTACAAAAGCCTTCTTTCAGCTTTAGAACTATGGTATCTTTTGATTACCCACAACTCTAATCTAGTTTTTCAGTTATCCAGAAGCCAGACACTCTGTAACACTTCAGACTAGCTAAATTAAAAAAAAAAAAGCTATTTTAATAAAATAGAAACAACTGTAACAAGTGGATGCAACATGTATACTATCTTCACTTGTGAATCATCATCACTTCAAAGATAAACTATAAAAGAATACCTTTTTATATACTTACTGCTGAAAGGCTGCCATTGTATTCTCCAAATTTTCTCCAGCACCTGTGAAAACATTAAATTTCATTTACTTAGCTAATTTCAACTTTTTAAAAAATTTTTTAATTTTTAAAAAAATTTTAATTCATTTATTGTATTAATTTATTCACACACACACACACACACACACACACACACACACACACGAGCAGTGGGGAGGGGCAGGGGGAGAGGGAGAAGCAGGCTCCCCACTTAGCAGGGCTCTGGGCTTGATCCCAGGGACCCTGGGATTATGACCTGAGCTGAAGGCTGATACTTAACTGACTGAGCCACCCAGGAGGTGCCCCTAATTTGAACTTTTTAATTTTTTCAGAAATTCACTTTAATAAGACACATCTAGTGAATCTTGATGTTTATATACTGTGTAGACATTACAAGTTTTTTAAAGAGTGTAATGGTATTTTGAATTGCTTTTTGGCTGCACCAGGAAGAATCAAAGATTAAAACAGCCACAGCAACACAGAAAGGTTAGAACCTAAACATGTTTTTTTTTTAAGATTTTATTTATTTATCAGAGAGAGAGACAGAGGCAGGCAGAGGGAGAAGCAGGCTCCCTGCTGAGCAAGGAGCCCGATGTGGGACTCGATCCCAGGACCCTGGGATCATGACCTGAGCCGAAGGCAGACGCTTAACCAATTGAGCCACCCAGGCGTCCCCTAAACATGTTTTTTAACCTACAATATCTGCTTGTCATAGGAAAGACAGAAGAGAACTTGGTACATATACACCTCCTCAGAAACAGTTAAACCATCTCCTCTACATCCCCATACTCTCTTATGCATCTCTCTAATAAGAATTTATCATACCATAAATTATTAAACTGACTCCCTTTCCTATGAATTACTGAAAATAAGTGACTGTTTTAATCACTTTGGCTGAAGGCAATATAGTGTAAATAAAATCTTTAAAAAAATATATAGTGTAGTAGTTGAAGGTGGAGTTAGGATCTTTGCTCTCAAATCTATTTGATGATATTTGCATGACCTTGGGAAAGTTACAAAACCTCTCTGGGGCTGAGCTTCCTTATCTGTAAGAAATGAGGGATGCCTGGCTATCTCAGTCAGTGCAGCATGAGACTCTTGACATCAGGGTTGTGAGTTTGTGCCCCACATTGGGGTTAGAGATTAATTTAAAAAAATAGAATTAAAAAAAACTTTTTTTATTAAGTAAAGTCTACCCCCAAAGTGGGGCTCAAACTCATGACCCCAAAATTAAGAGTCACATGCCCTACTGACTGAGTCAGCCAGGTGCTCCCCCAAAAAAATAAAATCTTAAAAAAGAAAAAAAAAAAGAATGAGGATAAAGATGGCACCTATCTCATAGGATTTAGTTAACTATGAGATCATAGTTAAATGAATTCACATGTCAGGTGCCCTATGTCATCAATTCAAAAAATTAGTTTTCCCCTTTTTAAAGTTAGGGTGCATTTTACAATGGATGGATGGTGTGTAATAATTTGTCAAGATTTTCTCTCTCAGCAGCATATTAAATATGTGCATTTTAGGGGCACCTGAGTGGCTTAGTCAGTTGTGTCTGACGCTTGCTTTTGGCCCAGGTCATGATCTCATGAGCCCAAGATTGAGCCATGCGTTGGGGCTCTGCGCTGGGGTTGGGGTCTGCTTAAGATTCTCTCTCTCTCCCTCTGCCCCTCCCCAACCTCGAAAAGAAAAGGAAATGTGCACTTTATAACTAATGGCATTAGATTTAATGAAATAGTGACTATTTAGTAAAAGTAAAGGATCATTGCTATTATTATTACTATTGCCACTATTATAGTAACTGGTGCTTGGTGAATGTCCACTGACTGATGAATGAATAATATTGCAATGACAAAAAGGACACAGATAAAAAGTATCTCATCCTCTAATATTATATATACTAGGTAGAATCAATTAACATAACATACTAGCCATAAGTTTTAAAATATTTTAAAACTAAAAAGATTTCAGTATTACTAAATAATTAATGGGATGTACAGGAAAAACACGAAATACTTTTCCAAATACTTAAGAAAAACAGCCAATTTCTTTTTAGCAAAAAGAAACACTTCAAGTTTATGGTACTGTTCGAGTATTAGCATTAAAATGTTTCACATACAATACCATCTGGACATATTTGTGAGAGTATTAAAATTTTCTTCTTTTATATTGTTAGATTTTACTTTTATGGCAACCTAATTAATAATCAATAGAAACACAAAGTATAAAGAAATGAATATATTAACTGAATGTTCTAGAGTCCCATAGTTTAGTAGAGAGAACAGAATACCCATGTGAAAAAAGCTACTTTGATTTTAGGTTTTACAGTTGTTGCACAATAGAAAACATGAAGTAAATCTAAGATTATAGCTTTTGTCAAAGTAAGTGCTCTTTTAAAAAAAAAAAGTGCTCTTTAGGTTAAATGACTTTTTCTGTTTCTTTATTTATTTACTTGACAGAGAGAGAGAGAGCACCGGGGGGGGGGGGGGGGGGGTGCAGCAGGCAGAGGGAGAAGCAGGCTCCCAGTGAAGCAGGGAGCCCAATTTGGGGCTCAGTCCCAGGATTTCGGGATCATGACCCAAGCCAAAGGCAACACTTAACCAACTAAGCCACCCAGAAGCCCAGTTAAATGACTTTTAAAAATCTAGTTGGTGTTGGGGCACCTTGGTGACTCAGTCAGTTAAGCCTCTGACTCTTAAATTTCAGCTCAGGTCATGATCTCAGGGTGGTGAGATCAAGCCCCATGTCAGGCTCTGCACTAGCGTGGAGTCTGCTCAACACTCTAGAATATGACCAAAAAGGATAAAGAGTGCTACTATGTTATTCATTTAAACCTAACAGTTTAAGCATGAAAACACTGTTACTTAAGATCTTTGATTTTATTAATTTCATAAATTCATAAATATAAATTTATGAAAGTATTAGCCAGTATTAAATAAACAATGAAAAGACAATCAAGATATTAATAATTAATAGAAGCTACACACTGTACTTAGCACTTTATATATCATTTCATTAAAACCCCCACAACCAGAAAAAAGTTGGGTACAGTCACATAGCTAAAGAGGGGAACTGATTCAAGCATAAGCTATATGATTTCAGATCCCATCTTTTTACCACTATGTGGCAGCTTCTACGCTGCCATTCGTAGAATGCCTTTATTTCAGTTTTACAGATAAGTTATTCATATTGGTCCTTATTCCCATATTCTTCTTGTTTATAAAGCTTGAAGATAAACTCTACAATGATAACACCCACAAATTACCTGTTAGATTCATATGGTGAAAGCCTGGAGAGTAACTAAGGGACTAATGAAAAAGTATGCCATTCCTCTCCAAGGAATTATTTGGTGGTAGCTCGTCTCATGAAATTATTTGAATTCCTCTTCTTTCCAGTTATCGTTATCATTTATAGAAGCATGTTTGCCACTAATTTTCCTTCTCCTTCAATAATCAATTTAAACAATGCCTGGCTTTGCAAATCACCATCCAACATATAAACAAATGTTTGATTTTTAATGTTATTAAATTATGAAATGGGAAAGAGAATGAGTGTCAGATTTTACATGCTGTCCTAATGTTTATAATTCCTCTGCTTACATCATACTGCCTCCCTCTTCCAGTTCACATTTTTCACTTGACAAAACCTTCTCTGAAAAGTCCCAATTTTCTTTATTTATAGCTTCACTATATACTTCCCAAGTTTTCATTCTATACTAACTTTCTCTCTTATATAGGGCTTCATAATTACTTTGTAACCAGTTAATCTTTCTCTTTCTTCTTTTTTCTTTCTTTCTTTTTCTTTCTTTCTCTCTCTTTCTTTCCTTCCTTCCTTCCTTCCTTCCTTCCTTCCTTCCAGAGAGCAGGGGGAGGGGCAGAGGGAGAGGGAGAGAGAATCTCAAGCAGACTCCATGCTGGGCATAGAGCCTGACAGGGGCTCAGTCTCATGATCCTGAGATCACGCCCTGAGCCAAAACCAAGAGTCAGACACCTAACCAACTCTGCCACCCATGTGCCCCGTGATCAGTTAATTTCTGATAGGACAGGAAAAGTAAAGGAAACATTCTCTTTTCTATCTTTAATTAGATTTAGATGCTGTGAAGGAAAGAAATATCTGCTTAGTTTTCTTTTTGTCTCCCAAATGTTTTATATACCAATAAACATTGTAGAGTTGTTTTATAGATGTGCTCTAACCACCACTATTATTAACATCTTTGTATACATGATAAATGTGCGGTTTATAAAACCAATGACAAATATGACCACGTGCATCAGCCACACGCACACAAAGAAACCTTCAAAATTAAATATTTTCTGATATTGGAAAAGACAGCTTAGCGCAAATAAAACATATCCTAATGTTTGAGATATGATCCTATCTCAACTCAAAATGAAATTTTTCAGTAAATCAAGCAATAAAGTAAGTTCCTTCTTCATTTCTTCCCTCTTTTTTTTCCTTCCTTCCTTCCTCCCTCCCTCCCTCCCTTCCTCCCTCCCTTCCTTCCTTTTTTGAGAGAGACACAGGCAGGGAGGAGGGCAATGGGAGAGGGAGAGAGAATCTTCAGTAGGCTCCAAGCCCAGCACAGAGCCCAACAAGGAGGATCAATCTCACGACTCTGAGATCATGACCTCATGATCTGAAATCAAGAGTTGAGACCTTAACCAACTGAGCCACCCAGGTGCCCTCTTCTTTATTTCTAAATTCATTTGTTCATTCAACATTTACAGTGTGCCTTGGAAATAGTATACACGACTTACATAAGAGCAAAAAGAGCTTGTAAGGAGTAGAGATGGTATATACCAAGAGCATTTCTCCAAATGAGTTCCCTGGAACACTGCACACTTTATTTCTGTATCTCAAAAGGAAAAAATGGTGAAATCTGTATTTATAGGTATAAGAAAAAATTAAACACATCAATAGCACAGAAGGATATTCAAACTGTATACTGATACCCAGGCAGCATTTACTAACTACCACATGTATGCTCTCTTCAATGATAAGTGGTTTTTGTTATGTACCTGGTCATAATTTCAATAATTTTTCTATAATGTTATTTTTTATGTTTAATTTTTCTAAATTTATATACAATTTAAGACATATATATCTTTTAGCCATTGCTGAAATTAAGTACATTTTAGTTTGCTTTCTTAAGCAGGAAACTACTATTAAATAAATGATAAATGACTTCATTGCTAATAAGGTATTGATAGGAATGAGTGAATCAGTTGAGGAAATGAATAAGGAAAAAGTCCTTGTTGAAAGGACACCTGTCTGGCTCAGTCAGAAGAGCATGTGACTTTTTTTTTTTAAATAAAGATTTTATTTATTTACTTGACAGAGAGAGAGAGAGCACAAGCAGTGGGGGAGCGGCAGGAAGAAAGAGAGGGAGAAGCAGTCTCCCCATGCAGGACTCAATCCCAGGACCCCAGGATCATAACCTGAGTCAAAGGCAGATGCTTAACCATCTGAGCCACCCCGAGCATGTGACTCTTGATCTCTTGGTTGTAAGTTTGCGCCCCATGTTGGGTGTAGGGATTACTAAAAAAAAAAAAAAAAAAAAAAAAAGAAGAAGAAGAAGAAAAAGAAAGAAAGAAAGGCAAAGAAAAGAAAAAAGTCCTCATTGAAAAGTGAGAAGAGTTCCTTAAAAATAGGACTGAGGGAACAAGAAGAGAAAGAATTGATACCCTGACATGGAACATGTTTCAGGATCCAACTGCAGAATGCCACTTCCATTGACACTTTTGAGACTCAAAATGATGCTTCAATTTCTTCTTTGAACATCCAATTAAAGTTTAGGACCCAGAAGCAGCCAGTGTCCGACAGCAAACTTACCCTCAAACTTACTACTTTCCAAATCATTCTGTGGCAGGATATCCAGATTGTGACAATACTCTGTCTCAAGATCAAGGGTGAAAGATTAAGAGGGAAGGGGGGATTTCATGGGTTGATGATTTTTTTTATTTGTTGGCCACTGAACCCTAATACATAGACTTCTTTTTTAAAAGCCTGTTGCTTAATTCAATTGGCTCATGGAGATAGATTAAAGAGTATTAGAGTACGTTATTTCCATATTTCCCTGCAACTGTACCTCTAGCCAACTCAGTTGGCATCTGAAATAAATGTATATACACTATGATTCCAGGAGACACCTGGGTGGCTCAGTCAGTTAAGCATCTGCGTTTGGCTCCGGTCATGATCCCAGGGCCCTGGGATCGAGCCCAGCTTCAGGCCCCCTGGCTCAGCAAGGCGCCTGCTTCTGACCCTCGCCCCTGCTCATGCTCTCTCTGTCATAAATTGATAGATAGATAGATAGATAGATAGATAGATAGATAGATAGATAGATAGATAGATAAAATCTTTATATACACTATCGGATTCCAAATACCAGAAAATAGGTTTTTAAAGGATATACTTCAAAATGTTAACACATTATGTCTGGATAGTAAAGTTTTAGGAGCTATTTTTTCTTTTTTCATTTCTGTATTTTCCAAATTTCTACAATGAACATGAGTTACTTATGCAATTGAAAAGAAAATTAATAAAATTCATGCTTTCATAGAGAAATTAAGAAAATGGCCTTTGAGAGTACTGCTTGCTCTCCATTTGATCCAAAGGATATCTTTGATCTTATTGGTATTCCATCAATACATTGTAGTTATAAAAGGTGTTCTTTGGTCAAATAAACTTAGGAAACACATGGGAGGGATCTAGCGTGCAGTAATTAGCAGAAAATAATTTATTATTTTAATTATGTTAGGATCTGCACTAGAAGCTAGAGACAGAAGCATTAATAAAATCTGAAACTCCCCCTTAAGAAACTCAGTCTAGTAAGGGAGGCAGGTGTATTACATATCCTATTATAATATAATGTAATACAATGTATGCGCTAAAGAGGCAAGAACAAAATAAACCTACAGCATTTAATTTTTGAAACATTAAGTTCCTCTTTCAAGGACAATTAATCTTAGTAAAAGACAGTATGTTCATTCAAATTTTGAAAACATTAACTATATGATGATCTTATTTCTTCTCAATCAATTCAGAGTTTTACTACAAAACACATACGTAGATCCCTGTATCCATGCAGATATTTCTAAACAATTTTCAGTTTTCAAAGTGCATTTTATATACCTTATCCTCCTAACAACCCAAAGAGAAGGAAACAGTCCCCATTTATAAATAAGGAAACTAGGTCTTCTCCTCAAGGCTAACTAGTGGTTCAGAATCTAACCCAGGTGATAATGCAGCCATAATATAGTTACAGCAATACTGGTGCATGTACTTTATAAGATATATTGATCAATGTTTCAGTCTTGGAATGGTCATATATCCGGTTTACATGAAATAATCAGGTATTTGAAGTTAGGGAAATAGAGAATTAGCCTAAATGTTAGTAATATGCACAGAGAGACTAGTGATTGCTGTTGGCAGTGTCTAAGACAAAAATAAAAAATAGGGGCGCCTGAGTGGCTCAGTGGTTAAGCATCTGCCTTTGGCTCAGGTCATGATCCCAGGGTCCTGGGATCGAGCCCCGCATCGGGCTCCCTGCTCCGTGGGAAGCCTGCTTCTCCCTCTCCCACTCCCCCTGCTTGTGTTCCCTCTCTCACTGTCTCTCTCTCTGTCAAATAAATAAATAAAATCTTTTTAAAAAATAAATAAAAAATAATCAAGGAGGTGACTTCTTCCTCCACTATTATTTTCCAGAAATTTAGTATCTTGAGTTACAAAGTATTTTTTAGTAAATATCTCCTCTATCACTCTGGATTTAATTGTATTATTTGGTGCACATACTCAACAAAAGCATATTAAGCACTAACAACATAGGAGCTTACTACAGTGCATTAGGACCATCATACAAGTAAGTAAGATTTAAGTCTGCAGATATTTAACAAGATTCTCATGACAGCTGCAGTTTGAATATACAAATACTGATCCCATATTTGCAAATAACAAATGGAAATTTTTTATATAAGGAGTGAAACTGAAACAACCGAAAATGACTTTATATCTAGGGAAAAATATTTTTAAAGTATTTCTGAAAGTGAGAACTGGAGATCAGCTTATCCTGGTTTTGATATCGGCTACATTGATTTAGCACATATTTTTTAGCCTCTATGGAATATTGGTTTTTTCACCTGTAGGGTGTCACAAAAATTCAAAAATTAACATGTATTTCTTCTAAAATAAAATTTAGATCACCCACAATGACAGTTTAGATAGCTTTTTAGAGGATCTAGTTTTGTTTTGGTTTGGGTTTTTAGTAAGCACATTTTTCTTTTTCTAAAATCAGTAAATACAGGGAGGCTGTGTTGGCTGGCTCAGTCAGAAGAGTGTGCAACTGTTGATCTCAGGGTGGTGAGTTCAGGCCCCATGTTGGGTGCAGAGATTACTTAAATAAGTAAATAAACTTAACAAAAAAACCCACTGTATATCTAATTAAACATTTAAATGTTTAAATCAAAGGTTTTAAGGGGTCACCAGCTAAGTGCCATGTAAATGCTAAATAAGCATTGGCACTTAGCTGGTGACCCCTTAGCTGGTGACCCCTTAAAACCTTTGATGCTTTTCATGAGTAAGGAGACTAGCATCTATTGAAGTCACTCTTTAGAACTATGTTTAACATAAAATTGTACAGATTATACAGAAGAATACTAATGTATTTCTGTTATATTTAAAAGAACTGTATTCCTGGCCAATTCTTGTTAGAAAGGGGGTTATGGTACTAAATAAAGTTTTAAACTGTAAACTACTAGAATTTACCATTTCAAGTATTAGACTGTAAAACTGTAAAGCAGTTTTAACCCAGTTTAACATTCATCTGTAAAGAACAATTAAAATTGATTGACTTAATCCAATTTCACAGCATTTTATACATCATGCTTGAAATGAAATAAAGACTCATTATTCTGAGATAAAGAAGAGGCAAACATTTGGCCTGCTGTTTGGGAAATTACAGGGTGGACCACCTAGGCTCCTTTTAGTAAGATGCTTTTCCAAGAAAAAACTTCCTTGTTTTCTTTAAACAATACAGTCCTGTCATAAACTACATCATCTTTTTGTCTTTAGGAAATCCAGGTGTCATTGCTGGGGTGCAATGTGGGGCTGGAAAAAAAAAAGCAGGTGGAAGGTTTGCTGCCTTGGTAACCAGGACGCTCCAATTTCTGTCCCAGTCCAGCCCAAGACTAACTGTGACCTTGGGAAGTGTCCCCAGGTCAGTGACTAGGTTTCCCTCTTCTTAATTCTCAGTGCTCAGAGAGGGAGACAGGGGTGGGGGGGAGGGTAGGAACCAGTCCCCAGGGACTGCAGACAACCAGGCTACAGCACGCTCTAGGTTCGCAGTTCCTCAAACCTCGAAGCTTGTCGCCCTGGATCTCCCTACAAGTTCAGCCACTGGTTCCGCTCAGAGCAGTCCGTTCCCGTTCGCCCGCAGGGTACCCCGGCTCTGCGCCCCCCCCCACCCGCCTTGTGTCTCGCTGCCAGGAAGGGACCTTGCGATCATCCTTCCATTCGCCGAGAAACGCTCCATCTACCCTTAATTCTCACCCCAGTCCTTCCTCCTTCAGAGAACACCTGACACCGCTGCACTCCACAGATCTCCACCATGGCTCTGTCTCAAGACCCATTATCTTCCCTCAGGAGACCTCCCCTTCGCATCGCCTTCACCTCCAAGGAGCCCTCTTTCGCACACCCCATTCTTCCTCAAACTCTCACGCCATTTCCACCCGCCAGCCTTTTGCAGAGCTCTAAAGGACCCTCAGCTCTAGTGGGGGAAAAAGCCTCCCCCACCTCCGCCATCGGGATCTGGGGACCCCTCTCACCTCCGCGGTGGGAGATGTGTTTACTGAGGAATCGCTGCTTCTTTCTCGGGTGCAGCAAGGTCGGGTATTTGAGCAACAAGAATGAGGTCACCAAGTACCCTCCCAGGGTGGAGAGAAGGTAAAAAGCCGCGGTGGACGACATCTCAGCCACCGTATGGGAAATCTCCCACCTCCGGGCCCTGTGAACTCCGCCGCTGCGGTCGCAACGGCTGCGGCGGCTGCGGCAGCTGCTCGAGGTCTGCTCGCCCCCAGCCGGTGCCAGCGGTGCAGCGCACTTGTGGGCGCCAGCCCTCCACGCAGGCGCAGCCAGATCCCAAGCGTCTGAGCAACAAAGGGGCTGCGGTACGCAGGCGCGCTCTGGCTGCTGGGTAGGAGCCTGCAGTGGTCGGGTAGTGAGCATTTGTTACCTAGCTCTGTGGTAGAACTCGCCGCGCTTCAGGAAAGCTCCAAACTGAGGCGAGAGCTTGGAAACCTGCCAGTGCCTTCGCCATCACTCAGGCAGAAAAGGCTATTAAAAGATAGCCTGAATTCAGGAAGGCCTGACATAATTAGAAAATCTGCATCAAAAATGGAGAGATTCCAGGCACATCTTAGCCGCTACTCTAGGAATTGCAAAGAACTGTTACCAATGGAGGAGTTAAAGCTTGCTAAAACAAATTATAAACCCATCCATTTGTCTAGCCAAGATAGAGTTTTCCCTGTTGTTACACATAACCATAAGAGGTACTAGTTTATCAGTCAAATATTTGAGGGGCAGTCTCCTTTCTCATTTCACTGAGAAATGAGATCCCACGCCTTGTACAGGAAAGGCAGTCAAATATTTGTTGACTTGCAAGTCTACTTACAATAAGAAAACGTTAACAAGGTTATAGGTTATTACTTAAAAGTCTTAGATAGGAAACTCAATCCCAGAAGGCCCAACTAGTTTTCCTTTCATCCATACTTCCAGGTTTACATAAGGAAAATGTGGGACAAAGGTGGCTGGCTACACGCAGGAGGAGGGCAGTGAAGGTCAAGCTGATCACTGTCTTAAAGTCAATCATGGGTGGGGTCTTGCAGGTTCAGGGCAGGCTCTATTGCTTAACGGGGTAGTTTCAGTTCCCATCAGGTTATGCTTTGCCTGCCGGATCTTTTGCCTGAGTTAAGAGATAAGCTGGAAAGAACTTAAGTAGAAAAGTCTGAGGTCAAAATAGATAGTTGAAGTTCTCTTTCCAGTGAAGATTCTAGAAAACGGTGGCCTACATTAAATTAAAAAAAAAAAAAGTAGTTGAAAAGGGGGCACCTGGGTCGTTCAGTGGGTTGAGCATTGGACTGTTGGTTTCAGCTCAGTTTGTGATCTCAGGGTTGTGGGCTAGAGCCCCGAATTGGGTTCCGATCTCAGCACAAGTCGGCTTGGGATTCTTAACCCCCTCCCTCTCTCTCCCCCTCTGCTCTTTCCCCTGCTTGTGTGCTCTCTAAAATAAAAATGAATAAAAAAAATTTTTTTTAAGTAGCTGAAAAAGACTTTTGCATCAGTTTACCACCACAGTAAGTCTATTTCTTGATCTAATATCAAAATATCCAGAGAAATGTTAAAGCCTTTATAGAAGAAAAATAACTAAGTATAAAAATACCCAAATATAACCACACTTTTTAAATTAAAACATTTTAAGGAAACTCATGAGTTGAAAAATATTGCCTTGTTAGGAATTAAGGAAAGTATCTGGTTAGGTAGGGCTGTCAAATTATATACTATAGATCAGCTGATGGCATGGTTCTGCTTCCCTTTACCAAAATCTCACCTGATAGCAACTTTTATCTAAATTTAACGACTACTATTTATGATGGGAATAAACACATGTATATGATAAATATTACCTGGAAAAAATCTATGTAACTAAGAATATTTAACCTTCAAATATAGAGGTAACTGTGGCTTAGTAAATAGAGCTCTGAACTTAGACCCCATAGATAACAGCTATACCATTTACAAGCTGAGTGACTTTGAGCATATTACTTATTTTAAGCCTCTGTTTCTACATCTGTAAAATGAGGATAATAGTATCTAACCTCACAGGGGCATTCTGAGGATCTAATGAGGTCAAATGAAAGCATTAAAAGTATCCTATATAAGTAAAGCACTGTCAGAAGTTAAAACATTTTTCTCTAAAATATCACCAACAAATTTGGGAAAAGTATACATAACTGTCAAAATAAGTAACCAAGCAGGTTATTGGAGGCCCAAGAAAAATTAAAACTAATGCAAGAACAGGCAAGCAATGATAATAGAATAGCTTTTTTTTTTTTAATTATACCAATATGACCAGAGAAGTCAACCAGGATGAAGGAGTCAACTTTTCAAGAGCCACCAAAGTTAATAAGGCATTATTTAAACCAAGAATGGAATTTAGTACAGTCAATTATCATAGGGAGGAAAATGTTAAAAAAGAAAGTGTATCAGAAATCACTGGCCTGGGCGCCTGGGTGGCTCAGTTGGTTAGGCGACTGCCTTCGGCTCAGGTCGTGATCCTGGAGTCCTGGGATCAAGTCCCGCATCGGGCTCCCTGCTCAGCGGGGAGTCTGCTTCTCCCTCTGACCCTCTTCCCTCTGGTGCTATCTCTCATTCTCTCTCTCTCAAATAAATAAATAAAATCTTTTAAAAAAAAAATCACTGGCCTGTTTATTTATTTTTATTTTTTTTTTAAGATTTTATTTATTTGACAGAGAGAGAGAGACAGTGAGAGCAGGAACACGAGCAAGGGGAGTGGGAGAGGGAGAAGCAGGCTTCCCACCTGAGCAGGGAGCCCGATGTGGGGCTTGATCCCAGGACCCCGGGATCATGACCCGAGCGGAAGGCAGACACCCAATGACTGAGCCACCCAGGTGCCCCTTTTTCTTTTTTTAAAGATTTTATTTATTTAACATAGAGCGAGCACAAGGGGGAGTGGCAGAGGGAGAAGCAGGCTCCCTGCTGAGCAGAGAGCCTGACCTGGGGCTCCAACCCAGGACCCTGGGATCATGACCTGAGCTGAAGACAGACGCTTAACTGAGTCACCCAGGTGCCTGGCCTGTTTCCCTGTAAAAAAAAAAACTGATGTATGCAGAGGTTAAGTATTTTGCCCAAGATTACATAGCTAGTAGCTGATGTTATAACAAGGTCACCAATCTCAATTCAGTTCAGGGGGTTGGTTGGAGAAGATAGTATTGATCTTCTGAAAAATAAAAGGTTAATTAATGATTCCTTAGGTTTGGGCGCCTGGGTGGCTCAGTCAGTTAAGTGTCTGCAATTGGCTCATGTCATGATCCCAGGGTCCTGAGATGGAGTCCCACATCAGGCTCCCTGCTCAGTGGGGAGCCTGCTTCTCCCTCTCCCTCTGCCCCTACCCCTGCTTCTGCTTTCTCTCTCAAATAAATAAAATCTTTAAAAAACAAACAAACAAACAAAATAATTTCTTAGGTTGTCATTTAAATCCCATCTACAACTGCATTGCCCAAATCATCAGTGCTCTAGATAGCAGATGCAATTGCCTAGGAATATACATCACTGGGATCAGAGATATTTACCCAAGAGTTCTGAAGGAATTCATAAATTAAATTGAGATATTTTTCAAAATAAGAAAACTTGTGCTGATTGGATTGATGGACTGCCATCAGGATTCCTAACTATGACATTGGGAATCTGAAACTAGGCTAGAGCATGGTTCAACTTTCAGTAGGGCAATTTAGCAATATGTGTCAAAGTGCAAAATGTATATATCCCTTGTCCCATCAATCCAAAGTCTAACAGTTTATTCTGCAAATAAAAGTTCACAAGTATTAATAAAAGACATATGCATATGGGGCGCCTGGGTGATGGGATCAAGCCGCATGTCAGGCTTTGTGCTCAGCGGAGAGTCTGCCAGTCCCTCTCCCTCGGCCCCTCCCCACACTCATGCTCTTTCTCCCAAATAAAATCTTTAAAAAAAAAATTTTAAAAAAAGACATATGTATGCATCATGGTGTTCTATCATTGTTTGTAGGAGCCCTAAATTGGAAAGAACCCAAATATCAAATAATAAAAGACAGACTGTGTAAATCATATGGGAAAATGATACAGCCATTAATAAGACTTTTATTTATTGACAGGAAACATGTCTACCACATGTTGTCGAGTGAAAAAAAGTACATTACAAAACAACTGTATTCTTGTATTCTATGATTGCAATTATGTAAGATTGAATACATATCTTCATGTACATATATGCATAGAGATGCCTAGAAGGATATTCACTAAAATGTTGAAAGTGTTGGCAAAATACTGGCAAAGCAGTGGAATCTCAGGTAACTTACTTTTATCTTAAAAAAAAAATTTTTTTTTAAGGTTTATTTATTTGAGAGAGAGTGCACGCGAATGAGGTGGAGGGACGGGCAGAGGGAGAGCAGAAAGTGAATCCCAAGCAGACTCCACACTGAGTGCAGAGCCCTACTTGGGGCTTGATTCCAGGACCCTGGAATCATGACCTAAGCTGAAACCAAGAGCCGCTTGACAAACTGTACCACTCAGATGCCTCCCCCCCAAATTCTTTTATTTAAAATTTTTTTTTAAAGATTTTATTTATTCATCTGAGACACAGAGATAGAGAGAGAGAGAGAGCATGAGCAGGGAGAAAGGCAGAGGGAGAGGGAGAAGCGGGCTCCCCGCTGAGCCAGGAGCCCGATGTGGGGCTCGATCCCAGGACCCTGGGATCATGACCTGAGCCGAAGGCAGACACTTAACCGTCTGAGCTACCCAGGCGCCCCTCCCCCCCAAATTCTTAATAACAGATATAGTGACTACATATTAGTTTTACAAAAACAACAAAGGTATGTTCAAAAACAAAAATGTTTTAAATGGGATTATAAGCTAGGTATTCTTGCATTTATATTGAGAAAACAGCTAGTATAAAACCAAAGATAAAAATTACTGGAAATTCAAGTACATATAACTTAGTAGGAGAAAGGAAGTAGTAATCAACTGTTGTAAGACAGTCCTCTAAGAGTGGAATAAAAGGGAACCACAGTATATAATTTACTCTTTAGAAATTTGTTTTATGTCTATTCAAATAGAAAATTATTTTTAGGGGCACCTGGGTGGCTCAGTCAGTTAAGCATCACCTTCGGCTCCGGTCATGATCTCAGGGTCCTGGGATGGAGCCCCACATCGGGCTCCCTGCTCGGTGGGGAGTCTGCTTCTCCCTCTCTCTCTGCCCCTCCCCCCTACTCATGCTCTCTCTCTCTCAAATAAATAAATAAATACTTGAAGAAAAGAAATGATTTTTAGGGGCACCTGGGTGGCTCAGTTAGTTGAGCTTCCAAGTCTTGGTTGTGGGATCAAGCTCTACATGGAGCCCCGAAACAGGCTCTGCACTCAGTGGGGAATCTGCTTGAAGATTCTTTCCCTCTGCCCCTCCCACCACGTATGCACTCTCTCTCAAATAAATAAATAAATCTTAAAAAAAAGAAAAAGAAAATGATTTTTTTTGCTATACTTATGGGCAGGATTATTTTTAGCACAGAACGATTTGGGAAAAATAGTTATATTCTATTTATAATATGATAGGATCTGAGCTCAGTTACAAACAAAGAATAATAACTATCCTTTCTATTTATAAGAGTTTGTAAAGGACTTCAATTAACACAACTTTAGGAGTTTGAACCAAGGTTATCTTTTGAGGTAGGTAAGGGAGTTATTATCCTCATTTTACAAGATCAACAAACTAAAGCTTTAGATGGTATCCAATGTTTGAAGATGCAGTAAACTACTTCCTTAAAACACCAACCCAGTGAGCTGCTGTGCCAACTTAGGCCAATAAACATAATTCAGAATACTGAAAATTAAACATAAACTAGTAGCTGGTCTTTGTTCACAATTGTGCAGCCTTCCAAAAACTGAGTGCAGTTCTATTTGCCACATCTTAGGAAAGGCGCAAAATTGTAGGAGACAGAAAGAAGTGAGAAATGGCCAAAGGATTTGAGAGGTGTCATATCTGAAGCATAAACAAACTAACAAAAATTAGATCAGGGTTAAAAGACCCCACAGAAAGATACAAGAGGAAAGGTACAAATCAAGTCTACAAAACTGCTACACATCATGGTGCTTACATAGCGTTTTGCATGTACTAGACACTGTTTACCTGATTATAAAAGGTAGGACTAGAACTAACCAAAATGTATTCACCATCTCCAAAACTTAGAATTATGGGATACCTTTAAAAAGTAAATTCAAGATAAAATATCTCTATTATCAAGAATTTATTTGTATGCCCCTCTGTTAGGAGCTTTATATATACTCCTTTACTCCTCACAAACACCCTTTGTGATAAATAGTAATTATCATTACCATTTTATTATTTGTTATTGAATCATTACCATTTTAGAGAAAATAATACTCAAGAATTGAGTAAATTGTTTAGGTTTCTTTTTCTTTTCTTTTTTTTAAAGATTTATTTATTTATTTGAGAGAGAGAGAGTGGGGGTGGGTGAGGGCAGTGGGAGAGAATCCTAAGCAGACTCCCTGACGAGAACAGAGCCCAACATGGGGCTCAATCCATTTGACCCATGAGATCATGACCTGAACTGAAACCAAGAGTCAGTTGGTTGCTCACCTGACTGAGCCACCCAGGTACCCTTGTCCAGGTTTCTTAAGCCGTAGAATCTTTTTTTTTTTTTTTTTTTGGCTCCAATCTACTTTAGTACTACTTTATACAGGAGAAAATCTGGAATGAGAGATGGTTTAATATAAATATTCAATACAGTTTAGAGAGAATCAAGATTCATAGTCTTAAAAGAAACTAAGATATTTTGGGGGTACCATGCCCAATTTTTCTTTTTTTAAGATTTTATTTATTTGTCAGATAGAGCGAGAGCGCACACAAGCTGGGGGAGTGGCAGGCAGGGGGAAAGGCAGCTCCCTGCTCCATCCCAGGACCCCAAGATCATGACCTGAGCTGAAGGCAGACGCTTAACCGACTGAGCCACCTATGCACCCCCAAAACTCACCCATTTACAAGTCTTAAGACCATAGTCAAATATTCAGTTGGAGGAAGCGACATGCAGTTTTCAATCTTATATTTTTTAAGAAAGCAGGACACAGGAAGAGTACAGCTTTGAAATCAGAGTCCTTGATTTAAATTCTGACTTTGCTACTCCCTACTATGTGACCCTGGACAAATTATTTAACCACTTCAAACTTTAATTTCTTGATCTGTAAAATACATTTATCTTGCAACGTTTTGAGGATTAGAGGCAATGTATGCAAATGTTTAGTAAAGTACCTAACAAGTGGACACTCATGAAATAGCTATTACTATTCTGTGGCATTCAGTGAAGAGTAGCTATTGTTATTTTTGTGAATCAGGCTTTCCTAGTCCCATTTTTCTAATTTTCTTTGTTTTACTGTTCCTCGGAAGTTTTTTGTTTTTCAACTAAAATACAGACTCCCTGTTTAAGTACTACAGGGAACCTATCTTTATTTATTTATTTTTTAAAGATTTTATTTATTTGACACAGTGAGAGACAGCGAGAGCAGGAACACAAGCAGGGGGAGTGAGAGAGGGAGAAGCAGGCTTCCTGCCGAGCAGGGAGCCCAGTGTGGGGATCGATCCCAGGATGCTGGGATCACGACCCGAGCCGAAGGCAGACGCTTAACGACTGAGCCACCCAGGCGCCCAAGGAACCTAACTTTAAACCAACATGTGAAGCCATTTAAAAAAAATCAGAATAACGTAATTTACATGAAGAAAGATTTATCATATTAGTCCTTTAATAAGCACTCCTTGAATCAGATATATTTTACTTCTTAAAATTCTATACAACTTTTCATAGACACAACGGACTTACCAATAGGCCAAAGGATATCCTGTGAAGTCCCTTCTGACCTAGTGATTCTTTAAAAAAAATCATTTTGATGCAAATTCCTTATCATATTCCAGACCTCCTGAATTGTCACCTGCTCTTATGGGGCCCAGGTGTCTAGATTTTTAACAAGTTTCCTGGGGGGGTTCTTATCTATTTAATACAAATGAACTTAACAGTTCTTCAGGGGAAATAAAGAAGCAGTAGTACATTAAAAAGTTTACATTGATTGTAAAAATGCATCCCGATTCAGAAACATTAAAATATGGGTAAGGGGCGCCTGGGTGGCTCAGTCGTTAAGCGTCTGCCTTCCGCTCAGGTCATGATCCCAGGATCCTGGGATTGAGCCCCACATCGGGCTTCCTGCTCGGCGGGAAGCCTGCTTCTCCCTCCCCAACTCCCCCTGCTTGTGTTCCTGCTCTCACTGTGTCTCTGTCAAATAAATAAAATCTTAAAATAAAATAAAATATGGGTAAAATGTGCATCTTAAAAAAATCATTTTGATTCATCTGCTTATATCTCAATAAAAAAAGAAACATCTGCTAAGCAAAGGACAATTCGAATGCTGCTACAGAAGAAATACAATTTTTTAAAAAAGATTTTATTTATTTATTTGACAGAGAGAGACACAGCGAGAGAGGGAACACAAGCAGGGGGAGAGGGAGAAGCAGGTTCCCTGCTAAGGGAGACTGAGCTGAAGGCAGACGCTTAACGACTGAGCCACCCAGGTGCCCCGAAATATAATTTCTTTAATAAAATCATCACTTTGGAAATTTGCTGAATAAGGTTTATATCATTAATGTGAAAGGCAGTAAGCAATACAAATTGTATAGTCCACATTTCTCTAATGCAACATTCTCTAAACCAATTTATGGATAAAAACATGAAGAAGTTCTGCAATTGTCTTTCAAGCAGGCTGTAAATACAAATAGCATAAAAATTTTGTATTTAAAAACTACAGAAATTCAAATTAGGGTGGCTTCTGTAATAAAAAATAATTAAGGAGAGGCATCTGCCTTCAGCTCAGGTCATGATCCCAGGGTTCTGGGATCGAGCCCTGCATAGGGCTCCCTGCTTTGCGGGAAGCCTGCCTCTCCCTCTCCCGCTCCCCCTGCTTGTGTTCCCTCTCTCACTATGTCTCTGTCAAATAAATAAATAAAATCTTAAAAAAAAATAATTAAGGAAAATCACTTACTAATTTAAGCAGGAATGTAAAATTTTTTCACATAAGAATGACATCAAAAAAGAAACACGTGGGCGCCTGGGTGGCTCAGTTGGTTAAGCGACTGCCTTTGGCTCAGGTCATGATCCTGGAGTCCCGGGATCGAGTCCCGCATCGGGCTCCCTGCTCAGCGGGGAGTCTGCTTCTCCCTCTGACCCTCTTCCCTCTCGTGCTATCTCTCATTCTCTCTCTCTCTCAAATAAAGTCTTTAAAAATATATGTATAAAAAAAAAAAAAAGACACAAGTTTGCTCTTTTGATACCTTATTTGTTTTTACAAACTACTTTGTTACAGTTCCTTTAACCTAAAAGTTTACACACCCTGTTATTCAAGGCTATTAAAAAAACAAAACAAGGGGCGCCTGGGTGGCTCAGTTGGTTAAGCGACTGCCTTCGGCTCAGGTCGTGATCCTGGAGTCCCTGGATCGAGTCCTGCATCGGGCTCCCTGCTCAGCGAGGAGCCTGCTTCTCCCTCTAACCCTCCCCCCTCTCATGTACTCTCTCTCTCTCTCAAATAAATAAATCTTAAAAAACAAAACAAAACAAAAACAAGGGTGCCTGGGTGGCTCAGTCGATTAAGCACCTGACTTTTGGTTTCAGCTCAGGTCATGATCTCAGGGTCATGAGATCAAGCCCCATGTCTGGTGTCATTCTCAGTAGGAAGTCTGCTTCTCTCCCCCTCTGGCTCCCTCTGCCCCTCCCCCCACTCTCTCTCTCCCTAAAATAAATAAATCTTTAAAAAAAAAACACACAACTATTAATACATGTCCTACAGAGCAATCTAGCTGTATTTTCCAAATGCCTGCACTACTTAGTAAAACCAACCAAAAACCATGCTTAGTACAAAAGCAATTGTGATTGTTAAAACTGATATACAAGGAATGAAAAATTAATAGGATTAAAAATAAGGATGAGATCCAAGAAGAATGTAAGTTAATTTCCAGAGTTGGAG